>NC_042616.1:551349557-552098525 GCF_901001135.1 Rhinatrema bivittatum | reverse complement strand
AATGACAGTGACCCACAGTCTGCGGCTAAGGCCAGAGGCCCCCCCCATGCTCACAATCTTACCAGAACTATGGGAAAGCATGCCCAACAATTGCACAAAAAAATACAAAAATGAACATACATAGACATATTTAGTATCCTTCAAGGACGACAAAGGACAGATGATAAAAAGAAATTAAAGGACAGACTGGCACGTCTGGAAAAGGAGAAGAGAATCCAAAAAAATATCTTGAACTGGATAAAAGCATTCCTATACATGACAAGCATGGTGGGACATTGGGACCCTTCTCAATATGGTCCAATGTTAAGTTATGCGGAGAATATTCTCGAAGCGTATCAAGAGCACGAAGGTTGGGCCTGGCTCAACTACTACGAGAAATTCCATACAAGATGGAAGAGAATCACTTCATGTCATGGGGAACTTAGCAGGTTGGCCTGTGGGTAAAACAGATAACATGAAAAGCGGGCGATGCAGGAGCATGCGCAAGAACCGTGAGAGGTCATCTCCCATCAGGCACTCAGTCAGGATGGCTCAGGCACAAGACAACACATGCTGGCACTATAACAAGGCAACATGCACATTCCAAGATGGTAAATTCAAACATGTTTGTTCAACTTGCGCAGCTCCATGCCCAGTAACGAAGTGCCCTAAAAAACCTGTGACTGGGAGTAATGTTAAAACACGTTGAAACTCTGCAATTTGAAAAAGCACTATCACCCATCAAGTCAGAAACAATGATACCATGATTGGAAAGCTACCCCTGCCACAAATCACACAGAAGATTTGGAAAGGATTTCGGGAAGGATTCATCATTCCATTTCAAGGTCGGAAAAAAGGAACAAAAATTAGCAACACAACATCAGCGACGCAACATGCCAACATAGTGCAAAAGAAGCTCGATATCGAATTGGCACTTGGAAGGATGGCTGGTCCGTTTCCTCAGCAACCATTCAAAAATATGTTCCTTTCACCATTGGCGGTGATCCCCAAGAAAGAAAAGGGCAAATTCCGGTTCATTCAGAATCTGTCATATCCTCCAGGAGCATCTGTCAATGACTAGCTGCCCCCAGAAGAGTGTGCTGCTCAGTACGCATCCTTTGATTCGGCAGTGGCGCTACTCAGCACATGCGGCATGGGCGTTCTAATGGCAAAATCAGACATAGAATCAGTTTTCAGTAGAGATGTGAATCGGAACCGGAATTGGTTCCAGTTTTGGATTCATGGATCATCGGGAAGTTATTTTTCCCGTGGTCCAATCATTTGTTTTTTATCGGCTGCGCCGAGCCGATAACCCAAAAACACAGCCCGACCCTTTAAAATTAGTTCTTTAGTATCCCCCCACCCTCCGGACCCCTCCAACATTTTTAAGTACCTGGTGGTCCAGTGAGGGTCCCAGGAGCATTCTCCCACTCTCGGGCCATCGGCTGCCAGTAAACAAAATGGCACCGATGGCCCTTTGCCCTTAGCATGTGACAGGGTATCCGTGCCATTGGCTGGCCCCTGTCACATGGTAGGAGCACTGGATGGCCCGCACCATTTTTAAAAACAGAATTTAAAAACAGAAATGAGTTTAGAATTTAGCATCACTGATAGAAGGATGATTTGCCCTTAGTTGACAGGTACATTTTTGCAGACAACAGCTCTACTCTGTCATTTATAAATTAACAGTGTCTTTTGTAAAAATGGAGGCTGGAAATGAAGGCAGTTGCAAGAAAGCAGCGATAAGGTATGGACATGACAATGCACAGTGCTTCCCTCAGGCACAAATCTGTCAAAATGGGGCCTCCAATGGAATGATTTTTCTATGCCTTTGCATCTCTCTTTGAATGAAAAATTTGATATAAGTGAAAAAATAATGTTTAAAATCATATGGACTCTGGATTTGTTTGAAAATACACCAATGATTTAATTATTCTGAAGCACATCTTTTGTAGCTCTGCTTGACTGTATGAAGTACTTTATAGCAAAAGCATGAGTTATAAGGGGCACTATTAAATGAGATGGTGCTATTTATTTATTTATTTATACATTTTTATATACCGATGTTTCATGAGTATATATCACATCGGTTTACATTAGTTAACAAATATTCATTTAAAAATATTTGCATTTCCAAAATGAAAAGGAAGTAAATTCATAGTTTCATCATATAAATAAAAATAAAATAGTAAACTAAAATCATAAATTTAGACAGAGAAATAGTATAGTAAGAGCACAGATAATACAATCAACTATATATTAACAGTGTCATATAATCAGTAAGTTAAAATCATTAAGATAATAATTCTTGGAAGGCTTGTTTGAATAGCCATGTTTTAATGCCCTTTTTAAATATTTTACTGTCTGCTTCTATCCTTAATTCTTGTGGTATGGTGTTCCACAATAGGGGCCCAGCAATCTCTTACATTATTTAGATGGGCAATCTTGGGGGAAGGAATTGGTAACATCCCTGTACCTGAGGATCTAGTAATTCTTGAAGGGATATGGAAATGTAATGATGAGGATAACCATTTGATTTTTTCATTGTAGAGTGTCTTATGTATTAGGGAAATAATTTTATGCTGAGCTCTGTATTTTACAGGCAACCAGTGAAGGTCCTTCAGTATTGGAGTAATATGATCAGATCTTCTAGTTCCTGTTAAAGTCTAGCTGCTGAGTTCTGCAATAGTTGTAAAGGTCTTGTAACATTTGCTGGTAGGCCTAAAAGCATTGAATTACAGTAGTCTAATTTTGACAGAACAAGGGCCTGCAAAACTGTTCTAAAATCCTTTGGGAATAAAAGAGGTTTTAATCTTTTAAGAACATTTAGTTTAAAATAACCATCATTAATGATTTTTTTAATGCAAGTTTTCATTGTGAATTCGCAGTCTAGGAAGATCCCTAGATCTCGCACTTCCAGTGAGATGGGGTAATTTTTAGCGGCTTCCTGAATTTCAAGGTCCTTTGCCTGGCTTAATTTAGGTGAGATATATAGAATTTCAGTTTTTTTTGCTTTCAGGGAAAGATTCGTTTTGGTTAATACTTTATCAGTGGTGGATTGATATATATCCCAAAGCTTAAGAGTTAGGTCTATTGATTTTTCGATGGGAATTAAAATTTGTACGTCATTAGCGTATATAAAATGTGTTAGACCGAAGCTGGATAGAATTCTGCACAATGGAAGCATGCAACCTAATCAAACTGAGCACCAGACAAGTATGAGTGCACTCCCAAAATGTGAAAGGCAAATTTTAAAAGAATTGCTCATGCAAAATAAGAGGCTGGAAGTATGCATGTACATACCTGTATTTGTGTCAAGAATAAGGAGGTGAAAAAGGGGTGAGAAACTAGAGGAGTCCTGAACACAGAGAGAGGGAGAGAGAGAATACGACTTTATATATATCTCCCACTGTAAGAGGACACTTTCAACTCAGGGTAGAGCAAGGGTCTGTAGATGACAAGTCACAAAACCCCACGAGTGTTATTACCTTTCTTGTATAGAATTAGACTCGATGTGTATGGAGTCTAGACTGCCCATCAAAAAATTGACCAAATTAGAGAGCTTGATAGTGCCAGAGATCAAAGGTCATGCTGAGGCACATGAAGTCCTTGATTGACAGTTTGACCTTTGCAGTAAGGGTTATTCCAATGGGAAGAGTCTTCCTCTGTAGATTGATTAACTCTATATCTGGCCTAACACAGAATTATTACTGCATGCATGTAACCAAACCTCTTAAAGAGGATTTAGACTTATGGACTTTAATAGTGTCTCAGTGGGACTGCCCCCGCCTGTTAATAGCAATGACTTGCAGTTTTATTCATATGCATCTGGGGGTATCAGATTCGGGGTCATCCTAGGGGATGCTTGGTGTATATCAGCTTGGCCAGATGAGTGGAGGGAAAGGGGCATGGTTAAGAATATGACATTCCTGGAATTGTTCCTGATTGTGGTCTCCTTACATGTATGGAGGGAAGTGCTGCGGAATAAGCATGAAGTGCTATGGTGGACAATTAAGTAGTAGCACACTTGGTAAATAATCAGTCAAGTGTCCTGCAATGTTGGAGCTGAGGGAGATGGTCCTATGCTGCCTGCATCATAATATAGTGCATGTGGAGCATGTCCTGGATGCCCATAATGCAATTGCTGACTCTCTCTCTCTCACTGTAAGTGGGCCCTATTCAGGAGATTGGCCCTGAAGGTAGACATGGAAGGACAACTGGTGCCACCACAGCTATGGTCCTTTGGAATCCAGCAGCTCTTGAAATGCTGCAGAGATCATTGGTGCCCTCCACTTGAAACATATATGCCCAAAATTACAGCAGAATGACAGTTCCTTACAGCTGCGGATGGAAAGGGCACCAGGTTAAAGAGGATTTGCTGATCGATTACATCATGCATGCAAACCAGCAAGGAGTATTGCTGAATATGGTCTGCTCACCACTACCAACCTTGACTTTCTTTATGAAGGTGAGACGAGGGGGGGAATGGTCATAGTCTTTTGCAATCAAGAGAATGATGCATGGTTGGGTCAGAGATACATTCCCGCATCACGTCACCCGTTGGCCTCGCTTGCATGAATTGTTGCTGCAACAATGGCCTGCATTACCTGGTGTTGCTGCGGACTTCTTTGAGACCACCCTGTTCTGTGCCACTTTTTCTCTAGCTTCCTTTGGGGTGCTTCGAGTTAGTGAATTTATGGTGCCATCGTGGAAAGCCAAGCAGTTGAGAGGACTCAGAGATACTGATATGGAATTTTGATAGGTAAGCTGGTATTATACATCAGGCAAAGACTGACCAAACAGCAAGGGGCCACAGCATTAGTACCCAACCTTATAACATGTGCAGTCAAACTCAAGGCTGAGATGGAATATTCGGTCATATGTCCCAAAGGTGCTGTTGTTATACCAGAACTCCACTCCCTTAAGCAGATACCAATTTGTGGCATTTTTTAAAAAGCCTTGGAAGCAGCAGGTATGGATAGCAATATCTTTGGGACCCACTCCATTTGTATTGATGTGGCATCCTATGCTACCATCGTGGATCTCCCTAATCTGCCATTCAGAAGTTGGGTCAATGGCGGTGAAGAGCAAACGCACCATATATTTTATATGATGATGGTTCCCCAGAGCTGGCTCATGAATTTGTTGTTATAATGAATTCATGATATCTGCTTCTTCCCTCCTAGCGCTTACCCAGCTACAACGAACTATATGGATAGTGGGACACCCTTTTATCACTTAAGCAGAGAGATGAGCCAAACAATGGAAGTTCAGCCAAAACTTGGGCCTATTCAAAAGAGGATAGACAGTGAGATGGACAGAGTGAGGGAGAATGTGGTGACATCAATGATTGCTATGGTCTCTGACTAAAAGATGTTCACTACTGGATCTTATTATCATTCACTTGGAAGGTAATGACCTTGGTAAAAGTGTTGGATTGCCTTTGTTGAATAACATCAGGGATGATTTGGGTCATCTCACAGACAATTAGAGTGGAATGGGTATATGCTGGTTGGGTATTATTCACCACTACCAGATGGTAGGAAGCGGTTGGTGGGGTCAGTAACAGGAGAAGCTCAACCAGTAAGTAGCCAAGGCAGTGTGTAAAAAAAGGGGGCCATCATATTCATCACAAATGGGCATGTGTAAGGACCTGTACCATAAGAATGGTGTGCATTTGTCAATGTTGGGTAATGACTTACTCTTGCAAGCATTACAGAGGAGGGTTCTTCAGTTAGAGGGAAAGTTGCAGTCCATTTGGGGGAGGTTTTCACCCCAGGCAATCGTCCTTTAATGGTATCTGCATCTGGTGAAAAGTTCATATGGCGGGTGGCCGAGTCCAGAATTCTTGGTGGAGATAGGTAGCAGGGAGGGTGTCTACCAAATGGTGGCATGGGCCATTGTCCACAGGTAAAAGAACAGTGGGGATGTCCCAGTAGGCTTGCTGCGTGGTGGTTACAAAGTGCCTTTCTGGGATGTTAACATCAGGCAAGGCTTGCAGAGATACAAGACCGTGAAGAGATCCGCTACGGTGGAGGAAAAGGCACCTAGCAGTGGGCTCTTACTCTGCAAGGAACATAGACAGACTGGCAGGACTTGGCACCCGGTTAGATCTCATTGTTAGGACATCTAATAAACATCTGCAGCCATTTCATCCATTCGGAGTCTTATGGTTTTTTTGAGTTATGTTGTGTTCACGTTTGGTGGAAAGAAAAGGGGAGAGTAATATATCCAGGGTGGTCTTGGCTGTCCCAGTTATCTGATCATGTTTTATATATGTGTTTTATTGTTTTTAAAAAATGTAATAGCTTAACTTGTGGCTTCTTCTCCAGTTATTCAATTCAGTCAAGTCACAAAACCTTGGATTTTTGAGAGACTTTGATTTCTAACATGATTTAGTTAATGTTGAGGTTTTTAGAATATTCTTCCAAGAGAGATTCCTGATTTATGGCAATTTGTTACATTTATTGTAAAATAATTAACCGTGATCATTGTTGGCATTGGAGGGGCATCTCACTGTCTTGCAGAATACCTGCTGACTTTCTTTCTGAGCATTTACAGCTATCAATTCTAAAATATCAACTTTCTGCCTCAATAATTGCTCCAAAACTCTACTTGTCCTTAATGTTCTCTCTTTTTTTGCCTGATGTTGTTATATCCCTGATTTAGCGCTGTGCTCTGCAACTCTAACTCCTTCAGTCTATTAAGAAAATATGGGGAGTATAAAGTAAGATGGCCTCCCCTATCTCTTTTTCATGCTTGCAAGTATTTTTCTGTAAGTACATGAAAAAAAAAATCTTGAACTATCAATAAGGACATTTTTTTTAAAGGTTTGTTGCTTATGAGGTCATTTATCTAAAGGAGTGAGTAGGTACAAGGAAAATGCAATGCTTTTATTTATTTCACCATGTCTGGATCATGTAATATCATGGTGCTCCTACCAGGCACCATGCCTCCCAAAGGCAGAACCTATCCCCTCTCTATTTCAGAAACCCAAGCTATGTCAGAGTACATTAAAGAGTACCTGAATGGGGGACTGACCTGCTCGTGAGGAGGCAAGGAAGGATTTTTCCAACCCGGCTGTCCTTTCCGGAAAAAGTTAAAAAGATCTGACTTTTTTGTTCCCGGAGCTGTGGAGGAGGGGCGTGACGTCATATCCGCCCTGCATCGGGACACTGCCTATAAAATCTGGCTTTCTGTGCCGAGAGAGTGGGGACTGACCTGCTCGTGAGGAGGCAAGGAAGGATTTTTCCAACCCGGCTGTCCTTTCCGGAAAAAGTTAAAAAGATCTGACTTTTTTGTTCCCGGAGCTGTGGAGGAGGGGCGTGACGTCATATCCGCCCTGCATCGGGACACTGCCTATAAAATCTGGCTTTCTGTGCCGAGAGAGTGGGGACTGACCTGCTCGTGAGGAGGCAAGGAAGGATTTTTCCAACCCGGCTGTCCTTTCCGGAAAAAGTTAAAAAGATCTGACTTTTTTGTTCCCGGAGCTGTGGAGGAGGGGCGTGACGTCATATCCGCCCTGCATCGGGACACTGCCTATAAAATCTGGCTTTCTGCGGCGCGCAGTCGACGCCGGCGCGCTGCCTAAGCCGCGCGCGCCGAAGGGGCGCGCGGCTTTGTATGAGGGTGACCAAGGAAGGAATTATAAACTTCTAACAACTTAAACCTCACGAGGTTAAGTCCCTCAGTGAAAGAGCCTATTCATCACTAAGGGTATGGTGAGTAGAACCCTCAATTTGTTTGCAAAAAATTTTTTTTTCATTGAAATATAAATGCGGCATTCAAAGAGAAAGGGGAAAGTACGTGATGGTTCCTCGACTCCATGCATGTCAACCCCAGTGCAGACAACAATAAGGGAGTTCTACCCCGCGGTAGGGGCTTCTCCAGGAGGGTCAGCTGGGATATCGGAACAGGAGCAGTTGCCGGATCCCTTTGACGAGACATCTTTGAGCCCTGGAGCACCAGAGACTCCCCCCCCACCTGCTCATGACAGAACGGCAAGCTCTGTGGACTTCCCGGGTCCGATGTTGTCCCTGAGGAAGGAAACGGTCGAAGGAGGACTTGTTGTTAAAATGTCGGGGCAAAATCAGGGCGACGGTGTTCTGTCTGCCCTGAAAGAAATTAACATCGGGATGGCGACGGGAACAAGTAGTTCCCCTCAAATGTCCATGGAAGGGAGTGAACAGAGTGTGTTGGGTAAATTAGAAACTAATTTTCTGAGGTTGCCATCAAATATACCACAAGTTACACTACTAAATAAACCAGATATAGTGACCCTGGATGTTCTGTGGAATGCTGTATCAGTTATTGAGAAAGCTATTGTTTCTTTGACACAAGCTTTTCAAAGCTTCCAGGACCAATCCAGTGTTGTTAATCCGGTGGTTTTAGCAAATTCAAATAAGATACAGGAATTGGATAATAAGGTATTACAAATAAATGGAGTGCAAGCTGGCCTAATTCAGGGGGAACTAAGGACAGATAAAAGAATTGAATATCTGGAAAACAATCTAAGATATAACAATCTTAGATTGATGAATTTCCCTAAATGTAAAATAATTTCACCCAAGGAGCAATTTAATAAATATTTAAAAGAGGTCTTATCTTTTTCCTCAAGTGATTTACCTTCAATTTCTAAAATATTTTTCCTCCCTGAACCAAACAAGAGAGGTGATAGGAAAACAGATGGAGAAACGGTTAGACAAAACTTAGAAACGTTTTCTCCATTAGAAGATCTATCTGCTTTCCTAGAAACCCCTCAAGAAGAACAGATTGAGCGGAGGGGGATATTATTAGTTACATTTAATATATCAGTTGAAAGAGATAATGTATTAAAAACTTTCTATAAAAATAGAAATAAAATGTACTTGGGTGAAAAGATATGGATGTATCCAGATATTATTAGATCAACTCAGATACGCAGGAAGAAATTTTTGAATTTATGTCCTAAAGCCCGCTCTATGGGCGCACAAATTTTAATAAAATTTCCTTGTAAGTGTTTGTTAACATTAAATAATACTAAGTATATTTTTATGGAACCAGACCAGTTGGAAAAATTCCTCAATTCAAAAAGTGAAATTACTCCCACATCTGAGAACACTGGTGATTAAATTGAAATAACCCAACCACCCTTATGTTTTCAATATTATTAGGGTAAAATTTATTATTAAAATTGCTCCCATGGTTTTCTTTTGAATTAGGCTCTTTCAGTTTCATAGTACATGGAAGGTGAGACATTATATTGCAGATAAGCTGTGTATTAGGTTTCTTTTTTTACTTTTTTATTTTTCTGGGAAACAAGTTGTAATACTACAGTTGTTGCAATATGATGAACCTGATTTGTAAGGTATGTGATCCTTATTTGTAATTTAAAAATTTAATAAAGAGATAAATACAAAGAGTACCTGAATAAAGGATTCATAAGACCCTCCGATTCCCCGGCAGGAGCCGGATTCTTCTTCGTGAAGAAGAAAGATGGCAGTTTACATCCTTGCATCAACTACCATGGGCTAAATGCCGTGACTCACAAGGATCGTTACCCTCTGCCACTCATTAGCAAACTATTTGATCGCCTACAAGCAGCCCAAATCTTTACAAAGTTAGATCTCCGAGGGGCATGCAATCTTGTAAGAATCCAGCCTGAAGACATCTGGAAGACCGCCTTCAACAGGAGGGACGGCCACTATGAATACGTAGTAATGCCTTTTGGACTTTGTAACGCCCCTGCGGTCTTTTAGCGTTTGATGAATAAGATCTTCCGGGACCTACTGATCTTTTCCAAAGACCTGAAGTCCTACCGCTCACATGTTCAAACCATCCTCCAATGCCTCAGAGACAATCACCTCTATGCAAAATTAGAGAAGTGTATTTTCGAACAAACCCGTCTTCCATTCCTGGGCTACATCATCTCCAATCGTGGCTTCACCATGGACCCTGAGAAACTCCAGGGTATTCGAGATTGGCCCCAGCCAGTAGACCTCCGTGCCTTGCAAAGATTCCTTGGATTTACAAATTATTACAGAAACTTCATCACTAACTACTCCACGCTAGCTGCTCCACTCACGGCCATGACTAGGAAAGGTAGTAACCTTCAAGTTTGGAGCCCCAAGGCTCAATCTGCTTTCCACGCCTTGAAAGAGGTCTTCTGCACCAGACCATGTCTACGTCATCCAGATCGTAACCGCCCCTTCATCGTCGAAGTTGATGCCTCCGCCATTGGAGCAGGGGCGGTCCTGAGCCAATATTCCTCCAAAGGGGTCTTAGTACCCTGCTCATTCTACTTGCATAAGTTTTCTGCCGCAGAGCAAAACTACACGATTGGGGACCGTGAACTCTTAGCTGTGAAATTGGCCCTTCAGGAATGGCATCCCTGGTTGGAAGGAGCACAGCATAAGTTCACAATATTTACAGACCACAAGAATCTTGAACAATTAAAGGAAGCCCAACTTCTGAATCCTAGACAGGCCCGCTGGGCGTTGTTCTTTGAACGCTTCCATTTTGAAATCCAGTACCGTCCAGCAGCAAAGAACACCCAAGCAGATGCTCTCTCTCGCTCCCTCGAGCCAGAAGATATGCCCGAAATCCCTAGACACATCATCAATCCAGCTTGCATAACCCTCGCAGTGACCAACACGGTACCAGCCGGGAAGACGGTGGTCCCACGCCTTCTCTGAGAACGCGTCCTCTGCTGGGCCCACGACTCAAAGTTGCCCGGCCATCCTGGCTGGGCTCGAAGCCTCGAAATGTTAAGAAGACATTGGTGGCAGATAATTACCAATCTCATAACCAGTTATATATTATTTATTTGTTGCTTATTTCCGCTCTACCTTTCTTCCTGGCTACTCTAGCCCCCAAGTTCAATGCCCCTGTTTTATGTAACTTTGCTTGATTCAGCCTTCTTGTTCTTGGTTACACTTGTTTATCCCCTAAGTTCCATGTAAACCGGCCTGATGTGAATTCTATTCGTGAAGTCCGGTATAGAAATATATATTAAATAAATAAATAAATAAATGTAATATGTATGTGAAAGTGTTGGTGTATTTGATCCTTCAGGATATACAATATACCATATGAGTGTCCCTACACATAACCCAGAACAAATTCCGAGAAAGTTGAGAACTCAAGGATAACATGGTCTCTGCAGTGATAGTATTTTTGGTCATACTTTTCAGTTAAATGGTAGTTACCATAGTAACTGCTTCAACTGCAAAATCCCAAGCATGGTTTTTTTTTTTTTTTTTTACTTGTCTGCACACAAACGACCCTCCCTTAGGACTTGACTGCACATTGCCATCCCTCTTTTGAAGTTGCTCCTTTTTTAAATTACATATGCACTATCCACTCTAACAGAACAAAAAAAAGCAATGAGGCACACACAGAACAAAAATCCAAACAAAGAATAAATGTTAAGAAAAAAAAAAGAGTCCAAAAACTATAGAATCTGTGAATTTCACAACTAACAAATATTTTTTCACTTTTTTTTTATTTTAAATTTATTTGGTGGTTGCAAAATTAACAGATTCTATTTTTTCGACTTTTTTTTTCTTATAATATATTCATTCTAACACATAGACAAAGAATGTCATTTTGAGATTTTTTTTTTTTTAATGAATCAATTCTCATTTTTACCTTCATTATTATAGATATAGTACCTGCATAAGACTGCATACAGAGGATAATTCCATCAGAGATTCTAACAAAGGAATTGCTCATACGGTATCTGCCTGTGAAAGTCAACCCACACAGTCACTGCCTTCTCACAATGTAGCTGTGTTCTCACTTCTTTTTCACTCTGCAGCTGAAGTGTTTGGTGCTCTGCTAGGCATCTTGCAGATTTTTTGTTGTTGTTGTTTTTATCATATATTGGGATTTCTTTAACAATTGATATGTCATATATTGTGTCACTCACAAGTAGTACAGGTATCTCAGTGCTTGGGGTAAAAGGCACCAGACTAGAAACAGATGAACAGAAACAGTACAGAAAGATGCTGTCAAAAAATAAAGAAAGAAAGAAAAAGAAAAAAGAAAGAAAGAAAAGAAACAATGTATTAATTTGCTGATTAGATAAGTGAGGGCTGATCAGAAAAAGGGGAAAACTGATATATTGAAGGTGATTGATGATATGTTTCTAACAGGGATATCATCCAGTCTGCAGAGATAGCCCATCTTTGATCCTGAAAGGCTACATTCAGGTCTGGATTTCAGGCAAAGATATGGAAATTAGCATAGGCAATAGAAGAAATCTATACAAATGTATCTCAGAAAATGTAGGTGTGCTGAAAACTCCCACTTCTTTGTGGCCCTTGAGGACAAGAGTTGGTCATCATCAGTTTAGCAAATTCATGTCTCCTGTGTTGCGATCCCCCCTGCTGCTGCGCTGCAGGAGGTCTCTTACCTTCTTCCAGAGGCCGCCTTGAAGCCAGGGCCTCGCCTGTGTTCCATCCGGGACTTGTTCCAGGGCCTGAGAGGCCTAGCTGTGCCTGTGGCTTGCAGCCTCAGTGTTTGGACTTCCTGTTGGGCGACGCCCTTCCCTAGGGGCTGGCCCACAGCTCTCTACCCTAGTTATAGGACCAGCGGTGGGCGGTCCTGGCAAGCTCCTCCCAGGGAGTTGCCTTCTACCTCCAGTATTTAAGGACTTTCTGTTCACTGTGTCTTTGCCTTCGGATCGGGCTCTACAGTAGTCTGTAACCCTGCCGATCCAGGTCCTCCGTGGCTCCGACTCCTGCTTGTTGTCAGCCTGCCTTGACTCCGGTCCGTGACTCCGACTCCTGCTTGTCTTCAGCCTGCCTTGACTCCGGTCCGAGACTCCGACTCCTGCTTGTCTTCAGCCTGCCTTGACTCCGGTCCGAGACTCCGACTCCTGCTTGTCTTCAGCCTGCCTTGACTCCGGTCTGAGACTCCGACTCCTGCTTGTCTTCAGCCTGCCTTGACTCCGGTCCGTGACTCCGACTCCTGCTTGTCTTCGGCCTTCGGATTGGGTTACACAGTTGTCTGTGGCTTCTCCCGATCCAGGTCCTCCGTGACTATGACTCCTGCTTGTCGTCAGCATGCCTTGACTCCGACTCCTGTTTGTCTTCGGCCTTCGGATCGGGCTCTACAGTAGTCTGTAACCCTGCCGATCCAGGTCCTCCGTGGCTCCGACTCCTGCTTGTCGTCAGCCTGCCTTGACTCCGGTCCGTGACTCCGACTCCTGCTTGTCTTCAGCCTGCCTTGACTCCGGTCCGAGACTCCGACTCCTGCTTGTCTTCAGCCTGCCTTGACTCCGGTCCGAGACTCCGACTCCTGCTTGTCTTCAGCCTGCCTTGACTCCGGTCCGAGACTCCGACTCCTGCTTGTCTTCAGCCTGCCTTGACTCCGGTCTGAGACTCCGACTCCTGCTTGTCTTCAGCCTGCCTTGACTCCGGTCCGTGACTCCGACTCCTGCTTGTCTTCAGCCTGCCTTGACTCCGGTCCGTGACTCCGACTCCTGCTTGTCGTCAGCCTGCCTTGACTCCGGTCCGTGACTCCGACTCCTGCTTGTCGTCAGCCTGCCTTGACTCCGGTCCGTGGCTCCGACTCCTGCTTGTCTTCAGCCTGCCTTGACTCCGGTCCGTGGCTCCGACTCCTGCTTGTCTTCAGCCTGCCTTGACTCCGGTCCGTGACTCCGACTCCTGCTTGTCTTCAGCCTGCCTTGACTCCGGTCCGTGACTCCGACTCCTGCTTGTCTTCAGCCTGCCTTGACTCCGGTCCGTGGCTCCGACTCCTGCTTGTCTTCAGCCTGCCTTGACTCCGGTCCGTGGCTCCGACTCCTGCTTGTCGTCAGCCTGCCTTGACTCCGGTCCGTGGCTCCGACTCCTGCTTGTCTTCGGCCTCCGGATTGGGTTACACAGTTGTCTGTGGCCTCTCCCGATCCAGGTCCTCCGTGACTCCGACTCCTGCTTGTCGTCAGCCTGCCTTGACTCCGGTCCGTGACTCCGACTCCTGCTTGTCGTCAGCCTGCCTTGACTCCGGTCCGTGACTCCGACTCCTGCTTGTCTTCAGCCTGCCTTGACTCCGGTCTGTGACTCCGACTCCTGCTTGTCTTCAGCCTGCCTTGACTCCGGTCTGTGACTCCGACTCCTGCTTGTCTTCAGCCTGCCTTGACTCCGGTCTGTGACTCCGACTCCTGCTTGTCTTCAGCCTGCCTTGTCTCCGGTCTGTGACTCCGACTCCTGCTTGTCTTCAGCCTGCCTTGACTCCGGTCCGTGACTCCGACTCCTGCTTGTCTTCGGCCTGCGGATCAGGTCCTACAGTCGTCTGTATCCTTGCTGATCCAGGTCTTCCGTGATCACTTATGCTTTGATGGATCCCTGCCCAGTGTCTCTGCCTGATGTTTGTTCCTGTGCCTGCCAGCCGAAAGGGCTTCGGATGTGAGTATCCCAGCATCGGAGTTCCTGTTCGCCTGGGTCTTCCCCGCGCCCTCCTTCTCAGCGTGGTCCGCGACCAGCCTTCCTAGGCTGAGTAGGGCGCGTCTGGGACAGGGTGGTCCGCGACTCAGTCCCACGGGTGGGCTGAGTAGGGCGCCCTGATGGACAGCGCAATGTTCCCGTCCAGCCTTGTCTTCAGTGTCTGCTTCAGCCCTTGTCCGGATGTCTACCTGTCTCTGCCTTGACCTGGTTCCTGAGCCTTCTGTCCTGTTGGGCCCTGGAGTGGCCAACAGGAGGGATTCGTCCCACGGGCTCTTGAGCTTCTGCCAGCTGAGGGGGCTTCGGATGTGAGTATCCCAGCATCGGAGTTCCTGCTCGCCTGGACCTTTCCTGTGTTTTGCTTCAGCCCTTGTCCTGATGTCTCCGTCCTGCTTCTGCCCCGTCTGATGTCTTCTGTTTAAGGACTCTGTCTGCCCTCGCCTCTGTCCGGCCTGCTGCCCATTGCCGTTCCCTGCGGCAGGTCTGAAAGGGCCGGGAACAGTCGGAGGACCGTTCACTAGTCAACTTCCCCGTGTTGGCTACCATGGGCATGCAGGTCCGGCTGAGGGCCGGACTTCCTGCTTCTGTTCCTGCCTGCCTGGCTCACCATGCCTGCTCAGCTCACCTCCCACGGTGTGGCCTTGGGCTCCTCCTGGGGTCCTGCCGTGGCCCAAGGGCTCACCACCCGCCCGAGACGACCGCGCCCGCGCGCGCTCGTAACATCCTGTTCATCAAAGCCATTACTCTTCAACCACATTGTGCAGATAACAGTTGAAGACTTCACAGGAGTACAAGTGCATCATGAGAGATGTGCTGTACTTTGATGGCAGACTTTTCATACAAATTAAGCTTCTTGTACCTACTGATTTTGTATACTATATGTAAAACCCATTAGGCGTCACTGGTATGCAAAACTAGGAGTCTCATAGAGATGGGAGGTTCAAAGGGGATACTGGTTATAATGATGTATAAGAAGGTCCTTCCCCCAAAGGATGGCTCAGTGAGTTACTAAGAGAGAATTTTGGGCTGGAACTGCTGATGTTCTTCAGAGTTGTTGGGAGGCAGCCATTGGCTGTGGCTCTCACTGAGCTCCTGGAAGAAAGATGGTCACTTTCTTCTGTTTTTCCATCCAAACTTGGAGGTGTATTTCAGGAGAACAAACTGTGCCAGAATAAGAGGGATAGATTTTTGTTCCAAGCACTATAGGAATAATGGAGTCATACCATCAGCTATCATAGTGCTATCTTTTCTTTATGTGGGAGAAGTTGAATTTATGGTTTAGAGGAGTCGTTATGTCAGAGGATACCTACTGGGAAAACTGGGAGAGTTATCTAAGTCAGTGGTTCTCAACCTTTTTTTGGTCGGGACACACTTGACAGATGGTTCCCAAATGTGTGACAATCTGAAGACATGACCTTCAGGTGACTAAATGCAAACATACACTCTGCATCCCCAGGAATCCCCTTGACCTCCAACAATGAATGCAGTATAGAACTAGGGCATTACCCATACACCTTACCAAATAAAAAAAGATTCTGGTTCTGGGGTCATCTCAATAATGCAAAACAAACTCCCTCTCCTACCAGGTACAATAGTTCTCCATATGAAAAGACAGTAATTTACCACCAATGCAAGTCATGTTGAGAAAACACAACAGATAAGATTGATACAAATGCCTACATGATAGTAAAATACTCACACAAAACTGACCTTCACCAAGTACAGAAAGATCACAAATTGCAAATATGGACACAGAAGCTGTAATGGAAACTCAAGAAGCCATTCTGTATGCAGTGCAAAACTGGAGAAATGGAATGAGAAATATAGCACTTAACAATTAACATAGTCCCAGGATCTGCAATAATGCTCACAAACTAATCCACACAAAGTTACATCTGCATTATTGAAAACACTCAAACAGTAAGAACCCTATCTATGAAAAGGCAACACTACAAATATTAAACCAGACCCTAAACACTAATATACCTCCTATTAGGAAAACAGAACAAGCTAAGCTGCTATAGATCCCACACAGAAAAAAGTGTAAAACTATTATAATAAATGCTTCAAAACAACTGCTAAAGATCCAACAATTAAAAACTTATAAAAATTATTAAAAATTGTCCAAATACCAATAAAATATTTCAAAACAGCAGACACATCACATAAAACCCAATAATTAAAATAGCTGTCAATCAAGAAAAATAAACTTAAAAAGCACCTTTACTTACCCTCTCTAGCAATTCTCCTACTCCTTTCTTTTGCAAGCCAATAGCACACAACAGAAGCAGCAGTGGCTGTTGAAGCTTGGTCCTCTTCCTTAGGGCCCATGACCAGTCTCTCTCTTACACACACACATATACATATACACATACACACACACACACCAATTAGACCTTGCAATCAGTCTCTGTCTCTCACACACCTGTGACCTCCATGACCAGTCTTTCTCTCTCTCTCGCACCAGTCATATCCCTGACCAGTCTCTCCCCCTCACACACTAGTTACCTCCCTGACCAGTCTCTCTTCCTCACACACACCAGCCATCTCCCTTACCAGCCTGTCTCGAGCATACGCACATACCAGTCACCTCCCTGACCAGTCTTTCTCTCTCTCTCTCACACATACACATCACTTTTCTGACCAGTCTCACTCTCAATCACACACATGATCTCTCTCTCAATCACACACATGCTCTCTCACTTAGACACATACTGTAAATTACACTTGCACAAACATGCTCTCTCTTACTTACATATATGCTCTCAATCACACATATGTTTGCTCTCCCTCTGGCTCACTCTCACTCACAACACCCCCCACCCCCCAGCACAAATGGAAGTTGTAGCCTCCACAGCCTGAGATCTAAAAATCCCATCAGATACGGGGGCTAACTCTGCTCTTTCTCCCATCACTAATTGCTTGCTGTGCATCATTTTGGTCCGGGCCCATGCTGCTACTGCTGCTACTACTTTATGCAGTGTGGTCTTCTCTTCTTCCTGTACTCCACTGTATATCACTTCCTGCTCTGGACTATGGGGGCAGGAGGAAGAAATGGTCATGCTGCTGATGTTGCCAGCTTCCACTAATAATGCTGCCTTTCCTGCCCAAGCGGAATGACAGCAGTGTAAGTGGAAGAATATTTGCATCTTGCTGTGATGGAAGAGAGGGAGGGAAGCACAACCAGGGCAGTGGGACACTGGGAAGCCATGACACACCTGTTGTAACACTTTTGGAGTCTGAACTAGGTAACTGGAAAAGAAGTGGCTTAGTGGTTAGAGCAATGGGCAGTGTTAAAATTCCATTTCTCCAAAAGATGCTGCTTGTGACTTTAGGCTAGTCAGTTTATCTCCCATTACCTTAGATATCCACTTAGAATATAAGATTCTTTGAATAGGGATTTAAATTCAAATAATAGCATGGTGGTCTAAAAATCCATTAATTAAAAAAAAACCAAACCTTTCTGAGATGGCTTAGAGGCAGTGCCACACACCACCATTCAGAAGGGGGAGGGGGAGGGGGGGGGGGACTAAGGTCCACAACATTATGCTTTTAAATTTTCATAAGCCGGAAAATGGCAAAGTTACCTGGATAACTTTATCCTAGTAATGTCAGCCTAATATATTCAGCAGAAGATTGGTTTCATATAATATTCAGTTAAAGTTATCCAAGCAGCTTTACCCAGATAACTTTTCTGCTTACTGACCTACTAAACACAAACCTCTGTCTTTTCTGTAATATAATGCAGAGTACCTGTTAACTTGCGGCTCATAAAGATGGTTCACATTAGAGGTTGGGTTGCTTTAGTATACTGCAGTAGGAGCCTAGTGAATCCAAGTTCTCTTCTCTAGGACAATCAATAATTAGAAAGCCCAAGGCAGTTTTATAAATTTAACCCTAATTAAAAATAAATTACTAGTGGTCAGGATTTTTCCACCAATTGTTAAATATATAGAACTCCATTTCAGGGCACATAATATTAGAGAGGTGTTTGATGCCTATTTATGAACTAAACATCAGTCTCTTGTAGGCTCACAGAAATAAAAAAACTGGTCAAGCAGATGTTGTAGTTGACCTTGCACAGAAGCAAGAGCAGTGCACAGAATACAGTATATCAAGCATTGCTTTCTGTTATGATTCTGCTTGTGGATTAGACCCACTCAGCTTCTCACCTATTTCGCCACCAGCTTACCTGCTCTCCCTGTGCCCTGTGGCAGGGAGTACTGCCTCCAGCATCCTCTTCGCGGCTAGGCTGCCACTGGTGTTTCTTCAGCAGCTGAAGCTGCCCCCAGCTCCTCTCCTGCTTCACAGCATGGCTGCTGTCCCTGGTCCTGCCTCATTAGGTGTGGTGCTGTACCTCTCCTCTGGATTTAAAGGGTCAGTCCTCCTGGCTCCTCCTCGTGATGTCATCCTGAGTGTTCCTCTTCAGCCCTACAAAAGGGGTCAGCCTTCAGTTCCTCTTTGCCTTCACAAGGAGTCAGTCATGGAGTTGGACTGCTCCTGGATCCTCCGTTCCAGCTCTTCGGTTCAGGAGTCTTCGATGATGTCCTTCTCCGCTTCTTCAAGGCACTCTGTTCTTTGTGGGAATTCCATTGTCTTCCTCTGTGGTTCCTGATCCTTCATCTACATCTTCGTTCTATGTTTGGTCTCTCACCAGATCCTAAGTCCTTGTCTTCAGATGTCTTCATCGTCTGACCCTCCTGATGTCTTCACCTTCAGATCTTCCTGAAGTCCTCACCTTCTGATATCCTGTCCTTCCTGAAGTCCATCATCCTGTTGTTCTGCCTCTCAGAGCCTCCTCAATGCTCTTGGTTGAGTGACCTGGGGGTCTGAAGTCCAGATGTCTTTGATGTCTCATTTTCCAGTTCTCTTGACACCTCCATGATGCTCTTGACTGAGTGCCCTGGGGGTTGAAATCCAGATGTCCTGATGTTCCAGACGTCTTCATGTCAAGTTGTCTTCATCTTCAGATCCTTTTGATGTTCTCAACTTCAGATCTTTGCTGTCAAGCATTCCAACCCTTTTGGCTTCTTCATGATGGCTACCCTCGTCAGGGTAGCCTTCTTCTCAGATATCCTGGTTCTGGATCTTACCTCCTAGTGGGCCGCCGTCCTCTGTCCAAATTCGGGATGACCTTCTGATTCATCTTCCATGCTGGGTCTGAAGCAGTTGCTTCTTCAGGTTGGCCTGCGCCAATTACAAGGGTCCCCGAAGCTCAGTCCAGGACGGTTGCTGCTATGAGTCTTGGCCGGATTCCTTCATACTGAGTTTTAACTCTTCTGTTGTCTTTCCACTCAGCAAGTGTCTTCATCGGTGTCCCTGATGTTTTTCTCTTCAGCCTTGCCTCATCCTTATCCAGTATTTTCTGACCATGTCTTCAGTATTGTCTGATCATGTCTTCAAGAGTCCTCGTCTGATTGTATCTTCAGTCTTCAAGTCTTGTTCCAGTTCCATTGTCTGCCCTTGACCTCTGTCCGTCCTGGCGCATTTGACATTCCCGTAGAGCAGGTCTGAAAGGGCTATTGAGTGGCTGGAGGGCTACCCCAGAGAACAGCATTTCATTGTTGGGTCTCTACTGATGTGTCAGGTTTGGCAGAGGTCCGAGTCCTTGGTCTTCTGCTGTCCGCCTGTACGGGGACACGTCTCACCTGCCTCAGTGCTTCCATGGAGGTCCTCTCTGCAGTCGCATCATGGTCCAAGGGCACACCACTCTCCCCAGAATCGGAATCGCTCCCTAGTGCTCCCGTAACACTTACCCCTTCATGATCCCTTACATCCAAAACCTTCAGCTCCTATACCTTGGAATAAAGGAAGGACTCCTACAAAAGGTATATTCTACAAAAAAACCCCTTTTATTTCTGCAGTTTCCAGCAATCAGAAATGAACAATATTAAAATTCACTGAATCAGGGTTCACAGAAACATCAACAACAACAAAATATTCTCTCAGTCATAATCCAATGTGACATATTTACATCCTTTGCAAAAAGTGTTCTCAAGGCTGTTGTAGTCCACACTTCTCCTGGGTTGCCACTGGACACCACTCAGAAAGACATTAAGGGGCGGATTTTAAGAGCCCTGCTCGCCTAAATCCGCCCAAAACCGGGAGGATTTAGGTGAGCAGGGCCCTGCGCGCCGGTAAGCCTATTTTACATAGGCCTACCGGCGCGCGCAGAGCCCCGGGACTCGCGTAAGTCCCGGGGTTTTTGGAGGGGGCATGTCGGGGGCGGGCCCGAACCGCGCGGCGTTTTCGGGGCGTGTTGGGAGCGTTCCGGGGGCGGGCCTGGGGGCGAGGCTGCGCCCTCCGGACCCACCCCCAGATCGCTTCCCGGCGTGCTAGCGGCCCGCTGGCGCGCGGGGATTTACTTCTCCCTCCGGGAGGCGTAAATCCCCGGAGAAAGGTAAGGGGGGGTGTAGACAGGGCTGAGTGGGTGGGTTAGGTAGAGGAAGGGAGGGGAAGGTGAGGGGAGGGCGTTAGAGGATTCCCTCCAAGGCCGCTCCGATTTCGGAGCGGCCTTGGAGGGAACGGGGGTAGGCTGCGCGGCTCGGCGCAAGCCGGCTATACAGAATTCATAGCCTTGCGCGCGCCGATCCAGGATTTTAGTGGATACGCGTGGCTCCGCGCGTATCTACTAAAATCCAGCGTACTTTTGCTGGCGCCTGATGCGCCAGCAAAAGTACGCCTATTCGCGTTTTTTGAAAATCTACCCCTATTAGTTTATTTATTTATTTGGTTTCTATTTTGCTGGTTCAAGCTGTTACGTCCGTTGGTGCTAGACGGCTTTGCCCCATTCGCCTCACCTTGTTCACGGCTCCTCCCGCATCTCTTGGGAAAATGGCTGCCACCGCGTCTACAAGCTGACCTCTCCAGTGTCCCCAGAAAGGCTATGGTGCTGCCTCCTGCCATGCTTTTCTCAAGGGCCTACTAAGGTGTGCGCGCGCACGCCACCTACATCTTTATTCCAGCATTGGTGCGAACCTTGGGGGTGTTCCCCTCTACTGACATCACGCCATCATGTACTTTGTTGCTAGCTCGTTGAGTTAGCAAAGGATTGGTTTCACCTTTATCCAGATGTTTATTAACTCCTTCAAAAACGTGAAGCAGATTTGTGAAGCAAGACTTGCCTTGGGTAAAGCCATGCTGACTTTGTTCCATTAAACCATGCCTTTCTATATGTTCTGTGATTTTGATGTTTAGAACAATTTCCACTATTCTTCCTGGGACTGAAGTCTAACCCATCTATAGCTTCCCAGATCTCCCCTGGAGACCTTTTTAAATATTGGGGTTACATTAGCTATTCTCCAGTCTTCAGGTACAATGGATGATTTTAATGCTAGGTTACAAATTTTTACTAATAGGTCTGAAATTTCATTTTTTTCATTCCTTCAGAACTCTGGGGTGTATACCATCTGGTCCAGGAGACATTTGTCTCAAGACTTTTTTCCCATTATAGACAGGCCAAAAGGTCTGGATTTTATGGCCAAAAGGTCTGGATTTATCCCAAACTTACTAAAACCACTCATTCTAGAAGAAAAAATGTCATAGTTATGCATTCAGAAGCTCTACAAAAAGAGGCATCTTTTGTCCTTAGATAGCCATGTAAATTTTGTATTAGGTTTCAAAATGAGAATTACATTTACTTTGACCTGTCTCAATTAAGAGTTTTTCTGGATATGCACTCCTAATTAGTCCCTTGTAGGCTTGGCATAAAAGGAAATGTTGAGAATCTCACCTAGTCACCATTATTGCATTGTAATGTTTCCCTAATATTATGCTCATGATTCAGAGTCCCTCTGTTTTACTTTTATTTTTTCAGTGCTTTATTAATATACTGAATATTAATCTATTTACTTTTGTTGTAATGTTAGAATTGCACTGTTATTTCTCAACAAGATTTACTAGTGTATATTAAAATGCAGATAAATAAAAACATTTAAAAAAATCTAATTGAAATATTGCTTTTTCCTAATGACAAAATTCCTAATTTGTCAAAAATTGTACATGTATCCAAATATAGGAAAATTAGTGCCCTTTTGGAAGGGGAGCTAGATACTTTGGTGATGGAGAGTTCTCATCTATCAGATTCTTTTGGAGTCATTTATAGATAATATTCCTGTTAGAGCAACATTACTAGTTTTCTTTTGTTCTCAGCAGGACAGGGAAGCTATTTTTCAGAAGGCCTGTAATTCAGAAGGAATATTATTTTTTGTGGATATAGAGTTCAGGTTTCTCCTGATGTTTCTTGTATTACTCAGCTTCATAGAAAACAGTTTTTGCAACTCAGACAGAAGGTTTTAGACCTGGGAGTCTGAAAAGCAGGTTAATACATACAAAAAACACACTTTGAAATGTCTGTATGCCAATGCCAGAAGTCTAAGAAGTAAGAAGGGAGAGTTAGAGTATATAGCAGCAAATGATGAGATTGACATAATTGGCATCCCAGAGACTTGGTGGAAGGAGGATAACCAATGGGACAGTGCTATATCAGGGTACAAATTATATCGCAATGATAGGGAGGATCAACTTGGTGGGGGTGTGGCACTATTTCCGGAAGGGTATAGAGTCCAACAGGATAAAGATCATACAAGAAACTAAATGCTCACTAGAATCTATATGGGTAGAAATCCCATGTGTGTTGGTTAAGAGTATAGTGATAGGAGTATACTACCGTCCACCTGGACAAAATGGTCAGACAGATGATGAAATGCTAAGAGAAATCAGGGAAGCTAACCAACTTGGCAGTGCAATAATAATGGGAGATTTCAATTACCACTTGCACAAAGAGAGTCAGTGGTAAACCACAACAATAAATCAAATGGCAGAAATGTGGAAACCAAAATATTTTTAAATTATAGCCTAAGAAGGTGTCAGCAAGCCTGACGTTATATGTCTTTTAGCATAGACACTAACCGGTCTTTTCAATCATCCACCTTCATCATCCTTTAATGCTTCAAAATTAATTTTTATGATTTTTTCTTCTTATTTTTTAAAATAGTCCTCCATCCATAATATCAAAATGACTCAGACTCTTAGCAGTCATGCATTAATATCGCCCCAATATTAATGCATGACTGCTAAGAGTCTGAGTCATTTTGATATTATGGATGGAGGACTATTTTAAAAAATAAGAAGAAAAAATCATAAAAATTAATTTTGAAGCATTAAAGGATGATGAAGGTGGATGATTGAAAAGACCGGTTAGTGTCTATGCTAAAAGACATATAACGTCAGGCTTGCTGACACCTTCTTAGGCTATAATTTAAAAATATTTTGGTTGCCACATTTCTGCCATTAGATTTCAATTACCCCAATATTGACTGGGTAAATGTAACATCAGGACTTGCTAGAGACATAAAGTTCCTGGATGCAATTAATGACTGCTTCATGGAGCAATTGGTTCAGGAACCAACAGGAGAGGGAGCTATTTTAGATTTAATTCTTAGTGGAACGCAGGATTTGTGAGAGAGGTAACGGTGGTGGGGCCACTTGGCAAAGTGATCATAACATGATCAAATTTAATCTAATAACTGGAAGGGGACAATAAGTAAATCTGCAGTTCTAACACTAAACTTTCAAAAGGGAAACTTTGATAAAATGAGGAAAATAGAAAAAACTGAAAGGTGCAGCTGCAAAGGTTAAAAGTGTTCAACAGGCATGGACATTGTTCAAAAATACAATCCTAGAGGCGCAGTCCATATGTATTCCACACTTTAAGAAAGGTTAAAGGAAGGCAAAACAATTACTGTCATGGTTAAAAGGTGAGGTGAAAGAGGATATTTTAGCCAAAAAAAATCCTTCAGAAATTGGAAGAAGGATCCATCTGAAGAAAATTGGATAAAACATAAGCATTGTCAAGTTAAGTGTAAAACATTGATAAGACAGGCGAAGAGAGAATTTGAAATGAAAAAGGCCATAGGGGCAAAAACTCATAATAAAAACTTTTAAAAATATAGCCAAAGCAAGAAACCTGTGAGGGAGTCGGTTGGACCATTAGATGACCAAGGGGTTAAAGGGGCTCTTAGGGAAGATAAGGCCATTGCAGAAAGACTAAATGAATTCTTTGCTTCCGTGTTTACTAATGAGGATGTTGGGGTGAAACCAGTTCCGGAGATGGTTTTCAGGGGTAATGAGTCAGACGAACTGAACGAAATCACTGTGAACCTGGAAGATGTAGTAGGCCAGATTGACAAACTAAAGAGTAGCAAATCACCTGGACCAATGCATCCTAGGGTACTGAAGGAACTCAAAAATGAAATTTCTGATCAATTAGTTAAAATTTGTAACCTATCATTAAAATCATCCATTGTACCTGAAGTCTGAAGGGTGGCCAATGTAACCCCAATATTTAAAAAAGGCTCCAGGGGCGATCCGGGTAACTATAGACCAGTGAGCCTGACTTAAGTGCCGGGAAAATAGAAAATCGTAGAGCATATAGAAAGACATGGTTTAATGGAACACAGTCAACATGGATTTACCCAAGGAAAGTCTTACCTAACAAATCTGCTTCATTTTTTTGAAGGGGTTAATAAACATGTGGATAAAGGTGAACCGGTAGATGTAGTGTATTTGGATTTTCAGATGGCGTTTGACAAAGTCCCTCATGAGAGGCTTCTAAGATAAGTTAAAAGTAATGGGATAGGAGGCGATGTCCTTTCGTGGATTACAAACTGATTAAAAGACAGGAAACAGAGAGTAGGATTAAATGGTCAATTTTCTCAGTGGAAAAGGGTAAACAGTGGAGTGCCTCAGGGATCTGTATTTGGACTGGTGCTTTTCAATATATATATAAATGATCTGGAAAGGAATACGATGAGAGAGGTTAACACATTTGTGGCTGATACAAAATTATTCAGAGTAGTTAAATCACAAGTGGATTGTGATACGTTACAGGAGGACCTTGCAAGACTGGAAGATTGGGCATCCAAATGGCAAATGAAATTTAATGTGGACAAGTGCAAGGTGTTGATATAGGGAAAAATAACCCTTGCTGTAGTTACACGATGTTAGGTTCCATATTAGGAGCTACCACCCAGGAAGAAGATCTAGGCATCATAGTGGATAATACTTTAAAATTGTTGGCTCAGTGTGCTGCAGCAGTCAAAAAAGCAAACAGAATGTTAGGATTTTAGGAAGGGAATGTTAATAAAACAGAAAATGTCATAATGCCTCTATAATGCTCCATGGTGAGACTGCACCTTGAATACCATTTACAATTCTGGTTGCCGCATCTCAAAAAAATATAGTTGCGATGGAAAAGGTACAGAGGAGAGCAACCAATATGATAAAGGGGATGGAAAGCTCCCCTATGAGGAAATGCTGAAGAGGTTAGGGCTGTTCAGCTTGGAGAAGAGTTGGCTGAGGGGGGATATGATAGAGATCTTTAAGATCATGAGAGGTCTTGAATGAGTAGATGTGAATCGGTTATTTACACTTTCGAATAATAGAATAACTAGGGGGCATTCCATGAAGTTAGCAAGTAGCACATTTAAAACTAATCGGAGAAAATTCTTTTTCACTCAACACACAATAAAGCTCTGGAATTTGTTGCCAGAGTAGGTGGTTAGTGCAGTTAGTGTAGCTGGGTTAAAAAAAGGTTTGGATAATTTCTTGGAGGAGAAGTCCATTAACGGCTATTAATCAAGTTTACTTAAGGAATAGCCACTGCTATTAATTGCATCAGTAGCATGGGATCTTCTTAGTGTTTGGGTAATTGCCAGGTTCTTGTGGCCTGGTTTGGCCTCTGTTGGAAACAGGATGCTGGGCTTGATGGACCCTTGGTCTGACCCAGCATGGCAATTTCTTATATTATGAGTCACTTTCTTTCTTAAATATCCCTGCAAGTGTTTGGTTAATTTCCAAAAGAATAATTTTGTATTTGTAGACCATTCTCATTGTGAAACTTTCAAAAGAGAGATAAATCTGTGGTGTAATGGAATATACTTTGTAGATATATCCTATCTCTTCTAAGAATTTCCTTATTTTTTTTTATGTCTTCATTTATTTTGAAGGTCCCTTAAATAATGTGGATTACAAGATCAAATAATTTTGATATGATTTTTTGTATATTTTGGAATGTTATATTGCCTGTGATATTCTTATCTTTTTTATTTATGTAAAAGGATCTCAGAACTGCCAATAAGGCAAACATACGTACCCTATACTGGCAGTAGAAAGATAGATCCATTTTTGTTCTCTCTTTATCAAAATCTCCACACTGGTTATGATTCAGAAAGTATACAATTTCAGGTTACAAGTGGGAACTGTCCCTGTGGCCACTGTTCTGTGTGCCCTTTAACAATGGCCATTTCAAGCTTTACACACCCGACCATAGGGATGTGAATTGTTTTCCATATCGTCTTAACGATAGAAATCGTGTGGCAGGGCAAGAAAATCGTCTTAGGCACGATTTTTTAGTTAAAAAATCGTTAAAAATCGTTTTTTCCGATTAGTGCGCACTAACTCGAGTTAGTGCGCACTAACGGGAGTTAGTGCGCACTAACTGGGAGTTAGTGCGCACTAACTGAAAATGATACAATTTGACACTTTTCAGGTCAGTTAAGGTCAGTTTAGGAATGAATATGTATTCCTATTGGCTGCCCTCTTATTTATTCATGTTACCAAGTTTCCTACTGACAGTATATGGGGGATGGGAAATGGAAACAGTTGGTAGCTTGACAAAACAAGTAATGTGATCAGTCAATGTGACTAGAACTTGTGCCCTAACCCTGATACCAGGGGTATTGTGATCTTCCTGCACACAGTGCCCTATCCCTATTAATACCAGGAGTGTTGTGATCTTCCTGCACACAGTGCCCTATCCCTAATACCAGGGGTGTTGTGATCTTCCTGCACACAGTGCCCTATTCCTGATACTGGGGGTGTTGTGATCTTCCTGCACACAGTGCCCTATTCCTGATACCGGGGGTGTTGTGATCTTCTTGCACACATCCCGATATCAGGGATAGGGCACTGCATGCAGGAAGATCACAACACTCCTGGTATTAATAGGGATAGGGCACTGCATGCAGGAAGATCACAACACTCCTGGTATTAATAGGGATAGGGCACTGCATGCAGGAAGATCACAACACCCCTGGTATCAGGGATAGGGCACTGTGTGCAGGAAGATCACAATACCCCGGAGGAGTGAGGGTCAGGCAGCTCCCCCCTGTCTGTGAAGCCAGCCTCTCACTAGTAATGCAGGGAGGGAGCTGTCTCAGACTTCACCATCCTCCCCCCCCCCCCCCTTACCCACACACCATTCACTAGCTGGGACATGGGGGAAGTCAGGAGTGAGGGTCAGGCAGGTCCCCCCTGTCTGCGAAGCCAGCCTCTCACTAGTAATGCAGGGAGGGAGCTGACTCAGACTTCACCATCCTCCCCCCCCCCTCACCCACACACCATTCACTAGCTGGGACATGGGGGAAGTCAGGAGTGAGGGTCAGGCAGCTCCCCCCTGTCTGTGAAGCCAGCCTCTCACTAGTAATGCAGGGAGGGAGCTGTCTCAGACTTCACCATCCTCCCCCCCCCCTCACCCACAAACCATTCACTAGCTGGAACATGGGGGAAGTCAGGAGTGAGGGTCAGGCAGCTCCCCCCTGTCTGTGAAGCCAGCCTCTCACTAGTAATGCAGGGAGGGAGCTGTCTCAGACTTCACCATCCACCCCCCCCCCTCACCCACACACCATTCACTAGCTGGGACATGGGGGAAGTCAGGAGTGAGGGACAGGCAGCTCCCCCCTGTCTGTGAAGCCAGCCTCTCACTAGTAATGCAGGGAGGGAGCTCTCTCAGACTTCACCATCCTCCCCCCCCCCTCACCCACACACCATTCACTAGCTGGGACATGGGGGAAGTCAGGAGTGAGGGTCAGGCAGCTCCCCCCTGTCTGTGAAGCCAGCCTCTCACTAGTAATGCAGGGAGGGAGCTGTCTCAGACTTCACCATCCTCCCCCCCCCCCTCACCCACACACCATTCACTAGCTGGGACATGGGGGAAGTCAGGAGTGAGGGTCAGGCAGCTCCCCCCTGTCTGCGAAGCCAGCCTCTGACTAGTAATGCAGGGAGGGAGCTGTCTCAAACTTCACCATCCTCCCCCCCCCCCTCACCCACACACCATTCACTAGCTGGGACATGGGGGAAGTCAGGAGTGAGGGTCAGGCAGCTCCCCCCTGTCTGTGAAGCCAGCCTCTCACTAGTAATGCAGGGAGGGAGCTGTCTCAGACTTCACCATCCTCCCCCCCCCCCTCACCCACACACCATTCACTAGCTGGGACATGGGGGAAGTCAGGAGTGAGGGTCAGGCAGCTCCCCCCTGTCTGCGAAGCCAGCCTCTCACTAGTAATGCAGGGAGGGAGCCGTCTCAGACTTCACCATCCTCCCCCCCCCCCCCTCACCCACACACCATTCACTAGCTGGGACATGGGGGAAGTCAGGAGTGAGGGTCAGGCAGCTCCCCCCTGTCTGTGAAGCCAGCCTCTCACTAGTAATGCAGGGAGGGAGCTGTCTCAGACTTCACCATCCTCCCCCCCCCCTCACCCACACACCATTCACTAGCTGGGACATGGGGGAAGTCAGGAGTGAGGGTCAGGCAGCTCCCCCCTGTCTGTGAAGCCAGCCTCTCACTAGTAATGCAGGGAGGGAGCTGTCTCAGACTTCACCATCCTCCCCCCCCCCCCCTCACCCACACACCATTCACTAGCTGGGACATGGGGGAAGTCAGGAGTGAGGGTCAGGCAGCTCCCCCCTGTCTGCGAAGCCAGCCTCTCACTAGTAATGCAGGGAGGGAGCTGTCTCAGACTTCACCATCCTCCCCCCCCCCGTCACCCACACACCATTCACTAGCTGGGACATGGGGGAAGTCAGGAGTGAGGGTCAGGCAGCTCCCCCCTGTCTGTGAAGCCAGCCTCTCACTAGTAATGCAGGGAGGGAGCTGTCTCAGACTTCACCATCCACCCCCCCCCCCTCACCCTCACACCATTCACTAGCTGGGACATGGGGGAAGTCAGGAGTGAGGGACAGGCAGCTCCCCCCTGTCTGTGAAGCCAGCCTCTCACTAGTAATGCAGGGAGGGAGCTGTCTCAGACTTCACCATCCTCCCCCCCCCCCTCACCCACACACCATTCACTAGCTGGGACATGGGGGAAGTCAGGAGTGAGGGTCAGGCAGCTCCCCCCTGTCTGCGAAGCCAGCCTCTCACTAGTAATGCAGGGAGGGAGCTGTCTCAGACTTCACCATCCTCCCCCCCCCCCTCACCCACACACCATTCACTAGCTGGGACATGGGGGAAGTCAGGAGTGAGGGTCAGGCAGCTCCCCCCTGTCTGTGAAGCCAGCCTCTCACTAGTAATGCAGGGAGGGAGCTGTCTCAGACTTCACCATCCTCCCCCCCCCTCACCCACACACCATTCACTAGCTGGGACATGGGGGAAGTCAGGAGTGAGGGTCAGGCAGCTCCCCCCTGTCTGTGAAGCCAGCCTCTCACTAGTAATGCAGGGAGGGAGCTGTCTCAGACTTCACCATCCTCCCCCCCCCCTCACCCACACACCATTCACTAGCTGGGACATGGGGGAAGTCAGGAGTGAGGGTCAGGCAGCTCCCCCCTGTCTGCGAAGCCAGCCTCTCACTAGTAATGCAGGGAGGGAGCTGTCTCAGACTTCACCATCCTCACCCCCCCCTCACCCACACACCATTCACTAGCTGGGACATGGGGGAAGTCAGGAGTGAGAGTCAGGCAGCTCCCCCCTGTCTGCGAAGCCAGCCTCTCACTAGTAATGCAGGGAGGGAGCTGTCTCAGACTTCACCATCCTCCCCCCCCCCTCACCCACACACCATTCACTAGCTGGGACATGGGGGAAGTCAGGAGTGAGGGTCAGGCAGCTCCCCCCTGTCTGTGAAGCCAGCCTCTCACTAGTAATGCAGGGAGGGAGCTGTCTCAGACTTCACCATCCTCCCCCCCCCCCCCCTCACCCACACACCATTCACTAGCTGGGACATGGGGGAAGTCAGGAGTGAGGGTCAGGCAGCTCCCCCCTGTCTGTGAAGCCAGCCTCTCACTAGTAATGCAGGGAGGGAGCTGTCTCAGACTGGTATCAGGGTTAGGGCACTGTGTGCAGGAAGATCACAACACTCCTGGTATTAATAGGGATAGGGCACTGTAAGAGATGACTGTAGTAGATTGAATAAAGATCTGATGTTTCTGCTCTCCTCACACCAAACAAAAACAACACACAAGCAGAGAAGCCCTTCTTACAAAGCTGAGCTAGTGAGTTAAGTAGGAGGAAAAGTAAACATACTGGTGCCAGTGTGGCTACTTAAAAAATACACTTACCAACAATCAATTACATATATTTGAACTGTGTACAGTTCCAGCCAGGACCACCTTTCTAAAATGCACAGTGATTGGCAAATTCAACATGCACTAGCATTTCAGGTGCCTGCTAACAAAAATAATAAACAAACAAGTTCTAGTCACGTGAGTGCTGATCATTACATTACTTTTTTTGTCAAGCTTCCAACTGTTTCCATTTCACATCCCCCCAACCATATTGGTAACATCAATAGATAAGAGCACAGCCAGCCAATAGGAATACATACATACATATTCATTCCTAAGTGACCTTTACTGACCTGGGAAGTGTGAACACTTTGTTTCATTTTCTGTTGGTGTTCGTTAGTTTCCAGTTCCATTTCCCATCCCCCCAACCATCACCTCAGTGGTAACCTTGGTAATATCAATAGATAAGAGGGCAGCCAGCCAATAGGAACACATATTCATTCCTAACTGACCTTCAGTGACCTGGAAAGTGTTTATTTGTATCATTTTCAGTTAGTGTGCACTAAATCGAGTTAGTGCGCACTAACGGGGAGTTAGTGCGCACTAACTCGAGTTAGTGCGCACTAACACGATTTAACGATTTTTAACGATAAATCGTTAGAATTTCTATTGTATCGTGTTCTATAACGATTTAAGACGATATAAACATTATCGGACGATAATTTTAATCGTTGAAAAACGATTCACATCCCTACCCGACCACACAGAGACCATTTGCTTTACACGGCTCGTCTGACTGTACATCTTCAGGGGTTGTTTATGTTATTAATTGTCCCTCCCTCAAAATTATATGTAGGCAAGACTTCCCGGATGATTAAGACCCGCATTATTGAGCATTGATCTAATATTAAAAATCATAGAGAAAATGCCCCCTTGGTGGAACACTGGGCTCAGCATTCCCACACGGTGTCTGATTTAAAGTTTTTTGTTATCGATGTGGTCCAACCTCCCGTACGGGGGGGGGGGGTGGGGGTAATTACCCTGAGATTTTGATAAAGAGAGAACAAAAATGGATCTATCTTCTGGATACTGTGGTACCTAATGGTCTGAATTGTGAACTCAAATGGAGTTTCTTCACCTGAGTTCCATCTGCTATGTTCTGATTGGCTACTCATTCCTGTCCCCTGATTGGTTAGTAGTTTCGCGCCAAAACCTCTGAGCATTTAAATCACTATTGCTTTGTAAGATTGTTGCACTCCCTGTAACCTATTATTCTGTATAGAGAAAGGTATGTTTTGCGACACCCGGCTACATATATATGTTTAAATTTTTACATTTTGACATGTCCTTTATGCTGTTGTCGGCTGTATCCCTTGTTTTGTTGGTATGGTCCTGCTGAATCATGATAATTTACATTTGTTTTTACAGAATTATTTCCTAACTGTGCTGTCCCTCCCGAAGCAGCCAGCTTGGCGAAACACGGGGTTCGTGTCGGGGGACCCTTTGAATCAAATTGAAATGTTTTGTGTCTAATAGCGGAGTTGCCATATTAAAATATTATTGATGAAAAGAACTTTGGACCAACAGAGAATTTGTCTCTGCTTGTCATATATTAACTAATAAAGTGCAGTCCTAGCTCATGCTTTGGTGTTCTTGGATACCCACTAACTCTGCCATGCTAATGTGTGTGTGTGTGGAGAATACAGAGGCAATACTGCACTATTCTGACACTGCTGAGATTAGTGACAGGCTCCACAGCACCGCCTGGTATGGTTCAGTCTCTGTATTGTCCTAAGTGCTCACCTAGTGCCCAATAGAGATGTGAATCAGAACCGGAATCGGTTCGGATTCTGGTTCCGATTCAAATGTGTTTTTTTTTTCCATCGGGCCCGATCGCGGTTTTGTTTATCGGCTGTGCCCGAGCCGATAAACAAAAAACCCACCCGACCCTTTAAAAGTAATACCTTAGCTTCCCCCACTCTCCCGACCCCCCAAAAAAACTTTTTACAGGTACCTGGTGGTCCAGTGGGGGTCCCTGGAGCGATCTCCCGCTCCCGGGCCGTCGGCTGCCACTAATCAAAATGGCGCCGATGGCCCTTTGCCCTTACCATGTGACAGGGTATCCGTGCCATTGGCCGGACCCTGTCACATGGTAGGAGCACTGGATGGCCCGCGCCATCTTGTGCTCCTACCATGTGATAGGGGCTGACCAATGGCACCGGTAGCCCCTGTGACACAGTAAGGGCAAAGGCTATCGGCGCCATTTTGATTACTGGCAGCCAATGGCCCAAGTGCAGGAGATCACTCCCGGACCCCCGCTGGACCACCAGGGGCTTTTGGCAAGTCTTGGGGGACCCTCCTGAACCCCACAAGACTTGCCAAAAGTCCAGCGGGGGTCTGGGAGCGACCTCCTGCACTCAGACCGTCGGCTGCCAGTATTCAAAATGGCGCTGATAGCCTTTGCCCTTACTATGTCACAGGGGCTACCGGTGCCATTGGTCAGACCCTGTCACATGGTAGGAGCACAAGATGGCACCGGCCATCCAGTGCTCCTACCATGTGACAGGGTCTGGCCAATGGCACGGATACCCTGTCATATGGTAAGGGCAAAGGGCCATCGGCGCCATTTTGATTAGTGGCAGCCAACGGCCCGGGAGCGGGAGATCGCTCCAGGGATCCCCACTGGACCACCAGGTATCTGTAAAATGTTTTGAGAGGGGTCAGCAGGGTGGGGGAAGCTAAGGGATTAGTTTTAAAGGGTTGGGGTAGGTTTAGGGGTTATTTTTATGTGCCGTTTTTCCCACCCTCCCCAAAACGATAGGAGAACCCCCACGATCAATATTGTGGGGTTTTCCTATCGTTTTGGGGGAGCCCCCGATTTTGAAAATATCATCTGTTATTTTCAATCGTCCGAAGCCCGATTCACATCCCTAGTGCCCAATGCCCCAACTGTCTAGGAAGACAGAGACAAAATCAATAGCAGCACTGCAAGCAACTCTCCACACTCTGCCTCTTCCCGCCCCCAAGGAGGAGAAAAAACTGCAATACACTGACACAGAGCTCTGCAGCAGTACCTACCTATCACAGTGACAGACTAAAATGGGCAATGTTAATTAAGAACTCAGATATTTCTCAAACAGCATCCTTACAGACAATGCTTTCAGAAGGAATGCACAGAAGTACTTAGGCACGCTCAGTCTTCAAGATCAGCATAACGATCCTGTGTGCAGCAATAGAATGGATTAAAAAAATGAGACACTGCAATATATTGTTTCTGTTGCTTATTGACAACATGTCCTACCATGTCTGTCAAGCCAAGAGGTTACAACGAGTCACCAAGAAGGGCTGGCTGGATGTTATTCTTAGTATCTATTCATAACTGTACACCTATTGCTCTCACATTGATTTTTATGGGGCCACTGACTTTAATGGCTCATAGAAATTAATGTGGCAAAAACAAATTAAACAAATAGAATTCATTTAATTCAGGGGTCCTTCTACATTTGTTTCAGGGACACCTGAAAGAAACAAATTGGACCCAATTCATTTTTTCATGTTAAATGAATGTATATCCATATCCCTACTTACCACACACACAGCCTACTTATGTGCATATATGCTGATTTTATTCACACATCCCCCCTCATAAGACTTTGAAAATTACCCCTTAATTGACCAATATTTGCAGTGATTACTCAGTGAGACAGATTTATATAAATAACTCCACCTTTTGGTTAGGTTACTAAAATGGACAAGAATATTGTGCCAACATAGATAAAGAATTTCCTGGAGATGAAAGCAAGAGATTGGAGCAAATACATTTCTAATCTGGGAAATACAAATAAACAGTACAATTATTTTGTTTCTATTTAGCATTGCTATTACACAATTTACAACTTTCATGCATAGTGTGAGACGAGATCATGGCTTCTTATATTAAAATGAAAATGAATTTGCATGAGAACATGCCTTTGCCCACTGCAAAGCAATGTCAGGTAACTATATGTCATAAAAGTGACTTTTCTAAGAAAGGCTATGTGATGGTGTTTCAGATACAATTTCCAGAATCACTAAAGTTATAATGTCACAATATACAGGTAAATAATCTAGAACACATCCTTCAGGAAGACAACAAAATAATCTTGATAACCAATTATATTCTTATTATCAGCTATAATCTTTTCTCTTACACTAACTCAGTACACAGCCCAAGGATTCACATTTCAGTGTTTCTAGCAGTTTCTCTTCCTTGTAGGAAAACATTTTCACCAAGGATTTCCATTTGAAAAACTCCTAGATTGAAGAAAAATGGTTGTTTTTTGTAAGAAATTATATCAGTTAGAACCACCACTGGACAAAGAGATCCTGCAACTGATACCTTTTTTCTCATTAGCTAAAAGAGATGCATAATTAACATGAGGTCACCTTATGAGGTAAGGTAAGTAGCGTGTCATTGGGCTTTACCCAATTAAATCAGTTGCTTAGAAAGATCAAAGGAAAATACATCTCCAAAGAGATATCTACAGGAAATGAGCTTACAAATAAAAACAACATTCGCAAGATTTACACATGCATCAGCATGTTGTAACAAACTATATTTCTCATAACTAAATTTCCAGACCCATATGAGTTATATTTTTCATAAAATCTATTAAGTCACTCCAAGGCTTCAAAAATTGTTTTATTGATTATTTTCACATCGGCTAACAAGCTTTTATTTCTGCATAGGTTAAGATTTACTTTCATTGCTGTGGCAGGTATCTATTAAAAGAAAACATTTCAGCCAGCAAAGTTTCTTCAGAACACACTGATCCTTTAAATCCAGCCAGTGACCATTTCCATTTCAGAGTTCCTGTTGCAGTCAAATCAGGGACAAAATGGGGTAAAGATATACATAGTACATAATGCCTAAGCATAGTATAAATGCATACTTAAATGATATGAAGTACATATAATACATAATTCTAGACAATGCATAGGTACGTAGCTGGGTATGTAGTAGTGTTTTAGTGCACTAGGATGGCCATGTGGATACTTTCATTGGTGTTGGCATAAAGATGAAAGGGAGGCTGGTAGCTGGCAGGCTAAGGGGGGTAGGAGAGAGTGTTTTCCTGCTAGCAGAATGTCAGTTTGTCAGTGGCTAGGCTGACCTCTATCAGAAGAGTTTCAGAGTCAGGGAGTGACTGAGAAGAAGGCATGCATGCTTGTGGGTCAAGGATAGCCGGGAATCTTTGGATGCATGGCGTTTTAGTAGTGCCTCTTTTTCAAATCGGAGATTTCAGATGGGTTAAGCCCTAGTCATTTAGTGACTTGAAGGCAATGCAGAGAACTTTGAAATGGGTCCAGTAGGGAATTGGTAGCCGGTGTAGGTTCCTTAGAATTGGGCTATTGTAGTCTCTGTGGCTGCAGCCAGATAACAGCCATGCTACAGCATTCTATACTAACTATACGGTAGATGTTTTAGAAGTTTTTGAGAGAAACCTATATACAGTGCATTGCATTAACCTAGTTGGGATAGAACAAATGCATATATTCGAGTGGCCAGGTTGTCCCTGTCCAAGTAAGCTTTTACCTTATTTTGTTGCAGAAGGTGGTAGAAGGCATATCTTGTAACTGAGATGATTTGAGTACCCAAGTCTATAGGGTCATGACTCATTCATCAAAATGTATTATGATGTTATTGCAGGTGTTAGGGCCCTAATGCCCACGATAATGGCATAAAGCATGCATAATTTTTCTCATCGCAAGGTGTGCATGCAAATCTTGAAAAACGTAGTCAATGGAGAGTAGTTTATGAAAATGAGGGGTGTTTAATGTTGTGTAACACATGTTATCACACATTTTATTACTGGAAATAATTATGCCTTTTTTCCTGGTGTAAGCTGTGTGATATGCCTGATCTGAGATTTGTGATATTTATCACAAATCCTGTTTTAAGTGGGGAGAGGGGAGAGGGAGTGGAATAGAGTGGAGAAGAGAGAGCATGCCTTTGGGATAGCATCCATATTAGTCAACTATTTATATCTCCATAGGTGGGTCTTCTAGTAACTCATGGTGAGGTTTTGGTGGTGGTCTAGGGTTTGGGGGGCAGTTTTACATGCATAGTCAGATGTACAAACAGCACAGTACACATCAGATAAGATTTGATATGATTTGGAATGAGGAAAGATACACAAAGATGAGATTTCTACTACATACTCTTGCCCTAGCTTGATAGCACCCAGGTGGAGAGTGCCTCAAGCTAGGGCTATTTATTTGGAGGGGCATGATTTACTAGAATAAGGAGCAATATCACACATTTTAATGCCGGAAATAAGTACACCTTTTTCCTGGTGTTAGGCTGTGAAATATGCCCATAACAGAATTTACATTTTGGCCATTTCTGGGCTGGGGGGGGGGGGGGGGGGGGGGGGGAGAGAGAGCCTCTGGGGAAGGCCTCACTGTGTGCAACTACTTATATATCTCTATAGGAGGGCCATCTAATAGGTCGAGGTGAGGTGTTGGTGGTGGTTTAGGGTTTAGAGGTCAGTTTCGCATGTAGAGTGAGATGTACAAACAGCACAGTACACCTTGGTGAAGGTTTGACATCATTTAGAGTGAGGAAAGTGTCACAAAGATGAAATTCTGTACTATGTTATCTCACCCTAGCTTAATGGTATACTGTTATAGAGTCCAGTAATTCTAAAATGTTCCTAAACAAACACTTCCTTTTTTCTTAACACGGGAGTTATCAATGCATTATTAATGCATTTTGATGAATCTAGGGGTTAGTTTGTTAACTAGGATGATGCCCAATCTTTGAATCTCAGACTTCATTGAAACAGGGATGTCATTCAGTACCACTTCATGGGGCACAGGAGAATTATTTAGCATTAATACTTCTGTTTTGCTGGGTTTATTAGAGGTGGCCCATTTCCAGATCTCTGCAAGATAGCTAAATTGTTTGCACTGCTATGTCCCTGTCAGAACTCCTAAAGACTTGAATGTGATAGAAAGATAGGGTAAAATGAAAAAAAAATTATCAACAAAAGAATTAAATCCATCATACAAATTAAAGTCTCTTTCCATGAACTGTCTGGCATCTGTATCAAACTCTTTTTCTCCTTCCTATGCCATTCTTCTGAGTCTATTGGTAGCCACTGTAGATGATGGCCCGTTACCAAAAACATATATTATCATTCTGCACTCAACAATTTCAATGCTGATGTTATTGTTGTGGTAACAAGGGAATCTTAAAAAATTTATTTTGTATTCTCAATCGATGAAGCAGTATAACATTTGCTGGATGTCAGTTGTTATGGCAACAGCCCTTATCTGAAATTGATTAGCACTCTTAAGGGGCAATTTGTCAGGTCTTGTCTAGTAAGAAGAACATCATTCAAAGAAACTCCTTGAACTTGAGCAACTAAATTACATGTAATTCTGATTTGACCTGGCTTTGTGGATGGTATACAACAAAAATTAGACGATACCAGCATTGCTCATATTCTTTCGCTAGTAGAGATGGCTCAATGTAACCATTATAAAAAATGTTTTTCATGAAGATCACAAAATTGCACTTTACCTCTGGCTTTCTCTCCAGGGTTTGACATAGTGAAGCATGTCAGGAGAACACCTGTTTTCTTCTGTTCAGAATTCAATGGCTGGTATATGAAATGGAAATGGAGCCACCTAGCTGTTTGACTCCTCTTTGATGAATTCTTTTTATTAATTATTTTCAGAAATGGTTTGTCTTTCATTGAAAGAACAGATTTATTGTCATAACTTACAGTCTGAAACAATGTATTTTCAAGTCTGTCATCACCGTTTTCTAACGTCGAGATGTCAAAATAGATCTGGGAAGCATGACCCGCTCATTCTCTGCATCCAGAAATCTCTTTAATGAAGGAATGATTAGGACATGGCTTGAAAAAAGGTATGCATCTATTTTCTAGAATACTAGCACTGAAAGCATTGGTAGTGAGTAGTTTGCACATTCTATCAGTGCAGAAATTATTTACTATCACCCATCCAAGGTCAAGCCTTTCAGGTTAGTAGGTATTACAAGGACTGCTGCACTACTGGCAAACCTTGTGAAGTCTCAGCATACCTCTACTAAGCAGAAATACAAACTGAGCATTTTATTTCATAAATGGGATATGAGTACCTATAGACTAGAAGAAGATGATACTATACAGCCTATGAGGTAGGAATTCTGCTCCTATTGTTCAGTATCTGATGACAGCCTATTAGATTAAGGAAGGGTAGTTTGATACTGCCATCATCTACAGTCTCTATCGTGAATATTTGCTATTTTTTTTTATTGTTTCAACCATTTTTTCACATGTTCTGAGTGTACATGAGAATATGATTTCAAATCTTATGAGAACATAAGTTTTGCCATACTGGGTCAGAACAAAGGTCCATGAAGCCCAGGATCTTGTTTCCAACAATTCTTCCCTAAGTGCATCACTTTGCAGTTATCTAGATTAAATTTAATTTGTCCTTTGCATGTCCAATCTGGTTTTGCAATGTCCTCTTGGAATTTCTCACAATCTTCTTGTGATTTAACAACTTTGAATAATTTTGTGTCATCGGCATATTTGATCACCTCACTCCTTGTTCCCATTTCCAGGTTGTTTATAATTATGTTAAAAAGTAGTGGTCCTAGAACAGATCCCTGCAGCTCCCCAGTATTCACCTTTCTCCTTTGAGAAAATTGGCCATTTAGCTCTTCTCCATTTTCTATCATTTAACCAGTTCCCAATCCACAATTGGACACTGCCCCCTATCCCATGACTTTTTAATTTCCTAAGATGTTTATCATGAGGGACTTTGTCACATATTTCCTATAAATCCAGATACACTATATCAACTGGCTCACTTTTATCCATGTGTTTATTTATGCCCTAAAAATGTATCAGACTAATAAGGCAAGACCTCCCTTGGCTAAATCCATTTTGACTGTGTTCTATTAAACTTTGCCTACCTATATGTTCAGTAATTTAGTTTTTTATGATAGTTTCTACTATTTTTTCTGGCACAGACGTCAGACTCACTGGTCTATAATTTCCTGGATCACTCCTAGATCCCTTATTAAAAATTGCATTACATTGACAACCTTCCAGTTTTCAGGTACCACAGATGATTTTAATGATAGTGTACAAATTACCAATAGCAGGGCTATAATTTCATTTTTCAGTTCTTTCAGAACTCTGGGATGTATATCATCTTGTCCAGGTGATTTGATATTCTTTAGTTTGTCAATTTGCCCGATTACATCTTCCAGGCACACTGACATTTATTTCAGTTATCATTTCTAGCATGGATAACTCTCTTACTTCTTCTTATCCATGCCAGAAATGATACTTGAAGATCTTCAAATAAGTCGAAGAACTCTAGCCTTTTCAGTATTCATCCATAAATGTATATATCCTGTATTTTAATTATTATTCTGGTTATGGTTATTTCATATTAAGTGTAATATGTTTATTAATTATGTATAAAATATTATTTTAACTATGTGTTATAAAATAGTCTAGGCATGAGTATATATGCGCTACTTTTTAAGCTTGGGTGCCCCCAGCATTGTAAGGTAGGTTTGAGCTGTGTAAGTGAGGGAATTTTAGAACAGACATGAGTTCTTGCCATGACCAGTTTTACTAGTTCAACCACCAGTGTGCCCAGTCTAGAGCTAGGTTCTTCAAATCCTCCTGGTTCTTTAGTGCACATTCCCCCCAGTTACCCCATAATCCTTAAACCCCTTAGAGATGCCTGGAAATACTTTTATTAAGACTTACATCTTCTCCATAGTAAAAGTAAAGTTATGTGGCACTGCACCTGGCCCTGCTCTGGAACACTCATGCCCCACCTATGCCATGCTCACATTCCACCCCTTTTTTGCCCGATGTGAGATATTCATGTATCAGGACTTGTGTGCTCATATGTGTGGCTTTTAAAATCAGGTAGATGCGTGCATGGGCCTGCCTGCTCACGTGCTCCCGGGCCGCTGGCCTGTGCAAAGGCCTGAGGTATAATCCATATGGGCCTTGCTAATGCGCAGGTCACCGCGCCATGGGCCCTTGGTAGCGGATCCGCTTACCATGGGACCCCCTCCCAACAAGCTCGGCTGTGGCCATTTTCTTGAAATGACTTCGATAATGTCCTGCAGATTGGTGTTAAATAAATCCCATCCTATATCTGACAAATGCGCCCCATCTAGTCTGAACAAATCTGGGCTCTCATCTAGCATTTCATGTTTTGCACACAGCCCTTTTATAGTTGGCATAAATTTGCTGAACCATCTATTGATTTTCCTTCTCACTCTTTCTATTGCTTGTTGAGATCTCTCACCCTTCCAGATCCTTCTGAGGGTGATGAGGGACCAGACGATTACCGACTGCGGGAACATGTTAGCTAAACTGACCAGATCTTTTTCTATTTTTTGTGTGAGATGTACACTACGAGTTGACATCATGTCGTTACCTCCCAGATGCATGATTATTGACGAAGGGGGGTGGCATTGTATTTCTCCATGTCGAGGACAGTCGGCATCCACTGGTCCCATCTCATCCCCGGGATCTCCTTCCATACCAGCAAGATCCGATGAGCCGCCATGCCAAGGTGTCCTCTCTCGGGCCGCACAAGGGCCCTCCTATGTGCCCATCAGACATAAGAGTGCCCTATTATCCATATGAAGTGCATTCATGATCCCTGATCTGCCAATAGATAAAGGATGTTACCAACTATTGCATAAAATACCCTTCCGGCCTCACATACAACCTGAACCTCCCAGATCACCATCTGCCGATGGACATTATCTCTCTTGCCTGCAGGCCTAACTCAGCCGCTGTTGAGATCGTGGACCCTTGGGCCGGCTAGAAGATGATGATAATGCGCTAAGGGGAGGCCCACAGCGAAGGTCATGGCCGGGAGGTGGATCAGAGCCAGGAGACCACAAGAACTTCACCATGGTAGCCCAAGATCCCCCCGGGAGGAGCCCTTGGGAACCCGAGCTGCTTGGACTTAGGTGCGGTCTCCTGGGGATGAAGGTCCGAAGGAATTCCAGAAGTCGTGAGCCAGGAGGCAGATCAGAGCCAGGAGACCTACAGGAACTTCACCACTGGAAGCTCGAGATCCCCCCGGGAGGAGCCCTTGGGGACCCGGGCCACTTGGACTTAGGTGGGGTCTCCTGGAGAAGAGAGTTCATGAAAAGTCCGAGTCGAGGCAGGCGGCAGTGGAGTAAAACATGGAACGGACCAGCAGTCAGGGCAGGCAGCAGACAGCAGAAACCGGAGACAAGCCAGGGATCAAGATGGGCAGTGAAGCAGAATACCAGAGGACGTACCAAGTCAGAAGCCAGGAAGATGAGCCAAGGGGAAGCAGGTACAGGAGCAGGAGAAGACAGAACTGGAGACAGGGCCAAGCTGGAACAGAGCAGGAATCAGGAACAACTGGAACAGAGACAAGGCTGGAGCAAGCAGAAAATCAGGAACAAGCTGGAACAGGAACAGGCTGGAACAGGAACAAGGCTGGAAAGAAGCAGAAAGCAGAGACAGCAAGTAGTAACTCTAACGAGGCGACCCGTTGCAAAGCAAGGAATAAGGCTGGCTGTAGGGTTTAAATCCCTGAAGGCGTTTGATGTCATCCCGGAGGCGGAGCCATCTTTCTCATGCTGGTCCCTTTAAATTCTAAGCCCCTGCATGCGCACGCGCCTAGGGGGGCGGGACCAGCTGGAGAGTGTGGGTGGCGTCTCCCTTGCAGAGCAGCCCTGAGGTAGGGAGAGGGACTGTCCGCGGACCTCTGCAGACCGGGACCGCAACAGCCACTATGGTGGCAGCTCCTATGCGGAATGAGTGTGTCGCGTAGCCTGCAATATCGGCTCCTACCATCTGAAGGAACAAGCGCAGCAGCTTACTAGACTGGTACCTTGTTACTGGGCTACCATCAGTATGCACCAATAATTGCCCACCGCAAGGTGGGCGCCATTCCAAGTAAGTTCTTGCGCAATGGACTGGGCATGAGGGCTCACCACTAGGGATGTGAATCGTTTTTTGACGATTTAAAATATCGTCCGATATATTTTAAATCGTCAAAAATCGTTAAAGGCGATATATAATAGGAATTCCCCCGATTTATCGTCAAAAATCGTAAATCAGGGGAAGGGGGAGGGGAAGGGTGAGGGCGGGAAAACCGGCACACTAATATAACCCTAAAACCCACCCCGACCCTTTAAAATAAATCACCCACCCTCCCGAACCCCCCCAAAATGTCTTAAATTACCTGGGGTCCAGTGGGGGGGTCCCAGTGTGATGTTCCACTCTCGGGCCACGGGTGCGTTGATAGAAATGGCGCCGGCGCTACCTTTGCCCTGTCAAAATGGCGCCGGCCGTATGGCCATATTGACGTACTGCAAAATGACGCCGGGGGGGGGGGGGGGGCAGGTGGGGGCAAGGGATCCGTTTGGCATGGAATCCAAAAGCCATATGTAAAACCTTCTGTGATCTCGGCAGCTTTTTCAGGGGAAGGGTAGCGCTGCAACCAAGGCTTCATAGTGCTAACGCTATCTGTTTTTGGAGCCAGAGACCTCAGCTGAGCAGCTAGGAGGATGGGGAAGCATTCTGTGGTCTCTGGAATTCTGACACTGAGTGGTTGGGTGTCAGCCGAGACTGCAAGTGGAACATAAGTGTTTAAACTTGCAGTTTGCCCACATGCAATGGCCTGCGTTAAACTGCCTGAATACGTCTCGCCTCCCACTTGTGTGGAAGGCATGTCTTTCCCGTGGACCAGCTGAACTGGCCATTGACCTGTCATCCCAGGGAGACTTGTGAAATGTCATCTCATCTAGCCACAAATCTAACATTCTATGCATCCATGAAATTGAACTGTCTTGTGACATACTCTTTCTGAACCTTGTCATAGTTTAACCAGGCCCACCCCTCTCACTTCTGAGCTTCATTATGGCATCTAAATCCCTAATTAGAAAAGGCGCCTGTTCTGGCTCATGCTCTATCACAACACTCATAAATATGTGAAATGCATTGACCCAATTATGAATATTCTTTGAAATTTTTGGTCGCTTCTCTTTTCTATCATTCACCCCATCTCTTTCTCGCCCTTCTATCTTGCCCGCCTCAGGGTCTTTTATTAACAGTGAGAATATGTTGATAAATTCACACTTCCAGATTTTTTTTCTTAATTTTCTTAGGGACGCAATGACTAAAGAACTAAGCCCACATAGGACTTCTTCATTATAGGGAACAGCTGCTCCGGTTTGGAATGTTACAGCAGGGATGAGGGTGCCTCCTACAGGGGCATCGTATTTGGCTCTGGGACCATGTCCCACACTGTTGCTGCTGAGCCTCTCTGCCCCGATGCATGCTTCTTTCTATAAGACTTCAAAGCATTGCGCATAACCCTGGCCAGTGCATCCTCATCATCACTACTGCCAGTGGATGAACCAGTGTCAGATTCACTAATAGACATTGCCTCCTTACCTATATCCATGCCTCTAGGGTTGGCAAAGTCTCTTACTGGAGGAGATGTTTCTGAGTTCCGCATGGTGGGCCTTAATCTCCCCCCATGCGACACCCTTTTGGGCATTGCAGGTCTTGCCATATGCTGTTTTATCCAATAGGGATGTGAATCGTGTGATCGATCATCTTAACGATCGATTTTGACTGGGGGGGGGGGCAGGGAAATCTGATCGTCATGGGTTTTTTTGTTAAAAAATCATCAAATCGTAAATCGGCGGGAAAACCGGCACACCAAAACAACCCTAAAACCCACCCCGACCCTTTAAAACAAATCCCCCACCCTCCCAAACCCCCCCAAAATGTTTTAAATTACCTGGAGTCCAGTTGGGGGGGGGGGGGGTCCCGGCACGATCTCCCGCTCTCGGTCCATGGCTGCATTAATAGAAATGGCGTCGGTGGCCCTTTGCCCTTACCATATGACAGGGCAAAGGTAGCGCCCGCGCCATTTTGGTTCTTGTCACCCGATGTCACGAGTGCAGGAGATCACTCCCGGACCCCCGCTGGACCCCCAGGGACTTTTGGCCAGCTTGGGGGGGCCTCCTGACCCCCACAAGACTTGCCAAAAGTCCAGCGGGGGTCCGGGAGCGACCTCCTGCACTCGGGCCGTATTGCCAATATTCAAAATGGCGCCGGCGCTACTTTTGCCCTCACTATGTCATACGGGTCGTATGACCCCCTCCCCCGATTTACGATTTTTTGACGTTCAATCGGGGGAATTGCTATTGTATTGCGGCTCTAATGATTTTTGACGATTTAAAATATATCTGATGATTGTTTTAAATCGTCAAAAAACGATTCACATCCCTATTATCCAATCCATGCTATGTGTTTCTGCCTGTTTCCAAATTTCAGACATCAGATGCTCAGTATCGGCTTGGCTCGAAACCTCCGAGTCTTCCCCAATCCGATTTTGGGGACGATTAGCCATTCTCTGTGTTCCTCGAGGTTTTGCGGCGGCCGCCTTGTTGTTGATATGAACTCTGCTTGCCTTTGGTACCATGTTCCTTTGACTCGCCGCCTTTGACCTGCTGCCTCTGGTTTGCGGCTGGGCTGCAGCAGTGTCTCTTCACTTAGGTGCCATATCTACCTGTCATGTGCCGCGACCACAAGTGCTGTAAGAGAGTTAGCATTGCAGGCAAATTGTACCCTTTGAGAAGACGTCTTGCCCTTTTCCGTTAACCTCATTGCAGCTCTTTACCCATTGTAACACAGCGCCATTGACTACTACACAAACCTTCAAAATCTCCTACCCGCAATTCCGCTTTCTTCTTTTTTTTTTTTTTTTATAATCTTGGCCATCCTAACTTCCCATATAGCTAAAACCTTACCCATATGTCCACTACCTTACTCATATGGATACTGCCTTACCAACCTGGACACTACCCTACCAATATGGCCACCACTACCTTACCCACATGTATGCTACCTTACCAATATGGCTGCCTAAAAACCAATGTGGCCACCGCTTAATTAAATGGAGCTACCTTACCAATATGGCCGCTATCTCACCAATATGGCTACTACATTACCAATATAGCCACTGCCAGTACCAATATCACTTCTACCTATATGGTCCAGCTAAGTAAATATGTCTGGCTAGTATCCACTTTTAACCTTTGTTCAAATACACATCTCGAGTACCACTTGCACACACACCTCCCCTGCTTGGCCCTCCGACATGTCCTATAACAAATATTATAAAGCAAGAGGATCCCTTGTATACAGCCTGCCAGTAGCCAGAAGTTATAACACTGCCCTTTCAGCCCAACAACACATGTAACACCCAAGTTCATCCCCCATGCAGCCACCCACAACCAACAAAAAACCCTGATAAGTTACCACTTCCCCAGTTATTATTATTATATTATAAAAATATATATATATTTATTTATCTATCTATCTATCTATTTATTTATTTATATACTTTGCTGACCTAGTGGACCTTAAACCAGTAAGCCCCTCTCTAACCCATCGAGCTCTAAAAGGCTGCATCAACTTGCTAGCCATGTGCTTTTCTTTTTCTTTTTTTTTACCATGTGCAATGCCTCCATACTTATCTTAATATACCCCTACAAAGCCCCAGTCCACCTACCCTACCGACTTGATTCTTTCTTTTATTTTTCTGAAGCCCCACGCGGCCTCTACCGATCACCGACGGCTTCCCCCAGCAGCTGGGAAGTTGCCAGTGAAGCTTTCACCATGGGCTGAGGATGCCTGTGCTGCCACCAACACAGAGCACTGTCGCTGCAAAGCCAAGTGCGGGACAGCATGCGCTGTGCTTTCTGACCAAAATTACCGCCTCAACGCTGACTGAGCCAGAACCGGGCTGAAAGGGGCCTGCCGAAGTGTGGCTTCTCCCTTTAAGACCCGGCCCCAGCCAATCATACACCATGCCCCCCTGCTCATTGTCATCCCCCCCCCCCGACGCCATTGTGTCACTTCCTCCTTCTCCCTCTCTTCCTTGCCTCTGCCTTCTGCCTGTCCCCATTGTGCCTCGCTCCCTAATCGGAGTCACGGGCTCTCACATTCAGAAAATTGTCCTTAGCCAATCTTAAGAAACACAGATAATAAACATAACAACATAAATTTAAAAACAGGTGCATTACCCTTGCTAAAAAATATAAATATAACTTTAACTAGATGAACAAAACTGCAGCTGTTCCAAGGATCTCCCCCAAAGGACCTAGAAAAATAACAGGTCCTTAATTTTCTTCCAAAACATCAAACAACTGGTCCTAAAAGTCATTAAGTTGTTCCCAAACTATTTTCAGACTTGTTGTGAGATTATTTGTATGGCTTGACCTGACCCTCTTCATAAACTCCAAGGACTTCTTTGCCAACCATTTTACTAACAAGTCAAGCTCCTTACTGAATGCCAAACCCCCACATTCATCAGTTCCACTTGCTTGCTGGCATAGCTCAGGGAAAGTCCTTTATAAGCGGCTAGAGTTTACACCAAAAAATGCTATAAATCAAATCAGTTTAAAAACTTACCCCACCTACACTTTGTGCTCAAGACCAAACATAGAAAGAAAAATTTCACTAACAATAAATTGATATTGTAAAAACCTATCAGAGGGAAGGATCAATAGAACTTTGTATTCATGCACTATTTGTTAGCATTACTTGCCGTACCTCAGGATCAGTCATTACATCCATTTTCATGGAACATTAACTGGTGCCAAATTATTGCAGAGATACTTGATAAGAATAAGGCATTCACATTAGGGAAACCTAATGAATTTATGATCACCACTACAGCTAAGAATATGAAATGAGTCAAGGATTATTGCATTACTCAGTCTAGCATTAGACATTTTATTTTCTAATACATTAAAGTTTATCCACAGAAACAGGAAGAAAAAAAATCCTCGTTATTGTGTAGATGCCAGACTGATTTTAAGATGTGTGAATGTTATGTGGAAAAATATGTAAATATTTCTGTGAAGTAATTTTCTTGATTTGAAATAAATGCACAATATTGACTGAATTTTAAAAGGCCAACGTGTGTAAAATTTGGGGGTCATGTGCGTAACCAGGCCCTGCACGCTTATTGCTCGCATTTTCAAAAAGGCCCAGCCACACGCATAACCCCCAATAAGTGCAGAAGTGCCGGGCCAGCTAAAATGGGCGGGCCGGGTGCATGGTCTGGACAGGGAGGGATAGGGTAGGGGCCGGCCGGGACAGTGGCCATTAGGCCCAGTCCTGGGGAAGTGTGCATCGGCAGCTGGTCGGCGCATGTAACTTACTTCTGCTCCGAAGGAGCAGGTAAGTTTAAAAACAAACCAAAAATAGCTAGGTAGGTAGGTAGGGGCTAGGGGTCGGGGAGGAGAAGGGAAAAGGTAAGAAGCCTACGTAGAGGTGTAGGGAAGTTCCCTCCCAGTCTGCTCCATAATTTGGATCGGACTGGGAGGGAACTGGGCAAAATCCGAATCGCATCACCGCACGTACATTAAAAAAATTCACCTCCCCCACGCGCGTGAGTCGCGATCTGGGCGCATATGCACGCGTTGATACAAAATCAGATGTGCATGTGCGCACAGGCATCGTCTTTTATAACCTGCACACGGCGACGCACGCATGTTATAAACACGGCGCATCCATGTATGCGCGCCGGGAACCGCGCACACATGAAAGCCCGGACATTTTAAAAAAAATCAACCTTTGTATGTATTTATAGCTTATTTTAAAGTCTTAAAGGTGGATTTTAAAAGCTCGACGCGTCCTAAAACTGAGAAATACGTTTATATGTTGGGTCGGCATGTGCCAAGCAGATTTAAAAGGCCGCCTGGATATGCACGAATTTCCCTCTGCACGTACAAAATTATTTTTCTAAAAATGGGGCGGGGTGTGGGCGTGGTCTGTGTGGGGCATGGGTGTTTCTGGGTTTCACATTGAAACCAGTGTGTAAATACCTTCTCACAGAAGTGTGCACCGGGGTCCCCTGCTGCGTGACTTTTCTTCTGCTATGGATAGTGCGTAAGTAATAAAATAAAAATATCTAGGCATGTCAGCAGGGTTTTAAGGGTCAGGGCTAACTGGCGGAAGGGAGGCTATTAAACTTGGGTGTTTTGGATGTCCTTAACTGGGCGAACTGGGAACAAACTGGGAAAATGGCCAATGCTGTTGGCGCTCGTGGCTTTTAAAATCCCCCACTTATGCAGTAGACGCGGCATTTGTGTGCATAGGCGTGCACCCACTTAAAATTCCATGCACATGTGTGTGGACTCAGCCTATTTTATAACACGTGCACATATACACTCGTATGTTATAAAATAGCTGCATCCCTGGGCACGAGCCGGCAAACTCGCGCACATATGTGCCAGTGCACCTATTTAAAAGTTACTGTCTTAGGTACCAATGCATTAAAACTTGCAGTAAATTTGTTTTTAGTGTACACTTTAGATGTGTTACTGTGCTCACTAAAACAGCACTTAAGGGGTTATGCATTAAAATTTTTAGCTTGAATGCTAAATTTTTTCATGCACACATAACAATTAGCAAGCATGCCAATGAAAAGTTTAGTGCTCATGTGCAATATACATCAGAGCACTGAATAGCATGTAGACCAGGTATAGACAGCTGCAGTCCTGGAGTGCTCAAATAGGTCGGGTTTCCAGGATATCCACAATAAATTTGCATGAGATAGATCTGCATACAATGGAGGCAGTGCATGCAAATATATTTCATACATATTCATTAGGGATATCCTAAACACCTAGGGGCTGATGCAATAATTGTGCGCTGAAAGCAGGTGATGAAGAGTAAGCACCCGCTTTCCTAATGCGCCCCCAGGTGCCCCTCCTGGGGGTACCATGCAGTATTCAAATTAGGGGTCCCATTGTCGAGGAGGCACTAGGATTGCTTGCTTCCCTAGCACCTCCGTGATAATGTGAGCCCGCGAGTGTCGGCCATCTGCAGTTTAGGAAAACAGACGCTGCATTTATCAGCATCAGTTTTCCTAAACGATGGACAGCCAGGGTTTCAGGAAACGGATGCTTGTCAATTGAGCGTCCGTTTCCTGCACCCGATTGCCTGCACTTTTTTAAAAACTTTTTTTAAAATTGTTTTTTGAAAGATTTCTTCTTTCTACTTAATATCACAATGATATTAAGTAGGAGGCTGTACAGAAAAGCAGTTTTTCCTGCTTTTCTGTACTACTTTTAGGAGCGCTCGGCAATTAACGCTTGCTCTGGGCAGGTATTCATTTCTGAGTGCAAAAATGTGCATCTTAGACGCACATTTTTTTTTTTGCAGGTGGAATGAATAGCTAATAGCCTCATTCACATGCATTTGCATTGGATATGGCTTCCCAATTTGCAAAGCCAGCCCACTTCGACAATTTCCCTTTTCCAAATGAGCATCGTACCATGTGTTATGGTTCTTTTTGCATGCGTTAAGGTGTTTTTCACATGCGAAAAGCCCATAACATGGCTTGGAAAATAACCCCCTGTGTTTGAGATGTAGGTCTTGGGACCTAGCCCAGGGGTTAAAGTGGCATTGTCTTTTATAGTCAAGGGCTCCACCATTTCAGTCTCCCACTTGGGGGAGTTAAAAACCAAAAATTCTACTACTTTTGTCCTCCTTACTAACAATGGAACAATCCTCTAAGTAGGAAGCCATAGAGTGCTCTGCATGTATAAATGTAAGTCTGGTAAATGGGGATGGTTGCCAGGGCTGAGCATTGAAATGAGAGTGCTTCCACGAGAGTTGATGGAAGAAGGATAGAGGCTTCCAGAAATGGAAAAATCCATTTAACACCCCCTTGACCGCGTACCTCGTGGGGTATTCCTGGGTCCAAGACTGACCTGGTAGGAACCCCCTAAAGGGCAGACTCCATCGGTCCTCACGTTCTTGGCACCTGGTTCATCCACCTTGAGAAGAAGTTGTTAATGGGTGGGATTTCACTTCCTTCACCCAAGGAAAACAAATGGGACTGTGAACAAGGCTGGCAGTATGACTATCTGTTCAATTCAAGTCCTGTCCATATCCTGTGCTGAGATTGACCTCTTCCTCACAGCTTTCAGTAGGACATGCTCTAGATCGGATGAATATTGAAAGAGATTTTCCCCAGGCCTCTGCATGGTAGTTTTTAAGTAGATAAAGCAATCCTACATATCTTCTGTACTTCCATACATGACTTCTAAAATGTCCAAGCAATCTTGGGCAGTAGCATCAGGCTAGGAAAGAGTCAGAGACATTACTGCATCAAGGGCAGGGGCACACAAACTCTCTACTATCCTCTTCTTTTTCTACAATTCAGTGCATTGCCATTCTTGTAGCATCTGAAGGGTTAAGACCATACAGTGGTCAAATTCCTACTCTCCTGATGGGGTGGGCTCAACTCCTGAGAATACTCTCAAACTCTTATATGGGCTGGTATTATAATGGGGCTGCAGGCACTTCTCTAACACCTTCTTCATTGTACCAATCAGTGTATCAGGGGAACAGGCTGGTTGTCCTACCTGGGGCAGAATCCCTGCTACATCATGCAGAGTTTTCCCTTCACTTCTTAATAGTGCCTGTAATTTTTCTTGGTAAATACCGGGAGGCTGGGCTAGAACATTCACCCTCCCTCTGGGGTTAAGGGGAATAGACATTTTACTCCCCGTAGTGACCAAGGGAACGGATACCTCTTCTCCCAGCAATACTGTAAGGGGTGATTTGTTAGGATCTAAATCCATAGAACAAGTACAGAAAACTTTCACATTCCCCTGTGCATCATCATAAATTATCTCCGTAAATGTTACTTGCCCCAACACCTGGAGATCTTCTAGGGCCTGCTCAATGGCAGCTGACTCCAAGTCCTTGGGGATACCATTCACCAATGTAGCTCATGACAAGTTAACTCTGTCACCTCTACACTAGGGATGTGAATCGTTTTTTGACGATTTAAAATATCGTCCGATATATTTTAAATCGTCAAAAATCGTTAGAGCCGCGATACAATAACAATTCCCCCGATTTATCGTCAAAAAATCGTAAATCGGGGGAAGGGGGAGGGGAAGGGGGAGGGCGGGAAAACCGGCACACTAAAACAACCCTAAATCCCACCCCGACCCTTTAAAATAAATCCCCCACCCCCCGAACCCCCCCAAAATGCCTTAAATTACCTGGGGTCCAGAGGAAGGGTCCCGGTGTGATCTTTTACTCTCGGACCTCCGTGCGTTGTAGAAATGGCGCCGGCGCTACCTTTGACCTGTCATATTACAGGTCAAAGGTAGCGCCGGCGCCATTTTGTTGTTTTGTCCCCCGACGTCAGGAGCGTAGGAGATCGCTCCCGGACCCCCGCTGGACCCCCAGGGACTTTTGACCAGCTTGGGGGGGCCTCCTGACCCCCACAAGACTTGCCAAAAGTCCAGCGGGGGTCCGGAACGATCTCCTACCGTGAATCGTTTTTCTGTACGGAAAATGGCGCCGGCCATACGATGGCCGGCGCCATTTTCCATATGGAAAAACAATTCGACTGCAGGAGGTCGTTCTGGACCCCCGCTGGACCCCCAAGGACTTTTGGCCAGCTTGGGGGGGCCTCCTGACCCCCACAAGACTTGCCAAAAGTCCAGCGGGGGTCCGGAACGACCTCCTGCAGTCGAATCGTGTTGCCGTACGGCCGGCGCCATTTTGCGCAAAATGGCGCCGGCCATACGGCAACACAATTCGACTGCAGGAGGTCGTTACGGACCCCCACTGGACTTTTGGCAAGTCTTGTGGGGGTCAGGAGGCCCCCCCAAGCTGGCCAAATGTCCCTGGGTGTCCAGCGGGGGTCCGGGAGCGATCTCCTACGCTCCTGACGTCAGGGGACAAAAAACAAAATGGCGCCGGCCTGTCATATGACAGGTCAAAGGTAGCGCCGGCACCATTTTGTTTCTACAACGCACGGAGGTTCGAGGTCCGAGAGTAAAAGATCACACCGGGACCCTTCCTCTGGACCCCAGGTAATTTAAGGCATTTTGGGGGGGGTTCGGGAGGGTGGGGGATTTATTTTAAAGGGTCGGGGTGGGTTTTAGGGTTGTTTTAGTGTGCCGGTTTTCCCGCCCTCCCCCTTCCCCTCCCCCTTCCCCCGATTTATGATTTTTTGACGATAAATCGGGGGAATTGTTATTGTATCGTGGCTCTAACGATTTTTGACGATTTAAAATATATCAGACGATATTTTAAATCGTCAAAAAACGATTCACATCCCTAATACGAACTGTATTGTGGATTCCAAGTGGTGTACCCTGAACCTCGGGCCACTACCACCTTTCTTCAGTAGAAGCCATTCAGTTTTCCTGCACTGCAGAATATCTACACACCAACTACAGGAGCCACGTCCAGCATCTCTATCAGTTCTTCAACATCTACTGTACAGACTTCCTCGGCATACCCCCCTCCACGGGCCACTACCGAATCTGTATCCCTGAGGTACCTACACTCATCAGAGGGGATCCCCGGTGTACCCCGCTCTGCGGGCCAATACCAGATCTTCTCAGCTGTGGCCTCACTCTGGGTATTCCTCATTGCTCAGGACTGTACTACTACATCTCTAATTCTGTGGACATTACTTTTCCTTCCTTCATAATAAAGTCTATACTTCTAGCTCACAGAAGGCTCACAGGGCTCCTCCCTGTGGGCGGAGACACCTCTCATCTCAGCCCAGGGTTCACATTCTTACATAAACATAACAGTATTCATGTGCATGCTATTTTGTAAACATCAAAATTACACATGTATTTTTGTTTTTATGCACATACTTACCTGTACAAAAAAAGGGTGGTCTAGTGGCATTCCAGGATGTTCCATTTTTGCAATTCATCTGGTTTTTAAAGAACTTCTATGTGTAGTTCATCGGTATGTTAGAAACATCAGAGATTTTGTGGTTCATTCCATTCTACCAGAGAAGCATTGCATTTCATTTGAGGTAACTGCTGTTTCTAGTCATAAACCATTCAGGGTAATGAGCAGAAGCATCTGGTTAGCCCAGAAGTATTTCAGTTGCAGCAACATACTACTTACATTCATCAAAAAATGTTGTATATCTCATTTTATGCCCTTGCCTCTTGTTATATATAGGATGCACCTAGAAAGAGTTTAAGAAATGTCTTAAAGAATATCATAGTTGCTTCAATAAAATACATTTATTTTTTATTTGCAGTTTCTATATTCCGACATTTGTTTAGTAACCTCACATCAGTTCACAATTAACAGAAACATTGCAGCTGTGCCAACTAGAACGAATATGTGCAACAGTGCTTTACAATAAACAATAAACATTTACAATAAACAATAAACTTTACAATAAACTTGTTAATGAACATATGCAATAGGGCTTTACAATAAACTTGTTAAGCGGGGGGGGGGGGGAGAGAACAGTGGAACAATGAAAGGGAAAAATAAAATAGTGGTAGAAAGCAAATTGTCATCTCACTGAATTTATAAGTCTATAAATAAATAGAATGAAATTATAAGTCTATAAATAAATAGAATGCATTTTTATAAAACACAATTGGAAAAAAGAAAAGCTGGGTATGAGAGAAAGAAATGGGATAGAAGTCTTATATACAATTGATATACAATCGATATACAATCGCTATGAATAATTGCCAACAAAAAGTTAGGTGTGGTGAGAAAGAAAAAGGGGATGCACATTTAAGTAAATTAGTGGGCAAGGCTGTGGGAGTAAGGGAGAGAGGAGATCGTAAGGGTTAAGTATAAGCCTGTACATTTAGAAACACCTATAGTTTCACATTGTACCTCCTGACAGCATAATTTTGAATAATTGAGATGGATAACTCTAGAAGAAGTTAAACCACATTGGTGAGGATCAGATTTATAAAGTACCATCAAATACAACCAGCAATTCTGGATATTTAAATTTAAAACCATGATACCCCCTAGATTGATCATGAATTGGAATGGAATTCATTGATTTAATCATAAAGAATTAACAGGATTTATGATTGTGATAAGGTGGGGCGGAGGGGGTTCTTTTCTTTCTTTTTTTTTTTTTTTTTAAATCAGTACATTTTCCTCACTTTTTCAGAGACCTGCAGATCAGTTCTGGAAGTAAAGAAGATGATTCACCCCTGCAGCAGATATGCAAAACATGGAACTATGTTGGGTACTCAAATATTCATTGAAAGGGAAGTGTTAAACAATTTAATCGTGTTGAAGTGGGTATTTATTTTTCTGGGCTTTTAATAAGAAAGAAGCGCATACATTTTTTAATATGAAAACACTGTTTTTATAATATATGGTAATAAAACCACATGGTAATATTGAGTAACATATAAGGACAATGGGACTCTGATTAGAATGAGTGATTTTCTCTGCTACCAAGTTTCAGAACTTTTCCTATTAATACTATAGTACTTAGTTTAAAATAATAAAATACGTTTTGGCAGGTGATTTTTTTTACAACATGTGAATATATAACAGGTTGATGTTTCTTGTTTTCCTTCTCAAGATCTCTTTGGGAGGAGGGGTAAAATCAAAGCCACCTGTGCGCATAAAGTCTGGGTTTATATGTTTGGTATAAATAGATGTTCTAACATAGCCCAGAGCTGCGTGCATGTAAAAGTACTCACATAACCCAGATTCATGCATACTTTCATGCAAACTGAACTGAGGCATTACAGGGAGCAGAGTTGGTCCTGAGACAGCATTTAATGCATATTTTTTTGATTAAAAAAAAATGTGCAGAAATGTACACGCATAAGTTGCGCATAAAGTTAAGGTCAATTCAAATAAGATGGAGGCTGTGCAGAAAAGCAGAATAAAAGGCTGGATTACCTTCTTTCCCTGTTATACTGGGTTTCTTGGTTCTTCTTAAAGATGTAATTGTCACTCTGAGTATAAGGGCTAATTTGACTTTGACCCATCAACTTGCAAATATTGTTCATATTTGTTTTTATCATTTGTTTTCTTAGTTGCCCAAAACTATTTTTTTTTTTTGATGCATGCCCTGGTACTTCAAGGAATTGACTATTGGAATGTACTATACCATGGTCTCCCAGTTGGCTCTCTAAAGAGAACAAAATACTGTGGCCAAGATAATTTATGGCCTAAAAAAAAGTTGATCACATGGGATTACTACTTAAAGAGCTTCTTTGGTTTCCAAACTTTCCAGTCCTATGTAGGATTAAGTTTAAGATCCTTGTTGGTGCTTTTAGGGCTTTACATACAATCCAACCTCAGCATTCACATATCTCCTGTCCTACAGTCTCTCCACTGGTTACCGGTCCAGCAGCATATTCAATAGAAGTTGGCAGTCATAACTCACAACCTCTTTAATAGCATCACTCTCCCTGGATTAACTCCACCATCCATCTCTATAATCCTTCAAGGATCCTCAGATCCTCTAACAAGAATTTGTTGGATGTCCCATGCCCTCGAAATGCCTAATTAGCTATGACTTGTGATAAGGACTTTTCAATAGCAGGATCAGTGTTCTGGAACTCCCTTCCTCTACCTTTGTGCTCCTTAAAAGAACCTAAAGAGTTTTAAAAAGCTCTGAAATTATACCTATTCAAGATAGCCTTCCCAGTCCCTTAACTTCCTGCTCCTACTATGAAGTGAAATGAGTATGCTTAGTAGGGATGTGAATCGTTTTTTGACGATTTAAAATATCGTCCGATATATTTTAAATCGTCAAAAATCGTTAGGGCCACGATACAATACCAATTCCCCCGATTTATCGTTAAAAAATCGTAAATCGGGGGAAGGGGGAGGGCAGGAAAACCGGCACACTAAAACCCCCTAAAACCCACCCCCGACCCTTTAAATTAAATCCCCCACCCTCCCGAACCCCCCCCAATGCTTTAAATAACCTGGGGATCCAGCGGTGGTCCAGAACGGTGGCGGTCCGGAACGGCCCCCTCAATTGAATCCTGTTGTCTTCAGCCGGCGCCATTTTGCAAAATGGCCGCCGCAAAATGGCAGCGGCCATAGACAAAAACGATTCGACGCAGGAGGTCGTTCCGGACCCCCGCTGGACTTTTGGCAAGTCTTGTGGGGGTCAGGAGGCCCCCCCAAGCTGGCCAAAAGTTCCTGGGAGTCCAGCGGGGTTCAGGAAGCGATTTCTTGCCGCAAATCGTTTTCCGTACGGAAAATGGCGCCGGCAGGAGATCGACTGCAGGAGGTCGTTCAGCGGGGGTTCCGGACCGCCGCTGAACGACCTCCTGCAGTCGATCTCCTGCCGGCGCCATTTTCCGTACGGAAAACGATTCGCGGCAAGAAATCGCTTCCTGAACCCCGCTGGACTCTCAGGAACTTTTGGCCAGCTTGGGGGGGCCTCCTGACCCCCACAAGACTTGCCAAAAGTCCAGCGGGGGTCCGGAACGACCTCCTGCGTCGAATCGTTTTTGTCTATGGCCGCCGCCATTTTGCGGCGGCCATTTTGCAAAATGGCGCCGGCTGAAGACAACAGGATTCAATTGAGGGGGCCATTCCGGACCGCCGCCGTTCTGGACCACCGCTGGATCCCCAGGTTATTTAAAGCATTTGGGGGGGGGTTCGGGAGGGAGGGGGATTTAATTTAAAGGGTCGGGGGTGGGTTTTAGGGGGTTTTAGTGTGTCGGCTCACGATTTTAACGATTTTCACGATAGTTTACACACCCAAACGGCAACAATACGATTCCCTCCCCCTCCCAGCCGAAATTGATCGTTAAGACGATCGAGGACACGATTCACATCTCTAATGCTTAGTTCTCCAAAAAGCCCTTGGAGATTTGTTTCTGTATTTTTTTTCATGTAAGCTGCTTTTGTTGTCACTATTCTATAATGTTATTTTATTATGTATGTGTTATATTATTTGTATCCTACCCTGAACACTGGAGGATATAGGAAACAAATACATTTAAATAAATGCATTAATCAATGAATAAATAAGTAAACAAACAAACAAACTTATTGGGTCATTCATCATAACGCATGGCGCAAATGCAAATTTTTTGGAGGGGCAGGATCAGGGAGGAGTTTGGGTGGGGATTTAGCTAAATGAGGGGTAATATCACACCATGCGATAGCATAATGCGTGCTATTGCATGGTTTTAACACCGGAAATAACAACACCTTTTTTCCTGGCGCTAAGCTGTGCGATATGCCCGAAATGGCCATAATGTAATTTTCAAAACATTTTTGGAATTGTATTTTGGCCATTTCTGGGCTTGGAGAGGGAGAGGGGGGAGGGCAGGGGGAGGGGGTGGAGTGGAGTGAGTGAGAAAGAGAGAGAGAGAGCCTCTGGGGGGAGGGCCTCACTGTGTGCACCTATTTATATCTCTATAGGAGGGCCATCTAATAGGTTGAGGAGAAGTGTTGGTGGTGGTTTAGGGTTTAGGGGCCAGTTTTGCATGTAGAGTGAGACGTACGAACATCACAGTACACCTTGGTGAAGATTTGGCGTCATTTGGAGTGAGGAAAGTCTCACAAAGATGAAATTTTGTGAGCTAGAGTGAGAGAACATAGTACAGCATTTCTTTTAGATATATAAATACTTCCCTACTATGAGGGTCTTGTAGATAGTCTCTGTCTGTCTGTCTGTCTGTCTCTCTCTCCTCTTAGCGCAGGATGTGAAAAATAAGGATTATCGCAGGGTTCCGTAAACTTAGTGCACCTTGCAATAATACTGATGTGAAGCAGTAAGTTACCGTGTGGCGTGGTAATTCAAACATTTCCATAAACACACCCCTTTTTGTTTTTGCAGGTGTTATCAATGCATTAGTTTCACTTTTTGATGAATCTAGGGGATAGTTCGCTACAACCCTGCTAAATTGTATTTTTCTCAACTGGATCTTCTGCAGGTGCCATCACCTGTGTAAATTAGATTTGAGGGAACGTGTAGTTATCTTTTAGTTACCAAGCGCCAGTCTTATGGAATTCTCTGCCTTTTGATTTATGATCTGAACATAATCCTGCAAGTTTTAAAAAGGGTTTGAAGGCTTAGCTATTTTGTCAAGCTTTTCGTATTTAGTTTTAAACTGGTTTGTATGTGCTGATTGAATGATTAATTTAATTATAATTTTCATTGGATTTTATTGTATTTGTATGTTGTGTTTTATTGCTTTATAGAGATGTGATTCGTTATTGGCCCGTCATGGGAAATTTCGTTTTCCTGCGGTTTGGGCCAATTTTATTTCATTTGTCCCAGAACTGAAGCATGAAACCTGCCCTAACCCTTACAATGGGGGATTGTAAAAAAAAAACAACAAAAAAAAATCCCATCCCAACCCTTAAAATTTAATTAATTGCAACCCCCCACCCTCCTGACCCCCCAAGACTTGTCTGACCCCCTCCAAGACTTACCGAATGTCCCTGGTGGCCCAGCGGGGTTCCGGGAGCGATCTCTTCCTCTCAGGCTGTCGGCTGCCACTAATCAAAATGGCGCCGATGGCCCTTTGCCCTTACTCTGTGAAATGGGCTGTCGGTGCCATTGGCCAGCCTCTGTCACACGGTAGGAGCAATGGATGGCAGGCGCCATCTTAAAAAATGGCGCGGGCCATCCATTGCTCCTACCATGTGACAGGGACTGACTAATGGCACCGATAGCCCCTGTCACACGGTAAGGGCAAAGGGCCATCGGTGCCATTTTGATTAGTGGCAGCCGACGGCTCGAGAGGGGGAGATCACTCCTGGGACCCTGCTGGACCACCAGGGACTTTCGGTAAGTCTTGAGGGGGGGTCGGGAGGGTGGGGGATTGCAATTAATTAAATTTGAAGGGTTGGGGTGGGTTTGGGGATTTTTTAATGTGCTTTTTCTCTCCCCCCCCCCGAAATACAATAAGAAAACCACATGAAATTTGTGGGTTTTCTTATAGTTTCATTGCCCCCCCCCCCCCCCCGAAACGCAATGAAATAGGAAATATCATCTCTATTTCCTATTTTGTTGCGAATGAATGCACATCCCTATTGCTTTATTATGTTTAGGTTTTTAAGTTTACTTTTTATATGTATTATTGTTTACAAGTGTTTTTTTATGTTTTAAATGTTAACTGATTTGATGTAATCCTAAAGGCAGTATATCAAATAAAGCAACTAATTACCTAATTTTATGTGAGTGAATGTGTGCACTTACTAAACCAGTTATCTGGATATTTTCAAAATAAACTTATGCACATAAGTTTGCATTGAAAATCATTGGTTAAGCTTGCATGTACAATGTACACTTAGGTCTGAATTTTCAAAGGCATTATGTGTATAAAAATAGCATATATCACAACAGTTTTTAAAAAGTCCATTTATGCGAGTATAACCTTTTGAAAATTCAGTGAAATTTCGAAGGAGTTACATGTGTAAAAGTAGCAGTTTTTAAAAGCCCATTTACATGGGTAAAACCCAATTTTATAAGTGTAAATCCTTTGGAAAATTACCTCCACAACTTTCCTGTTAAATAGGCTGCTTGAAAATTACTCTCTTATAGTTTATGAAAAGAACACATTTTTAATAGCACATAAAATTGTTTTTGGGGGGCTATTATGTTCAGCATTTCTTTCCCTGGTGTTCTTATGGAATTATGCTGATGAATTAAAAAAAAAAAAAGTTGAAAAATAATGCAAAGCAAAAAATGGGAGAACCTGATTTTATTCCTTTTCTACTTTTCTCAAAATCATAACAGGCAATATTGGGTGGGGTGGCAAGCAGAAGCTTACCCAGATAAGTAAGCCACTGAATATATCCAGCTAGATACGCGGGTAGTAATCGGAGTAAACTCTACTTAGGTAATGACTTGCCCAGGTAAAGTTTTAGTCGGTAGGCAAGGCAGGAATTTCAAATCTTGGGGGTTTTCTAGACAAACAGCTTTGAATAGCGACTTCATAATTTCTTTAGGCCCATTTTGCTTTCACCACTCTCATTTCAGGTAGGAGAATGTGTAACACTAAGAGAACCATGTGAGGCAGAGTGGTTGAAATTAGGCTAATAAAAACGTGGCGCCGGACCGGTGTGCGGATGCTGCCAATAACCCGGTGCCTCCTTTGGAGCACAGGAGCTGGCAGGGGCAGATTTACCTCCCGCGGTGTTCCAGTGCTAGCAGCCTCCCTGGGGCAGGCAACATTGGTGCGTGTCATTGACATAATGATGTCACACAGGTGACATCAGAGGCAGCAGGGGCATGCGTGAAGGTAGAGGAGGGATGTCCCAGGTTGGAGGAGGAACAGTTTGAGGCAGGATCAACCGGGTAAGAGGGCACAAAGGGGGGCACTAATCCTTTTCCCAATTGGGCTATTTGAAAGTAGGGGGATGACCTGAGGGCAGAGTTGGCAGTGTGAGGGACAGATGCTGGCCCATTAGCCATCCCTTTTGCTCCTGCTCCTTGTCCTGCAACAAGCTTAAGAACATAAGAACCTGCCATACTGAGTCAGACCAAGGGTCCATCAAGCCCAGCATCCTGTTTCCAACAGTGGCCAATCCAGGCTATAAGAACCTGGCAAGTACCCAAAAACTGTGGGCCGGATTTTAAAAGCCCTGCACGCGTAAATCCGGCTGGATTTACGCGCGCAGGGCACTCGCGCGCCGGCGCGCCTATTTTGCATAGGCTGCCGGCGCTCGCACAGCCCCAGGACGCACGTAAGTCCCGGGGCTTCGTAAAAGGGGCGGGGAGGGGACGTGTCCGGGGGTGTGTCCGGGGTCAGGGGGTGGTTCAGGGCGGGACCAGGGGCGTGGCGTCGGCCCGGGGGCATGGTCGAGGCCTCCGGACCAGCCCCCAGGTCGGGTGGTGGGGCACTAGCAGCCTGCTGGCGCGCGCAGATTTACGCCTGCTAAAAGCAGGCGTAAATCTGCCAACAAAGGTAGGGGGGTTTTAGATAGGGCCGGGGGGGGGGGGGGGGATTTGTTGGCCTTCTTTCCTGGTTTGCAGGCTCTGACTTACAGTTGGTCCACTGACTTACAGTTGGTCCACTCTCTCTATAGCTTGTGACAATGCCCAGTGCCAGGAAAGCTCCAGCTCACCTCTCATTCAGGACGACTGCTTCAGCTGCACCACCTCCTGAGGAATCAGAAGTTGTTCATCCTGTGATTACTCCCCCAAACAGGGATGGATGCAGGGGTGGCAAGAAGGGAGATGTGACTGAATCAGTGACCTTGCCATCTGAGCCAGCCAGGGGTGGATCATTTCCCAACTGGAGCTGCGTAGCAGGGGTAGCTGGACAAGAGCCAGTCAGAGAGTGGGGACTTGTGGGTGGTGCCGGCAATGCTTGGTCACACAGGCCGGCCCTGCAGCTGGACTTGTGGCGGCCTATTATTGGCACTATATGAGGTTTCCCCGATTCTACCATATATAATCACTTTAATTTGAGCTAGCCCTAATTGTTTATTGTCTATATCTCAAGTGTTTAGCATTCACTGGACCTTTTTTTGAGCAGATAATTAACCAGCAGGCTACCAAGTGTGCCCTTGTTTCAGAGCTTCTGAGAGTGATGATTCTGAAGTGTCTGCAATTAAACATTGTGGCATGAGTGAAACATATCCCTGGACTGCATAATGAGATTGCTGTCTTTCTCATTGCAAGTGGGAAGACTTCTGGAGTCTGACACAGATGCTGAGAAATCAAGGCTGCTTATGCCAGCACACCACTGGTGCATTGGATCAAGGACACATTTGACCTGTTGTGCCAGTCGATTGCACCATCCACCTGGTGTGCATATTTGAAGGGCTTCAAAGATGTCAAGGATTTCCTGGACACCACAGGCCAACCGTTCAGTCACAGCTTGCTGCTTCAGAAAGTGGAATACATAGTTCATGCTAGGCATCAAGGCACATTCTGGGGCACAGACAGACAAACTTTGCAGACTATGCATTTTTTTTCTAAAGCGCAGGGTTGACCTAACCCAGTTAGGGTCTTCAGGGTAAAATAGTCCTGGCTGGATGGGCTTGGTTAAAGTTTGGTGTGCCTGATGGGCACAGGCTAATCCTGCATGTGTACCTCCTGACTTTGTGGTGGGTTCTCCCATCAGTGGTCACCGACCAATTTGAGTTAGTATTATGTCGCATAGCATTCTCCATTGCTTTCTTCACCACCCTCAGGGTGAGTGAGTTGGTCACAGCTGCAAGCCGCAGACAGGAATGTGGGCCTGTGGTGTATCAATGGGGGAAGGTAAGCTGTCATTCTGGATTAAGTGATCCAAAATAGACCAAATGGGGCATGGTTCATTAGTAGTTCTGTTGGTGGGCCTGGGATTGCCCACCTGCCCTGTTGCAAATGCCTTGCATTATGTTTCCCTCAGCCCAGAGGGAGTGATGCAATTCTTAGTGCATGCTGATTCTCTCCCGCTAAGCAAATACCAATTTGATGCCATCTTGAGTTGCGCCCTGGAGGAGGTCGACATGCAAGCGGACCAATTCATAACACACTCCTTCTGGATTGGAGCTGCATCAAGTACTGCCATAACTGGCTTCCTAGGCGCTGCTATACAGCGCATCAGCAGGTGGCATTCCCCTGATTATCTATCTTTCTATAGCAGGCTCCTGGCTCCCCAGGCCTTTCTATACCTTAGTGGGTTACAGTTTGTAGATTACAAGAGGTGCTGGGTTGGGGAGGGTTATGCTTGTGAACTTTGCTAATAACTGTATCATTCTAGGTTTTGCTTGGTGACGGCAGATGAAATGGATCACGGGGTACTCGTTCTTGTATTGGGCTGAGAACAGGCAAAGAAAGGTTCCAATGACTTGGACCTGGGCTTTGCTGCTCATGAAGCATTCATGCAATGGTTGAGGATAAGAGGAATGTGATGGAGCCACCTCATCCCTCTTCGTCAGCGCCAGTTGGCCAGATCAACTCCTTCCAATATGCTCATCATCCACTTGGGAGGCAATGATCTGGAGGACATTCTTGATCGATTACTCCTTGACACCATGAGAAATGACATTGTATGCATCAAGTCCATAATGCCTTCAATGAGAGTTTTGTGGTCTGAGGTCATCTCACGTCATTGCTTCCTGGACTCAAGGCTCTGGGGACACTGGGTGCCGAAGCTCAACAAGCAAATTGGAAACTTTGTTGAGCATCCTGGGGTCTACACATCAGGCATGACTGGATTTGTATTGAATGTGTAGAGCTTTTCAGGAAGGATGATGTCTACCTTTCTGACATGGCTCAGGACCTTTTCCTAAATGCTTGAAAGCGAGCCGTCCAAGGGTATTGTTAGGAATTGTTCATTTGGGCCACAGTGGTATTTGAGGAAAGGGTCCCGGGCAAGCCTAGGGATACCCGAGTCCTTTGGCAGGGGTATCCCAGCCAGGAGGGTTTTTTTTCAAGTGGAGGCAATGCATTGGAAGCAGTAGCCATTTGACCATCTACAAAAGAGGGCTGTCTGCCGGTATAGCCCCAGTGCAGCGCAGCCAGATGCTCCATTCTGATGGGCAGTAACCTTGCTTGGGCATGGCGTGTGACTGAAAATGCCCATAGAGGGCACCTCACTGAAGAACAGGGCCTTTCTTGGCTGTGGCGGACCCCTATGTCCTGAGGTGATGCACTGCCTGCAACGGGTCTAATTGCTAACTCATGTGCTATAGCTTGGGTACTTAGGTTTTTATTATATATTCGTAACACAATAAAGCTGTGGCCCTATTTGTTTCCAGTGAGTTGTCCTCTCATTTATTTATTTTGCCTAGGTCACCCTGGTATTGATGTGCTACCCCACCCTCTTGTGACGAAGTTGTTGCAGCTACCCGGGTTACATTTTGTATAATTTTATCCTGAGTTGTACTATTTGACTGCATAGACCTTGAGTTATTGTACCTCTATCAGCAGCAGTATTTTTTTTTTATTAGGTATAGATACTTTTAATCACCAAAGCCAATGTACAACTTTTTATTATAATTGTATCTAAGTCACAAATTTGGTTGCATTGCACCCATGCGGTGTGGTTCATTTTTTATGCTTACACTGATTGGTTTACTTCTGTTTTTGCTTCAGGCCATAATACTACCTGCCTAGCATTGATCATGACAGTTTTCCAATGAGAGGAACAACAGTGATCTAAATAGTCTTTAATTAACAATGACAGCTTATTAGTATTGGCAAAACTTATGTGACAAAAGCCAATGAAAACTTCATGTGTCATGAATTTTTCATTAATTCAGCTCATATAATCCTACATATTACCTTTGAACTTAATCAATCCCTTTAGCACATGCTGTCAATACTGAAACACATTTTTTTTCTTTTTTTTATTCAGTAATTAAAAAAAAAAAAATGAAGTGACTCATTTTATAAAAGGTGGTACACAGTCATCAGTTGTTTCAATTCAGGAATGTCATTAAAGAATCTTAAGTAGGCCAATACATTCCATGCATCAAGACAGGGTCACCAAAGTAAGGATTTCACATTAAGGGGGCATTTTTATATAAACTGCAGTCCTGCAAGCTTTGGAGCAGGCCTAAAGTTAACCACCTTTGTGTAGCTGGATAACTCTCTACTTATCTGGATATCTTTATCTGATCCAGATCAGATAAGGAAAAGAAATAAATAACTAAAAAGGCCAGCATCTCAATTCTTCCTCTCCTGCTTCCCGAATTTTGTGTATTTGGCCTTGCACTGCCATATGGAAGAAAATAAACCCTGTGGGGAGTGAGGTATCAACTAAGCCGCTTCCAGTGATCCAGCGCTGTTTCTGTCTTCTATCGTTAGAAGCTTCTTTCTCACACACCCGCTTACCCTCCACAACTGATCCGAACTTCAAATCCCATCTGCATCCAATCACTCCCTTCAAACAGCCCCACTTTTAAACATCCCCCTAGTCAGGATTAGCGGCAACATTTTCCTTTAGAGCAGGGCCGGTGCCAGCTTTTTGCTGCCCTGTTGAACAATTGGAGCGCACTGTTGAGCGTTGGAGCACACTGTACTGTATCAGCTTGCATGTGAGGCATCTTAGAAAATGGCGTGGGCCATCCATTGCTCCTTCCATGTGACAGGAGCTGACCAATGGCACTGGTAGTCCCTGTCACATGGTAAGGGCAAAGCGCCACCGGCACCATTTTGATTCCTGGCAGCCGATGGCCTGAGAGGGAGAGATCGCTCCCAGGACCCACTGGACCATAAGGGCTTTTAGTAAGTCTTGGGGATGGATGGGGATGGTGGAGGGGGGATGAAATTAAGTAAATTTGAAGGGTTGGGGAGAGGTTTTTTTTTCGATTCGTTTCCAAAAGCGAAACTAAAAAAGTTTCTGTGTTGGGGAGTGGACCGAAATTGTCCACCCCGAACCCAAAAACGAACTGAAAAAAAAATTGTGCACATCCCTGTGGAGTACTAATCTGAAGTCAGAGGGATTTAGTAATGGTTTCAATTGTTTTAAAGTCTGAATTTTGCTGTACCCTTCCTTTACTTTGGTTGAAATGGGTTTTTTAAAATTTAGTTCAGAATCGATTATGATTCCCAGGTCGTGGGTATGAAGGATAGGAATTAATGTAGTCAGCTGATCTTCTAATTTGAGGGAGGGTAACTTGCCAAGAGCATGCAAATTTTAATTTTAGTATACAAGTAGGAGGAGTCAATGCAAATTAAGGTGTCCTAACGTATTCTGCGATAGAATAATGCATACTAATGTGGGATTTAACGTCAGAAATAACTACACCTTTTTTTCTGCAGTAGCGGGGGAAAAAACTTTTTATTGTGCATCTGCGCCCATTATAGCGGATCATGGCTATTATTGCAGTGATTATCGTGGGTTATAAAAAGAGGCATTTTATCAGACATACTTACCTGGCCCTTCTAGGACAATAACAACACCTGTTCTTATCTGGCTTGCTTTCCTAAATCTATTATGTTTGTGGCAAGTTTACTGGTTTGGGGATATTGGATGCTTCAGGAGGCTCACTGCAGACAACAGTAAGAGGAACAACAACCACAAGAACAGGCAAGGGAAGTTTCAACCCCTCTTAGGGAAGTCCCTGCATCGGAGCCCATGCCACTGGCCCTACGGGGAGAAGGTTGTGAGCCATGGCAGTACCTGGCATGCAGGCAGGCATGGCAGAGGAGATACAGGGAGTGCATCTTTCCTTCACGATCCTAATTGCTGGGCATGCCAGAGGATAATGTGGTTAGCAGGTATCGCCTCAGCTCTCAGGCTATCCTGAAATTATATGAAGAAATCAGAGGAGATCTGGATCCAGTCATGGAAAGGTACCAGGCTTCACCAAACTATTAGCCACCCTGTTTTTCATTGCAAGTGGCTCATTCCAAAAGACAGTAGGGGTCATGGGGGGAAATGTCCCAAACCACTTTTTCCCGCTGCCTGGACCAGGTCATAACAGCTGTTTCTGACCACCTGAATTGCTATATAGTATTTCCTCCAGACAGGCAGGACTTGATAGAATTGAAGAGAGGCTTTTATGCCAATGCAAACTTTTCCAATGTTCTGGGAGCTATTGACTGCCTTCACATAGCCATCATTCCACCCCGTGACAAAGAGGAGATCTTCCACAACAGAAAGCTCTTCTACTCCATCAAAATATAAGTGGTCTGTGACACTCAAATGCACATTCTTGACATGATGGCCAGGTTCCTGGGAGCCGCACAAGATTCCTTTATACTTAGGCAATCAGGCCTCCTTGAAAATTTTGAGGATGGCCTCTACGGTGATGGTTAGCTCATAGGTAAGACAGATGCTTCTTTCTCTATTCTATCTTTGGCTATGTGTTAGCAGCAAATGGCATGGACATGAAGGGGGGGGGCTGTGGGGGATGTAGCGATGTCACTGACATGACAAGTGACTTATACAGTTAGGAGTGCAGGCTCTTGCACCAGGGCCTGTGGCACTCCCACAATGCTCACAGGTCCTTACAAGCTAGCATACCTCTTTGTGGTTGCATGCACCCATACACAGAAGCTCCATGCTATAGGGGTGTGCATTCATTTTCGCCGTATTGACGATCCGCAACGTATATTGCACTATTCGTAGTATTCATGGGGAAGCGAAACGTATCGCGATTCCCCACGAATACACGAATGTTCGCCGAATTATACGGCCACCTAAATAAAAATTTAAACAAACCCCCCACCCTCCGGAACCCCCTCAAGACTTACCAAAACTCCTTGGTGGTCCAGCGGGGGGTCCGGGAGCCATCCCCTGCACTCACACCCTCGGTGCCGGTTTCATCATGGCACCGATAGCCTTTGTCACAGGGGCTACCAGTGCCATTGGTTAGCCCCTGTCACATGGCCATCGCTGCCATCTTGTGCTCCTACCATATGACAGGGGCTGACCAATGGCACTGGTAGCCCCTGTGACATAATATGGGCAAAGGCTATCGGCGCCATTTTGAGTACTGGCATCGGACGGCCGGAGTGCAGGAGGTCGCTCCGGGTCCCCCGTTGGACCCCCAGGGACTTTTGGCCAGCTTGGGGGGGGGCCTCCTGACCCCCACAAGACTTGCCAAAAGTCCAGCAGGGGTCCAGGAGTGACCTCCTGCATGCTGTCCGTCCGATGCCAGTACTCAAAATGGCGCCGATCGCCTTTCCCTCACTATGTCACAGGTACCGACGGTCGGCCCCTGTGACATAGTGAGCGCAAAGGCGATCTGCTGCCAGTATTCAAAATGGCGCCGATCGCCTTTCCCCTCACTATGTCACAGGGGCTGACCATTGGTACCTGTGACATAGTGAGGGCAAAGGCGATCGGCGCCATTTTGAGTACTGGCATCGGACAGGCGGCGTGCAGGAGGTCGCTTCCGGACCCCCGCTGGACTTTTGGCAAGTCTTGTGGGGGTCAGGAGGCCCCTCCCGAGCTGGCCAAAAGTCCCTGGGGGCCAACGGGGGTCCCGGAGCGACCTCCTGCAATCTGGCCATCCGATGCCAGTACTCAAAATGGCGCCGATAGCCTTTGCCCATACTATGTCACAAGGGCTACTGGTGCCATGGTCAGCCCCTGTCACATGGTAGGAGCAGAATATGGCGCCGATGGCCATGTGACAGGGTCTGACCAATGGCACCGGTAGCCCCTGTGACAAAGGCTATCGGCGCCATGATAAAACCGGCACCGAGGTTGTGAGAGTGCAGGGGATGGCTCCCGGACTCCCCGCTGGACCACCAGGGAGTTTTGGTAAGTCTTGGGGGGGTCAGGAGGGTGGGGGGTTGTAGTTAATTTTAATTTTAGCTGGGACACGAATAGAAATCGCCGTATTAACGCATCGGGGCGCCATACGGCCGAATGCAACCTATCTGCTCCCCGATGAATCCGAATCATGAATGCAACATATGGCGTCCCTCTGCACATCCCTACCATGCTATGTCTACCTCAGCTAATTGTCAACTATCATGTCCAGATGATGAGGTCTTTGGGCATTGGGATGACATGTTGCTGAGGTAAGCTGCTCAGGGAGGCCACCCAAGGATGATGGGCAGACTGTATGAAGGCAGGTATGGGAATCAGTTGGTGTCATGCCTTCACTTGTATTTGCAAGTCACTTCAGAAATTTCAACGTCACAGTATAGTTTGTAATGACTCGAACAGCACCAATATGTTTCCTAAGAAATGTTTCACATCAATGAACCCAATGCAAAACTGTGTTATAAGTTAATTGCCTCACCTGACCTGTCACAGGTAGCCTTAGTCAGATATGGAGATGTGATGGTGCTGCAAGACTGTTGGCCAATCGAGCTCAGGGCTAGTCATATAGTGCTGCTGTATATGTATATATATCAAGAAAATATGCTAAGTACTTTGCTTGTTGAGATTGCTAGTATCAGTTAACATTCTTATGCTATCTATGGCCACTGTTAAAGCACATATGTTGAGGACTCCTGGGGTGAGCAGCTTGCAGAACGGTCTGTTTCCAAGGTGGTCACCACCTTTCAGGGGTTTTTATGGTTGCAGGCCCTTGTTGATCCCCATGTCTGCCAGAAACTTGTGGCCAAGCCAGGAAGAATTGCTGTCCTCTAGGCTGTGCCTCATATGATATTTGTCATTTTTACTGTTAGTGTTGAGCAGGGCAGGTGTGCTTATTGACTCTCACTCATCTGCTCTGTGTATAGCATAAAGGCTAGAGAAGCTGTTTTCAGCTGCTGACCTCATGGGCCTACAACCTGCCTCATTGGGAAACCTGTCACTGTGCTGAATGTCTGGGGCAACTGTTCCCAGAGGTGTCATATGATTGGCCGTGATGGCTTTATGCCCTTTCCTTTGTTGGACTCTTTCAAGACAAGTATTTCCTTGCCGTCTGAGGTTTGAGGGGCCCATGTCATTACTTCTGAGGAAGTGCTTATCATATATGTTTCTCACAGATGTCTGTCATGCTGGCAAGTGTATCTAATCTTCTGTGGGTACTTTGCACTCTGACTCCCTCATTATCATGTAGGGACCAAGCAGCCATAGACAGCACTGATGTTGGATCACGGATATACCAAGAACATACTTAATGGCCATGTGTTGGTGCACGAATTGTGGAGATAGTCTTTCCCCAAAAAGAGCTAACACATATGTGTGACAGTGTAAGCCTGGGTTAGTGACATGTTATGTTAGCCTTGGTGTACATCTGTGTCTGGGGGTGATGTTGGCCTCATTGTTCCCTCCTTTACCACACCAATGCATACCCCAGATCAAGCAGTGTGTGTGCATCCATTTTGCATAGATTGTCTTTCGACACAAGTGATCCTGTTCTTTCACTGTTTAGAATGGGGGCCTCAGAGATTTGATTGTATCATTGGCTGAGAAAATGGGCTCATGCTTACTCCAAGACCATTCCACCTATGGCTCCCACTCTTTCTGGATGAGTACATATCTGCCTATATTGTACCCCTTCCACTCCCCAAACCCTGATGTTCCTCCAACTAGTACTTGCGGTGGGCCTAATTGTCCTCTTATTTGAGGGTATGCATGGGCATGGTTCCAAGAGTTTCAACGGCCAGAGAGGGTTAACAGGTTAGCAGTTGGGGGGGGGGGGGGGGGGCGGTGTTTGAGGCCTGCTAGCATACCATTTAGAGGTTCTCTTTTTCCAGATCGTGGCCTATTTATCCTTCTCTCTGTAGAACACATCCTGGACACTCCACATAGAGGCTGACACAACAGCCCACATCTTTTGCCTATTATGCTGCTAGATATATAGGCTGGCAGCTGATGCCTACAAAGATGCTGCCGTATGTAGCATAATATGTTTATTGTGCATACATAGAAGTGGTGCCACATTTCTGCAGTTGATTTTTGGGATCTAGATTAGCAGGCAATTTTCCCAGCATGACTTGTCCTGTACACATCCTATGCATTATGTACCTCTGTCTACTTGCAGACTGCTCTAACACTGTGTCTGCAGATGATAGTGCACCTACTACAAACAATTGGCCTGTAACATTGTGAAGATATCATCTCTGACCAAGCAATGGCCCTTCTCTCTAGCTCTGGCCCCAAATGCTATCATGACATAAGTCTTCAGACAGGGCTACATGAAAATGATATAAATCCCCAAGTGTGTTTTATCTCTAGGGAGCAGAAAGGTGCAGGTGTCCGGGACTGGGAGTAAATATTGTAAATGTAAAACCTGTGTGGTTTTAAGGGAAATTAACACTAATGATCCCACACGACTTTACATTATGAGCCTTACTTGGCTCCTCACTCCACCTAAAAGGCAATCTGGACAAAACCCTTTTTAGGTTCTACACTAAACAAAATGTCTTCTACTTGCTGACTGCTCTAACGCCATGTCAGCAGCCATGTGACAACAGAAGAAGAGTGATAGAGTTGTGTAGGTTAGACCAACCCCACAGCCCAAGAGCAGATAGCTAGGAGCCTAATGCTGCTTGAGAGCAAGCAGACCTCCACAGACTGGCTGCATCCCCTGTACTGGCTTGGCATGTGGATCAGTATAATACCTGTTTGCTAAATATCAGCTTTACCTAACAGGTCATTAGAGTTACTTGCCCTTAAAACCACACAGGCTCTGACACACATGCACACAGAATTTCTCTCTCTCTCTCTCTCTCACACACACACACACAAATATACACATGGCCTCCTGTTTCCAGGCCACAATGGGATGAGCTCCATGTGGCACTCCTCCATCCTCCTCTTCACTTCGGGCCATGGTGGGAAGAGCTCCACCATGGCCCCACGAGTTAGTCTTTCCTTCATCCCCGCCAGCCTTCTTGTGATTAAAAGGGGGCAGGGGCTGAAAAGCAGTGAGCACATGCGTGCAGCTAGCAGGGAAAACTGCCGCAACGTTTCCTCATTTTTGGCCACCAGCAGGTGGAGCTCCACTGGCAGCCCCGTGTCCTCTCCTGCTGCTGGCTGCCCCTCCCCAGGTGTGCTCTCTTGTGGAAATGCACAGTATGCACACCTGGTTGTGCCAGGCCTGCTTTTGACCCTAGGCCAAAAATGGATGACAACTGGTAAGAAACGAGAGTATGCTGCTGGCAGAGACAACATTTTTCTCTTGTGTAGGTTCAGTAGTGGGTGAGGAGTGAAGAGCAACGTCAATCTCCCTGTGCATACTCAGCTTACCCTACCCTCATGGCTGGTCTTAAACCCACTATGGAATCAGCATTAGGAATGAAAGTATGCATAGGACATGTGAGCTAGTGCAAGCTCATTGACCCTGCAGTGGTCCTGATCTCACCTCATTAAAGGCTTTTTGTTACCACAGAAGCTCATGCAAAGGCAGGGTCACCACAGGGCCTATGAGTATATGCTGGCTTCTACTAATGCTAGTGCTGGTGGCTGAAGAGTTCTGTCTTTTGAGACACTTGTGAGCCCAACTAAAGATTTTGTGACCACATTTGGGGTCCCAACCCCCAGTTTGGGAAACCCTGCCCTAGTGCCACTCATATTCTCAGTTCTTCTTATCCATACATTCACACAGTTCCCCTGGCCACTGGGGTACCAGGGTTCTTCCGGCAGGGAGGATGTCAAAGCCTCTGGGGCTTTGGGCTCATGGGTGGTGTGGACCTACTCTCAGTCTTATCACTTTCTCACTGTTGATTCTCACTATTCTATGTGTCAACTTAAAGGCTTTAAGCCCTTTGAAGGAATAGGCAGGATGTCTTGAGATGGTGTTCAAAATAAACTTTTACTGTAACAGAATAACCTTTAAAGTCCAAGTCACAAAAAAAATCAATGTCCATGAATCTTCAAAAAACAAACATAAAATTCCACAGTGCTATTTTCTCAACTTGATACTTTCTGAGCCAGTATCCTTATTAGCTAGGAACACAGATTACCCACACTCCTATGTGGCTAAGAAGTAGGCTTCTGGTGGACAGCCAGGTCTCAGTCTCGATGGAAAATTTAAAAGTTTCCTTCTTCGCCATTCATTTCTCTTCTCTCGGGAAAAAGCAAACCCCCTTTTCAGTAGTTAGCAGCAGGGCAAAGCAATACCCTATCCTACTTCCCCTCAAGAAGAGCTGACTTCCCTCCTGAAAGGGAGCGGGTTCATACCAAACTTTTCTAAAAGGGTCAAAGTCTCTGAAATACCTCATCTCTGACAGAGACTGTCCTTCCCAGGTCTATGGGGGACACTAACAGGGCAAAGTTCCTTTTTCCTCTTGCATAGGTCATGGGGCCTGAAGGGATCCACCTAGAAATCGATCTCTTCCTATTACTTCACCTCTATGACAGCAACAGCCCTGCACATGCTCAGACAAGGTTTTATAGGACAAAGCCGACCAATCCCAAACTTTGGGCAAGGAACCTTTAGGGATGGTCTAAAAAATACTAATAGTCACCTCTGATGTTAATCAAGGGCAAGTTCATAGGAGGATTGATCGAAGCGTCCCTTACATATATTTTATTCTTCCTCCTACAACCTCAGAAATTGCATGGGGTGAAAAAGGCAAGACTTCATAGGTAAGACAAATATATGATTTATTAAAATCTTTAATTGTTCTAGAAAATGTTTTTCCTAACTCATTCCTTATACTTTGTTTTAATAGTCAAATCACCTATTTTGAAACTGCCTTGCAATTACACACAGAACCAGCATGAATCTCTTTTGATCTTGGTTAAGAGGAAAAAGAAGATAAAGTCAGAGATCAAGAAGGGTTTGCAGCATTGCAACAGGAAGGAATAATGGAAAACCTAGATGGGCCTGACTGTCTTTATTTAGCACCATATACTATTTTTCTAGGTTAAAAAAAAATCTTTGCAACAGATCTGCTGTACCATGAAAAAGCAGGCCTCACAGAGGAAGCCAAATGCAGAAGGCAATCCTGCCTCATTCTTGTTCGCCCAATCTGAGAGGCAGGAGGTGGTCTCTGACACAAATTTGGAATCTGGCATGGATTCTTCAAGAGAGCATTCAGTACCAGATGGCACACTGTGGTGAAGCCTGACTTGCGAAGCCGCAAAGTATTAGCTCAAGGCCCCCTGGGCCTGATACCTTGTGAACAGATTTTTCTCATTTGTTTTCTTACTCTGACTTCCACAAAACTTTCATCATGTTTATTTGATTTTAATTAGAGTCTTAAGTATGCTAGAATTCTAATATTTTGTTTATACCACTGTGAGTAATAAATCAATCAGTCTTTCTGTGAATGTGCACTATTCTTTTTTTTTTTTTCACTCTATTTAACTTCAAATACTAAACCTTGACATGAAAGTGTCCAAATCACTCTTCTGCTGTTGAGTTGATGAAAAACATATTAGAGCTGATCTTTAGCTTTAGTCAGTCAGAGGAAGAAGGAGTATTAATCTAAATCTAACTTGCTTAGGATGTGATAGACAGTATATCTTAATGGGCTGATATTAAAGATTGTTGACAGCTCCCAGCCTCCTCCCTCCCTCTTCTCCCTTGAGCTCCAGCCTTGCGTAAGCACAAATGACATTTATTGGAAGCATTTGACTTGGACTACATTCATCTAAGACTCTGCACACAGTTGCCAAGCTAAAAGAAAAATAATTATAGATGGAGACAGACTGAGTTGCCTGAAGTCCATACCCTAGGACAGGTTTTCCTTTTGTGCAGTTGGATCTGCTTTTTGTAAAACATCAGAGCTGCTGCATGAGGAAATAATTCTGAGAAGCTGCCCTTTGTTTTTTATGACAATGCACAAATGAACAAAATAACCACATGTCTGAATCACCATCTTGTCACCCCATTTACACTGAAAGTTGTCTATCTGATTTCTTTAATTTCCTCCATTTTTTTTAAATTAAATTCTATGAATATTTCTTTTGTTAAAGTCTACGTTCTTCACAGATAACAGGCCAAAATAATTCCCTTAAGCAATACACATAATTTTACAAAAAGGGGAGAAAAAAAACTTTCGGGTTAATTTTCAGTCTTATTGTAATTGCAGATATATGTACACATCTGCAGATGCACAAAATTTGTGCATTTTTAAGGACAAAAATTGCCCTTACTGTAGGTGTATAAAAAATGATGTGTGCTTGCAGATGCATACTTTTTAAGAGACTGATATTAAAAGAATTAGGGGATAGATTTTATAAAAGTATGCACACCAGGCACAAACAAAAGTACAGCGGATTTCAATAGATACGCTCGTAGCCGCGCGTATCTGTTAAAATCCGGGGTTGGCGTGCACAAGGCTGCCCAAAATCGGCAGCCGGCGCGCGCCGAGCCATGCAGCCGGCTTCCGTTCCTTCTGAGGCCGCTCCGAAATCGGAACGGCCTAGGAGGGAACTTTCCTTCTGCCTCCCCCCACCTTCCCCTCCCTTCCCCTACCTAACCCACCCCCCCCAGCCCTATCTAACTCCCCCTACCTTTGTTGCAAAAGTTACGCCTGCTCGAGGCAGGCGTAACTTGCGCGTGCGCCGGGCCGGCTGCTGGTGCGCCATGTTCCGGTCTGGGGACTGGTCTGGAGGCTGCGGCCACACCCCCGGAACGCCCCTGGGCCAGAACCATGCCCGCGGCCCCGCCACGGATAATGCGCCAGCCGCAACATGCCCCCCCCAGGAAAGCCCCGGAACTTATGCATGTCCCGGGGCTTTGCGCGCGCCGGCAGCCTATGCAAGATAGACATGGCGCGCGCGGGGGGGGGGGGGGGGTGGGTTTGGGGTAGGTTTTCGGGGGTTACGTGCGTAACCCTTTGAAAATCTACCCCTAGATGCTTAGCTGTGACTAAATAAACATTTTCCCCTGCTGAGTCACTAAATATAGGCACTTACTTTTAGATGGAGCCAGGAAAAGAATGAGGTTGGGTCAGTTAGCCTAGGGGAGGGGAAGGTGGGGGGGGGGGTGGGGAGTGGAAGGAAAGTTCCCTCCGAGGCTGCTCCGATTTTGGAGCTGCCTCGGAGGGAACGAGCAAAGCCATCGGGGCTCCCTTAGGGCTTGGCACGCACAAGGTGCACAAGTGTGCACCCCCTTACGTGCGCCGACCCCGGATTTTATAACATGCGCATGGCTGCGCTTGCATGTTATAAAATTGGTCGTAGATTTGTGCGTGCCGGGTTACGTGCACAAATCTACGCCCGCGCGTACGTCTTAAGATCTGGCCCATAATCTAAATGGCTATATGATAATTTGCTTTCATTCTCCAAGTTAATTAATCCTCACCTTATAAGTAAACGTTTTCCTGGAATTTGCCAGCTTTAGCAACCTTGTGCTTGTTCTAAGAATATGTTCTACAATTTTAGATGGAATGTGAATTGATCTTCTCCTTTTTCTAGTTCTAGATATGCTTCTATAATCTTAGAAGGAATGTAAACCGACCTCGTCTCTGATCTTAGATTGAATGTAAAGGAACCTCCTATCAGCTCAAAATGTTCTACAGCCTTGTATTTCAGCATATTTTATCTAACTTGTGGAGTCTTTTGTCTACAAAAAAGTGCACGGCTGAGACTACAATGTTGTTAATAATTATAAAACTGCTTATGATCAAAAATAAAAAAACCAGGCGTATAGGAATAATTATTTCATATGTAACATGTCAAGAAGTGTTTTACTGAGACTAAGGCCTATGATCACCCTCATCAATCTCCCCTTTTCATTATTTTTATGATGACATATCATAATAATATAAATCTAAAATTCCTCTAGGATTAAGTTCTTTGCTTCATGTCATTAAAAATATTTAAAATTATCTGTAGTATTATAATTTAGAATTCTGATTAGTTCTCTTAGAAAAAGGAGGCAGGAATTGGCCAACTGTTTTGTTTATTGATGGATTTCAATGCCAGTAGATATGATTAAACGAACAAATAATGATTTGGCTGAAGAAAGACCTCTATGTATGTTTTCTAGCAACCATCATACATGGCCACAGTGAGCTGAGTGGCTTATATATGCAAGCTCGTATAGCTACTGGGCTTGAATAATCATAGGTTGCGGAGAATGTTAAAAGTGCTGCCACTAGGTGCCAAACAACTATCGTGTGAGCACTTATCTGATTCCACATGTAGCAGATTTATGCATGTAACCCTGAAGGGCTGCTCCAACACAGCGGTGTTTCGGAGTATTGGACTCCTTCCTCAGGGATCCTTCAGGAAATGTGCTTGTGGTACTGTGTGGAAACAAAAAACAGTTCTTAATTATGCCTGCAGGGCTAAAAGTAACAATGGAACAATGTCAGGCTGGTGAGAAGAAAACGACTTACAGAGCCTTTTGGTTGCAGTCATTAAGTACGCTCGTGGAATTTCACTGAGGATGTAAAATATAAAGGCAATAAGTGTCCAAAACTGGTTCTAATATTGTGCCTAACATTCGACGCAATTTCCATAGAAGACATCACTGAAAGTGCAAAAAGCATCTGCCAGTTTGTTGTGCTGTCTGCCAACACTATGCTCGAGGATAGAACAACTTTCAAAGAAAATTTAACTTGCATGTGCTGAAAACGCCTCAAAAATATGTGCTGGGAAACAAGCCAACTTTGAAACAGAAAAATTTTGCTTATATGCGCTAAATAAGCCTCCTAAGAAGTACTTACAGGCACTTGAATAGTGAAACCTCACGGCGACTGTGCTGCAGGATGACAGGCAAAGCGCTGGGAAAAAACGCCGGTTTTAAAGGCGAATCCTCCGTGTGGTAGTGACAGAGAACGGAAATGACGCTGATGGACTGATTGCAGGGAGAAACCTTAAACTCCATATAAGGGCAATGACGTCAAAAAAGCGGCCATTTTGAGGAGGAAATACCTATGGGGAATACTGTGCATTAGATAACTAACCTTGTACGGGTAATGACGTCAAACAGACGGCCATTTTAAAAAAGGACTGACAGGAGGAAATTACTATATGTATATAAGCTCTCTAAATGTGAACGCTGACGTATGGAGGACGTCAATTTTAGAATATAACTTATCGATGGTAGAAGGAACTGTGAGGTGACGGGATCCACCTCTACAATGTGTCATTCTAATTATGGGATTGGGATATGAGCCGTGTTAGTCAATTCAGGGAGAACCAGTGGCACCTAGTGGCACCTAGTGGCATCTAGTGGCAGCACTTTTAACATTCTCCGCAACCTATGATTATTCAAGCCCAGTAGCTATACGAGCTTGCATATATAAGCCACTCAGCTCACTGTGGCCATGTATGATGGTTGCTAGAGAACATACATAGAGTTCTTTCTTCAGCCAAATCATTATTTGTTCGTTTGTTGTGGACTTTTGGCTTTCATAAGAGTATTACAATTCTATTAGTAGATATGATTAAGGCTTTTAGTATAGTTAGGTTTAAAAAAAAGTTTGGAGAAGTCACTGGAGGAAAAGTTCATAAACTGCTATTAATCAATTGGGAATAGCCACTGCATTAGTAGCATGGGATCCATTTAATGTTTGTGTACTTGCCAAGCATCTGTGACTTGGATGGACCGCTGTTGGAGACAGAATATCGGGCTTGATGGTGTATCTAATGTTCTTATGTTCTTAAGAGGTTGGATATCTGGAAGCAGAAATAATCATGGAAGCATTAACATAATGTGGACAGGAAAGTTAAAAGTTTTTGGGAAGTGGATGGACCTTCTGGAAATGAACCTTTGCTGAGGGCTACCAATGGTCAGAGCAAATACAAAACAGTAATAGAAACTAAAATTTTTCTTATGCATTAGCATGCCCCCACTCACTGTTATTATACTTACATGTATCCTAAAACACCTTACAATAAATCCATATGCAATCACACAAACAAACTCTTTATGAAAGAAGAGCTCTTTCAGTCCTTGTTGTGTAATCCATAACCCTAATCACCCTAGCAAGTAAGGGAACTTCTTATTGAGGCTTTATCAGTCTTTTGCTAGTTTTATTGGATTTTTGCTCTGCTATGGAGGGGAAATTTTTTCACTAGTTAAATGTTTGTACCAACTGGATTGATCTGATGGGGTTTGTTATATTCTTTTCACTTGTTGGAATTCATTGCCAGTAGATGTGGTTAAGGCAGTTAGGGCCTCATTTTCCAAGGAGTTACCGCGTGTGATAATTCCGCAAACCGCACTAACAGCAGTTAACGTGGTTTGTGAATGCAAATTTTTAATTTTGTATTCAGGGGGCGGAGTAAATGTAAAGTAGGGAGGATTTATCATGTGCTGCGAAACAGCCACACTGTTAGTGCAGTGGCTCCTAACATGGCCAATAACTACACCTCTTTCATTTGCGTTATGTTGTGCGATCACATGTGCTACAGGCCGGTAAGAGTTTATTGCGGTTCATGATGTCTCCTGGTCAGTATGATGCAGGCTGTGAGAGTGAGAGTGAGAGAGAGAGAGAGAGACACTTGCCATAGTGCCTCCTCCCTAGACAGGTATTTGTATCCCTATGGGAGGCCCACCTAGTAACTCGAAGTGAGGTTTAAGTATTAGTGTAGGGGGTTAGGGGCCACTTTGACATTCAACGTGAGACATACAAACAGAACAGTGGTCTCTTGTGAAGATTTTATGACCTTCGGAGAGAGGAAACTCACCCAAAGACTCTTCACCTAGCTTGATGTTACCCAGGTAGAGAGTCCATCAAGCTAGGTTGAGAGAACATTGCACTAATCTCATCTTGGAGTGAGTTTCCTCACTCCGTAGGTCATCAAATCTTCACAAGAGACCACTGTTCTGTTCGTACGTCTCACGTTGAATGTGAAAGTGGCCCCTAACCCCCTACACTAATACTTAAACCTCACCTCGAGTTACTAGGTGGGCCTCCCATAGGGATACAAATACCTGTCTAGGGAGGAGCACTATGGCAAGTCTCTCTCTCTCTCTCTCTCACAGACATCATGAACCACAATATACTGGTAATATAGCATAAGGTACACCCCTTTTTGGTATCGCATGCGATATTGGAACATGTGGCCCTTAGTGTAGTTAGATTTAAAAAAAAGTTTGGAGAAGTTCATAAACTGCTATTAATCAATGGGGAACAGCCCCTGCTTGTTGCCGGTATTAGTAGCGTGGATATCCATTTAATGTTTGGGTACCTGTGACTTGAATGGACTGCTGTTGGAGACAGAATACTGGGCTTGATGGGATGTCTAATGTCCTTATGTTCTTATAAAGTTGGATATCTGTAAGCAGAAATAATCACAGAAGCAGTAACATAATGGTGGACAGGAAAGTTAAAAATGTTGTACTTTAGAGGTGGTGGAAAATCAGTCTTTTAAAAGCTCTTTGTAAGATACAAGACACCTGATGCATCTATAGTATTGTCCATTTTCTGAATTTGCCAATATTTGTGAAGAGAATTTCTGTAATTTGGGCCTTCCAAATGAATTATATGACTGGGTTAGAATGAAGCAGATTAGCAGCGGATTGTCAAAAGTGTGGTCTTGGAGTCACTATTGGATAAATTGGTGTTCAGTGGAGTCAGGGATTTTAAAGGGGATGATGATTTTTGAAGCCAAAGGAGAAGGACGTAGATATATAAGTTGAAACATTTGTCTAGTCAAAGTTCTAGGATTGGTGTTACTAGATCATTGTGATGATTGCTGTCAGTGATTTGTCCAGGAGTGAACAGCTTAGTAACTTGGAAAAGGTGAATCTAATAATAGAAGCAGGAACTTTATCATAATAGCAGTATTAAACAGTCTGAGTAATATCAAATCTGTTGCAGGTGTGAACCCTTGGACCGAGATGAAGTTGGCGCAACCTGCAGGGAGGAGTCTTGAAGGCCCCCACTGTCGGCTGGCAGAACTGATTGTAGCAGAGGCCCAACTGGAGTTTCACTTATAGCAATCCTTGTTCCCCTTAGGTTGAGCCCTTGGGTGCCAGGGCCAGCAGCACTTAGGTGCAGGCCTCTGCGGATGAGGTGAAGATGTGGAGAGATGTTTAAGTCACAGGTCAGGGTCCAGAGTAGGCTGGATACAGGCAGAGTCAGAGTCAGGCAGCAGTTCGGGCAGGTGACATATGATCATAGTTAGTAATCTAGCAGTTGTCAGTGGCAAGCATATTTCAAACTGGGTCGAGTGTCAAGCTGAGGTCAAACAAGAGATCCATCCAAGGTAACATGGGGTGGAGAGGCAAGCAGCAAGTCAAGGAACAGCACAGATGGACAGAGGAAGACACTGAAGATTGAAGGCTTGAAGACATCATATGAAGAGCGAAGACTGACCATAGGAAGACGACAAAGAATACAGGTAATCAGACCAGCACTGACGAGGCAAGGTCCAGAACTCAGGAGCAAACAGGAACATAGGAATGAAGATCAGGGATGCTGGAACATGCAGATGCAATTAGCACTACCTGGAGGTAGTCAACTTAAGTAGACCTTTTGCTGAGATATGTATTGCTGGGATTGTTTCTGTATAAATACAAATTGTGGGAACTGGCAGTGGCTGCCAGAAGGAAATTGCAGTTTACAGTGACACTTGTAGACTGGAGAAGCTCTTGGTATAAGTTGAAGTTCTTTTAGTCAGAAAAAAGGATGAAGCTTTTTCAAGATTAAACGTCAAAAAGGTAAAGGCTTTTCAACTGCAGGTTCTGAAGTATTGGTGTTCCACCTGGATTACTGGAATTATCATTCAGATGGATTGAGAATGAGAGGCAGTTCAGTAGTCAGTCAGAGTCCATTCTTGAGATAATGTATTCTGGAACAGCCGAGACGTTGAGCAGCTGGTAAGATTAGATGAACATTTCTCTCAGGAATAGGAATTGCTGTGAGTCAGGATGAAGAAACAGTCTTTATCAAGCATAATAGGCACGCAGATGTCTGTTGTGGGGCCCTGATAGACCCCTTCCAGTAGAATTGGAGAATGAAGAATTCAGCAGATAAAGAATTTTTAATGCTTATTCACCTTGAAAAGTCATTTAGTAGTGTCAGATGTGTTTCAACCTTTTCAGGTTCAGAAACAGAATCCATGGCCTCTTACTTTACAACAGGTGTCATCTGTAACTTCAGTAGGCAGAGCAAATGTCTTTGGCATGAATACAATGGTCAAATCTTTGAGCCTGTAATGCTGTATACAAGGATATAGGTTGTAGGATCATTGCAGGAAGAATTGAACATTCAATATTTTTGGTGTCTAGAGTCAATGTAGTTGTTTGCTTCTATTGATGGGGTGCAAAATTTAGTGGGTGAATTATAGATCTTGAGTTTTCTTCATGGCTTCTTTGGCAGCGAGTGTGGAAAATAATACTTAATGTTAAGTTGTGTTCCTGGCAATAGGGTATAGATCTGTTAAAAAGGTACTCTGTAACGTGAAATTATTAAGTCTGTATCATGGGGTGCTGGGCTAGAATCAGAATATACCCCCATAGGAGTGGTACAGGGTTGCAAGGCAGGACAGGCAAGATGAAGCTTGGTTGGGCAGGCAGGGCAATCTTGAGTAAGGTAAGAACAGGCCCAGAGGCCATAAGGAAAGACAAAAATGGTCAGGTCAAAGAACCCTGAGTGACTCCATGAAGAGGCATTGAGGTAATGGCAAGGCTGGACAAAAGAGAGCTGAGGCTTGAGCATGGTATAGCCAATAAGGAAATTCTTGACAAAGTCTATAGGCAAGTTTCTTGCTATAGGCAAGATCTTGCTGGTAGGGAGGCATCTTTGCAGTCAGGTATGGGAAGCTGCACAGCAGGCAAACTATGATGGTTTGTTTATTAAATCAAAACACATTTAATCAGATTCATGTTCAGAACTTGGGTGTCATATTAGGATGGGTATCCAAAATCAAATAGATTCAAATTTAATGTCTTTTAATATTACTTAGCAAATTAGAGCAATGTTTCTTTATCTTTTTATCAGTCTAAGCCAATATACTTTATCCTCCAGTTAGTCAATGAAGTTTTATTTTATTATTGCACTGCATTTCTTTAATATAGGTTTCTGTCCATTCTCATATAATATAATCAGTGGTGAATTTTTAAATGTATTCATACAGTCTATAGACTGGCCACACATTATAAGGAAAATTCAAAGCTATCTTGATCAAAATATATGATAATAAAAATAATGAAATGAAAAAGTTCTAGTTTTCTAATAACTGACTGCAATAGTTTACTAAGATCATGATTAAGGGCCTCATTTTCCAATATCGCATTGGTAACGCAGTAGGGGGCGTTACCAATGCAAATGAGGCTTCTTTCGTGCAGTGGGGAAACATCACCGCACGGTGTTTCATCACAGGCCACAATAGTTCTAGACAGCCTGTTTCAGGCTGGGGAGGGGGAGGGGGGGGGGGGGGGGGGAGAGAGAGAGAGAGAGAGAGAGAGAGAGAGAGAGAAAGCCTTACTATAGTGCCTATGCCCTAGACAGGTGTTTTAACCCCTATGGGAGGGCCACCTACTAACTCGGGGTGGGGATTAGGTATGAGCGTCGGGGGTTGGGGGTCACTTTCACATTCCACATGAGACCTACGGAAAGAACAGTGGTCTCTAGTGAAGATTTGCTGGCCGTCGGAGTGAGGAAACTCACTCCAAGAAGAGATTTGGGCTACATTCTCTCCACCTAGCTTGTTGTTGCCCAGGTAGAGTGTCCATCAAGCTAGGTGGAGAGAACATTGCCCAAATCTCTTCTTGGAGTGAGTTTCCTCACTCCGACGGCCAGCAAATCTTCACTAGAGACCACTGTTCTTTCCGTAGGTCTCATGTGGAATGCGAAAGTGGCCCCCAACCCCCGACGCTCATACCTAATCCCCACCCCGAGTTAGTAGGTGGCCCTCCCATAGGGGTTAAAATACCTGTCTAGGGCATAGGCACTATAGTAAGGCTTGTGCTCGCTCTCTCTCTCTCTCTCTCTCTCTCTCTCTCTCTCTCTGACTGCAATAACCCTTTACTTGCCGGTAACGCAATTTGCAAATTTATCACACGCGGTACACTGCTTGGAAAATGAGGCCCTAAATAAAGTTCAATTTTTGGTCACTTTCCAAGATTCCATAATATATGAAAAATGTTTAAGCAAATTCAATTCAATTTGCATTAATTTTGGAGAAAAATGTATATTAATAATCATTCATTTTAAAAGATGTAAAATACATTTGGAAGTACTAGTCTTGGAAAGAGATTTTGTCATTCATTTAATATCAATAAAAGAGAGATCTTTTAAAGTACTTACAAGCATAAATATCATACTGTATATTATAAATTTGCATATTGATCAATATTTATGAATTCTTTGCTGATATACTAATATGTAGAATAACTAATATTTTTTTTTTCCAAATTAATCATTTATACATAGTTGTTTCTTAAGCATCTTAGGCCTAGATTTATATTTATAGCAGAATGATGAGTTGCGAAATAAAAGAGGCAGGGCGATAGTGGGCAGCCGGCCGCATCGCGGTGGTGCATTTTTGCCCATCACAGTTGCAGCCGTGCTGCCCAATATCGCTTCCATAACGCCACACCAAAAGGTGGTGCTATTTCCGGGGCTACTGCCAGCGATAATGTGTAAAACATTATCACCCGCAACGGTACCGGAAATACATTTTTTTTGCCTGCCCAAAGTCCACCCTAACCCCACCCTAACCGCTCCCCTTTCCCAAATTTAAATATTACTGATGGAATGTGGTATGTTTTAGGGTCCTAATGCACACGATAGCCTATTGCGTTTACAGAATATTTGATCATTTGTTATTAACCTCTTAATTTAAAGTACTTCTGGCTAGAATAAAACATTTTTTCTATTCTGGTTTTTTTTTTCATGGTTACAGTCAATTTAGTAATCACAGAAGTTTGAATTCAATAAGGTTCAAGTCTGTATTAATTCATAAGTAAATACTTAGGATGACAATAATCACAGACAGTTTCAATCAGGTTAATAACATTTAGATTATAATCCAATATTGAACAATGATTTCTAAAAAGTGTTTTTCTATATAAAAGCTTCAATTAAAATAAGATTCACAAATAATAGGAAATGACATTTTGTAATTTAATAAACCACAAAAGGCACTTTTTGTGAAGAAATACATGAATCCAGAAATGAAAGTTTCATTTCTCTTTCATTTCTTTTTCTCAAAACAAATCTTACATGGCTAATAAGAGTTTAAAACTGATTCATAAAAATATGCTATGTTGGATTTTTTATTTTTTTTCTGCAACAAGGAGTGAATTTCTGAGGGTAGGGCTATTTTCTATTCAGACACTATCTTGATGATATTTCCAAATGATTGGAAAAAATAAATCTTTTTTTTTTCCAGGTGTAATAGGATTATTCATAATGGCAATGTTTCCAAGTACATAAATACATTAACTATCATCTAAAAGCAGGGAAATGAAAAACAAACCAAACCTTCAGAGCACTACTAGAAAGCATGGAATAGATCTTAAATATTTACATAGCAGGAATAGTGCGGGAACAGAGAGCAATACCCCCCCCTTTTCTTTCTTGTCCTAAGAAAGAACTTGAAAATAAATTTGTTTACATAGAAGCTCTCTTCTCACTTTTTGAAAGGTCATAAATATTCTAAAAATTGTGATGGCATTTTATAATTCAGTGGTTTCAGCACAGGGAAGACAATATTAAAGATTTTGTTTCCAATTAATTATCATACAGTATAATATAAATTTGCATATTGACAAATGTTGCAGTATTTATAAATTTTGTTGAATTATTAGTAGATAAAAATCTTTTTACAAAATCTTCATTTTATTCCTTTTAATTGAGTAACAAGGAAGAATATAAGAAAAATATTATTTTATGATATTCTGATACACATTTCAAAGAAACTTAAAAAAAAATCTTTATAAAAAATAAAGTCAGTGTATTCAGATTAGATTGGAATAAAACATGGAGTAGATCTCTCTTTTAGCAATTTGTCTTTATCATAAGCTTTTTACATAGGTAAAGAGAGAAGCATGGGTTAAAATTTAAATTTAATGTAAGGTTATCATGTTATTATTAGCTTTGTAGTTCTCCAAAATCTATTATTCCCTTTGTATGCCAGAAAAAATGAACAAAATTAAACTTGTTAGTTTACCGGATGTATAAGCAAAGCAACTTTTACATAGAGAAGTATATTTTCTTCTTTCCCTTTAAAATTTCTTAGTCATACTGCATTTAATGTATGAGGATATAAATCATTTTTAATTAGCTTGTTAAAAAAATAGAGTTAGAATCAAGTTAATCAATGGAAACCTTTTTTAGATATAATGGCATTATAAAAGCAGGCATTTCAGAGTTATGAATATTAACCATGGCTTTATCCAGTAATGACTGAAACTATAGAATGAAAATAAATTTGAACAGTTCTAAAGCCCAGAAATAATGCATAGGTAGTTTATCTAAACTTAATAGTAACAGCTTGAAGAAGACTGACACAGACGTAGAAACTAAACATTTTGACTGATAAATCTACAGCAGAGAGTAATATTCCTTGATGTTTATTTTGGGGCAGATTTTAAAAACACGCAGCCTACAAATGTACGGCCGATTTTATAACATGCACGCGCCGAGCCCTCAGGGAGACCAGTTGGCTTTCCCCGTTCCCTCCCCCACCTTCCCTGTTCCCTCCCCACCTTCCCCGTTCCCTCCCCCACCTTCCCCTCTCTTCTCCACCTGGATTTATGCGCGTAGGCTTTTAAAATCTGCCCCAATATACATATATAATAATACAGATAAGAGAATAACAGAGACAGAAGTGAAATTTAAAGAAGAAAAATTTCAAGAGATTAAGGCAACAACTTTAAACAAAAAAATTTCAAGAGATTATGGCAACTTTAAACAAAAACATTTCAAGAGATTAAGGCAACAACTTTAAACAAATACCTAATTTAAATTCTATTACTTTTTCAATAGACAGTACCATACCATAATGGAAGGGGCAGCCTATAACCTCAATTATTAATGAAAAACCTTATCTGTAGCAGAAATATTACACACATTAAGATCAGGTTCCCCATTATAAACACAATAATAGTGCAAGTGCTGTTCTTATGGCAGAAGCAATTCTGGAGTCTCTAGAGATCAAAATATTTTGATTTACACACCAATAGCTTAGGCCTGGATTTTCTATCTTCGCACCGGTTTGTGAATCCCGGAGCTAACGGAGGGCGAGGGTGGGCCTGCGAAAGCTGGCAGCGATCGCACCACCGTGGTGTTATCGCTGCTGGTTTTTGCACCCAATAGCGTAAGATACGCGCGTACCCCCGAAAACCTACCCCAACCTCCCCCTGCACGCGCCGAGCCTATGAGGAATAGGGTCGGTGGCGTGCGCAAGCCCCAGGACGTGCGTAAGTCCCGGGGCTTTCCTGGGGGGCGTGTAGGGGGGGTATTTTGCGGTGGTGTGCCATCCGGGGTGGGGCCGCGGGCGTGGTTCCAGCCTGGGTGTGTTTCAGGGGCATGGCTGAGGCCTCCAAAACTGCTCCCAGGCTGGGGAATCGCATGCTGGCAGCCGGGCCGGCATGTTTGAGAAGTTACGCCTGCCTCGGGCAGGCGTAACTTCTCAAACAAAGGTGGGGGGTTTAGATGGGGCTGGGGGGGTGGGTTAGGTAGGGGAAGGGAGGGAAAGGTGCGGGGGGGGGGGGGTGAATGGAAAGTTCCCTCCGAGGCAGGCTGTGCGGTTCAGTGCGTGCTGGCTGCCAATTTTACGCAGCCTTGCACGCACCGACCCCGGATTTTAAAAGATACGCGCGTATCTATTAAAATCCGGCGTACTTTTGTTTGCGCCAGTCGCGCAAGGGTCAGATATAATCTCTGACCCTTATCCTAATTCTAATACTATAGCAGATAAAGTAAAATAAAACAAACATTTTTTAAGCACATTCAAAGATCAAGAGATCTTTGAGACAGAAACTAAAGAAGTATTTCAAATGACTTAATCATAAAAAGGTACAAATTAGTACATTATTTAGTATAAAAAGAAATTCTTCAACTACCAGAGAGCATGAAACAGAGACAGCTCCCCATCTTCTTTTCAGGACAAAATTGATAAGAGAAGAGACTTTAATGCTAATTAAGCATTGAATATTTTTACAATACTGAGAAAAACAGAGCAGCTAATTTCAATTCCACAAATAGACCAGTGCAAGCTAACACAAATTGCTCTAAGGGAGAAATAGCAACAGATCAGCTGATTTAAGAGTTTCAGGTAATTGAATAGAATATAGAACTCTAATAATTTTCTGCCAGACATTAAGTTGTAATAAAATTTTGCAAGTGCTATCAGGTTTTCCGGAATCTTTTTATTAGTGCTACAATGAGTAGCACCATTAAACAACCCTTACAAATACACTCACACACAGAAACAAAACTCCGTAGATAGTTCACATAAATTGACACTAGCACAGAGCTAGTTTCACAAAATTAACAGAAATAACTCACTACAATAGTGACAAACATACATACAGTTGCAGCCATTCTCAAATACTTTTGCCTTTCTTTCTCACATACACATACACACACAAATACACTCATACATGTGGATTCAATTGCTCTCACTTATTTCTCCTGCTAACAAGTGAAGATCATTAGAGAAATGAAACATTCCAAGCTCTATTAAATGCACTTTTGGCCAAACATAAACTAAACAGGAACAGAACATAAAACAAATAAAATACCTTAAAATTATTAATCATTATCTTAACTATACAAAACAATTAAAACTGTTACTTACCATAAATTTACAGAAACTATTAAACTGTATTCACATATTACTCAGTAACACATGTTACCAAGAGAAAGTCATTATCAGTAACATATTGCCCAGAGACATTCATTATACAATCACACTAGCAAGTACTGTAGTGTATTATAAGCTTGCACACACACATAATACATACCTTTCTTTCACTCCTTCTGGATGTCCCATTATACTTTACCTTAAAATTGAGCGCTGTACCTTTAAACTTTTAAACCTGTTAGGTCTGTGATACTCTTAACCTATCTAAATCTAAATCTTATCTTTATCCTTATCTAATCTAACTAATTATTACAGAATAAACCTCTTATCAACCCCATCAAACTGCATGTGTCCTAGTCTGCTTGACTCAAGTTAACTATATGCGCCCTAGCCTGATAAGGACCCTAGCATCTCTAGCTATACTCTATTCCTATCTTAAACTATAAATCTTATATTATAAATCTTAAATCTTATCCTAATAAAGTTTTCTCCAGCTGTGGCTCTGTAAGACAAAAAATGCAAATCAATGGGTTTCCTTTCTGGTGTAGAGAAGAGAGAAATTCAGCTGGCAGTGAAGAGAGGATGAAGGTAAGGAAAAGAACATCATACCCCTCTATCTTAAACAGAACATCCAAGCAGGCAATTTCACTTACCATCTCCTCCAGGTCCTGATGGGTCACCAATTATTGTGGCTCATTGAAAATAAGAATACTTAAAGCTACTAGCTGTAGAGAAAAGTTTTTATTAAAATGCTATAAAATAATATTAATCTTAGACATTAATATAATAAGGTACTTTATGGAGAGGCAGAGTGCCATGCAAGAAACTAGCATAAACTACCTCTCAAATAGAATTTCAGTTGTATATTTCCAACCCCTAAACTAGATTATATAATTGTCAAAATTCTATCAATAGCTTTCTATTATAAAGAAATAATTTGACTGGCTGTATGATAATTTGCATAGGACACGCCCCCTCATGCGTTACTGCTGCGATATTGGAAAATGAGGCCCTTAGTCATTCTTACCTCCATCCTACCTATGCCCTGAAGTGGGGACACAGAATCTGAAACCGGGATCCTATTGCTATTGCTATCAAGCCTTTTTTACTACTGGGTCCCTTGTGCAGAAATAGGGTCCTAAACTCACTCAGCAAAGTCTCCCGGGGGTAAGGAGGGAACACAGGAATAAAGTTATGATAACTGTCCTAAGAGAGGATGTTAATGGGAGAACCTGTGTAATAAACACAGGTTTATTACAATAATTTTTTTTAAATTTTTATTTTATCTTTTTATTTTTCTAAAAAGAAAAGGATTAGGAATTGCAATAAACAATAATAAATATATAAGTTTTTTTTAAATAGGTATCAGTGAAACAATATGTCTAGAAAAATTCCTCTTTGTCTTCTTTTACAGTAATCAACAATTAGATAAATAGTTAGAATATAAAATGCTTTTACACTTGTCTTTTACATATGGCAGTACTAAACCAATATTAATAATTTTTTTCTTTTTCTTGCAGAATTTCAAGCTGGATTCATAGCAATATAGAAATGATGGCAGAAAAGGACCAGTTCGCCCATTCAGCCTGTCCAGCAAGCTTAAAGTAGTATCTGCTGTGCTGTGCAAGTTACCCCCATGCTTATCATTTTCCTAGTTCATAAACATCAGGGATCTCATTGTTTGTATCCAATTTCCAGTTACTCCTTGCCATTAAAGCAGAGTACAATGTTGGAGTTGCATCAAAGTATCAGGCTTATTGGTTAAGGGTAGTAACTGCTGCATTAACATGTTACTCCCATGCTTATTTGTTTCCCCAGACTTTAATAGTTGGATCCCCATATTGGTTGCTGTTTGAATCTAATTCTTCTTTTGCCCCTGCCATTGAAGCAGAGAGCCATGATGGAGTTGCATCAAAGGTCTGGTGAATCCATGCTGCCTTGGGTCCAGCAATCCATTGGATTGTAGATAGTTCACTATCCTTTCCTTCAGCAGAATCTCCATTAATTTTACCCTAATCGAGGTGAGGCTAACCGGCCTGTAGTTTCTAGCCTTCTCTCTGCTACCACTCTTGTGAAGTTGGACCACCACTGCTCTTCTCCAATCCCATGGTACCACTCCTGTTTCCAGGGATCTATTGAACAGGTCCTTCAGCAGACCCATCAGCACATCTCTGAGCTCTCTCAATATCCTGTATATCTCATCCAGCCCATGGCCTTGTCCACTTTCAGTTTGCCTAGCTCTTCCCATACATTCTCCATTGTAAATAGAGTTTTGTCTACTTTATCCCCTATGGTCTTGTTAACCAGCAATGGTCCTTCTCCAGGGTCTTCTTTTGTGAAGAGCAGCCAGAGGAACCTGGGGAAATGGTAGGAGCATGAGCGCATAGGTGGGTGCCTACCGCTGCCAAAGATGAAGGGCCAAGTCCTGGACCTGGGCATCAGGGTGAGTAGGGCCGGTCGCGGGCCTGCCATGGCCGGGACATGCAACAGTTAGGTGGGGCTAGGGTTCAGGGAGGAGATGGGAAAAAGGAATGAAGAGTAGGTAGGGGGATAGGGAAGTTCCCTCCCAGTCTGCTCCTTAATTGGAGTGAACTGGGAGGGAATTGGGGATGTCCCAATTGCATTGTCACACACTTTTTAAGTGTGTGACAATGCCACCCCTTACATGCCACCCCTTACATGCCACCCATGCGCATATGTGCATGCCGATATAAAATCGGGTGCGCATGTGAGTGCGGGTATCCTAATTTATAACATGCGCACATGTTATAAAATCAGTGTGTCCATGTGCATGTGACGGGAACCATGCGCACATGGACGCGAGCGTGCTTCTTTTAAAATGTACCCGTTTATTTTTTAAAAAAATGCATTTCTGACTATTATTAACTGTACATTTGTGAAGTTCTAGTTAAATTTACATTTGAACAGAGTAATTTAACCACATTACTAACCTGCAGTTCTTTTGACTAGGAGATAACTGATGGTTGCGGATGACATCACTGGATATATGAGAACAATGTAAAAGAACCCTCATGATCAGCTATTCAGCTTCTACTTCTATTGTGTCACAGTGGGATGATTCAGCTCTAATAGCAAAGTCAATATAGATTACAAGACAAAATCTGTTCTCATGTCCTGGTCTCACTGACATTTTCAAATAGGACACACATCATTGTGAAATCTCTTTAAAAAGTTTTATTATTGAAATTATGGTAGAATTCTACTATTGCTTCAGCTAAAACTCCTAGATGATGTTTCACTAATGATTAATTTCCATTTTTTCTTTCACAAAATTAAACAAAGACAATTTTCAAAGATGGGATTCATTTCTACATTAACCTAATATTCTGCTGTCATTTTTATTATCCTAATTATGCTTCCTGTTACCGTATGTGAGACACTGCACCCAAGGTCTGATGGTGCTTTGAAACTCAAAGGAGAAACTAAAGGAAGATTTTGACATGATAGTTTTAGCTCTTGTTTAATACTAAATATAACCCTGATATTCTGCAATTAATTGGAAAGAAGATAGTATAGCAACCATATACTTACTGATGTAAAACAAGTAGCTGACTGGTTTGCTCAGCAGCTTTACAGTTATCACAGTGAAACAAAATAGAGACATTGGGATAAGCTGCAGAATATCAAGGGACAATGAGTGGTAAATAGGTGAAGAGCATCTGGAGAGTAAAAGCGCTGTCTATGAAGTGCCAGATATCTTCTATAGCTCAGTCTTTTTGAGACTCCAAAGGTTTAGGCAACTTCTCCCCTATCCTTTGATGAAGTCTTTTGGGATACTGAAAGGATGCCCTTGCCTCTAAACTGATCAATCTTTCTCCAAAGATCTTATCCAATGCAATAGCACTGCTTCAAGACTCTACATCCCCTAATGATGAGGAGCACCTCTCCTTCCTCCTATCCTTGTCTAATCTCCTTCCACCCATTAAAAACTGAGCATGTTCATGAGGATTTTTATATCCCTCCCACACAAGCCTCCCTCCAAAAGGTGGGAGTTGCAGCAGAGGAAGGAATCCAGATTATTAAAAACTCTCCTACTGCCCATTGCTGGAAAATATACATAGGAGCAAATATTAGTGACTGGCATAGCCCCATCACACATACAAAAGAAATATGACTTCCGTTTTCCTGCTGATGATAGATAACTTCCGTTATGCTCTCACTGTTTTCCCTGACACTTTTTTGCACTGATTGGCAACTTTCAGGTCATCTGGGATGAGATCACTTTCCTGTTTAAAAGTTGTGATTTTTCCTCTTAATCAATGATTGGCTAATGTATTTTTAAACTCCAGATGCAGGATTTTATATTTTTCCATTGAAACATTGTTTCCAAGTCCTCGACCATTATTCTATCACATTTAAGTTCCTTTTTATTTTTTTCACCTCTTTAGGCGTGTCTATCCTGCTACAGAGTTTTGCATCGTCTATAACAAGCATAGTTTTTCTTCAAGTTCTTCAATAATGTTGCTACTAAAGATATTCAGAAAACATCTGACCTTATCACTGAGTCCTGAGGTAGCCTTGCTGGCCATGTAACCTTTGCTATAGTGGATGACATTGACTGAGTCTGTCACTCTGATTTCCATCCGTTCAAAAGGTTCATTACCCAGTCTAAGGCTTTTGACCCTACTTCCATTCTGGCTTGCTTGCTTACCAATCTTCAATATGGAACAATGTCTAAAGCCTTTCAGAAGTCTGGATAGGCAATATCCACTGCACCTTCTAATTCGACATTTTTGTCACCTCATCAAAGGATTTAAACAAGTTTTCCTGACAGGATTTTCTTTTTGTGATATTATGTTGTTTGACATCTTGTAATCTAGTTGTTTCAGTATTGCATTATACTTTTTTTTTTTGTACAACTGTTTCCATAGCTTTGTTCAGGACTGAAATAGACTGTAATTACTTACCTCTTCCTTGTCCCCATTCTTATGAAGTGACACTACATCTGCTCTTCTCCTGCCTCTTGGAATCTCTCCTGTTTCTAAAGTCAAGCTGAACGGAGCTGTGAGGCATGAAATCAGCACATTCTTGAGTCCTTTCTGTATCCTAGAACATACTGCATGAGGTTCCATTGTATTTTCTACTTTCATTTGTGTTAAGTACTTCAAGCATTTTCTTCTATACAAAAGAGTTTAACATTTCATAATCATGTATGTCCCACCTTCATGACTTAGACAAAAAGGGATGTACCTTATGCTAATAAGCATATGTATTGCAAAATCAGCTATGTGAAAGGCTGTTATTGCACTATTAGCCCAATTTGGGCTACATAGCCAGTATATATATGAGTGAGAAAGAGAGAGAGAGAGAGAGAGAGAGAGAGAGAGAGAGAGACTTGCAGTACCTCCTCCCTAGACAGGTATTTGTATCCCTATGAGAGGCCCACCTAGTAACTCGAGGTGAGGGTTAAGGATGACTCAGAACCAATGTCAGGAAATATTTCTTCATGGAGAGGGTAGTGAATGCCTGGAATGCCCTTCTGGAGGAGGTGGTGAAGACAAAAACAGTGAAAGAATTCAAAGGAGCATGGGCTAAACACTGTGGATCCCTAAAGGCTATAGTAAGAAAATGAAGTAGAGAGTACATGGGGGTAACTTGATGGTGCAGCATTTACTACAATAAGTCTTTATACTGTTGATGCAACTCCATCATTGCTCTCTGATTCAATGGCGGGGGAAAAGAGGAAAAAGGGAATTGGATCAGACAACAACCAACAAGGGCTCCGACTTTTATGGTCTGGGGAAACAAATAAGCAAGGGGTAACTTGCTAATTCATCTGTTACTACCCTTATAATTTAAAAGGAGTGCATGTGCACCCATAGACATGATCAATTTTATATCATGTGTGCAAGTACATGCATACGAGAGAAAAAGAAAGAAAGCAAGAGAGAGAGAGAGGGGGAGAGAGAAAATTTGACACTTTATATATTCCTACTGTAAGAGGGGCACTTTCAATTCAGGGTGGGCTTTGGATGGGGGCAGTGTTACAAGGGTCTAAGGCAGACCAATGTAACACTGCCCCCCCCCAAAGCCCACCCTGAATTTAAAGTGCCCCTCTACAGTGGGAGATATATAGAGTGTCAAATTCTCTCTCTCTCTCTTGACTTGTGCCTGATCAGGACCAGTAGTAAAGTTAATAGTCAGCCTTATAAAATTCAGGGGTTATGTGCATAAGTCTTGGGAAAGCCCATACCCTACTCCTTTTCTGCCTCCTTATTCTTGATGCGTGCATAGGTATGTACATGCGTACTTCTCATCTTCTTAAAATTCACGTTACTCGTGCACAGCCCACATACGCATGTATGGGGCTGTTTTTGTGTGAGCAATGCTTTTAAAATTTACATGTTAACCAATAAGCCTGATACTTTTGAAGCAACTCCACATGGCTCTCTGCTTCAACAGCAAGAGTTAATGAGGATTTGGATTCAGACAGACAAGGGCCCTGACTTTTACGGTATGGGAAACTATATGTGGGAGTAACCTGCACGGTGCATTAGATACTACCATAAGCTTGCTGGGTAGACTGGATGGATCATTTGGTACTTTTCTGCCATCATTTCCGTTTCTTTGCTTCTATCTACAAACCTATAAACAACCTCACAACTTTTCTAACCTACTCATCAGAAACAAACTACCTTCTAGCCAGGCAATAGAACAAAGATGGACTCTACTATTTATTAAAAACCCATAAGACCTATTAAAATATATGCACACAAACTGCCATCCTGCTTGCTTTCCATAAACCCAAAGAAATATGCTATTCATTCCTATGAAAATCCAACAATATGCTAGACCTTATTTAGTGAAGAAAATGTCCCAAGAAATGATATGTGGGAATCAAACGGACTCTCCAAACCAAGATGAATCTCCATCTTTTCACTATATATGACTCCAAGACCAGTACATTTGTGGGACAGCACTTCTCCCAACCAAAACAATCTGTCACAAACATATCTATATTAGTTTTAAATGCAATTTAAGAAAAAACATGCAGAAAAGATCAACATGGTAATTGAAATATCTTCATGTTTTAGATTAAAAAAAAATAAGGAACTGAATCAAGACATTGGAGATATGACTAACTTTGGGAGCCTCTAACATCTTCTGCTCTCATTCTTTATAAAGTGTTATCTTGACACCCTGTTTCACAAGAATTCGAACACCTTAAGTGAAATGACTAAGAATCTGCTAATTATCTCTAAATGATGTTAACCCAGTTTCCCCTAAGCAAATTCAAATCAACATCTTTATGAGCAAATCTTCATTGATGATATATTAAACAATGTATGTCCAGTCATGGGAGAGTATAGAATTTAATACTTTAAGAATTAGCCTGTGGCAATTACAGCACAAAATAAAGATGGTCTCTTCTACAAAAATGTAATGATTCCAGGGTTCAAATAATAACAATTCATTAAAAAGTGAATGATTTAAAAAAGATCTTGCAATGATAAAAATGGATATTTTTGTATTTCACCAGTACCCCCTCTGGATCTGGAGTTAGGATCTGATGATCATCTGGTACTCTATATGTCCAGGATATTTATGTCTAGGATAGATGTCCAGGTTCAATTAGTGGGTTATTAGTCAAGTTTTTAGTCTTTGCCAGACTGGATTAGTTTACTGTGAGTGATGGATGATACAAATCTGAACAAAAACTATAATATGTCCAAATGTGAAGAGCAAACAACACCGTGCAAACAATATAAGACCCCCCATATGTGTTAGTCACTGGTATTTAATAAACAAACTTAGTAATTAATATAGAATGACCATTCATAATAGGCACTACTGACACTCAAAAGGCTTCACTGCCTTATTCTTAATCATCGGCAGTCATGGACTCAATTCTTTTTTAGGTACATTTTTTTGAAAATAAAATTGACTTAGTTAAGCACTTGAATCATCCATCATCCAGCTGATGTTGCCCCAACATGATTCATGTTTTGTAAAACTGCACCAAGGGTAAATGGATAGAATGAACAAAGTATTTAAACATTCGATGGGGGCCAAAGGGATTCGAGATGCTGTCCTGACTAATGGCTATTGTGCAACCTTAAATTCAGACTTTGATCATTCCATCCACATATTCCCTGGTGCAGTTTTAGGAAGCATGGACTGTTTTGGGGAAACTTCAGCTGGATGATGGATGATTCAAGTGCTTAACTAAGTCAATTTTCTTTGCAAAAAAGGTACCTAAAAAGAATTGAGTTGCATGACTGACCGATGATTAAGAATAAGGCAATGAAGACTTTTGAGCATCGGTAGTGCTTATTATGAATGGTCATTCTATATTAAATACAATGGTTGTTTATTAAATACCAGTGACTAACACACATGGGATATAGATCTGCTACAGCATTATTACAAGGTCATCACCTGACTTTCTGGTGCCTGAACCTAGAGTAAGCCCAGCGATGACAGGAAAGCTCCTTCAGCAACTGCTACTATTTCATCAGCACTCTATCTTGTGCATTTGTTGCATTTGGCGGTCTGCATGTCTCCCCCATGAGCTACCACCATCAGTCCCCAACACCATCGAGGATGCCCTGTGCAGCCACTTGGCAGGCTGCTGCATTCTGATAGGCCAGATGCTCCCGATGCGGCTTGTGGCAGGACACCACCAACACTCTCCCAGGCCTACTCTAGGAATATGGAAATCTGACATCACCATATTTAAAACGCCCATGGTGGAAAATACCCTGCAACATCCATGGATGACCTCACAGGCTTTGCCCTACAAAAGGCCCTTGCTTCCCTACAGTCCTTACCTGAGAATAGGCCTCCCTACATTCCTGAAGTGTGAGTTGTCTCAGCGATCATTGTCTCCGCTCTTCAGATCCTGCATTCCATGTCTTCAGTTTCAATGGTCCTGGTCTTCGTCTTCAGTTCCATTAGTCCTCTTATTCAACTTTAATATCTGTGGTCTTTCTTCAGTTCTTTGGTTCCTCACCTGCCTGTTCTGCTCCTTGCCTTCCTGCTCTGCCTATTCATTCCTCCTTCCCTGAGGATGGATACCTGGTATTTACCTGGTATTTACCTCAGTCTGATTCCTGGACACTCTTGCCTGCTGCCTCTTCTGACCACTGCCTGCTTCCTGGATATTCTTGCTTGCCACCCGCCACTGACCACTGCCTGACTCCTGGACACTCTCAACCACCACTTGCCTCTGGCCATAGCCTGCCACCAGATACAACTCATCTATTCCTGCTCTGACCCAAGCTACCTCAATGTATCTGTCCATCCACAGAGGCCCCCACCTAAGACCTACTGGCCCTGGCACCCAAAGGCTCAACCTGAGGGGAATGTGGGCTGGTAAAGGTGAATCTCTGGTTGAGCCTCTGCCTCATCCAGTTGTGCCTCCCGACGGCGGTGATCTGCAGGGCTCCTCCCTGCAGATTGCAACAACCCTGCCTCAGTTTAAGGGCCCATGTCTGCAGCAGTATTACTCCATTTCTTCTTCCAAGAAAATTCCTCACCCTGGCAGGGAATAGTGATAGAATTAGATACCAGAGTTAGCTTCTCTTCATATTGTCAGCTTGCTCTCCTTTCAGACTCCCACACACATAACCTTGTCTGAGAATTTCTAGAGGTTACAACAAACCAATTATTCCCTTCAGCTAAGGAGGAAATAAAGGAACAACACCACCACAAACTGGGTTACACAAAATATATTTGCAGCAAAAAAGAGTTGCTGACTAATTTGACCAGGTCCATTTTGCATAAGATGTTATCTATGTAAATGTTGCATGTGAATTTAATTCTTCCCCATTGAGAGAGCTGTTGCTACTGTGCAGGAGACAAACTGTTTAAATTCGTCCTGTTATCAATCTCCAGCATATTACAACCTCAGAATATTGCAATCTAGATGTTAAGCATTTAATCACTGTCACAATCACAGTGTGCTTCTTGTGTATGCAGTTGAAGCTTCTATAAATATTTTATGACTTATCCATATTATATCTGAAATGCCTACTGCGTAGTGTTTTTACTTTAATATTCCTTTCTTATATAGAGCCACAGTGACATTGATATTCATTTTTGAAGATATAATAAGTGCCCAAAGAACAAGCATATTCTTTTTACAACTATTTAATTTCATTGTCTCTTTTATGCAAGGCATAAGGATTTTAGGGCCTTGCTAAATTTTTTATAGTTTATGGTATACTGCTTCCTTTAAATTGCACATTTTTCTATGTCAATGATGTGCATAGCATTCAGAATTCATATCCCCACCTTATTACAATGAAAAAAGTTATGATCTTTCTGTTACTTAAGAAAGGTATCATTTACATAAGTTAAACCATGCGTTCTCAGTGAATGAATTTGTCCATGTATAGCTGTTGCAGGTTGAACTTTGTCCAGACAGGATAATCATGACTTTCTAGTAATGATGTAAAAAAAAAAAAAAAAAAGACAATAAAAGTCAATTCCTTGAAGAGAAGAGCATGTTTGTGAAAAATAGGGGCATTAAACAGAGCATTTTATAAGGCATCTGGTCTTTGGAAGGAACAGGTTTTGTTCATGGAAAATGGAAGAAATAACACATACAATGGTGGTTATGGGAATGGCTGTGTAGGTTCGATTTGGTCTAACAGTTGTTGAAGTGGACCACACATGGCAAAAAAAAAAAAAAGGTTACTTTCATAATCCTCAGGGATTCCATCACTTCTTCCTGCTATTATTATTTTCCTAAGATTGTAAACCACACTAATACTGAATTCTGAAATTGACTACTTTTATATACAGCAGTTCATAACCGAGTCCAAACATAAACCCACTTCCAAAACTTCTTCAGAAATGTAGTACATCCAAAATATGATACAAACAGCATTCAATTAGCTAATCTTCAGTCTATATCCACTTCCAACAAGGTTCAAAAGTATGCAATGCCAGACTGCCTTCAATGTACAAAGAAACTCAGCAGACTTTGAATCAACTGTTGACATTACACCTTCAATAGTGTTTCCTACAAAATGGAATTCCTGTAAAAACAAAAAAAAGAATATGATCTCCAAAGTCCAGGCTATTGTGGGAAAGGAATGAAAATCTTCTATCACAGACTAAATTCAGCTATTTCCCCTATGGATAATCTTATTGCCCCACAAAGTTTACTAACCTTTAAAAAAAAGTAGTTTTTCTCCTTCCCATGCTTTCAGTTTCCAGTGAGCTGCTGTACTCCAGGGGAGATTGCTACCATGATCAAAATAAGTTGTTGCATTTCCCACATCAGGGAATTTTGTAGGATATGCTAATTCTTCTCCAGCTCTGTCTAAAAAGTTTTGAATCTTTCCTCAGACTGATTAATGACAGCCTTGATTAAACCACCCATGCAGACTCTTTCACAAGGGTGTTTCAGTGTAGCAAATGGCTTAAATATATTTGTAAATTTTGCTTGTCTATTGCTTTTGGGTCCTTTCCCTTGGAAAGGAATGATTTTGAAACTGTTGTTTCTGGGCTTGGGGGATTGTTGTTCTGAGTTTTGTGGGAAGAGTTAATGCCTCTACCTTAATGAGGGGGCAGTATTTATTTATTTTTAAATACCTCTCATTATAGAATTCCCAAAGTGATTTACAGAAAAAACACTCAAAATATAAAACAAAATAATACAACATATTATGACCATTATTTACCCATGATCTAATACTCAACCCTGCTAATACATCATGACTATCTGACCACTCTACTGACACATCATTATTGTTCAGCCAACCCAATATCATACATCATTACAGAGAGAATAACCAAGTCTTGAACTTCTTATGAAAGGTCAGATAATTTCTCTCCATCCTAATCTTAATTAGTAAGTTCCGTAACAGTGGGGCCAAGGTCAAAAGTGCTCTATCTTGCAGACATATTTGTCTCATTTCCTTAATGAAAGGGATTACAAGTAAAGTCCCTTGACTGGATCTTGATTATTGACTTGATACATACCAATGCGATTTCTTATGCAAATATTCTGGTTCCAATCCAAATAGAATCTGGAAAGTCAAAATAATAATCTTGAATAAAACATGAGTTCTAATCAGTGTAGAGATCTCAATGCAGGAGAAAAATGTTATAAGAACACTTTTCCATCATGCTGCAACTTGTTGTAGCCTGTGTGTGAGTCTCTATTGGAGATTCAGACATAGGCCATTAGAGTAATCCAACTGAGTTGTAATCAATGCATGGACCGCAGTTTTAAAGGACCCCATTTCCAAAAATGGTTGTATAGATAGTCTAAATGAGAATAAAAGCCAGTGTCTTGGTAATCAGTAGAAACTCACTGTGATAGGATGAGCGCTCATCATTGAAAACATCCTGGAGATATACAAAGAGTGGCCATCCAGAACTACAGATGGCACTGTAAGGAATGATTAAGAACAATTATTGGCAGAGAAAATAGAAAGCACATCAGATTTCTGGATACTGCAGTCCCAGAAGGCCAGGGCACAATATTTGTATACAGATGTGTCTGATTAACAAGGACTTTCAAAGGTAACAACAGCTCTGGAAAATGGTAGAACAGAATATATGCTGAGGAAGCCTGACAGAGAGACAGTGCCAGGGAGGTCAGACAGTCGGTGGAACTGGGACTGGTCAAGCAAGATGATAGAGAGGACAGAGCCATCATTACTGGGAGGTAAGAGAGCCTTAAGGATGCTGGTAGCACCCACAACTCAAGACTGGCCTCAGGGAGTCAGGATATAATCTAGAAGGTAAAATCTAAGTCTGTTATGGGAAACAGAAGGTCTGCATGCACAAGAATAAATACTTAAGATATAATAATTTCAGAGATACCAAGTTATCCAGTTCCAGGAGGCCAGCTCATGATTTCCAACAAATCTATCCTGATGCATTATAGGACCTTAAAAGAGGTCACAAAAAGGTGAATTGGTAAGTCAGGCATTGGGCTACCAGGTTGGGTGGGCAGCACATATGTCATGACTGGGCCTAGGACACATGCAAAGGGTTATACAGGCCTGATCAAATCCACCTGTCCGATATTGGTAACGACCTTTTCAATAATTCCATCCTGGACTGCTTTGTACAGCATATTTCCTTTCCTGTGCTGGTTCTGCTCCCGCGGATGTGGGGCAGGGTGGTCCGTGACCAGACCAGTCGTACTGGCTGTGTAGGGCACCCTGAGGGACAGTGCCAATGTCTGAACCTCCCTGCTTGTTTCAGAGTCTATGACTACAGTAACTTGTTTCAGAGTCTACGTCTACAGTATCCTGCTTTAGAGTCTACATCTACATTTAGAGTCTACGTCTACAGTCTGTGGTTCCTGAGTCTTCGTCGTCTGTTTTTGAACCTTCATCTGCCCACGCCCTGAGTCCGGTCTGCTGCCTCTTGCCATCTCAGCGGCAGGTCCGAAAGGGCTGGGAATGGTCGGAGGACTGTTCATCACCACCACTCCACATGTTGGTTCCAGAGGCATGCAGGTCCGGCTGGGGGTCGGGCTCACGCTACACCTACCCTTGGTGTGGGTTCGTGCCAGGGGCCCAAGGGCACACTTTCTTTAATGGGGACCGCTCTCCTAGTGCTCCCCTGGTAACAGGTAAGAAATCCAATCACATCTCACATGCTTCTTATAACAAAAGCTAATGCTGTAATATATTTTGCTCGTCAGTGCTAAAAAATATAAAATCATACCATTGAGGTTCAAAAATGTACTAGCTATATAGAAGGACAAGAACTGGAAAATGCTAATAAGAAAGATTTAGAAGTAATCATTTCAGATCACCAGAAGGCAGCCAGTCAATAAAATGTAACCAGGAAAGCTAACTTGGGAATCATGGGAATTATTCCCATATGTTAAAAAAAGAAAGAGATGAAAAAAGCTATTCAAAGGAAAAGTGTTTTTTGAGCTCCAAATAATAAATAAGGTGTCAGTTTTTACATAAAACCAACAATGGTAATGGTGTCCATCTATTTTAGGTATCAATCGGAGTAGGAGACAGTAACATAAAAATATAAGATGTGCCATGTTAGCTCCATCCAAGGTCCATCAAGCCCAATATCCTGTCTCCAACAGTTGCCAGTATGGGTCACTACAAATTACCGAGCAGATCACAATGAGAAAATCTATCTCTTGTTTCTTACTCCCTGGGATGCTAATGAATGGTTATTTGCCCTTTTAAATAGTACTAAGGCTATAGGATATTCCATGAAACTAACAGATAGCAGATTTAAAATAAATCTCCAAGTCTTCCTAATAATTGTTTATGGACATTTCTTCTAGAAACATGTTCAAACTTATTTTAAACCCAGCTAATCTAGATACCTTGACTGCATCCACTGGCATAAATTCTATAGCTTGAGCGCATATTGAGAAAAAATAAATTTCCTGATTTATTTTAAATCTGCTATCTGTTAGTTTCATGGAATATCCTATAGCCTTAGTACTATTTAAAAGGGCAAATAACCATTCATTAGCTTCCAGCTCTACCCCAATCATGATTTTATAAATCTCTATTATATCCCCCATGAGTCATCTCTTCTCCAAGCTGAAGAGCCCTAACCTGTTTAGTCTTTCTCCATAAGGGAGCTGTTCCAACCCCTTTTTGTGACCCTTCTCAGTACTTTTTCTAGTTTTGCTATATCTTTTTGAGATTGGAAGACCAGAACTGCACACAGTTTGCAAGGTGCAGCTGTGTTATAGATTCATACAGAAGCATTATGATATTCTCCATTTTATTTTCCATTCCTTTCTGAATAATTACTAACTTTCTATTTACTTCCTTGGCTACCACTTCACAATGAACAGAGGATTTCAATGTTTTGTACGCAATAAATCCAAAATCCTTTTCCTGGTTGCCGACTCCTCAATAAGGAACCCAATATTGTATACCAGTAAACAGGACTATTTTCCCCTATGTGCATGGTGAGTCAATCAGTATAGTATTTAGCCCCCTCTTCTCTTTCCTGGGGCAATTGCTCCAATAGCAGGGATCTCCAAATACAAAACTTTTACTCTTAGGTTTTCTTTCTTGTAAGAATGAGATAATACAAATGAAAACTCCAAAACTACAGGAAAAAACCCCTCTTTTCCTGTCCCCCATCATTTGGCAGAAAAGGCAGTGGCAAAAATCTCCTTCCAAAACAAAAGGAAAAATCTTCACAAGATATACTTTCAACAGGTTCTCTCTTGTCCTAATCCTTTCCAAACACAAGGGGATTTTCCCTCCCTGAACAAGGACTAGGAGATCCATAAAACCATCAAAAAGTAAAATTCAAAATTCCTTAGACAACCTACAAAAAATAGACCTGAAGCAACCTAGCCAGCAGATTATGGACTGAAAAGGTATCTGCCTCCTTCCTATTCTGGGAAACCAGGCTGTAATGCCTAACCACTAGGGCAACAAAGATAAAAAATCACTCCTTCACTCAAAATGCCACATTGATCTTTAATTCTGCCTGCCTTTGAACATACAGAAGCTCGTCACTTCAGCAGCATCACAGGTGTGTTGTAGCAAGTGGTACCCTTCTCCCCTAATTCCTCCAGCTCATGTTCTAGACTAGGGCCATCTAGTGGAGATACCAAGAGGGTCACTACAAGCATATCTGAATTTTCAGGAGTCGTTTGACAAAGTTTCTCTTGAGAAACTACTTAGGAAATTAAAAAGTCACAGAATAAGATGCAATGTCCTACTGTGCATTAGTAACTGGCTAAAAGATAAGAAATTGAGAGTTAGATTAAATGGTCAGTTTTCCTAATGGGGGCCGGTGTCTAATGGAGTATCCCAGGGATTGGTACTAGGGTTGGTGCTGTTAAAATTCACATGCATGGGTATGGAAACATGAGCTACGAATAAGATGGTCCAATTTTCAGATGACACAAAATTATTCTAACTTGTTAAAACAAGAGCAGATTGTGAGGAACTGCAGAAGGACCTTGCTAGTTTGGAGAACAGGGCATTTAAGTGCTAGATTAAATATATTAAATTTAATGTGGACAAGTGCAATGTGATTTCCAGTTTCATCAGAAAATGTGACAGAGCTCTTCAAAGATGGTACCCAGAGCGATAAGTAGTAGTTGTAGTCACTGATGACTGATAAGGTCTGTGCTACTCTAGTCTAGACAGCTGTACACAGTCACTTGATGCTTTCCTGAATAATTCGTCAATGTCATCTGCTTTATACAACGAAGCTTTTCTTTTTTAAGATTTTTTCTGTGTTCTGTACATTTACATGACTTTCTGCTTGCTAATATATCATTTCTGCTTCAGTATCCTATCAGTCAGTTCACACTGGAAATATCTCAGCACACTGTCATCTTTTCTTCTCATCCTCATTGTTGTTACTTCATTGGGGTTCAAATAGGATCAATAAATTCAGAGTCAATCAGACTTTGATAAACTGGAATATCATTGACAAAGTCAATATTTATTATTATTATTTTATTTAACAATTTTATATACCGACCTTCATAGTAGATTACCATATCGGATCGGTTTACAGTTTAACGAAGGGAAAAAACTAGAGTAACAAATTCACGTAAACGAAAGATAACCAAAGCAGGAATAAGTCAAAGTTACAATCAACAGGGGGCGGGAACTTGGAAGCTTGCAACAAGCTGGAAAGAAGAAAAGGCCAGTAAAGTAATTTTACCGTAGAGTGTACAAGTTACAAACTTAAGAACGGTGCTTTAATCTGAAGTCTAAGGGGCGGATTTTCAGAGCCCTGCTCGCGTAAATCCGCCCAAAACCGGGCGGATTTACGCGAGCAGGGCCCTGCGCGCCGGGAAGCCTATTTTACATAGGCCTCCCGGCGCGCGCAGAGCCCCGGGACTCGCGTAAGTCCCGGGGTTCTCGGAGGGGGGCGTGTCGGGGGGCGGGCCCGGTCGTCGCGGCGTTCCGGGGGCGTGTCGGCAGCGTTTTGGGGGCGGGTACGGGGGCGTGGCTACGGCCCGGGGGCATGGCCGCACCCTCCGTACCCGCCCCCAGGTCGCGGCCCGGCGCGCAGCAGGCCCGCTGGCGCGCGGGGATTTACGTCTCCCTCCGGGAGGCGTAAATCCCCCGACAAAGGTAAGGGGGGGGTGTAGACAGGGCCGGGTGGGTGGGTTAGGTAGGGGAAGGGAGGGTAAGGTGAGGGGAGGGCAAAGGAAAGGTCCCTCCGAGGCCGCTCCGATTTCGGAGCGGCCTTGGAGGGAACGGGGGGAGGCAGCGCGGCTCGGCGCGCGCAGGCTATACAAAATCGATAGCCTTGCGCGCGCCGATCCAGGATTTTAGTGGATACGCGCGGCTCCGCGCGTATCTACTAAAATCCAGCGTACTTTTGCTTGAGTCTGATGCGCAAGCAAAAGTAGGCTGATCGCGCTTCTTTTAAAATCTACCCCTAAGAGTCCATTTATTTTTTTCTTTGAGAAACGGAAAACTTCATTGTTACTTATTTATGGAACTAGGTTACTCTTTCCTTGGGCCTATCATAGTAATATAGTAATGTAATAAAAGACACAGATAAAAAAAACTGCCCTCTCTGCACTGCAAGAATATATGCCAGTTGCCACCCATAAAGCATGATTGCCTTTAAGAATCTATCTCTTTCTTTATCCAGGATAGTTTTTGTCATCTTCCTCTGGGGACACTTATCTATGATCATGGGTTGAGTTATTTTACTTATGCCAAATGATCAGACAGATGATGAAATGCTAAGAGAAATCAGAGAAGCTAACCAATTTGGCAGAGCAATAATAATAGGAGATTTCAATTACTCCAAAATTGACTGGGTAAATGTAGCATCAGGAATTGCTAGAGACAAAGTTCCTGGATGTAATAAATGACTGTTTCATGGAGCAATTGGTTCAGGAACCAACAAGAGAGGGAGCTATTTTAGATTTAAATTTTAGTGGAACACAGGATTTGGTGAGAGAGGTAAGGGTGGTGGGGCCACTTGGCAATTGTGATAGTAACATATTCAAGTTTAAACTAATAACTGGAAGGGGGACAATAAGTAAATCTACAGCTTTAACACTAAACTTTCAAAAGGAAAACTTTGATAAAAAAAGGAAAATAGAAAAAAACTGAAAGGTGCAGCTGCAAAGGTAAAAGTGTTCAACAGGCATGGACATTGTTTAAAAATACAATCCTAGGGGCGCAGTCCAGATGTATTCCACGCATTAAGAAAGGTGGAAGGAAGGCAAAACAATTACTGTCATGGTTAAAAGGTGAGGTGAAAGAAGCTATTTTAGCCAAAAAAACATCCTTCAAAAATTGGAAGAAGGGTCCATCTGAAGAAAATAGGATACAACATAAGCATTGCCAAGTTAAGTGTAAAACATTGATAAGACAGGCAAAGACAGAATTTGAAATTAAGTTGGCCATAGAGGCAAAAACTCATAATAAAACCTTTTTAAAATATATCCAAAGCTAGAAAACTGTGAGGGAGTCAGTTGGACCATTAGATGACCGAGGGGTTAAAGGGGCTCTTAGGAAGGATAAGACCATTGCAGAAAGACTAAATTAATTCTTTGCTTCTGTGTTTACTAATGAGGATATTGGGAAGATACCAGTTCCAGAGATGGTTTTTAGGGGTGATGAGCCAGATGAACTGAACCAAATCACTGTGAACCTGGAAGATGTAGTAGGCCAGATTGACAAACTAAAGAGTAGCAAATCACCTGGACAAGATGGTTTGCATCCTAGGGTACTGAAGGAACTAAAAAATGAAATGATTTTAATGAAAGGTTACAAATTTTATCTATTAGTTAAAATTTGTAACCTTTCATTAAAATCATCCATTGTACCTTAAGACTGGAGGGTGGCCAATGTAACCCCAATATATAAAAAGGGCTCCAGAGGCAATCCGGGTTACTATAGACCAGTGAGTCTGATTTGAGTGCCGGGAAAAATAGTGGAAACTATTCTAAAGAACAAAATCGTAGAGCATATAGAAAGACATGGTTTAATGGAATAGAGTCAACATGGATTTACCCAAGAGAAGTCTTGCCTAACAAATCTGCTTCATTTTTTTGAAGGGATTAATAAACATATGGATAAAGGTGAACCGGTAGATGTAGTGTATTTGGATTTTCAGAAGGAGTTTGACAAAGTCCCTTATGAGAGGCTTCTAAGAAAACTAAAAAGTCATGGGATAGGAGGCGATGTCCTTTCGTGGATTATAAACTGGCTAAAAGACAGGAAACAGAGAGTAGGATTAAATGGTCAATTTTCTCAGTGGAAAAGGGTAAACAGTGGAGTGCCTTAGGGATCTGTACTTGGACCGGTGCTTTTCAATATGGGGCAGATTTTTAAAACAGCGTGCGTGGGGTACATTTGTGCATGCTACCCGGCGCGCACAAATGTACACCCGATTTTATAACATGTACGCACTGCCATGTGCATGTTGTAAAATCCAGGGTAGGCGTTCTCAAGGGGCTGTTCACTTGTGCATCTTGCACGCACCGAGCCCTAGGGGAGCCCCAATGTGTTCCCTCCGAGGCCGCTCTGAAATCAGAGCGGCCTTGGAGAGAACTTTCTTTTCGCTCCCCCCCACCTTCCCCTCCCTTCCCCTATCTAAACCACCCCCCTGCCCTACCTAAATCTCCCCCTACCTTTGTTTCCTTCTTTATGCCTGCCGCCGGCTGCCGGCACACCATCCCCCGGCATGGAAGCTGTGCCAGAGGACTCGGGACCACCCCAGGACTGCTCCCTTCCTGCCACCCTGCCCCCATCCCTGCCCCCTTCCCGCCCCTTTTTCAAAGCCCCGGACATACGCGCATCCCGGGGCTTGTGTGCACCGCTGAACCTATGCAAAATAGGCTCGGCGAGTGCAGGTTTTTTTTAAAGGGTTACGCACGTATATTATGCACATAACCCTTTGAAAATCTACCCCAATATATATAAATGATCTGGAAAGGAATAAAACGAGTGAGGTTATCAAATTTGTGGACAATATAAAATTACTCAGAGTAGTTAAATCACAAGCAGATTGTGATACAATACATGAGGACCTTGCGAGACTGGAAGATTGGGCATCCAAATGGTAGATGAAATTTAATGTGGACAAGTGCAAGGTGTTGCATATAGGGAAAAATAACCCTTGCTGTAGTAACACAATGTTAGGTTCCATATTAGGAGCTACCACTCAGGAAAAAGATCTAGGCATCATAGTAGATAATACTTTAAAATCTTCGGGTCAGTGTGCTGGAGCAGTCAAAAAAGCAAACAGAATGTTAGGAAGTATTAGGAAAGGAATGGTTAATAAAACAGATAGAAATCCCATGTGTGTTTGGGTATGAGTATAGTGATAGGAGTATACTACTGTCCACCTGGACAAAATGGTCAGGCAGATGATGAAATGCTAAGAGAAATCAGGGAGTCTAACCAATTTGGCAGTGCAAAAATAATGGGAGATTTCAATTACCCTAATATTGACTGGGTAAATGTAACATCAGGACTTGCTAGAAACATAAAGTTCCTGGATGTAATAAATGACTGCTTCATGGAGCAATTGGTTCAGGAACCAACAAGAGAGGGAGCTATTTTAGTTTTAATTTTTAGTGGAACACAGGATTTGGTGAGAGAGGTAACAGTGGTGGGGACACTTGGCAACAGTGATCTAACATGATCAAATATAATCTAATAACTGGAAGGGGGACAATAAGAAAATCTACAGCTCTAACACTAAACTTTCAAAGGGAAACTTTGATAAAATGAGGAAAATAGTTAGGAAAAAACTGAAAGGTGCAGCTGCAAAGGTTAAAAGTGTTCAACAAGCATGGACATTGTTTAAAAATACAATCCTAGAGGCGCAGTCCAGATGTATTCCACGCACTAAGAAAGGTGGAAGGAAGGCAAAACGATTACCATCATGGTTAAAAGGTAAGGTGAAAGAAGCTATTTTAGCCAAAAAAAATCCTTCAAAAATTGGAATAAGGATCCATCTGAAGAAAACAGGATAAAACATAAGCATTGTCAAGTTAAGTGTAAAACATTGATAAGACAAGCAAAGAGAGAATATGAAATTAAGTTGGCCATAGAGGCAAAAACTCATAATAAAACCTTTTTAAAATATATCCAAAGCAAGGAACCTGTGAAGGAGTCAGTTGGACCATTAGATGACCGAGGGGTTAAAGGGGCTCTTAGGAAGGTTAAGGCCATTGCAGAAAGACTAAATTAATAATTTGCTTCCATGTTTACTAATGAGGATGTTGGGGAGAAACCAGTTCCAGAGATGGTTTTCAGGGGTGATGAGTCAGAGAACTGAACCAAATCACTGTGAACCTGGAAGATGTAGTAGGCCAGATTGACAAACTAAAGAGTAGCAAATCACCTCGACCAGATGGTATGCATCCTAGGGTACTGAAGGAACTAAAAAATGAAATTTCTGATCTATTAGTTAAAATTTGTAACCTATCATTAAAATCATCCATTGTACCTGAAGACTGGAGGGTGGCCAATGTAACCCCAATATTTAAAAAGGGCTCCAGAGGTGATCCGGGTAACTATAGGCCAGTGAGCCTGACTTCAGTGCCGGGAAAAATAGTGGAAACTATTCTAAAGATCAAAATCGTAGAGCATATAGAAAGACATGGTTTAATGGAGCACAGTCAACATGGATTTACCAAGGGAAGTCTTGCCTAACAAATCTGCTTCATTTTTTTGAAGGGGTTAATAAACATATGGATAAAGGTGAACCGGTAGATGTAGTGTATTTGGATTTTCAGAAGGCGTTTGACAAACTCCCTCATGAGAGGCTTCTACGAAAACTAAAATGTCATAGGATAGGAGGCGATGTCCTTTTGTGGATTACAAACTGGTTAAAAGGCAGGAAACAGGGAGTAGGATTAAATTGTCAATTTTCTCAGTGGAAAACGGTAAACAGTGGAGTGCCTCAGAGATCTGTACTTGGATAGGTGCTTTTCAATATATATATAAATGATCTAGAAAGGAATACGACGAGTGAGGTTATCAAATTTGCAGACGATACAAAATTATTCAGAGTAGTTAAATCACAAGTGGATTGTGATACATTACAGTAGTACCTTGCAAGACTGGAAGAATGGGCATCCAAATGTCCACATTAAATTTCATCTGCCAAGTGCAAGGTGTTGCACATAGGGAAAAATAACCCTTGCAGTAGTTACATGATGATACATGATGCAGTAGTTACATGATGATAGGTTCCATATTAGGAACTACCACTGTATAATTTTTGCTGGACTCAAAGCTTTAGGGCAACAAGAACATTTCAAATCCACAAGAGGTTTTCAAATTTAGTTTATTTGGCTTCTTAAAAGTCAAATGTTCCTGTGAGATGCAATATAACTGCCCTCTATCTGTAATAACTTGCATCTCAGTGAATCTCTGACCTGCCCTGACTTATATAATCAAAATACAACATTCCCGAAGCTTCCAGAATGAATGACGTAACTGGCCAAAGACAAAATACCGTATACTGTTGTCATGACAATCTATCCTGTATAGGAAATGCTTGTGAGGACCTCCCTCAACTAAGAATTCTTCTAACCCTGTTCCTCCTCCCACTGTAAACAAGTTCCTTTATCAATGACTTTGATGCAAGTATTCTCTTCTGTTCTTCTTTTGTTCTTCTTTGTTTATGTAAACAACTCGCAGTCTGGGTTTTGAATAGAGCTAGACTTGGATTCCACTTCTTGGCACCAGGATTCATTCAAAACTATCACCTCACAAGATCTCCTTTTCACATTGGTTTCAGGTCATTGAAACCATCATCTGCAAGATAAAAGCTTGCATCCAAGACTCAGTTTCTCTGCATTATAAAGCAAATGTTGTCATTGATGCCTTCCTGGCCTGTAATTATTGGCTTTGCAGGTTGATTATATAAGTCAGGGCAGGTCAGAGATTCACTGAGATGCAAGTTATTACAGATAGAGGGCAGTTATATTGCATCTCACAGGAACATTTGACTTTTAATAAGCCAAAATGTATAATTCCACCCAGGAAAAAGATCTAAGCAATATATTGGATAATACTTTAAAATCGTTGGCTCAGTGTGCTGCAGCAGTCAAAAAAGCAAACCAAATTTTAGGAATTATTATGATGGGAATGATTAATAAAACGGAAAATGTCATAATGCCTCTGTATCTCTCCATGCTGAGACCGCACCTTGAAAACTGTGTACAATTCTGTTCGCCGCATCTCAAAAAAGATATAGTTGCAATGGAGAAGGTACAGAAAAGGACATCCAAAATGATAAAGGGAATGGAACAGCTCCTCTATGAGGAAATGCTGAAGAGGTTACGGCTGTTCAGCTTGGAGAAGAGAGGGCTGAGGGGGGATATGATAGAGGTCTTTAAGATCATGAGAGTTCTTGAATGAGGAGATGAGAATCGGTTATTTACAGTTTCGGATAATAGAAAGACTAGGGGGCATTCCATGAAGTCAGCAAGTAGCACATTTAAGACTAATCGGAGAATATTCTTTTTCACTCAATGCACAATAAAGCTCTGGAATTTGTTGCCAGAGGATGTGGTTAGTATAGTTAGTGTAGCTGGGTTCAAAAAAGGTTTGGATATCATCTTGGAGGAGAAGTCCATTAACTGCTATTAATCAAGTTGATTTAGGGAATAGCCACTGCTATTAATTGCATCAGTAGCATGGGATCTTCTTAGTGTTTGGGTAATTGCCAGGTTCTTGTTGCCTGGTTTGGCCTCTGTTGGAAACAGGATGCTGGGCTTGATGACCCTTTGTCTGATCCAGCATGGCAATTTCTTATGTTCTTATGTTCTCAATTAGATAATAATTGAGTCACCTAGAAACCACTGCTTAGTGGGTATGAAAATCCCATCAATCCTGACACTTGCCATGTTTCGAGGTAAAACCTTTGGTTCAGGGGATTATTTTAAGTCATACCAAAAATAACAAAAAGGGCAAAGAGACGTGTTTGTTCATTTTCATTTTATTTGCGAAAAAAAATACCAAAAATATATCTGGACTCTTGGACCGATAATTATTTAAAAAGCAAAGAAGGTTTTCAGACCGGTAATGCTTAGTATGATGATCCTTATGCAATTTCTTTAAGTATAATCTTTCTCTATTTTGTGTGCGTCTGTGCAATTACATCTGCCAACAAGTAAGGACAGCTCTGCAGCCTTAGCCAGAGGGAATGACTGCCTAAAAAGATTCTGAATGGACAAGGAAAACTGGGTTAAAACTTAACCCACAAGACACAAATCTTATGGATAAGGTAAATGCCTTCTCAGTCTCTGTCATTTCCTATGTTTTTGGATGGGAATGATCTCACTTTGAGCCTTGTTAAGATTTTGGATTTCATTCTCCTGAAACCTTAAGTATGGGTCCCGAGATCTCAACAGTAATGTTTATTTTTAGTTTTCTTTTGAGACATATTCAGCAATTGCAACCTGCATTAGCTAAACAAGCTTTAGTTTAGATTTTTCCAATTCCTTGTATATGAGTCTACATAAAAAAATAAATTACATAAGCTCCAGGTGAAACAAAACCCTGCAGCATGGCTTTTGGCTGTCTGCAAGACTGGGTATCACATTTCTCCAGTTGTTTTGATTACTTTAGCTTTCTGTCTAATACAGGATTCAATTCAGATTGTTAGTGTTTACCTTTAAGGTAACAAACAAATTTGTTCCATCTTTTTTAACTTTCTGAATTGTCCTGTATGTTCCAAATAGGGCCTTACAATCTGCTCAGGCAGGTATGCTGCAGTACTCTCCTGTTGCTAAGACTAAATGAGAAGCCACCAGAAATAAGGGACTCTATGTTGCACCATATTGATGGAATAACTTACCACTAGTACTGCATTTTGTTGCCACTTTGCTGGAGTTTCAGAAAAGAATAGATGTAAAGATTGTGTCATTTTGCTTTTCTACACCCCCCCTCCCCCAAATGAGGCACATAAAATGATCGAAGGATTTGGCACCAGTTGGTCCTCGACCTCATGCCAGTTTTAGGGTTCAGAATAGTGGACCTTTCCCAGGTCCTGTGCTTCTTTTCCAATGCAGTGAACATGGACGTCCTCAGTGTCCTTGATACAATTCCTCTTGTGAGCTTCTTCCTCTACTCCTTCTGCTGCTTCCTGTTTGGAATGAGACCAACTTTTCCAGCTTTTCCTGTAGGAAAGCCCGAGGTAATCCTTCATTCAAAGGGTCAAGCTTTTGCCTCAAGCCTCTTGCCTTGAGGCAGAAAACCCCTGCAGGACCCACTCCTAAAAGGAAGGGTCCCATGGCCTCACCAGCCCAGATGACTGGCTCTCTCCTTAGCCATTTTGGCAGGAAGGCACAGTCTCTTTACTGTGCCTTCCTACCAAACCTTGATTAAGATTATATATCCTCTTGAACACTTCCTTAGAAGATACTCTTTTCAACCCTCTTAAAGGAACCAAAACTATTAGTAAATGTATCCACAACATTCCCATTAATAAAATATATCACAAACTCAGTTACCAGGTACTGCACATATAACATTTTACCTTTTCAATTTTTCCCAGAGTAATAACTTAGGCTGCTCTACCCAAGTCTCTTCCAGTTCACACTCCAAAGATATGGACCCAATTTTGGAGGCCCCATCACACTTGCTTTCCAGTTTAGGATTTTGTAGAAAGAGAAGAAAGTTTATGCTGATTTACTTATATTGTTCATGATTTATGTTATATTATTTGCAGATGGATGTTGTTAGTCATTGCTTTGTCGCTGTTGTTGTTTGATTGTTAATTTTAATATTTCTGATTTTATATTGCACATTGCCTTGGGCTTACAAGATAAGGTGGTTTTATAAATATCATAAACTAAACTTCTTCATTTGTACTCCAGCATCTTAGGCAGATGATCAAACAAGGTCTGCCACTTAGTTCACACTCAGCATCTCACCCTTCCCAAATCTATCCACAAACCTGTTATATCATCTAACTTCCTAGATCTCCTGCATAGACTGCGAAAAAGACACAACTATATGAGTATTGGTATTTCCTCTAGAAGTTCTAGTTATTACTGTCCTTGTAGTGCGACAGACCTAGTTGCTAATAAATTCCATCATCGCAGTCTGCCAGATAGACCTAGACTGGTTTCTTGCATTTCTGTTAGCACTTCTAACACTTTATATTTCCCATTTTGCTATTCATTCCAAAATCAGTTGATGAATTTGTTTGAGTTGGGCACTTTAAACACTTTAACATGTACTGTTAGTTCATCATTAGTTCAACAATGTCAGCCTCTGCAGAATTCATCAAGACTACATCCTAAGCACTAGTAATGCACCAAATGGAATCCTTGATGGCAAGGTATTTTCTGAAGTTTTCATAGCCTCAGATCCTTTGAGGCTCATAAATATCTTCATGAATTCTATGAGGTCATGGAATTTCAATTTCTAGATGACTCTGTGATTCCTCATTTGAATAAGAGAGGTACAATTGGGCAACAAGCAGGAGGCAAAAGCACATATTTATTTACTATTATTTACAACACTTTTATATTCTGCCACCAATGTTTTTGTTATGTTTAGGGAAGGATGTGAACCCCTGGGCTGAGATGAGCGATGCCTCCGCCCAGAGGGAGGAGCCCTGTGAGCCTCTCCATCAGCAGGCGCAGTCTCAGTAGCATGAGCACTATCCTGGGCAATGGGAGTTACCCAGAATGAGACACAGTGGAGAAGATCCTGTAGTGGCCCGTGGAGCGGGGTACATCGGAGATCCCCTCTGGTGAGAGTAGGCACTTCAGGATACAGATCTTTGATATTTGTTCTTTGTCCCTAGAAAAAAAATATGAAAAAATAAAAAAAACACAAATTTTTCCTCTCCTCCATCTGTTTTATGATTCTTCATTTTGTTTTATTCCTCTACAATCTTAGCCTGGCTCTCCCATCCTGTTTGTTTGTTGGTTGTACTGGGGTTCTTTGACATGAAAAATCTTCAGACAGAAAGAAGTAAAGGAATAAGTGGAAAGATATACAGGAGAGCCCTTTTACATGTTCAGCTACCGCAGCCCCACAAGGCAAGTAAGGTCATAAAATAGGCAGGGCCCACTCACACTGTAATGGTATTCAAAGGTGTGGGGTGTCTGAAAAGGAGGGGAGAAGGATAGGACAGGTGGGCCGGGGGGATAAGTTAGGAGGAGTATAGAGGGATGAATACCATTTAGGCAACATGGAGGGGGTTGAGGTTGAGGTGGCTTACTCCTCGGCCTCTTCCTTACAGTAGCTTTTCCACCCTCCCACCTGGAAAGAAGAATATTTCAGCGTGGGGACACTTGGCAAGGACTGCTGATAATTGTCTCAGGATCAGGTAGTTAGCATTAGTGGTGGATTATAATCTTAGACTCTTAATTATTTGTTTATGTTAGTTAATGCATGTTAACCTATGCTTTTGTAAAGTTGATTGCTGTTGCCACATACTTATCCAATAAAATATTTCTTTGGCTTTCAAAAGGGCTGTGTGACATATCTTTTGTCCAATATAAAAGGTGAAGTCCTGGTGATAGGTAAAGGAATGGGGAGAATGCCAGAGAGGGAGTGGGCTGGGATTAAGGGGAGGGATGATTGTGAGAGAGAGGAAATGGTGATATTGGCTACTGCATGGGTTGTGAATTTTCCAAAGGAAGAGAGAAATAATGCAACTCCAGAAAATCAAGAAAGGGACAAGACTGTATTCAGCGACAGAATATAAGAAAACCTTTCTTAATAAAGCAAACCTCACACATTATCAGGAAAGCTACACTAAGGAGAGATCATGGATATGTTCTGATTGTGACTAAAGTTTCAATCAGAAAGCAAATTTCACAAGAAACCCCATTCCTCAGTGCAGCCTCAGTGTTCACCCCAGACATTCGGTCTCTACACCTCCCATTCCTCGGGGTGGCCTCAGTGCTACTACTCCAGAGATTCTGTCTCTACGCTCCCCTGCTCCTCAGGGCATCCTCAGCCTTACTATACCAGAGAGCCTGTCTCCTCGCTTCCCTGCTCCTTGGGCCTGCCCTGTGCATCTCTGCCTTGGAGATCCATCCTCTGGTTTATCCTGTCTCCTGACCTGCCCGGCATTGCAATACTTTGGACTGTTCTCTCTAACCCCGCTCCTCAGGGCACCTCACAGTATTGCCTCAGTGCAGGTGTCTGTGATCATGTGGCTGTGATGCAGATAACTCGTCTACGCCTCCTTTCTCTGGGACCACAGCTGTGGTCCACTTGCCTGTGTTTCCATTCTACCTTGCCTCCCGACTGTGGGATCCTGTGGGGCTCAACCCCTCAGGGAGAGTCAATTCCCACCTCGGGACAAGGATCCACAAAACCTACAAAACCTAACATTCTCTATGCTTACTGACACAAGTCTGTCTTCTGCCAGCCCCCAAGAAAATATGCCACAACAGCACAAGAAACAAATCTTTCTGGGGATCTTCTTCAATCCCATTCAATTCTCTACCACTCAACATCAGGCTAACTCCAGTCTCCTAGCTTTCAGGAAGCTACTGAAAACATACATCTTTAACACAGCCTTTGGACCACAATCATAACCAGGAATAAATGTATACAGGACTCTGTCACAAATACTACCTCCTAGACCTGCTTGTTCTTAACAACATACTGCACCTATTGTAGACATGACTGACTCCTATATATATTCCATCAAATATTTCAGAACCTGGACCCTCTAATTTGCCTTACCTATTTATTTACATTTATTATCTTTACCCAAAAATTCAGCATTTTGCTTTATTTCCACGTAACAATCCTATAATACTCATATTTCATTTATTTGTCATGTTTCTAACCAAGTCAGTCATTCTAGTTTTAATACCAAGGGCACTTGTTATGATTGCTGACTCATGGGACATCCTCACAAGCTGGTGTACTTACTTCCGATGCCCACAGCAGTTCACCAAGGCCATGCCACCATGGACAGTGAGGCCTCTCCCGCGTGGAACAGATGTTGTCATCCTCACCTCTCCTTCTGCTCTCTTTAGGCATGCATACACACCGGATTCCCAGCTTAAAAGGCCTACTGCGGGAAAGGGCTATGGCGCCAGCTTATCATGTCGACAGCATCAGCCCTATAAAAAGGCTCTTCTGACTCTACCACGTCACCTCAACAACAGCTCTTGCTACTTGTAGTTGAGCTGCATTGACTTTAATCTTGTCTCTGCCTTCCTTATCCAGCCAAGCCTCGCCCTGTCTTTCAATCCAGCCATGACTCATCCTGCTTTCCAGACAACACTGAAAACACAACCAACACATATAGAGAAGAAAAACCAAGTATACTAAAGGCCTGATTTTAAACTCCCCCGCGCGTATAAAAGGGGGTCATGCGCACGACCGGGCCTTGCGTGCACTGCGCGCATTTTAGAAGAGGCCCGGCCGCGCGCGTAACCTCCGTTACGTGCACAAGAGCCAGGCCTCTGCTGGGGGATCGCGCACCGGCAGCCTGCCAGCACGCACAACTTACGCCAGCTCAGGAGCTGGCGTAAATTCCAAAATAAAGAAAAGAAGCAAAGGTAGGGACTTGAAAGGGGTCGAGGAAGAGAGGGGAAGAGGGAGGGAACTGGGGGAGGCCCGATCTTGTCACTGTGCCTAAACAGGGCAAATCTCCCCCCTTGTGCGCACTGGCCCGGATTTTATAACATGCGTGTTATAAAATCACACATCCATGTGTGCGCGCCGGGAAGCACACACATGGAGGTGTATAAGGGACTCTTATTTTCAGAAGTGCCTGGAAGAGAAAGAAAAGTACAAAGACTCAGTTTCGTAAGGTACAAGTTTGGAATATGGACCCAGTCAGAGTAAAATAAATAGAAACATAAAAAATAATAGTTATCTGATTCTGAGTTGAATTCAATATAACATCCTGCAAGAAACAGAATAGAATTAATAGTGTTTATTAGTGTTATATGTAAAAAAGTAAAATTTACAAGTATTTAAATTTCAAATTGTTTAACGTAAAAGAAAACACATTTTTTAATGCATTGTTTCAAAGTACTTGTTGAAAGAACTTTAATACTTGATATCTTATTTTATTGTTTGCAAATTCCAAATATTTTCTTTTTATTAAAATTAAAATTATTAAATTTGTTACTTGAAAAATTATTCATTTTAGAGGTTTTAGGTGCTTTCCTAATTTTATCCTTTCTCCCCTCCCTACCACCGAGAGACTGCTGGGCAGTTTCCTTTCTGCACAAGAGACCAAGTTGGGAAGAGGACGTAGAAACTTTGCAATACAGAAACACTTAGCACCCCACCAACCTTGGCCATAACACCAGAAAATGGTCTCTGTTATAGGGAGGCGCTGTTTAGATTAGGAAAGAGTTAGGGACAGGGAGCTAGCAAAATAAAAGGAATGAGATGGTTGAGAGCCAGTAAAGAAGAGAGAGAGGGCTAGAGAAAGAGCAAGGGGCCAAGGGACAGGGAAGTTAATGGATGGGAAATGTAGTGATTTATAGTGAGAGGTGGGACAAAGAGAGAGAGAAAAGCAAGAAAAAAGTGTTATCTTCAAAAGCCATACCTAATGGTATGAATATTTATTTATTTATTTATTTATTTATTTAACATATTTCTATACCGGTCTTCATGAAGGGATTCATATCAGGCCGGTTTACATGGAACTTAGGGGAATAACTAGTAAACCAACAAGAGAGCCGAAGCAAAGTTACATATAACAAGGAGATAGAACTTGGGGGCTAGGGTAGCCAGGAAGTAGAAAGACAAAACTTAACTAGAGGTAAAATACATATGAATAGTACTGAGACTAGTGCGAACGTCCCATCAGTTGGGCTGAGTCTGGATTGAACACTTTAGAAATTAGGGGAACGCTTGGAGGAAAAGCCAAGTCTTAAGTTTTCGTCGGAAGGTAAGAAGGCAAGTTTCCAGTCTAATGTCAGTCGGCAATTTGTTCCAGAGGACTGGGCCCGCTGTGGAGAATGAGCGCTCTTTGGTGGAAGTTAGGCGGGCGGATTTATTTGGTGGGACTAGTAGAGTTCCTTTATATGCTTCTCTGATGGGTCTTGCGAATGAGTAGAGTTTGAAAGGGATCTGATGGTCCAGTGTCAGTTGATTGTGGATGGTTTTGTGGATTATAGTGAGTGCTTTATTTATTTATTTTGAGTTTTTCTATACCGGCATTCGCGATGGGAATCGCATCATGCCGGTTTACAATGTAACAAGGTGTGACAAAGGGAAAAATAATAAGAACATAAACAGGTGCTGAACGAAAAAATAGTAGTTACAATAAACAGGGAAATAACATTACTTGGAGTAGTGGAAAGGCGATAGTAATTTAACAAAGAGAACAAACTTGCCAATAAGTGGTAATTGCAGGGTTATGGAATTGGTAAAGTTGTTGATTATCATGTTAAGAAAATAAGAGTCGTTTAAGGTGAATTACGGTTCAGTTGTAGTCTGGAAAGGCTTTCATAAATAACCAAGTTTTGAGTCTTTTCCTAAATGTTGGAAGGCAGGGTTCCTGTCTCAGATCTGGAGGGATGGAGTTCCATATTGTAGGTCCAGCAGTGGAGAAATTCTATATTTTATTGGCAGCCAGTGCAGGTTTCGGAGAATAGGGGTGATATGAGCTCACCGGTTGGTGTTGGTTAAGATTCTGGCTGCTGCATTCTGGAGCATCTGTAGAGGTTTGGTGGCGGAGATGGGGAGCCCCAGGAGTAAAGCATTACAGTAGTCAGTTTTAGAGAATAACTTTGACTGAAGGACGGTTCTGTAGTCCTGGAAGTGAAGAAGGGGTTTGAGTCTTTTCAGACCTTGGAGCTTGTAGAAACAGTCCGTAGTGATATTGTTGATCGATTTCTTTAAATTCAGATGGTTATCTAGGATTACTCCTAAATCTCTTGCTTGAGAGATCTGTGTGTCAGGGACTGTTTGATCAGTGTTGGCGGAGTGGTCCGGGGAGATGAGAAGGATTTCTGTCTTGGCTGCATTGAGAACCAGGTTCAGGCTGGTGAGTAGGCTGTTAATGGACTTAAGGCAATTTTCCCAGTAGGTAAGCGTTTTTGGAAGAGATTCTTTTATGGGGATCAAGATCTGCACGTCGTCTGCATAGAGGTAGTGTATTAAATTTAGATTTGTGAGTAGTTGACAGAGGGGCAGTAAGTAGATGTTGAAGAGGGTGGGAGATAAAGAAGAGCCTTGGGGTACGCCTAGTGTTGACTTGAAACTTGGGGATTCTTTGTTATTGACTCTGACCTTGCAGCTTCTGTTGTTGAGGAAGGAGTCGAACCATCTGAGGGCAAGTCCAGAAAATCTGATGTCAGAAAGGCGGTTTAGAAGGATGGCGTGGTTCACGATGTCGAAAGCCGCTGAGATATCTAGGAGGATGAGCAGGTAAGAAAGCCCTTTGTCTAGGCCCATGAGGCGGTGGTCTGATAGTGAGATGAGAAGGGTTTATGTACTGGACGATTTACGGAAGCCGTACTGGGAAGGGTATAGTATTTTATGTTCTTCCAGGTATTCTGAGAGTTGTGTGTTCATAACTTTCTTTGTGAGCTTAGCTAGAAAAGGGAGGTTGGATATGGGTCTGAAATTGGAGAGTTCTTTTGTGTCCAGGTTAGGTTTCTTCAAGAGAGGTTTGAGGGATGCCGTTTTTAGCTCATCCGGGTAGATTCCATGGGCTAGGGAGCAGTTTATGATGTTAGCCAGTGGTCTGGAGATGGTGCTCGGGATGAGGAGCAGTAGTTTAGTTGGAATGTGGTCTCTTGGATGGCTGGAGGGTTTCAATTTCCTGAGGGTGGATTCGATCTCCAAGGGGGTAGTGGGTTCGAAGGAGTCAAGGGAGGCTCCAAGGAAAGGGGTAGGGTTGGGGTTTAAGGCAGGAGGTATTGGGTTGGTGGGGAGAAGTGCTAGTGTGTTAATAATTTTATCCTGAAAGAAGAGTGCTAGTTCATTAGCTTTGGATTGAGCCTGTTCATCTGGGATGCTAGGGGCAGAGGGTTTTGTGAGTTGGGAAACATAGGAGAATAGAGCCCTGGCATCATATTGTATATCGTGGATTCTGCTGGCATAAAAATCTTTTTTTGTCTGTAGAAGCGAGGTCTTGTAGAGATGGAGGGTGTGTTTATAATCGGATAGTGTAGTGATGTTGGGGTTCTTACGCCATGTGCCTTCCTTGTGTCTGAGGTCTAGCTTCATCCGTTTGAGTTCTGGGGAGAATGAGGGTTGTTTCCTTTTTTGTGACCAGTTGATGATTTTCGTCGTTTTAGGGCAGAGTTTATTGGCTATTGACTCCGTGATACTGCTCCAGGAAAGAAGGGCTGAGTCAAGGGTAGAGATATCCAGGTTAGAGAGTTCCTTGGATAGATATTCACTAAGGGTGTCAGAGGCACATGGTTTACGGAAGTGGATGGTAGAGTGTGGTTGAGGCTTAAAAGGGTTTAGTTGAATCGTGAGGGTTGTTGATATCAGGGAGTGGTCGGACCAGGGGACAGGGGTGCAGTCTGGACTGTTATTGTATGACAGGTTTGAATTTATGAATATGAGGTCGAGCGTGTGTCCTGCTTTGTGGGTTGGTTTATTGATGATTTGTTCAAAGCCCATGGCCCTGAGTGTGGAGAGGAAGGTTTCACAGTTGGGAGAGAGCGGTGAGGTGTCAACATGTAGATTGAAGTCCCCCAATATCATGGCAGGTGAGTCTGTGTTGATGTGTTTGGCAATGGTTTCTATGAAGGGGGATGCATCGGTGTCAAGTAATCCTGGTGGAGCGTAAACTAGAAGAATTTGAAGATGTTTAGATTTGAACAGACCTAGTTCCAGTTTTTTGGAGGAGGACTTGATTGGTTGCTGATTGAGATGGAGTTCTTTCTTGGTGGCTAGGAGAAGCCCGCCTCCTCTTTTTTTGTGTCTTGGGATTGAAAAGAAATCGTAGAGGTGTATTGGTAGTTTGTTTATCAGGGGAGTGTCAGAATTTTTTAACCAAGTTTCTGTGATGGCACAGACATCTGGTTTGGAATTCAGCAGATAGTCATTGAGGATGTGGGTTTTCTTTGTAAGGGACTGAGCGTTGAAGAGAGTTAGCGTGAATATCGTGAGTCCTAATAACTGGGTGAGGGGTGAAGTCATGATTGGGATGAGTGATCTCTTAGTATGGCACAGGGTTCATTGTAGAAGCCTAGAGTGATGAGTGTGGTGATGATGAATGATTGGAATGGGGTAGGTTTGCATGGTCCTTCCACGGAGAGTGCAGGAAAGGAGGGTTGTTGTGTGTATGAACTGAAGAAGGAGGTCTTTGAGTTTCCTGAATTGTGTAGGTCTTAGGAGTGATTGTTGATGATTGGATGAGAGAGCTGGGAGTTGCTTGTGTATAGAGAGTTATTAAAGAGGGTTGAGGAAAAAGGCCGGCAGGGAGGTTTCAGTTTTGAGGTTTCAGAATATGAATGTCCATGACAGTTCTGCAGTCTGTGCTCCATACAAAACCATTTGTGAGCCCACACACAGGTAATATGATAGGCCACCGATATGCACAGGACACTGCTTGTAGTACAGCAGCTGTGTGAGGCTCTACAGAAACAGTGTGCAACAATCTTCCTGATGCCTCAGTAATGGCCCAGAAGTGATGGAGCTGTGCCAGGAGTATGGAAAATTGAAGCTTCTGATTCACAAACGAGATAGAGATAGAGGATAGGAACAGGGAGTGTATAGTTCGTCCTCACTAAGCAAGCTTTAGATCCTGAGGTTTATTTGCTGTCACAAATGTTGCCAGGCTCAGAAGCTTGGCAAGAAAAAGACAAGTCCTGGGCCAATGGCATGCATATATAACTGTAAAAGGCATTTGTCATGCCATCGATCCTTTCATCCCCCACTGCCAACCATCATTTAGGTGCCAATTAAGGCAATGACAAATGAAAGACATCAATCATAGCATTGTAACTTGCAGATGTGAGTGACAAACCACAACATCCTGTCAGACTGTATAAGGCAGCCTGTATCATTGCTGAGCATTAAAGTATGATTTGATTAGCCTAACTATCACATTGTTGTAAGGCAATATATGTGCAGGCTACCTGTAGTGTAAAGGAGGCCAGCAGTGAGATCTGATTATTGCCATTTTTCATGCCAGGCCCTCGCAACCCAGCAAAGGCTACTGGTGTGTAGTAGCCAGCCAACCTTCCAAAGATACATCTTTATTACGTTATGATAACATAATTTTAGCTAAGATATTGGTAAGTAGATGGTTAAAGCTCTTGCCTTTCCTAATTCATAAATATGAAACAGGCTTCATTAAAGAGCATCAGGGATCAGGCATTATAAGACCCACTGCAAACACAGTATAAGAAGCTAGAGGTAATAAAATGGAAGACCTTTTGATCTCTTGTGATACAGAGAAAACATTCATCTGGGTGAAATGGAGGTATTTGTTCTCTGTATTAAAGGCAACTGGTCCAAAAGAAAATATCTTAAGACAAACCATGGGCCTATATGAAAATCCTATTCTCAAATTAAGCTTAATGGGGCTATACCAAGGTCTTTTCTGTTGGCAAGAGTCACCAGACATGGATGCCTGCCTTCTTCTTTATTTTTGTATTGGCTAAAAGAGTAATTAACTGCTAGAATAAGAAACTATCTGGATATAGTTGAAATGAAAGCAAGGGATAGATTTGAATATTGTATTGCTTTATTTGCAGTCCATGTCTCGCTATTTATTATAAAACTTCAGCAGACCATGGTACCATTAATGCTCATTAAATAGGATTTCAGACTTTTTTCAGGTAACAAAATTAAGATGAACAAGACAGAACAACAGGGTTAAATATCATCTCTAAAACCAGATAGAGGTTAGATAGTCCTTTTTCTTTTAAATTAACAAGTTCTTTAAAGTAATAGGGGTTTATCTATAGACTTAGACAAGTTATATATGTATTCTAAGCCTTTAATAATATAGATTAATCAAGGCCTCAGGGTATGCACTCATTATCTTTCGTGGCTAGGGAGACTAGCTTTGATTAAGATGAATATTCTTCCAAGGATCTTATTTTTACCTGAAATGTTCCCTATATTCTTACCTAACATTTTTAACAAGGAATTAGATAAAGTGTTCACAAGATTTATATGGAAGGTTAAAGGACCCAGATAATCATAAAATATACTTAATACATCCCAGAAAAAAGGCAAGCTACTGTTTTTTTAACACTGGGTTGTATTTGAGAACTGTCTGTCTTAAAATTATAATGATGTGTTATAAAAAGCCCATAGGTAGCACTGGGGAAGGTATGACTTTTAAATTCTGAAATTTTTTATTGATCCAGATAAATTCCAAAAGATGGCTAATGTGGGTCACTCATTGATTTTTGCCATTCACAGAACGTGGCAAACATTTCTTAACCACTGGAAAAAAAAAAGCATCTCGTCCCTCTCCTTTAACATAACATCTTTAAAGAATAATAAGGATTTCCCTAAGCACTCAGTCAAATTTCTCCCTTTGGGATGACCTTGGCATTATTAGAGCTGACCAGTTATTTTAGGGCAGGAAATGTATGACCCTAGCACTGTTTAAGGAACAGTACAAGACTGAGAATATTCCATTCTAAGGTTTTTTTGTTTTTTTTTATAGCTAATGACTTCTTAAATAAGAAACCTTATAAAGATGGATGCAATAAAAAACCAAACATGTTTTTTGAAAAGGTTGCAATGGGCTTTATGCTTATAAAGGACTTCATTCAAGAATGTTTCAACCACTGATGAATTTGGCTGGGGTCCCTTAATGAAGTGTAATAGTGAATAGGAGAGAGACGCAGGACAAAATCTGAGACAGAAAATGGTCTCAGATATTCACAAAACTGGGTAAAGACAATTCAACATGCAGTACAGCACAAGCAAATGGATATACAATACTTTATTGGTCATATTACACACCGAATAACCAAGAGAAAATGGAGCTTAGACCTACCTGGGAGTGTAGTCATATTTGCAGGGAGATTGGATCCTTTTACCATCTGTCATTGGTATGTAGAAAGATTAAAAAAACAGCATTTTCAGCAATTTATCTAGTTAAACTCTAGCTGGACAACTAGTTATCTGGCTAGAATTTAGCCGGTTAAGTTATCTGGCTAACTAGTCGAGCCACATAGCTGAAAATGGATCTCATCGTTTTTTCATATCACTAGTTTATATTCAATGTAAGACAAGCATGATTTAAGGCACACTAAGGCTGAAGAACTCAATTTGCTTCCTGCTTTTGCTGCTCATTGTGGGCCGGACTTCAAGAGGTACGCGCACGCATGTTATAAAATCTGGTGTCGGCACGTGCAAGGGGGTGCACACTTGTGCACCTTGTGCGTGCCGAGCCCTAGGGGAGCACCGCTGGCTTTCCCTGTTCCCCCGAGGCTGCTCCGAAATCGGAGCGGCCTTGGAGGGAACTTTCCTTCCTCCCCCCCACCTTCTCCTCCCTTCCCCTACCTAACCCGCCCCCCAGCCCTACCTAAACCCCCCCTGACCTTTGTTTTTAAAGTTGCGCCTGCCTCTGGTCAGGCGTAGGTTGTGCGCACCGGCCAAGTGCTGACACGCGATCCCCCAGCCTAGAGGCCCTACAGAGGCCTCTGGGCACGCCCCCACCCCTCCCCTGACTGCCCACTCCCCGTCCCTTTTTTCAAGCCCCAGGATATGTGTACGTCCCGGGGTTTGCGCACATCGCCGGGCCTATGCAAAATAGGCTCGGCGCTCGTAACCCCCCTGAGCGTGTAAAATACTGGCATGTATTGTCTTTACATCAGGTCTTTCAGAAGCAACTAAACTTTGCCTGCACCAGAGGTTGCAATTTACGCGACCTACTGGTCAGCCCTTACCCTTGCGTTAGCCCTACAACAGAAGAATGTGGACAGTTTGTATGTAATCATTGTTCAGTCTGCATTAATGTATAACAGACTCATATCTTTCACCATGCATCTCAGTCAGTATCTCTATGAGCTCAGGGGCATTTTGACTGTAGTACTTCTCAGGTAGTGTATGCCATCATTTTCCCTTGAGAAAAATTGTACATAGGCCATACCAAACTTCCTATATGTACAAGTATCATACAACACAAAAGATGTATTTGCACTCAGAAATTATAAGTCACTCTTGTCAAGCATTGGATTGAGTAAGAACATTCTCTTAATCAATTAAAATTCTTTGTTATTCAGCATCTAAGCTATTCTAGAGGTGGACATATATCACTACAACTTCTTCAATGTGAACAAAACTACATCTACTCATAGCATACCTTGGCCCCAGATGGACTGAATTCCATGACTGAGTGGGAGGCATTCATTTAACAATCTGAGAATATATCTTTCAGTTTTTTCTAATCTATATGTTTATCATGTGAGGTGCCTCACTCACTGCAACTTTTTTCCCTTCAGTTAGATATATATATCAATCTGAACAGATCATTTTTTTTCATCTTTTTTAGCCTCTCATTAGTTTCACCATTATGCTCCTCCCCTTCCCCCACCCCCTTCTTTGATTGGGTATAACTCTGTGAGAGCCTCCCTGTTGATATATAAAACCCAGGTAAGGCTTATCGAGGGACAGCCTCGCTATGGTTCCTGTGAGTTGTTTGTATGCAGGAAGAAGGTTCAGCTTTTGAGAAAGTACACACTGAGTGTTCTCTGGCAGCACTCACTCTTTAGATCGCTCATGCATTGACACCTGAGTTCCAGTATGTTTGCAGGTACATAATTGGTAATTGCACCCACTGCTGCATAACAAACACACAAAATAAATCAGTATATGTGCAGATCCTTCTGTGAGAATTGTTGTAACACAGTGAAATAAACTTTTTTGCGTCCATACTCTGCTAGATTTTATTATCTCAGTTTCGCGTTCCACTAAATATCTTCTCTCTGTCTTCTTGTGAATCATTAGATATATATGGCGCGCTAAGATTTCACAGCCAGTATTTCTCAACTCTAACTGCTTGCCAAGTTTTTATTCTTGCATTTTATTCTGCTTTTTCAAACTGTTTTAATATCATGTTTTACAGGCAAATGTTTGCATGCAATTTCTAAAGAATGATCCAATACAGACAGGGTTTGTGAACCCTTAATTATCAATTAGGAGCATATTTAGATTGTTGTTACATTCATTTAAGGATTACCAATCTATTTTCTCCTTGTTTTCTGTTTTTTGTTTTTCTTTTTATTTTAAGTTGTTTGTTTTCATGTATATAGCTTTGATCCTCACAAATTTCAAGACATCCTGGCTCTTCCTGTTCTCACTCAATGGAAGTAGTCCCTTTTAAAGCAGTTTGTTAGTTTGTACCATTAAGGACACCGATTAGGCTGGTGTTAATATTTAATTCCACTAGGAGTTTTAGCGTCTTGGTAATTTTTCTTTATTAGTTCAATTTTTTTCATTTATTCATTCAATTTCTGATCTGTTCACAGATCTTATTTTGTTTTCTGTGCCAAGGGTTCCCCGCCCCCGAGGAAGCCTTTATTTGCTAAACAAGGGCCTTGTTGGGGATTTTCCACCAGACCTAGAAAATAAAAAATAATAGTCTACAAGTCCTTTCTATATAGTGTGGATGTGAGTGTATGTGTGTGTAAACAAATTAGATAAGAGTTCCCAATGTATTCGGTTGGAGACAACGAGTGCTAAATTAGATTGGTAATTCTCATAAGAACATAAGAAATTACCATGCTGGTTCAGACCAAGGGCCCATCAAGCCCAGCATCCTGTTTCCAACAGAGGCCAAAACCAGGCCACAAGAACCTGGCAAGTACCCAAACACCAAGAAGATCCCATGCTACTGATGCAATTAATAGCAGAGGCCATTATCCAAACCGTTTTTGAACCCAGCTACACTAACTGCATTAACCACATCCTCTGGCATCAAATTCCAGAGCTTAATTGTGCATTGAGTGAAAAAAAATTTTCTCCGATTAGTCTTAAATGTGCTACTTGCTAACTTCATGGAATGCCCCCTAGTCCTTCTATTATCCGAAAGTGTAAATAACCGATTCACATCTACTCATTCAAGACCTCTCATGATCTTAAAGACCTCTATCATATCCCCCCTCAACCATCTCTTCTCCAAGCTGAACAGCCCTAACCTCTTCAGCCTTTCCTCATAGGGGAGTTGTTCCATCCTCTTTATCATTTTGGTTGCCCTTCTCTGTACCTTCTCCATCGCAACTATATCTTTTTTCAGATGTGGCTTCCAGAATTGTATACAGTATTCAAGGTGTGGTCTTACCATGGAGCGATACAGAGGCATTATGACATTTTCTATTTTATTAATCATTCTCTTCCTAATAATTCCTAACATTCTGTTTGCTTTTTTGACTGCTGCAGCACACTGAGCTGATGATTTTAAAGTATTATCCATTAAGATGCCTTGATCTTTTTCCTTAGTGGTAGCTCCTAATATGGATCCTAACATCGTGTAACTACAGCAAGGGTTATTTTTCCCTATATGCAACACCTTTCACTTGTCCACATTAAATTTCTTCTGCTATTTGGATGCCCAATCTTCCAGTCTCACAAGGCCCTCCTGTAATGTATTACAATCCACTGGTGAATTAACAATTCTGAATAATTTGTATCATCCACAAATTTGATAACCTCACTCATCTTATTCCTTTCCAGATCATTTATAAATATATTGAAAAGCACCGGTCCAAGTACAGATCCCTGAGGCATTCCACTGTTTACCCTTTTCCATTGGAAAAATTGACCATTTAATCCTACTCTCTGTTTCTTGTCTTTTAACCAGCTTGCAATCTACGAAAGGACATCGCCTCCTATCCCATGACTTTTTAGTTTTCTTAGAAGCCTCTTATGAGGGACTTTGTCAAATGCCTTCTGGAAATTCAAGTTCACTAAATCTACTGGTTCAACTTTATCCACATGTTTATTAACACCTTCAAAAAAATGAAGCAGATTTGTTAGGCAGGACTTCCCATGGGTAAATCCATGTTGACTGTGTTCCATTAAACCATGTCTTTCTATATGCTCTATAATTTTCATCTTTAGAATAGTTTCCACTATTTTTCCTGGCACTGAAGTCAGGCTCACTGGCCTAAAGTTACCCGAATCACCCCTGGAGCCCTTTTTAAATATTGGGGTTACATTGGCCACCCTCCAGTCTTCAGGTACAATGGATGATTTTAATGATAGGTTACAAATTTTAACAAATAGATCAGAAATTTCATTTTTTAGTTCCTTCAGTACCCTAGGATGCATATGATCTGCTCCAGGTGATTTGCTACTCTTTAGTTTGTCAATTTGGCCCACTACATCTTCCAGGTTCACAGTGATTTGGTTCAGTTTGTCTGACTCATCACCCTTGAAAACCTTCTCCGAAACTGATATCTTCCCAACATCCTCATTAGTAAACATGGAAGCAAAGAATTCATTTAGTCTTTCTGCAATGGCCTTTTCTTCCCTAAGAGTCCCTTTAACCCCTCAATCATCTAACGGTCCAACCGACTCCCTCACAGGTTTCTTGCTTCTGATATATTTAAAAACATTTTATTATGAGTTTTTGCCTCTATGACCAACTTCATTTCAAATTCTCTTATGAATGTTTTACACTTAACTTGACATTGCTTATGCTTTATCCTATTTTCATCAGATGGATCCTTCTTTCAATTTTTGAAGGATGTTTTTTGGCTAAAATAGCCTCTTTCACCTCACCTTTTAACCATGCTAGTAATCGCTTTGCCTTCCTTTCTTAATGCGTAGTTCTCTGGACTGCACATCTAAGATTGTATTTTTTAAAATGTCCATGCCTGTTGAACACTTTTAACCTTTGCAGCTGCATCTTTGTTTTTTTCTATTTTCCTCATTTTATCAAAGTTTCTCTTTTGCAAATTTAGGTCTGGATTCACCATTCTAACGCAGAATGGTAAATCCAGCGAAAATGTGGGGTCGGTTAGCGAGTCTGCGAAAGCCGGCAGCCATCACACCACCGCAGTGTTATCGCTGCCAGCTTTCACACCCAATAGCACCACAGTGAAAGGTGGTGCTATTGGGCGCGCTACTGGTGACGATATCGGTGCTTACCTTATCGCTGCCAGCGAAGACTTCACAGCATCTGCCTGCTCGCTGCTCCGACTCCTCCCCTCGCCACCCCAACTCCGCTCCAACTCCGTCCCCGGCAAGCTATTGCACGCGAAAATGGACTTTTCGCGTGTGATAGCCGCTTATCGCACGTGATAAGCAATAGAAAATTACCCTCTTAGTGTTAGAGCTGTAGATTTACTTATTGTCTATCTTCTAGTTATTAGTTTAAATTTGATCATGTTATGATCACTATTGCCAAGTGGCCCCACCACCGTTATCTCTCTAACCAAATCCTGCATTCCACTAAGAATTAAATCTAAAATAGCTCCCTCTCTCATTGGTCCCTGAACCAATTGCTCCATTAAGCAGTCATTTATTACATCCAGGAACTTTATGTCTCTAGCAAGTCCTGATGTTACATTTACCCAGTCAATATTGGGGTAATTGTTGTACTGTGAGGATTCCATACACAAGCTAATATTTAGGTAATGTCCAGTGTATTATGTAAGATTTATGTATACACAATTTGGAGTGTTTATAAATATATTAATTTCAAATTTGAAGTCACCATGTACTTATTACATAAGTAGAACATCTGTACAGATTTGTATATAATCAAAGCACATAGAGAGGGAAAAGGATCACAGTCCAATCACACAAACATAAACATTTTTCAAATTGCAAATGACAATATCATAAAGACAGCTCTCATATTTCAATCTGCAGCCTCTCGCCGCACAATGGGCCGCAAGCTGTATTCAGCCTTCAGAGCAATGTGATGTTTCAATCATTTATTGTCATTTGCCAAAAACATTACTTTTAATAAATTTTTATTCCCAAAAAATGTTTTTTAACTACCAAAAGTTTTTTCAAAAACTCCCACAAAAATATCAAAATTCCCACATTCTAAACAAAAATTGTTAAGAAAAGAATACTTAGCCCAATTGCTGAAACATTTAAGCCAAGCAAAAATAGCTTAACCATCACAAATCACAATTTTCCCGACATGATTCATGTTTCAACTGGTATCTCAGTCTTCCTCAGGGGATTTTTTTGTGTAACTTCCTATAGGCAAATATTCTTCAAACCTAAATTTAAAAACAAAAAATGAATAATAAAATCAAATCTACAAACACATAGACAAAATATATATGCATCAGCTCTTACCATCTCACAAAATTGCACTACAGAGAAACTTGTCAAGAAAGAGAAAAAGAGAGAAAACTCACCCAGACAGCAAAGTCCGTCTCTACAAACAAATTCATTCAAAAAATGGCGCCACCGTGTCTCAAAGCAATCCCTCCTGCTCTTGTTTTAAATTTGTCTCCACCTACCTACGTCACCGGGAAACCCCATCAAGTTTCTGGCGTCAAAGACTACTACCCCCATAATGCAGAGCTAGAAAACGGACCAATCGATTTCTTTGTTTAGACCTTTAGGGACTATGGTATCAAAGAAATATATCCATTTTTGTTCTCTATGTAATAAGTAGTTGTCAAATTCTCCCCCTCTATTGCTAGGCAGCGGTTTTTCAATAACAGCAAATTTCATATCTTCAAAAGGATGACAAAATTGCAGGCAATGTTGTACCACTGGAGCCTCAATACGTTGCCGTGTAATGGCACTCCTGTGCTCAATAATACGGGTTTTTAAGCTACGCGAGGTTTTACCAATATATAATAGAGGGCACGGACACCACAACCCATAAATTACCCCTTTAGATTGACAGTCTGTACAGGACTGAACCGGATGTCAACTGGGTTCAGTTGACATCCGGACTTCAACCGACGGAGTAGAAACACCGGGAAGAAGTGGCGGGACATCGCGTCAAGGAGCGGGTACAGACATCACCCGCCGGAACATTCCCTGAGGAAGGACGTATATCGTCCGAAACATGTACGTGTTGGGACATTCACAGTTGGTGAGGTGTGACATATAATACCAGAAAGAGTTAGTTCTCTATAAAAGTAGAGCAAGACAAAAGAACACACCTGACAGAACATCAACGGTGGTGTCGTGGTATTTGGAAACATCAGGGAATAATTCGAATCTCTTTGAGAGATATTGGCTGGATGTCATTGGATAATTTCAAACATGGTACAAAATTATTGAAGTTTTAAACAACACCGTTCACACAGAAATGCACATATATAAAAAAAATGGAGGAGGTTGGTGGATCTATGATTATAATATGCTAAATGAGGCAGGGTTGCCTACACGGTTATATGAGACCCTTCCAACTCCTCAAAAATTTTTTTTTTCTCCACAACATTTAACAAAGAGATTTCCACTTGACGTGTAGGTGTATAAATTGCATTAAAAATTAAAAACATTTTAGAAATTACAACAATTCAGTAATAGAATTGGTAAGACGTTTCACAGTGAGTGAACCTTCGGTTCCCTTTCGATTCTTTTAATTTAGAAACTAGCCTAGATACATTTGTTTTAATATTTGTAATTTACAAATAAAATATTATGTTTTAATATATACATTGAACATTAGTGTTTTTATCCTCTTTTAGATTTTTTCTGACATAATCTTATTGAATACTTTAATCAATACATACATTACCCAATCTCTATTTTTTCTAAATCTAAAGCTATATATCTATATCTATATCTATCTATCTATCTATCTATCTATCTATATACAGTATATAGTAAAACATACAAAAAAAGGCAAAACATGTATATTAAAACATTCCAAAAATTGCAAAATACTATAAAGAAGAAAAGTAGAACACCAGCCATGTTTTAGGTTTTTCGCTTTGAAACAAGCAGAAGGAAGGCTGAGAGAATTAAAACATAGAGAAGACAACTTATATGAACTACATTTCAGCCATAAAAATATTTTTGTGTAAACCAGCTGTGCTATACTATCTTTGAACATATCTGTGTGACTCCTTGATGCTTTTAAAGTCTCCCACCTGAAGAAGCCATCATTAGCATTGTCAGGGTATGAGGATTCTAAACCATACTTTGAGCAGGGCTATAAAGAACCCACCTGTTATTATCTTTTAATTTAGTGATCTTCTGACATCTTATTTGCCTTTGGATTCACTAAACATTTGGACTTTGAACTCTTATTTGTGATTATTGAAATCTGATGTATTTTCAGCATAACCATATGTTATAAAAAGTCAGATTTGATATTTTAAAATGAATGTTTTGTGTGTGTAATTCTAAAAGCTTTTTTCTGTTTTTTGATTGTTAATTGAATAAAACTTTTTTTTGCTTAAAGATTATTTATACATTTGATGCATTATTGTTACATTTTTCTTCGTTATAGTACTACATAAATATATATATGTGTGTGTGTGTAATTTGACATTATCACATACATACATGTGTCTATCTGTATAGATATAGATATAGAGATATGTACAGAGAGAGGTTGCCTCTGTATGATGTGTCTTAATTAACAGATAAACCTCAGGGATTAGGTCATACTAATTGATTTCCTGGTGGGATCCCATAATGTATTCACAATGAAATGAAGCATTCAATATGATGGTACATGAAGATCATAAAACTCATCTTCCTTATTAATTTTCCATTTCTGCTGCAATATCACAGAGCCCATCTTTCCTTTGGCTTTACATTCACTTCCACACACATGAAGGATCCTTTCTGCTTAGTCTATGTTTTCCTGACATTTTCATGTTCCCACCACCTCCCATGAGAGGCTGTTATCTGTATTCACCACCCTTTCTGTGAAGAAACATCCCTGTGTTTCATCTCATTCTGCTGCCTTTGAGCATGAAATCATTATTTAAACTTTTGAGGGATTTGAATGTATCTACCTCATCCCCCTGCTCCCTTCTCTAGTGTGGTAGGGGTGTGCATTCGTTTCCTACGTATTTGTAATCCGCAACGTATAGGGCCATATTCGTTGTATTCGTGGGGAAGTGAAATGTATCGTGATAGCCTTTGACCTTCTATGTCACAGGGGCTACCGGTGCGATTGGTCAGCCCCTGTCACATGATAGAAGCACAAGATGGTGCCAGTAGCCCCGTGACATAGAAGGTCAAAGGTTATCGCCACCATTTTGAATACCGGCAGCCGAGTGTGTGAGTGCAGGAGATGGCTCCTGGACCCCCCGCTGGACCACCAGGGAGTTTTGGTAAGTCTTGGGGGGGGGGGGGGGGGTCACGAGGGTGGGGGTTTGTACTTAATTCAATTTTAGACAAGAAAAGAAAAATAATTAATGCATGTATGTATCGGGGCCCCCCCCTTGCCGAATGCAACATATCTGCCCCCCCGATGAATACAAATCCCGAATGCAACATATGGTGTCCCTCTGCACATCCCTATAGTGTAGTGGTTCTCAGTCCTGTCCTGGAGGAACACCTAACTAGTCTAGTTGTCAGAACATGTATTTATTTATTTATTTATTTATTTATTTATTTATTTAAATTCTTTTAATATACCGATGCTCAAGACAAAGTCTTATCGTACCGGTTTACAGTATAACCAGGGGAAAAACAATAACCAGAAGAGAGAAAGTTACAATGAACAGGGATTACAATACAGGACAATTGAAAGAGGAAGAATTAGTTTAACAAAGCTCACCTAAGAGTAAAACGAAATAGAACACCATTGATTAGCATGGATAATTAACTGAGTGTTTCAAGCATAACAGTTCCTTTCGATAGGGGTTGGGGAGAGGATTTGTCAGGGGAAGGCTTGTGAGAACAACCAGGTTTTCAATTTCTTTCTAAAGGAGAGCAGACAATGTTCCTGGCGGAGGTCTGCAGGAAGTGTGTTCCATAGCTGCGGTCCCGCGGAGGACAGTGCCCTTTTTTGGAGGGACTTGTGACAAATGGATTTATAAGGGGGCGCCTGGAGAGTTCCTTTGTGTGCGGCTCTTTTAAAATGAATATTTTTAATTCCTGATTACTTTGGTATGTCCATGTAAACCCTGGGCAGGTACAAGTAGTGCTCTAGATAGGAATTATTGAGGCATGCTACCTAGGAGCATAGGTGATTATGGAGTCTAATCAATGCCGGGATAACTATTTTTCAGATTTATTTATTTTTATTTATTTATTTATTTACTTACTTAGACATTTTATATACCCTCGATCCATAAATAGAGCACAACAGTTTACACATTGACATTCATAATTATGACTTAACAAATAATATGCCTCATTTACTAAGCATTTTTCTCATAGACACAGAATGTGAGAAAAGCCTTAGTAAATCAGGCCCTATGATTGGTTACAGATGTAGTATTCCTGTATAAATATTGTTATCTATCTTGTGAATTTTGTATTTCATATTAATTATATCTCTTGCTGTATTTACTTACATGTTTTGATTACTGTCTTTTGCCCTTCCTGGCCTTGGGGTTCTAGACTTTCAGGTGTATTAATTTAATTCATACACATTTTTGAATAACCATGTTTTTAGTTCACATTTATAACTCTTTCTATCAGGTAAAATACGTAATGTTTTAGGCAGAGAATTCCATAGCTTTGGGCCTGCTACAGAAAACACACAACTTCGTATTTGCATTAGATGTGGTTTTTTTTATTGTTGGAATAGTCAATAGTCCTTTTTTTTGTGATTTTAAAGTTTGCTGGGGTATGTAAGGTTGCAGTTCACTCCTAATAAACTGGAGTTATTGTAATGAATGATGTTGAAAATTATTGTTAGTACTTTGTAATAAATTCTGGATTGTACTGATAACCAATGCAGTGAGATTAGAGAGGTTTTAATGTGGTCATATTTATTGGATCCTAGGAGAGTCTTCGTGTGGCATTTTGTTATAGTTGTAGCAATTTTAATTGACATGCTGGAAGTCCTAGTAATAAGGAGTTGCAGTAGTCTAGGTCTGAGAATATTAGAATTTGCAGAACAGTACGGAAGTCTACCATTGTTAATAATGGTTTCAACCAGTGTAGTATACACAGCTTGCCGTAACCACTTTAGATTAATGTACTGTTACATTGTTAGGTTCTCATCTAGTAATATTCCTAAGCCCCATACTCGGTCTGAGGAATTTATTTGCAAACTGCCTAGGTTCATGACGGGTGGTTTGACTATCGGAGTGTTTTTACTTAGCCAGATGATTTCGGTCTTTTTGGGGTTTAATGTGAGTTGTAAAAGTTCTTGTTCTATTGTTTTTATATAATTATAAAGTATCAAGACTGTATTTTCATATGTTTTGGAGAGTGGTATGTAAAACTGTAAACTGTCAGCATACAAGAAGAAAGTTGTTCCTCGATTTATTAGTAGTTTACATAAAGGGAGCATATAAATATTGAAAAGTGTTGCTGAGAGGGCCGAGCCTTGAGGGACTCCTGTATCACACTGGAAGGTGTCAGATATGGGGTTGCCTAATTTGACTTGGAATGAGCTGTTGGATAGAAATGATCCCTTGAAAAAGCTTAGAGTAGGCAAAACAAAGAGGATCCTACTTTGTAGGGACATTTCGTATTGATTAATGGAGAATATATTTTTCAAAAGAGATGTTCATTCCTTATAATCCATATTGTATTGAAATGCTTAAACAAGATGGTAAGAGATATATGATTATTTTAAAAAATGGTGACAATTGATAGGACTGTAGTACATCTTTTTGCTGTGTGGATCAGATTTAGGAAAGACAGTGTCAGTGTGTGAGTGTGATAAGTAATATGTATGTGATAAATTGTAATTGGTTAATATCCTAGTTATGTTAGACATATTTTTGTACTGCACTGTTGTATTTTAATGTACATAACATAGTGTGCATTTGTAGATATTTGTTCTATCTATATTATTTTAATATGAAATTTGTTTGTAAAATGTATTTGAACTTTAAAAGGCAAGTGGGATTCCTTCAAAGTTAGTATAGTAGACATATTGGAATCCACCAATTGTACCTTCATGTGTTGATGTACCTCAAGGATTGACTATTTTATCCCAGGAAACAAAAGCTGAGGTAGAGTTGGTTTGAATTAGCTCGTGGAGCTTGTTTTTGTTGTGACCGTCGCTGCTTGATGTCCTCACTCTGCCCTCTTTACCTCTAAGGCGACTCCCTTCGGGTCTGATGGACGGCTGACTACCATGGGTCTCCATGCCATCTCCATCCGGCGTCCCCGGACTGGCTCGATGTTGCAGATCCGCCATGTTGCCTAAAGACCTAGGGCACGTGCGCATGCGCACTCTGATTGAAGTACCAGCAAGGGCGCGATCCTCAGGGGCATCCCCCTGAGATGACGTCATCCGCGTCCAGTATTTAAAGGTCTCTATTTCACTATCTAACTGAGTTAGCAAGGGGATTGCTTCGGCTACACTCCCAAGCTACTCTGCCTCCTCAGACTTACCAGAGGTACCCGCTCCTCGGGGGCCTTGCTCTTTTCATTACTTTCAGATTACAGATAGGAACATGGGCCCTCCTCGAGGGCCCATGTTCCTGGACACTCTGAAGATTCTCTACTGCCTGGAAGCTATCGCTGCTACAAACAATTGTGAGTTACCATCGCTCTCTCAGAGCTTTCCCTGGAACCAGGTACTCGCTCCTCGAGGGCCTAAATCTTTCCAGCTCCTGAGCTTCCTTGAGACCTTATGTGAGTTTTGTCATCTAGTTCTGTTCATGAACTCTGCCTACTCTGCCTACTCTGCCTACTCACTTTCTACAGTTTCTCAACAGCTCAGCCATTCTGGGATCGCTGTTCCAGTACCTGAGGGACTACAGCCCTGCCGGGCATATCAGCTCACTATTGCCACCTCTGGTGGTTTCAAAAACTTGTTTAATAAAAAGAGCTAATGTGTGTCTGTCTCCATACTCAAGCCTAGCCGGTGGTCCCTCTCAGGATATCCTCCCAGGGGCGTGGTCATTTGCCACCAGCCCAGGGATCCACCCACAACTATATCAGATTCACTACAGACTGCTAACTCCTTAGCAAGATGATATCTGAGCTACTACAAGACTGCTGACTCATCCTTCCATAGGAGCCAATAACATCAGAATGTTAACTCCTCACGGAGAATACTACAGATTGCTAACTCCGCAATCCAAATAACAGCAGATTTACTACAGTTTTCTATTGCTTCAGTGAATACTTCTATCTCTATCTTTTTCCTGAAGGTAAAAGTATATTTTTTCTCTATTGTATTGTTATGGATGGTCATGGTTATTTCTGCTTTTATTAATTGGTGATCGGACCAGGGCAATATTGTGTGTGAAGTGTTGATTAGGCAATTGTTGAATTAGCAAATATTAGGTCTAGAGTGTGGCCTGCTTTATGGGTGGCTTTTGAGGCAAATTGTCACCATCCCAGGACTTCCAACATTTCACAGTCTAATGTTCTCGGAGTTTTGTCTACATGGAGGGTAAAGTCTCCTACAATTAATGTAGAATCTGGTGATGGAAACATCTGAGGGGGTCATTTATCAAAGTGCTATATGGCGTTTTCACATGTGTAAATCAGCTTTAATGTATGTGAAAACACCTTTAACGCATAGTGCAATGCAAATTAGGAAAAGGGGAGGATTTTTGGCCAAGTGGGCTGGCTTTATAATTTGCAAAGCCATATTGCACAGCTTTAACTACACCTTTTTCATTAAGGCTTTATTGTACTTTGCAATGTCTTTGTAAATACCATTTTAAGCTGCTGGAGAGCCAGCCTAGCTATCAGGGCCCTCATGAGAGAGAGAGAGAGAGAGAGAGAGAGAGAGAGAACCTAGCTATAAGGCCCTCATAGTAGTTAGGTATTTATACCTCTATATGAGGACCACCTAGTTACTTGAGGTGAGGTTTAGGTAGGAGTGTAAGGATTAGGGGCCACTTTGACATTCAAAGTGAGACATACGAACAGAACAGTGCTCTCTTGTGAAGATTTTCTGACCTTCGGAGTGAGGAAACTCAACCAAAGATGAGATTTGTGCAATGTTCTCTCAACCTAGCTTATTACCCAGGTAGAGAGTCCATCAAGCTAGGTTGAGAGAACATTGCACAAATCTCATCTTTGGTTGAGTTTCCTCACTCCGAAGGTCAGCAAATCTTCCAGACTCCAGTCGGATGACCATTCCTTTATCGGCTCCACCTCAGTACTCGGGGGATCCTAAGTTGTGTAGTGCCACATGTATTTCAACCTCCAGTCTGGACTTTTTCTGAATGATTTGGTTAAGATTTTATTTATTTATTTATTTAACAGTTTTTTATACCGACCTTCATAGTAAATAACCATATCGGATCGGTTTACATTTAACAAGGGTATAACTGGAGTAACAATTCAAGTAAACGAAAGATAACAATAGGTAGGAATAGGTCAAAGTTACAATCAACAGGGAAAGAGAACTTGGAAGCTTGCGACAAGCTGGAAAGAAGATAAGGCAGGAAATAAATATAAAGTGTTACCATAGAGCGTACGGGTTAAAAGCTTAAAAGGTGCTTTAACCTGGAAGTGTCAGAGTCCATTGTTCGTGAGTATAAATGCCAGACCGGGTTAGAGTGAAGGACTCTACCTACATTCAAATGCCAGACCGGGTTAGAGTGAAGGACTCTACCTACATTCTTTTGTTGTTGGATGGCAAGGCATTGGAATGGGCTTCTCCCTTGTGGGAATGGGCTGACCCCTTGCTCTCCAATTTGTCTCTGCATTTAAACAGGTCTTTGAAGATCCTGGCCCTGAGCACTGATCTCTTGCACTTACGACAAGGTTCACATTCTTTAAGCAACTACGCTATTGAATTCCGTACCCTGGCCATGAAACTAAATTGGCAAGGTCCCAGCCTGCTTGCCATATTCCTAGATGGACTAGCACCTCAAATTAAGGATGAACTCTCTGCTCGAGAACTTCCTAATTCACTTGAAGGACTCATTGATCTTACAGGAAAGATCGATTGACGACTCCAGGAGCAGGCACGGGAGAAACGTTCCACGCAACAGTATCGCCTCAAGGAACCACTCCTTCTTGATGAAGACACTGGGTTGTCTCTTGAAGAACCAATGCAACTTGGCCGTAGCCACCTCACGGTTGCTGAGAACTCTTGCTGCCGTCAATTTGGTCTTTGCTTATATTGTGGGAATTCCACACACTTGCTGTCCCACTATCCTGAAAGGAGGGATCGAACCCCACATCAGGAGATGTCAGAGACAGTAACCCTTGGCCTCATGACCACCTCACCACTGTTCCTATTTCTCGCCACCTTGGAATTCACTTCCACTTGCCTTTCCACTCAGGCACTAGTGTACTCTGGTGTGGGAGGGAACTTTATCCAACAGGATCTCATGGATCAATATCAAATTCCCATGTGTTCTGTGACTCTTCCAGTGACTTTCTCTTCAGTTCATGGGAACTTCCTCTCCGGGGTCATGACACAGGCTACATCAACTCTTACCTTGAAGATTGGTCCGGATCATGCTGAACTTATCTTGTTTTATATTCTTCCCACCGCTGTGAGTCCAGTAATTTTGGGCCTGCCTTGGCTACAAAAACACCAGCCACAATTTGACTGGGTCACCACCGACTTGATATAGTGGGGTCCGTGGTGCTCAGAGTCTTGTCTGAAATCGATGGAACCTCTCTGCTCCCTAACGGTGGCTGTCACCCTTTCTAATTCCATCCCTCCATGCAAGAAGTCCCAGGAAACACAGACCAGGCCTTGCTTCCTTTGAATGAACATCTTAGGGGCGCTTTTTACCAAGTTGAAAGAACAGCTGTCGCAGAAAACAGCTGAGACTGAAGCCCTTGCAAACAGGCACACTCGAGCCATAAAAGGTTTTATGTCTCTTCTGACTTATAAGGAGGACAAAATCCGGAGTCTGCACACCCTTTTGCAAATTGAGAAAGCAAAAGTGTACTCCCCTGTGGATGCCTTGACACCGACAAGGTCCTCACCGGTTCATCCAGATAACCCTGGAAGAATTCTTCCCCGGAACTTCCAGGACTCTCAATTCATGAGCCCACAAGAGCCAGCGATGAACCGGTGCCCTGTCCCCTCCGATTCTCGGAGGGTGGGTCTTGAGGAGGGGGTACTGTTACGCCCGCCAGCCGTGGCCCCTGCGACGGCTTGCCTTACCCTCTTCCCCGTCGCAACGGGACAGAGAGATTGCATCTGGCATCGCTTTCTTCGGCGCAGCCTGGTCGGCATCGGGGAGGTCTCTGTACGTGGCTGGGATGCTGTGTCATCGGTTTTCTTCTTCCTGCCTCCTAGATGCATGCACGCACCTCTCTGCCCTTCTTATAGGGCCCACGGTGTGCTATGCCTCTCAGACTCTCCTTCTGATGTCACCATTGCAGCAGGACTCGACTGACAGGATGCATGCACGCACCTCTCTGCCCTTCTTATAGGGCCCACGGTGTGCTATGCCTCTCAGACTCTCCTTCTGATGTCACCATTGCAGCAGGACTGACTGACAGGACTCGTTTTGGCAACTGCTCTCCTCCCTGAGATGTTGGTTGTCTTGGATTTCCTGTTTCCTGACCGCCATTGCCAGCTACTTGCCTATGATCTTTGCTTCGTCTGACCACGTCATTGCCAGCTACCTGCCTACAACCCTTGCTTTGCCTGACCATGCCATTGCCAGCCTACCTGCCTATGACTTTTGCTTCGCCTGACCACGCCATTGCCAGTTGCCTGCCTTCAATCTCCGCTTCACCTGGCTCCGCCTGCCGACGGATCCTGGCAGATTCGCAACATTCAGATTCCTACCGTCCGTACGCTAACACTATTACTATTCTCTTCTATTCATGGCGAACCTTTACCAGGCAAAGTTACTTTCTCCACAGTCCCCATTTGGCTGTGCACTGGATCTCTACACATGGAAACCATTTCCTTCCTGGTACTGGACAAGGCTATACACCCTGTGGTCCTTGGACTGCCATGGTTAAAACTACAAATGCCACAATTTGACTGGAACACTCTACACTTGTCCCAATGGGGCAACTACTGCCATAAAAAGTGCCTGGAGGTTGTGCCCCTGATGCCTTGCCTAGCCACTACAACATCCATTCTGGGTCTTCCACTGCAGTACTCCTCCTTCAAGGATGTGTTTTCGAAGAAAGTCGCGGACACCCTACCTCCTCACCGCTCATTTGATTATGCTATAAACTTATTGCCTAACACTGAGCCTCCTCGAGGAAGGGTCTACCTACTTTCACCGACTGAGACAAAAGTCATGTCTGAATATACACAAGAAAATTTGGCAAAGGCTTCATTTGGCCTTCCAAATCTCCCTCTGGAGCAGGGTTATTTTTTGTGGGGAAAAAGGACGGCTCTCTCAGCTGTGCATAGATTACCATGGTTTAAATGGGATTACCTAGAAGGACCGCTACCCCTTGCCATTAACCTCAGAACCTTTTGATAGACTCCAGGGGGCCAAGATATTTACCAAATTGGACCTCAGAGGAGCTTACAATTTAGTCAGGATATGCTAGGGCGACGAATGGAAAACCACATTTAACACCTGCAACGGTCATTTTGAATATCTGGTAATGCTGTTTGGCCTCTGCAATGCTCCAGTGGTATTTCAGAATATGATGAACAAAATCTTCAGAGACATGCTTTACACTTGTGTCGTGGTTACCTGGACAACATCCTGGTATTTTTACAAGACCTCCAATGCCATCACCAGGATATCACCAACATTCTGCAATGCTTAAGGATAACCAGTTATACGCCAAGCTGGAGAAATGTTCTTTTCATCAGGCGTGGAAAAACTAAAACCAGACTGATGCCTTTGAAAGGATTTTATTCAATTATTATTGAACATGTCCATTTCCATGGTTTTCCTGGATCGGTTACCATCTTGTTTTGTGGATCCACCCTTTTTCACCAGGAGTCCATCCCTTTTCTGGGCTTTGTGGTCTCAAGCCAGGGCTTCCACACAAAAGACTAAGAATATTCGGGATTGGCCCCAACCAACGGGCCTTAAAGCGCTTTGAAGATTCCTTGGCTTTACTAACTACTACAGGTCATTCATCCATCATTATTCTACACTAACTGCCCCACTTATGGCTATGATTCGAAAGGGAGCCAATCTCTCCCAGTGGTCACCTGAGGCCGTGTCAAACTTCCGGGAGCTCAAGGAGGTGTTCCTACAAGAACCATGCTTGCATCATCCTGATCCCCAATGACCCTTCATTGTTGAAGTGGATGCATCAGACGTTGGTGTTGATGCAGTCCTCAGCCAGCATTCAGCCAACCACACCTTGCACCCGTGCTCATTCTTCTCCTGACGCTTCTCTCTGGCCGAGCATAATTATGAAATAGGGGACAAGGAATTACTGGCAATCAAACTGGCCTTTGAGAAGTGGCGCCCCTGGCTCGAGGGAGCACAGCACCAAATAATGGTATATACTGATCATAAGAACCTCAAGTACTTACACCATGATCAAAGCCTTAATCATAGGCAGGCCCACTGATCTCTCTTTTTTACTCGGTTCAATTTCCTACTACAATACCGGCCAGCCAATAAGAACACCCGAGCCGATGCACTCTCTCGTTCTTTCATCACTGAAGATGTTCCAGATGTTCCACAGCACATTACTGATCAAACTAAAATACTCCTCTCCGCCACACTCACAGTGCCATCAGGAAAGAAGGTGGTTCCCTGACCACTTCGAAGGAAAATCCTCTGCTGGGCGCATGATTCCTTGCTCGCAGGCCATCCCAGACAAGCTAGAACTCTTTCCAATCTCCAGAGGTTCTATTGGTGGCCAACCATGAAGAAAGACGCTCAAGCATATGTGGAATCATGTCCCACTTATGCTCGTCTGAAGCCACCGGCAGGCCATCCTTGGGGTTTCCTACAACCTCTTCCTGCACCTAGCGAGCCATGGACACACATAGCCACAGATGTCATTGTTGACCTACCCCCTTCCAGTGAGAAAAACACCATTTGGGTCACCATGGACCGATTTTCGAAGATGGCTCACTTCGTGGCGTTACCTTGTCTTCCTTCAGCTCCGGAATTAGCAAAATTGTTCATTCATCACATCTTTCACCTCCACAGACTCCTGAGACATATACTCTCTAACCAAGGCGTCCAATTTATGGCCAGGTTTTGGAGGTCACTATGTAAAAAATTCGATATTGATCTCACATCGGCTTATCACTTGCAGGCCAAAGGTCAGATAGAGAGGACGAACTGCACCCTGAAGCAGTTTCTTTAGGCGTATGTGAACTCTCGGCAGAATGTCTGGTCTGACTTATTCCCTGAGCTGAGTTCTCCTTGAACTCCTACCAGACTGCATCTACCGGGTCATCATCCTTCCAAGTAGTATACGGACACCAGCCTCTGCCTCCTCTTCCAATACCTCTTTCTGTGTTTTCTCTGGTGGCACAGGCCTCTGCACAAGAGATACATCAACTCTGGAGCACACCAAACAACTTCTACAGCAAGCCGCCCAGAAGTCAAAGAAATTCTACGATGCCCATCATCAGGAAACCAAGAAACACAGAGGAAGACGGTCTAAAAAAGCCGTGAGGAAACACAACAAAAAATAGCCGAAAGTCCTTTAAAAATTTGTTTATTAGTTGCCTGACTGTAGGCCTGAGTTTCGCCCAACGAAGGGCTGCTTCAGGGGCTATAGGATAATAAATAAATAGACAAATAAATAAATAAATAACATTAAAAAATTATTCTAATATGATTAAAAACAGACATCAAACCAGCTCAATCTAAAGGTTTTAGGATTACAGGAAAACAATAAACATAACAAATTGTAAGACTGATCTATATACACACATTATAAATTTAAACTTATATGTGTATATGAACAAACGGAGGGGAACTAGTAAAAAATGAACACCATAACAACAGAATAAAATCATAAATAATATTAATCCAATCGTATGAGACAAACAAATTGCGTCTTACAGACGTAGCATACATTAGGAGAATTTAATCAATATAAAATGATGGAATGTAAATGTCAAATAGTCATACCTTGTTTGAGACTAAAAAGGCTTATTCAAAGATGTGCTTTATCCATGGAGGTTCATAGGCCAACTTCATAGGCCAACCTAGGGAACGCCCACCAGGCTGGGCCTGGTGGGCGTTCCCTAGGTTGAAAAGGGGATGCATGGCTTGAGCAGTCCCCTTTTCACCTGAGGAACAGCCGGCGCTGGCTTTACCTTGTTAGCTGCCCTGATTCTGTGAATCTCCTGCGGGGATTCCCTGAGTTGCTGGCTCAATCGTTTCAGCGAGCCTGACGCGCTTGACTCGACAAAAAGCTGCTACACACGTGCTTGCTGGGTTTTCTTCCTCTGTGAATCTCCGGCGGGGATTCCCTGAGTTGCTGGTTGAATCGTTTCAGAGCCCGACACGCTTGGCTCTGCAAAAGCTCCTGCACATGTGCTTGCTGGCTTTTCTTCCCCAGTAGATACAGAGACCTCGTTGCTGTGAGAAGAGGGAGACGCTGAGGCTTTGGCAGATCAACTCCTCAATTCATTGCTCGGTATGTAAAAAAAAACAACAACAAAAAAACAAAACCTGTTTTATTCTTTTACAGTTTCAATTGATTTACTGCACTCTAGATTCCCTACCCCTTCCCCCTCTTCCCAGCCGTTAGTTATGCTTGTTATGCTTAAGGGACAGCGATCCCATTAACTGTGCCATGGTTTATATGCTTTCACTTTGTCTTAAAGGGCCAGTGGCCCCTGTAAGGACAGGCCGTCCTTTCTGCATGGCAGGGCATTGTTTTGCTGGAAAGTACTTATAGTATTTATATGGGCCGGTGGCCCATATAAATAACTCTATTTAATGGGCCACCGGCCCCCAAATTTAAGCGGACAAGCTGTCCTTTAAAGGCAAGAGTTAGCAGTTCCCTGTTATGTTGCATTTATGTTCTGTGCTACAGGTCACATATTCTTCTGAATTATTGCATTGGGTTACATTGCAGCGTTGGCTTAGCAGCCCCTTGCAATAATCTTACTTAATTTACGGGACAGCAGTCCCATAATCATTGCTGCCCGGCTGATTAAAAAAAAAAAAAAGGAATTTATTTGAGTCATTGTTTTTTCTTATTAGAACCTGTTTTGCAACTGTGGTCCACATGTTAGCAGCCAGAGGGATATTGCATTTGTCCATCGGTGTGCACATGGCAGGCAGCCTTGTTGGGCTAGGGCACATGGCAGGCGGCCATGTTGGTTAAGGCAATTGCATTGTACATTGCGAGCAATTTCCGAAATTGTTTGTTGATTGGTCCTTGCACTTCGCTTGCTTGCATGCTGTCATTTATTATTACTTTTCCAGCTTTCTAAACATGGCTTACATCATGCAAGATCAGGACCATACAGCACACACCTCATCTTGCACACCTGCTAATCCCTTGACACTAGAGCCCTCGTCAGATGTCGCAGCTGTTGAATTACCTCACCCGAAGGCTCTCAAAAAGCCCAGAGCCCAGAAGTCTAGACGAACGTCAGGAGCTCAACATAGCCAAGGATGCGCAAAGACATCTGCTCCGGCATCGATGCAACCTCAAGTCATACAACCTCAAGTCCAGGAATCGCTGCCTGGAACAGTGGAGTTGACAGACATGGATCTTCTGCTAGCTGAGATTCGGGAACAGGCAACTGCTCATGGGACTCAATAGGTCTGGGAGCACATGGCCGCTGCGGCAAAAACACAGATTCCGGCGGTTCAAGCACCTATTCCTGCTATTCAAGTTCCCATCCTGGTGATACAGCCACCCATTCCGTCCATTGATCCTGCTGCTACATCCACAACCACAAAAAAGAAGTCACGCCGTGTGCACCCAGCACGACCTAGACCTATCTTGGAACGTCTAAGTCCAGACTCTGTGCCCCCATTCACTTCAAGCCGCAGACAGACAACAAACGCTCGGTGTTGCCCTGCCAGGTCTCTGCCGGCAGCTCAACCGGCGGCATCTTGCCTCAAACATTCATTACCTACCACTGACTCCTTTCCTACTAGGAATAGAGGTAAGCCCAATGATCATTTGGATGTTGGTTCTTCATCTGACTGCAGCGACGACGACATGGCTTTAGTTAGAGCTATTTGCAATGTTTTTAAAACCTTTAAAAGAAAATGGTCAGCAGGACGTAAAAGTTCTGGCTTGCCCACTTTGGTCTGGGACTTGGTCCCCAACAGCGACGCTGCGCCGTCCAACCCTGCTTGCTTACCCATTCTCCCAAGGGTGGATCCAGTTCCCCAGGTTGATGTTCCACCAGTCCTCACGATTCCCCCCACCTCCAATCCAATTGTGTCCCCTTCACCCACCGCACCCCCCGCTTCGGTCCCACAAAGATCACAAGCCTCTGAGCTTACGGAAGAGGTATTGTGCGGAGTGACCTCTCTAGCTCACAGCGTCCCTCTCACGACAAAAAACAAGATATGGAACAGGGAATTCATTGACATTTTTTCTTTGCTAATCACTGATTTGGACACTGAGCTTGAAAAAGAGGGATCAACTTCTGTAAAAGATAAACACCCAAAAATTGCAAAAACTATTCACAATTGGGTTAAAGCATTTCACATCCTTATCAGTGTCATTGTCGAGCGGGAGCCTGAGCAGTCCCCGTTCCTCATCAGGTATTTAGACATCATTATCAAAGCCCAGCGATATCCGGTTCAAGAAGGCTATGGCTTATAACCGCTCTCTTACCTGGAAACACAGGTTGTTGGACTTATGGCTGGACGAGATGACGTTACATAAGTCCACCGGGCAAGACAAACCCTTTCCTGCCTTTCCCCGCGACAGGCATTCCTTTCACGGCACCGGCAGGCGTGACGTATGCAGGCATTTTAACGCTGGCATCTGCACATAGGCACACTGCAAGTTCAAGCACCTGTGCTCCTCCTGTGGCCTCAGGTCTCACCCAGCGGCCCAATGCCGGAGCTCAAAAGAACGCCATCCACCCCATCAGCCTTCCAACAACCAACTAGCTGAATTCACTAGCCCCAACTGCAGTCAGCATTAATGCAATGCGCCCCTGGCTTCAAATATATCCTTTCCCTGACAAAGCCGAGGAGATATCTAATGGCTTCATGTACGGCTTTAGAATTCCTTGTCAATTTGGCACCCCCAACTCCCAACCCCCACCTCGTAACTCACATTCTCTAGCTAAGCATGAAGAGGAGGCGACCAAGAAGATTCGTTCTGAATTACTTTTAGGGAGAATAGCAGGTCCATTCCTCTATCCACCCTTTCCCAATATGGTGGTTTCCCCTCTTGGCATGGTCCCCAAAAAAGAAACAGGTCGCTACGGCCTCATCCATAACCTTTCATTCCCCCCTGGCAATTCTGTCAATGATCATATTGACCCACACTTATGATTTGTGTCTTACACCTTGGTGGACTCTGCCATCCGCCTCATCAGGAATGCAGGTCCCCTGATGCATATGGCAAAAGTTGACATAGAGTCTGCTTTTTGCCTGCTACTGGTGCACCCCAACTCATTCCATTTACTTGGTTTCCATTTCAAAGGGCAATTCTTTTATAACAGATGCATCCCCATGGGCTGCTTCATTTCCTGTGCTGTATTCAAACTATTTAGTTCATTTTTGCACTGGGTTATCGAGCAGCAATCGGGATCCCAGCTGCTTGTTCACTACCTAGATGACATCCTGCTGATTGGGCGCAATAGCGATGATTGTGAGAACTTGCTTTTGTCAACTAAAGCGGTCGCTTCTCAATTTGGTGTCCCATTAGCAGGAGAAAAAACCGAAGGCCCAGCCAGGGCAATTCCCTTCCTAGGTATACAGTTAGATGCTGATACTCAGTTTTCTCACCTCCCAGTGGATAAAATTGCCAGGCTCCGCGATGCTATTAGTGAAATGTGCAGCATAAAGAAAGCAACCTTATGTCAATTTCAATCCCTGATAGGTCTACTCTGTTTTGCATCTAGAGTCATTCCAATGGGTAGAGCCTTCCTACATAGGCTCTCCTTGGCAACCTCCGGTGTGTGCAAAAAACACAATCGTATACGAGTCACCAGTGCAATTAAGCAAGACTTACTCATTTGGGAAACATTCTTGAGGGATTTTAATGGTGTCTCATTTTGACAGGATCCCCCCAGGCTTAACGATGACCTTTAGTTATTCACCGATGTGGCAGGAGGCGTTGGATTCGGCATTTATTTCCAGGGGGCATGGTGCGCTGAATGCTAGCCCCATCATTGGTTACAACACAAGATTGCTAAGGATCTTACCTTTCTTGAATTGTTTCCAATCATTGTGGCTCTCGAAATTTGGGGTCCTTCACTAAGTAGATCGCACATTGTTTTCAGATCTGACAATTTAGCCTTGGTACAAATTATTAATGCCTTGTCTGCTCGCATCTTTGAGTCCAATGCCCTCGTAAGGCGGCTAGTTCTCATCTGCTTGCGCTTTAATATTACCTGCCATGCTAAGCACATCCCTGGTGTAAATAATCATATTGCTGATTCTCTCTCCCGATTACAGCTGACAGCTTTCCGATGCCACGCCCCGACAGCAGATCTCCTACCTACCCCCGTACCCGAGGAGGTGTGGCATCTTGGCCCCCCGAATTTTGGAATTTAATCTTGGGATCATTATCTGAGAACACACGTCGGACTTATAGAAATGCCTTGTTACACTTCTGCAGCTTCATGGACATTGAATCTGTTAACAATGACATGTGGCCTATATCGGTGTCCTCCCTATTGCATTACATCTTACATTGCAAGAGGGAGGGTAAATCCAGAGCAGCAGTAGCTAGCAGACTAGCAGGCCTTTCCTTCTTTTCAAAAATATTGGGTTTTCCCAGCTGCGCCTCGCTATTCCCAATCAAAAGAGCTATGCTAGGTTGGCGAAGGGAGGAGGCTATAACAAAAGACATTAGGAGGCCCATATCATTAGACATCCTGAGACAGATCTTCAAATCATTAGATGTCATCTGTGCTGATACCTTTGAAGCTAATTTATTTAGATGTGCATTTTCCCTCTCCTTTTATGCGGCTTTACGCGTGAATGAGCTTACGGCCCATTCTGTGCATAGGCCGTCCCCCGCATGCTTGCTAACAGAACACACCACGCTCGAAGGCAAAAAACTTCACATCTGTATCCGTTGGTCGACGACAGATCAATTCGGTACTGGTTCTGACATTACACTCAATGAATGGCCAGGGGAAGCCACTTGTCCAGTGCTTTGTACCAGCATATACTTGCGTCTGCGCCCTTCGGGTGCCAGCCAACTGCTGATACACGCTGGGCGGGAGCCGCTAACCCGTTACCAATTCACTCATGTCCTCCACAAGGCTCTGCAGTCTGCAGGAGTCGGAGTACGGGGCTATTCTTCCCACTCCTTCTGGATAGGGGCCGCAACCACAGCAGCTAGCCTGGGTTTGTCTGACAGGGAGATCATGGCCATAGCAGATGGCGATCAGGACAGTTTTCTCGCTATGTTTGGCCGCTCACGTATTTTAACTGTACTGCATAACACACTCCTTTCTCTGTCGACAGATCACAGTTCACGTATGTGTGTCACCTGGATTGTAGGCCACTCTTTTGTGCATTGGGCGCATAAGAGGGCCTTCCAGCGCCCACAGGGAGAACACCTGGGCTTCGCTACTCGGCGGGTATCGCTGCTTTGGAAAAGTATACCAGGGATGCGGAGGGACCAGCCGTTGCCGACGGTCATGGAGCTGCTAAAGGTTTATTCCCCCCCCCAGATGCTCTCATCATACATCTCGGGGGTAATGACATTACTATCGCTAAGAGTGTTGAGCTAACTCGCAAAATTCAAGGTGATTTAGTAACTCTTCACTCTTTACTCCCACACTCAGTCCTTCTTTGGTCCCTTATTACTCCCCGAAGGTTTTGGAGGGGGGAGCGCTCACATCCAGCTGTTTATAGAGTTAGAAGGAAAATTAATAAATGGATCACTAAATTCTTACCCACTATCGACGCTTTCTGTATTAAACACGAACTCTTAGATGACAGCCCGGGTTTATTCAGGCCGGTTGGGACACACCTCTCGGATATTGGGTGGGATATTTTCAATTCTGATATCCAAGATGCAATTGAGGCTATCCTACCACTTTTTGGCCACAGCAGCTTAGTGCGTGGCTTGGGGGTCTCCCGGTAAGTGTTACCGCTACCGGAATCCATGGCGCGGTGACCAGCCTAGTCACACCCCACATAAGGTTCGGTAAAGCACAGCCCTGGGGCCTGCGGCACCCAGAGGGCTGAAGCAGGCAGCCTTGGCTGGGGCCAGCGGCCCAACAGGTCTCGCACAGATCCTCGACACTTTGATGGCCTAGAGGAGGAGGGAACCGAGGCACTTAGAACAAATGACTCTGACTTTTATGGTCAGGTCCCAGGCAAATGACACTGTGGCTTCGACGGCCAGGTGTCTGAGGTAGGTGCCCGGTTTCCAAGCTTAACACTTCCTTGCAAGGGATAGCGCTGGTCACCAAGAGCCAACTCAGTATTTAAGTTATGAAAAGTTATACAAGTTGTATTATTTAGGCTATGTTAGCTTTTTGATGTATTATATATTATATGCTGATATTGTATTTAAGGGCTGCGGCCATTATTTATTCCAACCAATATACTTATCGAATGTTAAGCTGTGAGATCCTTTGTAATCGGGAAAAGGGGAGGGGGTGGTTGGTGGGTGGGGGGGGGGGGGGCGGATGTGTAAGGGTCATCGAAGCATTTCAACTGTCCACATTGTTTGGGGAAGCGAGCACAATGTGGGCGGGGAAGGCGAGATGGGGGGGGGGGGGGCAAGGCGAGGGGCTGGGCCTGGCTGGCATTCCCCAGGTTGAAAAGGGGACGCACGGCTTGAGCAGTCCCCTTTTCACCTGAGGAACGGCTGGCGCTGGCTTTACCTTGTCCCTCCCACCCTCCCATTATAGGTGACTCTATACTTGTCGCAGCCCTTGGTGTTGCGCGGTGACCAGCCTAATAAATGGATCACTAAATTCTTACCCACTATCGAAGCTTTCTGTATTAAACACGAGCTCTTAGATGAGAGCTGCCTGCTTCAGCCCTGGGGCCTGCGGCACCTGGAGGGCTGAAGCAGGCAGCCTTGGCTGGGGCCAGCGGCCCAACAGGTCTCGCACAGATCCTCGACGCTTTGACGGCCTAGAGGAGGAGGGAACTGAGGCACTTAGAACGAACGACTCTGACTTTTATGGTCAGGTCCCAGGCACATGACACTGTGGCTTCGACGGCCAGGTGTCTGAGGTAGCTGCCCGGTTTCCAAGCTTAACACTTCCTTGCAAAGGGTAGCGCTGGTCACCAAGAGCCAACTCAGTATTTAAGTTATGGAAAGTTATACAAGTTGTATTATTTAGGCTATGTTAGCTTGTTGATGTATTATATATTATATGCTGATATTGTATTTAAGGGCTGCGGCCATTATTTATTCCAACCAACTTATCAAATGTTAAGCTGTGTGATCCTTTGTAATCGGGAAAAGGGGAGGGGGTGGTTGGTGGGTGGGGAGGGGGGCGGATGTGTAAGTGTCGTCGAAGCATTTCAACTGTCCACATTGTGTTTTAGGTAAAGCTCTTGGAGGTGCCAGAGGTGCCGCTGTAGCTGATGACTTTACTGAAGCCTTGGGAGCACCAGTTAGGAACAGGAAGAAATCCAGCTGAGCTGCAAAATAAAGGCTGGATCTTCCCATTCCCCTGATCTTGCTGATACTTCTTCCCTAATGCACAACAAAACAAGGTGAGAGAGAAGGACAGTTAGGAGTCTGAGGAAAAGAAAAGAAAATATCCTTGTGGTGTGGCAAGCCACCAAGTGACCCAAGTCAAAGCGGAAGAATTTTGGGCACTGCTGGTTTTTACACTTATCGCCTAATGCAATAAAATAAATGCAAACAGCAGCAGCATGGGGAAAGGGAAAGAAATAACAAAGCTCCCCTCCCTTAGAGTTTTTATGGATTTCTGCAGAGAGGACAAAAGTAAATAAATGTAAACTTCAGAATGACGGAAATATGTGCACTATACTACTAATCCCTAACTACAGCTGAGGGGTGGGGGAGGGGAGGCTGTTTTCAAGGCATTGGAAAGGCAAACTGCTTTCCCCAGCAAACAAATGCAAAAATATATAAATAGGTAAAAATAAAAGAATGTAGTAATACTTCAACAAAAATTTAACCAAAATATGTCATCATTTTATAATATGGAAAAATAAAATAGTATGATTTTTTTTTTTTTAATAAAATGATGGCGCCAAGGATATATTCAGTCTCTATAGATCCATGTATACAAGGAGAAAAACCAGGACTGGATCCACCTGTCCCCGACAAAACGGAGTCAGTTGGCAGCCTCATCCCTGGCAGGTCATGTGTAGTCTATGAAGAAAGTCCATAATGACATTGAAGTGTCTATTTTCTAAACTGTGGCATGTGCTAATGTGCCTTATCAGGTGTTATTACTAGTGAATAGACCCCATTAGATATCCCGGGGTCTGCAGTACATAAGACATGTTACCTTTGTGACTCCTGAGTGTCCAACCGTAAAATCAAAAGTAATGTCCCCACTGTCCGTTTCTTCTAGCAGTAAACAAGCACCAGCACTGAAAGAAACGAGCTTGTGCACAGCCCTCCATAGAAATGCATGTTGTAGACAGTTATCTGCTGCTTTATGAGAAAAATATAGATAGATGATATGTGGTGGGAGTCAGAGCACAAGTTGCTGAGCCCTCAAGTACAGTTACCTCGTAGAAAGTTCTTTGATTGTCTCTATCACATGGGGATTCCTCTCTACTCTTTTTATAACAGCAAAAAAACCTCTCTCCACCCCCCAGGCTCCTCTGTCTTTGTTGTCTGTTTTTTTCACAATATGATTCACTTTTTTCAGATAAAATCAGCATAAAAGCGGTTTAAGCCCCACACTGTGAAGAGCTTGAAAAACAGCCTCAGTCCCCTTGCTGATTCAAGGACTGTTCACCGTGATCCCAAAACTTTTTTGAACTTGTTATAAACTACATTTGAAACAGTAGTGTAAATAAGAGTTATTTATTTTTAAATTATCTACCAAATGTACAGGACACATGTTCAATTAAAGGCTCCAGATGACTTACAGCAACTGCAAAAAACAAAATTACAATAACATTAAAATAGAATAAAAACATACAGCATATTTAAAAAAATAAGTAGAACATCTATAACAAACATAAAATAATGACATCTAAGTCATTATTAATAATACATCACAGCGAAAAACCTCAAGAATCCCCACCAAAGACTCAATTTCCCTCTAGATAATTATAGTAAGAAAAAGCATAAAACATAGTACAACAATAAAAATTTCACAATGGGATCTTCAGTAAAAAAAAAAAAAATAAAACACACACAGCATTTTACATTGTTTCCTAAAAGATAAATAATCTTCATTAGTTTGTAACTGTTTGGAAAGCGCGTTCCATAAAATGGGAGCAACACAAGAAAAATGTTATATCTTATACAAAAGGGATACAAGAGTAATATCTATACATACATATATACATAGAAATGACAGCAATAAGCAAGCTACCCCCACGTTCATTTGTTTACCCAGACTGTGTAGTTCAGTCCTTGTTGGTTGTTGTCTGAATACAAATCTTCTTTTCCACATTTCCCCTTGCCGTTGAAGCATAGAGCAATGTTGCAGTTGCATTAACCTTTCGAAGGCTTATTGATGTGTAAGGGTAGTAATCACCAGGTACATAAAGCTTCAAATGCTCTTTTAAGAAAACAGAGGCCTTTCTAAATATAGAGCTTTAAAAATTAAAATGAATATCTTAAATTTTATATGACTCAGAACAGGAAGTCAATGAAGACCATAAAAAACAGAGGTTATATGATCCCTCAAACTTAATCTCATTAAGAAATTAAGACAGTATTCTGAACATACTATAATCACAGTGTAGCGGGACCACAGTTCACAGGGAAAGGAGGGGTGGGGGCTGAATCCGAGGTTCTACCTAGTCCTTAGGGCCTATCTTTCTCTTCACAGTGAAGAATATTCAGCCACTAGGGTACCAGGTTTCCTTTAGCAGGAAGGAGGTTTACATCTCTGGGGCCCCTAGTTCAGAATTGGGGCAACACACTCAGTGCAATACTCAAATATACTTGGCAATGGGTACTCACAATGTCTGATCTGCACTGAAGTACGATGCACTCTTGCAATAAAAGGATGGAGGCCAAAGGTGGTGTTCAACTGAAAAACTTTACTTCAACTTAAACAAGATAACCCCAAAATTATAAAGAGCAAAATAAAAAGTATCACAAACAAGCAGTGGTTAACTTAATCCATGGTGCATTTTATAGCCATTCTTGTTCTTCCAATTGACCCAGTCTCTACTATCCCTCCCCCATAAAGGGTGGAGGATTGTCCTCATTCACTATCATAAAATAGGGTAACCCTCCAAACCCCTGGCTGGTTCACAAATAGATGTTTCAGAAAAACTCTCTTCACATTACAGATCCTCAAGTCTTCTCTTTTGTTGTTAACTGGGTATAAAAATGGAAGAATCCCAAGAACTCAGTGCTTCCAGAGATGGGGGTTTGCCCTTCTATCAGGATCTGTTCCACAGGAAAACATAGTAACATAGTAATGATGGCAGAAAAAGACCAAATAGTCCATGCAGGCTGCCCAGCAGGTTTCTTATGGTAGTAACTGCCATTCTGTGAAAGTTACTCCCAAGCCTTATGTTAAGGTTAGTAATATTAACAATCAAAAACAAACACTGTCAAACCCATAACAAAATTACTGCTAGCAACATTTTTTATACAGTGTGAGCAGCTTCTTGATATTTCAGACAATGCAGTTTGAACATGCTTTGCTTTTGAACTTGGCCCTAGAAGCAGTCCTGTACTTTTTCCCTAATATCTGTGTATCAGTACCACAGACCGTAAAAGGGCCCAGCATTAGCTGTCATCTGAATCCTATTCCCCTTCCCTCCCCTCCCCCCCCCCACTTTCGAAGCGGAAAGTGATGTTGTAGATGTATCAAAATCATAAAAGCTAATTGATTAATGGTGGTAATCCCCTTGTCATCAGTTATTGGAAGTAGTTGTGATTCCATGCAGGTTACTCCCATGCACCCTTTCCTTCATTTTTACCTCTAAATGTTAGGGATCTACAGTGTTTATCCCATGCCTTTTTTAATTCATTTACTGTTTTAGTCTTCACCACTTCTTTCGGAAGGGCATTCAAGGCATCCACCACCCTCTCCATGAAGAAATATTTCCTGATGTTGGTTCTGAGCCATCCCCCCTGGAGATTCATTTCTTGACACCTAGTTCTACTGTTCGCTTTCCAGCAGAAATGATTTGAGCATCGTGTATCATTAAAACCTTTCTGAAGGTCTGTATCATATTTTCCCTGTACCTCCTCTCTTCCATGGTATACATATTTAGATCCTTCATCCTCTCTTTATGAGTCTCCCAATACAGACCCCACACTTTTTTGGTTGCCTTTCTTTGGACTGACTCAGTTGTGTCTCTGTCCTTTTTGAAATACAGTCTCCAAAACTGAACATAGTATTCCAGGTGAGACCGCACCAAAGAACTGTACAAGGACATTCTCATCTCCTTTTTCTTACTAGTTATTCCTCTCTCTATGTAGGCCAGCATTCTTCTGGTTTTAACTATCACCTTGTCACATTGTTTCACCACCTACAAAAATCACCAAACACTACCACTGTAAGGTCCCTCTCCCAGTCCAAGCACATTAGTCTTTCGTTCTCCATTACATACAGCTTTTTTGAATTACTGCATCTCAGATGTATGACTCTATATTTCTTGGCATTGAATCACAGCTGCCAAACTTTTAACCACAATTCAAGCTTTCTTAAATCACTTTTCATTCTTCTATTCCTTCATGTGTGTCCATTCTGTTGCAGATCTTAGTATCATCTGCAAATAGACAAATTTTACCTTCTATCCCTTTTGTAATGTTGCCCACAAAGATATTGAACAGAATTAGTCCCAAAACCGATCCTTGTGGCACTCCACTTAACAATGTTCTCTCTCCTATCTGTCAACCAGTTTGTAATCCAACTCACCACCTTGGCACTGAGTTACAAGCTTCTTATTTTATTCACAAATCTCCTATGTGGGACCGTATCAAAAGCTTTACTAAAATCCATGTATATCACATCGAGTGTTCTTCTCTGATCCAATTCTCTAGTTGCCATTCAAAAAAATCAGTCAGATTTGTCTGACAGGACCTTCCCCTGGTGAATATGTTCAGTCTTGGGTCCAGTTTGTAGATAGTTCACTATCCTTTCCTTCAGCAGAGTCTCCATTAATTTTTACACCACCAAGGTGAGGCTAACTGGCCTGTAGCTTTCAGCCTCCTCTCTGCTACCACTCTTGTGAAGCAGGACTATTACTCTTCTCTAGTTCCGTGACATACTCTCGTTTCCAGGAATCTATTGAACAGGTCTTTCAGTGGACCCACCAGCACATCTCTGAGTACCTCGGTGTCCACTTTCAGTTTTACTAGCTCTTCCTATACGTTATCTTCCATAAATGGAGGTTTGTATACCTCACCACCATCTATGATCTTCTCAACCAGCAACTGTCCTTCACCAGGGTCTTTATTGAACACCAAAATGAAGTATTTATTTAACATTTCTGTCATTCCTTCATCTCTCTCCACACATTTCTCCTCAACTTAAGAACATAAAGACATAAGATATGTCATACTGGGTCAGGCCAAGGGTCCATCAAGCCCAATATCCTGTCTCCAACACTGGCAATCCAAGTCACAATTAACTGTTAAGTACCCAAACATTAAATAGATCCCATGCTACTAATGCTGGTAACAAGAAGTGGATATTCCCTATTGATTAACAGCAGTTTATAGATTTTTCCTCCAGGAACTTATCCAAACCTTTTTTATACTCAGCAACACTAGCTGCCTTAACCATATCATCTAGCAACAAATTCCAGAGCTTAATTGTGTGTTGAGTGAAAAAGAATGTAATACTTGTTAACTTCATGGATTGCCCCCCTAGTCCTTGTATTATCAGAAAGAGTAAATAACCAACTCACAATTTCCCATTCTAGTCCTCTCATGATTTTTTAGACTTCTATCATATCCCTCCTTCAGCCATCTCTTCTCCAAGCTGAATAGCCCTAACGTCTTTAGCCTTTCCTTTATTATTTTGATCGCCCTTCTCATCACCTTTCAATTTCAATATACCATTTCAGGCCTCCCTTCTTTTTCTGATATATCTAAAAAATGTTTTGTTACCTGGCTTTACCTCTTTGGCAATCCTTTCTTCCACTCAACCTTTTGCTTTCCTGATTTCTTTCTTCGTTTCCCTCAGTTTCACCAGGTATTCTTCGCTGTGTTTCTTTTTTTGGGATCTTTTATACTTCTAAATCGCTGTTCTTTTTTGCCTTTATTTTTCAGCTACCTCCTTTGAGAACCAGATCAGTTTCTTTTTTCTCTTACTTTTGTTTACTTTTCTAATGTATAGATTTGTTGCCTTTGTAATAGCTCCTTTTAGTTTGGCCCACTGTTGTTCTAGGTCATGCGTTTTCTCCCAGTCCTCTAGTTCTTCTTCTAGGAACATCCCCAATTTGACAAAGACCATATGTTTAAAATTCAATACTCTAGTTTTCATGTGATTACTCTGTATCTTATTTGCAATATCAAACCATGCCATCTGATGATCACTGGTGCTCAGGTAGGCACCTATGCAGACATTAGAGACATTATTCCCTTTTGTGAGCACTAGGTCGAGTATCACATCCTTCCTCATGGGTTGCACTACCATTTATTTGAGAAGTGCACCTTGAAGGGCATCAATTATCTCTCAACTTCTTGTATATTCTGCAAAAGGAATACTCCAATCTACATCCAGCAGATTAAAATATCCAGGGAGCAACTCTTCTTTCCCACCTTTTGAATGTCTTCAACCATATCCTTTTCCAGCTCTTCTGTCTGAATTGGAGGCCTGTACACAACACCAATGTAAATGGAAGCACCATCTTCTTTTTTTAGAGTAACCCGTAATGCTTCTTCCCTACCCCATGTCCCTTGCATTTCAGTTGCCTGAATATTGTTTTTTTTGTAACTCGTTATTTTTAACTTTTCAAAAAACAAAAACACAAAAAATAACATACAACAAAACCTCAATGGCACAGTAGCTTAATGAAGGCATAGCTAATACATCACAATATTCACATTATAAGAAATCAGACACCACCATTTTCTCTTCAGGTCCAATATGGCCTCCAAATTGCATGACATCTGTCCACCTGGTTTTCTAAGGCAAATTATCATTTTTCTAATAAAGCAATATCCAATACCTTAGAATCCTGATATGAAATAGTAGGAGATAATTTCCACAGATGAGCCATTGTCAAATGCTCAGTGTGTAACAAGTGACCCATCAATTTCTTTTAACTTCTCATTTCCCATCTGGTAGACCACCTCCCCAATAGAAAGAGAGTAGGACTGGCCACCAACTGTTGCCCGCAAATTTCATAGATACAATCAGACACTTTAGTCCAGAATATTTGAATGTCCCAACACTCCCACCACATATGAAAATATGCGCCCAACTGCCCATATTCTCTCAAACAATTTGAGCTGGCACTACAGTACAAAATTTTGAAAAAAAATCCAGGAATACAGTATAGTCTATTTAACAACATACTGCATTACTTGCCCTTTATAGCATATAGTAATTTTATGTGATCTCTTATAAGTACATTTCCAAACTGTACTGTTCATATCTTCATTCAGATGTGAATTCCACAGCTGTAAAAGTCTTAGCGTAGTTCCTTTGTGTACAAAGCTGCCCACAGAGATTTATACAAGACAGATATCAAATGCTTTGCTCTCCTCCTGTAGCTGAACACTCTTTCAATACCCTTACAGTCCTCAGCATCTGGATGTTCCCTAATTATATCTTCAAAATCATTACATAAATTCTAATATAATTATCAGGACATATTGGGTATTTGATATTCCCCTTTCAGCTCCATAAACATTTTGATGTGCTCTTCATCAGTCAGTTGCCCCAACAATTGTAATCCTTCCTCTGTCCACACATATCTGATGAAAATATATGCGGTGAAAGATGTCATATAAGACCATCTTCTGTTAAGAGAACCAAATGATTCACAGCCTTCCATATTTTAAGTGTGTGTGCAATTATAGAGTTCCCACGCACCACCATCCTATAAGTGTTGGATGTGTGCAGCATATGCAGCAAGGATACCAGAATACGCCTCCTCTTCCAGGGAGATCCATACCTGCAGAGCATCCATCCTGAACCATATTCATAGGCACCACAATCTACAGGCCCAAGAGTAGCATAGGAAATGGGGTAACACCAGTCCCCCAGCTTCTCTAGTTTTAACCAGAACATCATATTTCAGACTGGGAGGCTTCCCCTGTAATATAGAGCTGGATATTTCCTCTTTTAACATCTGTAAGGCCTGCATGGGCACATCATATGGAAGGAGCAAAGAAGAGTGTATGAGCCTTTGCAAAATGGCCATCTTAATCAGGTTTACCCTCCCCAAAGCGACATATTCAAAGAAGACCACCTTCTCAGGTCTGCTCCCATTTCTTTCAAAATTGGTACATAATTGTCCCTATATTGACTATTATAATCTCTTGAGACCCAAATACCTAAATATTTAAAGCCTTCTTCAGCTCTTTTAAATTGATTCACTTCAGGGATATCTCTCCTCTCTGGACCCAATAACATCAATTCATATTTATTGAAATTAATCAGATAACATGAGTTTTGCCCCAAATTTTTCAATAAGCACCATCAATGTAGGTAAAAAGTGGGATAAATTAGTCATATATAACAATGTGTCATCTGCATATAATGAAATTTAGTGAGACTCATTATTACACACAACCCTCTCTAGCTGCTCGGACTTCCTGATCACCTGAGCCAACAGCTCTTCTACCAGGCTGAATAATAATGGGGACATGGGGCAACCTTGTCATGGTCCTCTCTCAATAATGAAAGGAGCAGACACCAAACCATTGGCCACCACCCTCGCTGTGGGATTCACATACAAAGCATGTATCCAAGAAAGAAATTCCCCAGGTATCTCATAATGTTTCAGCACCACAAACATATAAGACCAGGAGACCCTGTCAAATGCCTTGTCTACATCCATGGAAATTACCACCCCTGTCATTTTCATTTAGCCCAAAAATTCTCCTCGTATTATTTGTTGAGATTCTCCCCTTGATAAATCCTGTTTGGTCCAGATGGACCAAAATAGGTAATACTTCTTCTAGTTGGGCCTGTAAGATTTTGTCTGATATCTTTATGTCAGCATTTATAAGATAGATCAGAAGGTAAGATGAGCATTCCAGCAAATCCCTAGTAGCTTTGTAGATCAACACTATTAAGTCTTCTATAAGAGAACCCAACTTGGCACATTGGGAATGAAGATAGTTAAATAATTCACCCAAGATAGGAACCAACTTCCCTTCAAACGTTTATAGAGTTCTAATGGATATCCTTCAGGACCTGGACTTTTCCCTCCCACCAAGGCTTTCAGCACCCTGGTGACTTCCATTGTGGTAATATCTGCTGACAACCATACTATATCCTCCACCTTCACCCAAGGCAAACCCAAAGGAACCAAAAAAGATAGAATATCCTGCTGCTCCGATTCAGGCCGTGCCTGATAAAAAATTTAAAATAGGAAGTGAACAAATCATTAATATCTTTTGGCAATTGTTTGATATTCTCTTGGGCATCCCAAATACCATAAATTAAGGAGTTCACCCTACGAAACTGTATTTGGATAATGTTTTTGATATAAAGTGCTCCTTTCCTTTCTTGTCCTCTCACGTTTTCCTTTATGTTATATCCTGGAATGACCACATCCTAACCATAAGACTCAGTAAACCCTGTTTCTGTAAAAGCAACAATATTCAAATCTGCCTCTAGCATTAGGGCTTGGAGATTTGGGATTTTGTTGCCCAGACTATGAGCATTAGTGTTCATAGCTTTCCAGTTTCTCTCCCTCAGCTTGTTGCTCTTCTTGGATGTCTTTTCTTCCATATTCTGCTTTTTGTTATTTTCTTCATTCTCTTCTTGGAGTTGTTAGTGGTGACATTCCAACATCCTTCTGCCATCCCATTCCTCTAGTTTAAATGCCTTTATGGCATATGATTTGCATTTTTCACTTAGGATCCTTTTTCTGCCACTGAAAAAAAACCAAAAAAAAAAAAAAAAAAACCAAGCACCCCTGATGTGTTATGTAAGAAAAACAAATCCCTATATTTACATATTTTTCAGGTAATGTAAAGGTCCATAATGTGAGGTGTAGGGTCATGAATAATGAAATTAAAGTACAACTGGTGGGAATTCTCAGAGAGGCCATTTTAGCTAATATGAGTATTTGAATGCTGACTGAAATATGAAGGAAGTATTGGCCGGAAAGCAGAATAGCTAAAACAACAAAAAGTTGGCAGAATTGCCAGCTGAAAGTGAGTCATTGGCAAAAGAAAAAACAAAAACAAAAACCAGTTCTAATCAATTGTGAGTAAAAATGTTTGGTTTCTTTGTGGAGCTAGTGCTTTAATGGCAGCAGTTGGTAATCTAGATTTTTAACTGTAAAAATGACTCCCTAAACAAAATAAAGTGTCTCTGGCTCATAGTTAATATGTGAATCAATGTTTTCACTGTTAGCCCATGGAACAGTAAAGAAGCAGAATTGAGAAATACTGCTATGCTTCTGTTTTCTTCAGAAATTTGAGATAACATGAAACCCCTTACTGTTAGCTACATTTTAAGATCTTGAATATTTCATAAAATCTAAATACAGCTTTGCAAATATGTCCCGTTACATTTTGCTAGCAGATTTGCAAAAATAAATTAAATTCAAATCGATTCCCCAGTTATTGACGGATACAAGATTAGGGAAAGGTTTACAGGATGAGAGGAGGAGGGATCATACTAAATTTACCAGTATAAATACAATAGATTAGTTTTGCTGAAAAATCCCAAAACAATATCAATATATGATTTGGAGACTCCTAAAACTTGCAGTTCTAAAGACAGTTTTTGGTTTTAGAAAATCTAGAAATGTCATAATTGAGTATAGTTTAAAGAGACCCCTTTTTTTCTACCCTTTCCAGAAAATGTAACTGTTTATTGTCCTACTCTCTGCAGATCCATCTAAGTGTATGGATTTTTGGACAGGATGAAGGAATCCAAGCAACATTGTGACAATTTAATGATAGGATAAATGCGTGAATTTTGACAATACCATATTTTAGAAGCATGTTTAAAAAAATGTATCTTAATCCATTTTTAATATTTAAAAAAGCAGGGGGTAGAGTAATGACGAGTAGAGTGGGTTGGATGACAGGGCATAGCAGAGGGCAGAAAGATGGCTATAGAAAGAATGCTGCTAATGTTACTGCTTTTGTCTACTTTTCTCTGACTTTTTTCCATTCTTCCTGCTCATTGTTTCCACTGCAGTATCAGTTACTAGTATATGGGTTATAAATTAGGTGCAAAGAAAAGGAAAACATGGCACTGTGGAAAAAGTCACATACACAAGGTAAAGAATCAAAGGAAGCGGTGTGCAGACTGAGATAACTGAAGCAACTGTCCTTCAAAGAAGCTTGCCAAACATCCAAAGTCTTGAAAACATTGTACATAACATTTATTTTGAGTTTCTTATTACCACAATGTTAACAAACACCACTCTTAGGTGACCATATAGTTCCATGTCAAGGGGGACAAGCTGAATCAGGGTTTCAACTCAATGAATGAAAGCAGAAAGAAACCCACAGAAATCCATCATAAAAATCAATAACTAATCATATCATGGATCTAGGCATAGTGATAACATTTCAAACAAGGTTTTATACAAGCAGCAACTCACACATACAATATGATTGGTTATTCATCTCCATGGGATATAGTTCTGATTTTCCTATTGTGTTCCCTAAGAAAAGAAAGACTATATCCCTACCCATGCCATGGAGTGAAACCAGGACTGGCTTAGCTTCTCCCTCTAGACAGAGTTATAGGATCACTCTAAGGACCTCCAAAAAATTAACGTGATGCCTTCAAGTTCTTACTATGTCCTTTTCACTTCTGTCCTGACCCCATTTGCTTCACCTACCACTCTACCCCACCCTGCTTTTGCTCAACCAGATTTTCTTTGTTCCTTCATATACTAGTGGTATGCATGAGCATGATTACACATTCATGTTTGTGCAATGATAGCAAATTGGACAGGAATCAAGCCGTTGGCATGGACATGGCCAGAATATAGCAGTGATCAGAATTATGAATGGTAAAACAGAGAATTAGGAATGATGAGATACATGTACATCTTACAGTCAGCAAGTAAAAATATGCATGAGCATGTGCCTAGCTCAGTCAGCAAATTTTCACTGATTTACCCATATGAAGACATATATAAACAGCTACTGCAGCACTGGATCAGTCACACATTGCACTATTTATCTACTACTACTAGTGCCACTATTCATTCATATAGAGCTACAAAACATATTTAGCACTATACTGATACATATAAGAGATAGTCCTTGCTCCATGGGGCTTACAATCTAGTTAATGCAGGCAAAAATATAGATGTTTGGGGAAAACCAGGAATAAGATTTAAAGGTGGGTAAAGATATAGTTGCAATGGAGAAGGTACAGAGAAGGGCGATCAAAATGATAAAGGGGATGGAACTGCTCTCCTATGAGGAAATGCTAAAGAAGTTAGGGCTGTTCAGTGTTGCACTGGAGGTGGACCCTTGGCCTGGTGCAGGATTGGTACGGCCCTCCGGATGGACCTGGAGAGCACCTGCCACCAGGAGGCGGGAGCACAGGAGGAGACAGAGGCTAGCTGGAGATTTGCCAATAACAACCCGGGGTTCCCTCAGGTTGAGCCCTTGGTTACCCAGGCCTTCTGGTCTTAGGTGGGCCTCGCAGGGTCTCCTAGAGAGGAAGTGCAGGGGCGTGCCCACCATGAACAAGGGTGTGCAGTCGATGTTCAAGCAAGAGTGTCCACAGGTCCAGGAGGCCAGAATAGTGTGTCCGAGTGGATAGCGAGGATCAAGGCTAGAGTATCAGTCCAGAATGGTCAGCTGAAGCAGGGGTCAGTACCTGTAGTCAGTTTGGGAGTAGTCAGGCCAGGCAGAGGTCAAGTTTCAGGCAACGATCAGGAGTAGTCAGTAGACAGGCAGAGGTCAGGTCCAGGCAGCAATCAGTAGTCAGAGAACAGGCAGAGGTCGGATCCAGGAAGCAGGCAGATGAGGTCAAGAGCAAGCAGAGGTCAGTACTGTGAGATCAGTCCAAAGGGTACTACCAGGGATGGAGAGACAAACGAACAGGAGACACTGGAACAGGAGATACTGGAACAAGAGACATTGGAACAGGCAAACTAGAGAACACCAGAGTGTATGACCCGATTGCCAAGGCAGGATTCATGGGTTTGAGCCCTGCCTTATATATGGAGACTCTGTGATGTCATGAGCGTGCGCCTTTTGGGGTTTTCTCGCGCTTGGCCCTTTAAAGGGCTGTAGTTCAGCCATGCGTGCACCTAGGGGTGGGGCCGAGGACGCGGAGCCCTGACTGGAGCTCCACTGAGAGGCCTGCATCGGAGACTGAGAGCGGGGGAGCCGGGGACACCGTGAACTGGCTGCAGCTAAGGAGGAGGAGAGCCCGGAGCTCATGGACGGGAGAGCAAGGTGAGCAGGGCCAGCCACGGAGCAGGCTCAGCTGGGATGCGCAACAGTCAGCTTGGAGAAGAGGTGGTTGAGGGGGAATATGATAGAGGTCTATAAAATCATGAGAGGTTTAGAACAGGCAAATGAGAATCAGTTATTTTCTTTTTCAGATAATAGAAGAAGAAGGAGAAACTCCATGAAGTTAGCAAGTAGCACATTTAAAAGAAATCAGAGAAAATTATTTTTCAATCAATGCACAGTTAAGCTCAGGAATTTATTGCCAGAGGATGAGGTAAAGGCACTTAGCAAAGTTGAATTTAAAAAACGTTTGGATAAGTTCATGGAGAAGTCCATAAACTGCTATTAATTAAGTTGACTTAAGGAATAGCCACTGTTATTTTGGGTACTTGCCAAGTACTTGGAACCTGGATTGGCTACTGTTGGAAACAGGATGCTAGGCTTGATGGACCCTTGTCTGACCCAGTATGGCAACATCTTATGTTCTTATGTTCTTATGAGAGCAAAGATCACTCTATCGTTTTGGGCAAAACTACAAGAAATTAAAGCCCAAATTTGAAAAAGGCTGTGTGTAAAATCCGTGGGATACACGTGTGGCTGGGCTTTGTGTGTGCCGGGTTCATTTTACAAATGGCCTGCCACGCGCGTATCAGGAGATATGTGCAGAAGTGTTGAGCTTTGCTAAAGGGGCCAATCAGGGGGGCATGGTCTGGGTGGGGAGGGGAACAACTGGGTCATCAGCCATTAAGCTCTGCCCCGGGGAAGCATGCACTGGCAGCTGGCTGGTGCGCGGAAGTTACTTCTGCTCCAAAGGAGCAGTAAGTATTAAAACAAAAAAATGTTAAATAGCTAGGTAGGGGTTGGGGTCAGGGAAGAGAGGGGAAAGGTAGGAAGGGTAGTTAGGGGGATAGGGAAATTCCCTCCCAGTCTGCTTCTTAATTGAAGTAAACTGGAAGAGAACTGGGGAAGGCCTACTCGCATCGCTGCTGTCAAGAAACGAGGTGTTTAGTGTGCCCTTGGGCCTCAGCCCGACCCCAGACGGATCCAGGACCGAACTGAGGGTTGACGGCGTTTTCCAGCATGGCTGACAGGCTTACTCTCTGCCAGGCCTGCAAGCTCCCAAGGCCAACAACATGATGATGTTGGAATGTAATTGTCCTCCGACCATTCAGAGCTCTTTCGGACCTGCCGCTTGGATCGGCATGGGGCAGCAGGCCTGGCCTGAGGTTGAGGGCAGATGGGCCTTGACACGAAGACATAACACCAAGGTCGATGCAACGGCATTGCAGACAAAGACATGACACCAAGGCTGATGCAGACGGCATCAGAGACGAGGGCTGGCACAGGACATGACACCAAGGTAGCTGAAGACATGACACAAAGGCTGATGCGAAGACATCACGGACCAATGGTCGATATGACGGCATCCAGGACCAGGGTCAATGCGACGATATCAGGAGCAAGACGTTGACATGATACCAGGATTGATGCAATGGCATCCAGGATGAGACGAGGAACTTGATGAAGTCCAGATGAGACGAGAAGCTGGGCAGAAGGACATTGGCACTGTCTCTCAGGGTGCCCTACACAGTCCACCCGCGGGATTGGTCGCGGACCACCCTGTCCCACTGTGCGCCCTACACAGCCCGAGGAGGCTGGTCACGGACCACGCTGAGAATGGGATGAGCGCAGGGAAGAATCCAGCTGAGGCAGAACTTTGACGATGGAGCCAGAAGTCATCTGGAGCTCTGCAAAGGCTGGCAGGACATGACGGCTCAGGAGCACAGGAACAAATTCCACCTATAGGCTACTCCACGCTCGGGAAAGACGTCATCCGAGAGAGCACGGCCTGACAGGACCAGAAGGCTCAGGAGTGCTGAAGCAAACACCAAGAAGGGCAGAACATCAAGGAACCTGGGACATCGGGAAGCAGAATATCAAGACGAGACAGCAGGACACCTGGACGGGGACCTCAGGCACGAATATGACTTGACATGACGAGACAAAATGAAGAAGAGCTCCACGAAGAAGACCTGATGGAGCTCTGGCAGGCAGGAGCCTCCAGAGTGAAGTAACTCCGATGCAAGGCAAAGATGTACTGTGAAGACAGCCCTTAAATAGGGCTAGGCAGGAAATCAGTCCATAGGTGGGATCAGCCACACTTCCTGTGGCTGGCCCTTTAAATTCTGTGAAGAGGCACGCACCGGCGCCTAAGGAAGGAGGAAGAAGCTGTGCAGGAGCTTGTGCAGGACCGCGGACAGCGGCCTGCACAGCGTCGACGTCCCTACGTAGCAGCAGGGCTGAGCCTGGAGGCAGGCCCAAAGGCGGCAGCTGCTCCAGCCACTGCAGGAGACCCTGGGGGCAGCTCCAGCTGCTACTCCAGCCCGGGGGTGTGGCCTCCAGTCTGCAAAGACCACGATGGCGCCAGCAGTGGCTCCATGCCGCGATGGAAGGGCAGACAAGTCCACGGCTCCAGCCGCGGTGAAAAGGGCATGTCAGGGCGGCCTCTGGGCCGCAGAAGGAAGGCAAGTCCGCGGCTCCAGCCGTGCTGGAAAGCCCGACGTCGGCGGCGTCCATGCCGCGTCGGGTGAAGAAAGCAGCAACAGGGAGAAGGTGAGCAGTGCCTGCTCGCGGGGGGGACCCGCGGGCAGGGTCCATGACAGCTGCATGTTGGTTTTTAACATTCCCCCCTGCGCGTGCGAGTCCTGACCCACCTGCACATGCATGCGCGGATGTTAAAATCTTATTTTATAACATGCATGCGGTGACGCGTGCATGTTATAAAATTTCCACATCCATGTGTGTGCGCTGGGAACCATGCACACAAGGACGCCCACATTCACTTCTTTAAAATTGACTTCTAAGTTTTTGGGGCTTCATTCTTCATTTGTTATTTTTCATCTAATTTCTTAGATACACAAAGAGATTATAGATGATATAGAGAGCCATCATAGATATAGATATAAATAATGATAATATCAGTAATTAATTTTCATTGGTTTTCCAACTCAACTTTCACTCACAGCAGGGAATAAAAGGAAATTTTCCAACCAATCAAACAATATGATAAAACAGCAGCAAAAGTTTTAGAAAATTATTCTGTCATTAATTTGCAAATTATACAACATAAAGATCAAGCTATTAGACATTTAAGTATTTAATTTCAGTAAACTTAGTCTGTGACTTTAAAACAGTAGAAGCAGGACCTGAACTTTCATCTTTGTCTGAAATACTTTGTTCCCAAGCCTATCTACTCTCCAAAATTTCTTTTGCCTGGTGATAGTGAAGAAATCAATAAGCTTTGATATCTAATGAGACCTGAAAGTTGGCCAGGTACAAACAAACTGAGCTTAAATTCTAGGAAAATCTTGTCTCAGTAGAAAAAATATTTTCTGCAAAGCACAAGCCTCATTGTAATAAATATATCTATAGCTTTACCTAAACATTAAAATCTTTGTCTTTCTAACCAAAACCATAATATAATCATTATCTGACTCAGAATAAAAAAAACTATTAACAAAGTAGGACCTATGTAAACTTAAGTTATGGGTAAAGTTATGGAAGGCAGTAATGGTGCTACAGTAAGTTTTATGTCAAATTGATGAGCTATCCCAGGGATAGTCAACTCCAGTCCTCACCACAAATAGGTTTGCTTTGTGGGATATCCACAATCAATATGCATGAGAGAGATTTGCATGCACTGCCTCCATTGTATGCAAATATATCTCATTCATATTCATTGCATACCCTGAAAATCAGGTCTGTTTGTGGCTCTTGAGGACTGGACTTGGCCACTCTTCACCTATACTAAGATTATTATTAGACCATCTTTATGCAAAGAGGATCCTAAAATTCCAGATCCAAAATTTATGATAGGAGTTCATTAAAGTTTTTTATTAATATTCTAGAATATTCATTTCAGCTCTCTGGGGCAAACAGATCAAACAAGTATTGTGTTGTCTTCAGCTTGTTACTAAGCATCTCATCTTGCCATTTTAATCTATTAATGGATTTACAATTTGCACTTATGCATCCCCATTCTAGACAAATGGAGCTCAGGGTGATGTACAATGTAAAATATAACAATATAAGAACATAAAATGTGCCATACTGGGTCAGAGCAAAGGTTCATCAAGCCCAATATTCTGTTTCCAAAAGTGGCCAATCCAGGTCACAAGTACTTGACAGGATTATAAAAGTTCAATAGATTCCATGCTGCTTATCCCAGGGAGAAGCAGTGGATTTCCCTAAGTCCATCTTAATAATAGTTTATGGACTTTTCATCCAGGAAATTATCCACACCTTTTTTAAACCTAGCTACACTAATATCTTTTACCACATCTTCTGATAATGGATTCCAGAGTTTAGTTATTGAATAAAAAATATTTTCTTCTATTTGTCTAAACGTATTTCCTAGTAACTTCATTCATGTCTCATAGTCTTTCTACTTTATGAAACTATAAACAGTTGATTCCCATTTACCCATTTCACATTATTTTATAGACCTCTGTCATTTCTTTCCTTAGCTGTCTCTTTTACAAGCTGAAGAACCCCAACCTTTTTAGACTTTTTTCTTTATCATTTTGGTTGCCCTTCTCTGTTCCTTTTCTAATTTTTCTATATCTTCTTTGAGATGCGGTGACCAGAAATGTACAAAATATTCAAAGTGTGGTCGCACTATGGCATGATACAGAGGCATTATGATATTCTCAATTTTATTCTCTATTGCTTTCCTAATAATTTATAGCATTCTATTTGCTTTCTTGGCCATTGCAACACACTAAGCAGAGGATTTCAACATATTATCAACGATGACACTAGGTACTTTTCCTGGGTGATGACTCTATTGTAGTTCATTGAAAATAAGAACACTTAAAACTACTAGCTATGGAGAAATTTTTTTTATTAAATGCTACAAAATAATACAAATCTTAGATATTGAATAATAATGTACCTTATGGAGAGGCAGAATGCCATGCAAGACACTAGCATAAACTCCCTCTCAAATTATTTTATTGATAACAAAGCATTAAATAGAATTTCAGTTGTATATTTCCAACCCATAGACTAGGTTTTACAATTGTTAAAATTTATATGATTCATTAGCAACCTTGCGCTTGTTCTAAGAATATTTACTATAATCTTAGATGGAATGCCAATTGGCCTCATCCTTGTTCTAGATATACTTCAATAATCTTAGATGAAATGTAAACTGATCTCACATCAGTTCAAAATGTTTTACATCTTTATAGTTTAGCATCTTTATCTATCTTATAGTGCCTGATTGTCTGTACAAATAACAATGTCATGTTACAATATTATACTTATAAGCAATTAATAAAGGCTGCTTATGAAAAATCAAAACTTAAGAGTAATGACTTTTTGTGTGACGTGTCAAAAGTGTTTCACTGAAATTAAGGGCCTATGAGCACCTACATCAACCCCCATTGTGGATTCTTATATTGTATAGTTATAATGTGGGTTGGGTTGCTCTTTCCTATGTGCATCACGTTTTACTTGTCCACATTAAATGTCATCTGTCATTTGGATGCTCATCTTCCCAATCTCACAAGATCCTTTTGCAATTTCTCACAATTTTCTTGTAATTTAACAATTTAGAATAATTTTGTATTATCCACAAATTTGAACATCTCACTCATTGCTTCCACCTCCAGATCATTAATAAATATGTTAAAAAACAGTGGTCCCAGTACAGATCCCTGGGGCATGCTGCTATTCACCTTTCTTCATTGAGAAAATTGACCATTTAGCCCTATTCTCTCTTATTCATCTTTTAATCAATTCTCAATCCATAATAGAGCATTGCCTCCTGTCCCATTACTTTTTAATTTACTCAAGAGTTTCTGATTAGGTACTTGGTCAGATTTTTGTTTTTAATCCAGATACATTATATCACTGCCTTACCTTTATCCACATGTTTATTCATGCCTTTAAACAAATATAGAAGATTAGTAAGGCAAGACTTCCTTATCTAAATTTATGTTGGCTCTATCCCATCAAAAAATGACTATGTATTCAGTAATTTTTTTCTTTATAATAGTTTCAATCATTTTTCCTGGAACTGACATTTGGCTCATCAGTCTGTAGTTTCCTGGATCATTCCAGAACTCTTTTTAAAACCTGGCATTATACTGGCCGGGCTCCAATGTTTAGGTACTGTAACTAATATTAATGATTGCTTGTTAATAATAAGACTTCAGTTTCATTTTTCAGTTCTTTCAGCACTCTAGGATATATACCAGCTAGTACAAAAGATTTGCTACTCTTTAGTTTGTCAGGTTCTCTGAGATTTGTTTTAGTTCCTCTGAATCATCACAATAAAAATAATATAATAAACAGAAACATATACTGTAAGATCATCAATAATAATTATAATCCACACCTACTCAAAACCAATCCATCCATACCTAATGGTGTTAAAACATGCAAATATAAATACAGATTCATTAATGCGAAACATTAACTACACCTTGGGGAGATGTAGTTCTTATTGTGTATCAGTGTTAATGTGCTAAATGTAATTCTTGTAAATTAATGCAAAACTCATTTGCATGTCATTAACATGGTCCATTAACATAAACTAATTAATATGTGCTAATGACTAATGCAAATGCACTTTAGTACATTTGCCCCTAAATCTTCCACAGATTATGGAGAGCTCATTGGGGAAGAACATCATCTGCCACTTTACTGGTCTTTGACTGATCAGGACTAGACTCTAAGGTTATTTTTTGTCATAAACATGAAGAGACTGATATTCAAAGACATTTATCTGGATAACTCAAAAGTTAATCTGGGTAAGTTACAGCTTTTGAATATTGGTTCCATTTATACATATAAATTTTATCTGGATTTCGGGGCAATTCAGGGCAAATTTGAGATATCCAAGTAACAGTACAGTTAGCCTGCTCTTGGATGCGTGTTTTCCCTTACCCCTTATTCAGTAAGGGGAGGAAAACACGCGTCCAACCCGCGGCACCTAATAGCGCCCTCAACATGCAAATGTTCCTACAAGTGTTTGACCTCAAGTGCTGTGCCTGTTTGTCCAGGCCTTATGACCCTGCAAGGGTTTGACCTTGATTCCTGTGCCTGTCCTTCCAGGCCTTATGTACCTACAAGTGTTTGACCTCGATTGCTTTGCCTGTTCATCCAGGCCTTATGTCCCTAGGTGGGATTGACCTCTGACCTCAACTGCTTTGCCTGTCAGTCCAGGCCTTATGTTCCTACAAGGGTTTGACCTCCATTGCTCTGCCTGTCCATCCAGGCCTTATGTTCCTACAAGGGTTTGCCCTCCATTGCTCTGCCTGTCCATCCAGGCCTTATGTTCCTACAAGGGTTTGACTTCCATTCCTCTGCCTGTCCATCCAGGCCTTATGTTCCTACAAGTGTTTGACCTCAATTGCTTTGCCTGTTCATTCAGGCCTTATGTCCCTAGGTGGGATTGACCTCTGTCCTCGACTGCTTTGCCTGTCAGTCCAGGCATTATGTTCTTACAAGGGTTTGACATTGACTCCTTTGCCTGTCCATCCAGTCCTTATGTCCCTACATGGATTTTACTCTGTCCTGTATTGCTGTACCTGTTCGTCCAGGCTTTATGTCCCTACAAGGGTTTGACCTCAATTGCTGTGCCTGTCCATCCAGGCCTTATGTCCCTATGTGGGATTGACTCTGTCCTCAATTGCTTTGCCTGTCAGTCCAGGCCTTATGTTCCTACAAGGGTGTGACCTCCATTGCTCTGCCTGTCCATCCAGTCCTTATGTTCCTACAAGGGTTTGACCTCCATTGCTCTGCCTGTTCGTCCAGGCTTTATGTCCCTAGGTGGAATTGACCTCTGTCCTCGACTGCTTTGCCTGTCAGTGCAGGCCTTATGTCCCTACGATGGATTGACTCTGTTCTGTATTGCTGTGCCTGTCCGTCCAAGCCTTATGTCCCTATGTGGGCTTGACCTCTGTCCTTGACTGCTGTGCATGTTTGTCCATGCCTTATGTCCAGTCCTAACAGCTGAACCCTCGTTGCAAAGGGAAACCATAGTCTCTGGCAGTTCAAACTAGTAATCCTTCACAGCATGGATCCTTAAATAAAACAGTCTTCTTTAGTTTCAGGGCAGAGAAGAGAACTTCCTCCTTCTTGCTTATGAAGTCATGATCTGTTTGCAAATGCTTAAATCCTAACAATTTGTACCATTATACACTCTCTGGGCCAACCCATTCAAGGGAGTCCTTTCCTGCTCAAAGGAATGAGAACTCTCCCCATTGTTGCAGCCTGTCTCTTACCACCTGTTGACCCATGTTCAGAACAAGAAAAGATCTCCAAGGTACTTAGACTGTGGAAAACACAACATAGTGAGACCATGCTCACAGTGAGACCCTGCTCCAGGTCGCTACGCTTTGAACTCTCGTGCTCCACTCTAGGGGCCAACCCATTCCGGGGAGCCCTTCCCGGCTCAAAGGAAAGGGAACTCTCCCCGGGTATAGCCAGCGTGTATCTACCCTCTGACCCATGTTGAACCGCTGTTTACATGGTAACCTCCTCCGCCTCGGCCTTGAAAATTCTCTTTTGTATATCTGCTAACTCTACCAGATTTTAAAAGACCAGCGAGAGCTCACTAGACGCCAATGGAAACACCCCACTCTAGGGGCGAACCCATTCTAGGGAGCCGTTTCCTGCACAAAGGAAAGGGAACTCTCCCCGGGTGTAGCCAGCCTGTATCTACCCTCTGCCTCTGTGCCTTGCTGCCATACACCAGATGACTCACTCAACTCCTTGTGGTGTTCTGGCCACTATCATGTTTACTCAGTGTGTTGGTGCTAGTCTTTCTGTTTGCTATGTATGTTCCTCCTTCATTATGCTGTAGGATGTTGATGCCACTTGTTTTGCCGCTTTACCTGTTGTGCTGCCTTCGAGGGTTCATGCATTTGTTATCGGTGCTCTCTTTTGAAGCTGTGGTGTGTTTTTGACACTCTCACTGCTGCTTTGTGCCTCTATTAAAGCACTCTTCTTGCCACTCCTGGTACCCCTTTGCCCCTATAAAGTACCTTAGGCTATTCATGCCACTTTGGTGCCACTTTGCCACAGTCTAAGTCCCTTGGAGCTGTTTTGTTGTTCTGATGATTGCTCCCCAGAAGTTTCATCAAAATTGATAATAAAACCCCAATTCTGCAGCCAAAAATAGGCTGCAAATCCTTCCTCCAATGACTTTAATGGGAACTGGAAAACAAATTCACGTACAAATGGATCGGGGCACCAAACGTCCGAATGCAACGAAAATGCCCCCCAACGAATACGTATCCCGAATGCAACAAATACTTTCTGGCTGCACATCCCTATTATATAAATTATATGGCTAACTCACTCCACCCCCAATCCAACCAGTGTACGCCTATTTTTTTGTGCAATATAAGGGACTTATACAGTTAAGAGGTGGCTGCTGATCATAGGTACATATTCAGTGGTCACAACTTAGCCACATAAGTCCTGCTTATCTGGCTAAATAGTGCTGAACGTGCTTTGAATATTGGGTTTAAATATATTATGTAAAGGTGCATGCATGATTTCATGTATATTATTTGCAATAGGTAATATAATGTGTTTATAATATTTTATTTTATTTTTATTTTGGGCTTCTGCCTCTTTTCCCCACCACTGGGAGAACCTTTAGCTGTGTGGGTATGCTACACATATACTTTCTAAATGAGTTATGAATATGCTTCTCCCATAGGTAGGGATTTATATTTAGATATGAAGTATATAAATGCTTTTATAAATAGTTGCTATATAGGGACTGGATACTGGCAGAGTTGAAAGGAAGGGTTGACCTTTGGAGCAATGAGACTGGGAGAAAGTTGAAGCAGTTAAGTTCTTCATCTAATGCATTAGGGGTGTGCATTTAATTGAAACATAAGTGTAAAATGTGATGAATGAAACCTTTTTTGTTTTATTTCAAATGAACCAAGTAATAAAAAAATATTTCATCAATTTTTCATTTTTGGGAAATAGTGCACACTATAAAAAAATAGTGAAGACTATAAGGCAATAGTGTATCCTATTTACAAACAATGCACCCCATTTTCAAATGGAGTGCACTATTAGCAAAATAGTGTGCACTGTTTGCAAATAAATATACTATTTGCTAATAGGGAATGCAATTTGCAAACAGGGTGCCTTATTTGCTAATAGTACACCCTATTAGCAAGCTGTATGTGCTATTAGTAAAATCATGTGCCCTATTTTCATTTTCAATCTTTCCTACACCCTCTAATTTATATTGTCATGTGTTTCCCCATGTATTTGGTAGTGAATTTGTGCAATTTCCATTAAAGCTAATGGGAGAAGTAATACATGCTATTTTTACCTCTAGCATTGCGGTTTTCCATCCAATTTTTTGAAAATGTCAGTCAGGCATCCTCAGAGGAAACATCCCAAGGTATTGAGAGAGGTGCATGGCTGTGATGAAGCTATCACTTCTGGAATCCCACTAACAAGGGGCTCCACTGTGAGAAACTCAAGTTGCTGACAGGGGACTGCTGTGATGAAGCTCACATTTCTGGAATGCCACTAAAAGAAGGGATATGCTATTGTTTTAAATGGATAGTAAAAAAAATAGATTTTTTGTTTTTTAAATATGATACAAACACAGAATTTTTGTTTTGCTTCTGTGTTTTAGAGCATGTAAAAATGAATTAGTGCATGTTAAATTGTTTTAGTTCATTGAAATGACAACACATTCCTAGGGCAACATGGTTGTGGTTGAAGAAACATCCACTTACTCTGGACTGCAATATCAATGACCAGGATTATACTTTAGACATGTCAGACTCTCCTAAAATGAAATAAAAAAAAAACTTAGGGGTTACAATAGAGACATTTGATTAAGAAACTTAAGTGTTGACAGCTGCTAAATAATCTTTTTACAAACTAAGGCTAGTGCAGGGGTTAAACTGCAAGGCCTTACAATTTGTTGTTTTCTCCTTCATGATGTCTCATCTAGATTATTATAATGCTTTAATGATGGACCTACCAGAATATTTAATACATACATTTTAATTAGTCCAAAATGCAGAGGAAAGATCTATTTTGCATAGATCACAAAGAGAGAGGGTTAACACCTGAGTTAAGAACTTTGCTTTGGTTGCTAGTTTTGGGTTTCAATAAATTCAAAATTCCTGGTTCTGATTTTAGGGTAGTGAGGGAAGGGATGCCAGTTTACCTGGCAATGATGCTTAGGTAGTACCAACCTTGCAAGTGATTAAGATTAGGAGGTGTTACTGTTGCGTCGGCCGACCACGAAACCCATGGCTGGCCTTCTTCACCTCTCGCCGCGGCCGGAGCAAGAACGGGCCCTTTCACGACATGGCGGGGGCGCCTCCTGCCCTGCCCCCCCTCTCGGTGTCCCTGCCTGTGGCCCTCAGCATTGTGGCGCAGTGGAGGTGCCGCTGCCATCCCTCCTACAGTTCTGCCCCGTGGCAGATATGCCACTGCCGGCTGCCTCCACTTCCTGGTTCTTTGGCGTGTGCGTGCACTCTTCACCCCAACTTAAAGGGCCCGCAGTGCACCAAGGCCGCCAGGCCTGTCCAGGTGCCATTAATCACCGGACTATTTAAGGCATGCCATGACAGTCAGAGCTTGCCTTTGCAATAGGTTCCCTTGTGTCCTAATTGCCTCCAGGCGTTACTTCAGTTTCCTGAATCCTTTTCCTTTTGATTGCTTCTCTGGATTTTTACCTCTGCCTGCCTGACCACGTTGCCTTCTCCAAGCCTGACCTCTGCCTGTCTGACTACGCTTGGACTGATACCTGGAACTGACTCTTGCTTTGGCTGACCTTCCTCGGACAGATACCCTGGCTTTGACCCTTGCGCTCCATTCGGACACTCTCTTCGCTTCTCCTGTGACCACCAGGTCCACCTGCCTTGATGCTGCCAGCGGCCTTCCTCGAGCTATACCACTAGGCGCTGCCTACCCTGCCCGGAGGACCTTCAGTTCCTGCCTCGTACCCGAGGTCTCCGGTACTCACTGTTCCAGTCTAGCTTGTCTGTTCACAGTCAGCCACGCACCACTACTCTTCGTGGGCACACCTCTCCACCATCTCTCCGGGAGACCCCCAGGGGCCCACCTAAGCCCAGGCAGCCCGGAAATCCAAGGGCTCAACCTGCAGAGCACCCGGGCCATTATTGGTGAAGCTCCAGTTTGTCTCTGTCGCCTTGTGTGCTCCGCCTCCTGGCGGCAGGCGCTCTCTGGGATCCCTCAGAGGACCGTACCAATCCTGCCCCAGGCCAAGGATCCACCTCCAGCGCAACAGTTATTGTGTGTTCCAACATGGAAGGAAATAAGGGGGATTCAGCTTCATAATAGCATGTTTTCAGTAGCAGCCCTCACTTTCTAGAACAGCATGCCCAAAGAGAGAAGGCTGAAACCAGACTATCGGAGATTCAGAAAGACAGCTAAAATGTGGCTCTTTCCAACAGATTAGAACATCAAGGGGAAGGAATTCAGCAAGGACTCAGATAACAAAAAGGAGTTTTATGTTATAATTTTATTAATAATTTTAAAATTTTGGTCAGACTTCAGCATGATTGTTTATGAATATTGTTTAGAATGTTTTAGGATTAGTGAGGTCCATATTCAAAAGCCATTTAGGATGACTCACAAGTCATCCATCTAAATGGCAAATGTGACATATTCAGCCACTTATGGACAGAAGGGGAAGCGCAGCAGATTTTAATAAGTCCCAAAACAACTTCAACGTTGTAAATTTTTCAACACTTTATTAGCGGCAACTCCATTGCTTAAAGAGACACAGTGTTAAAACAGGGCCCCCGACACGGACCCGTGTTTCGCCAAACGCGGCTGCATCGGGAGGGACGTATTTAAAGCGGGGTTCATATGCTGTAACTAAGAAACATTATTTGAATAGGAGGGACTCAAAACAGGGGTCCCTGTTTTAACACTGTGTCTCTTTAAGCAATGGAGTTGCCGCTAATAAAGTGTTGAAAAATTTACAACGTTGAAGTTGTTTTGGGGTTTATTAAAATCTGCTGGGCTTCCCCTTCTGTCCATTAATGTATGCTTGAAGTGCAGCATTCACTCCATCCTCTTTTTGTGATATTCAGCCACTTAGCCATCTAAATTATAGCAGGATAACTACTTATTCGGCTATAATTTAGCTGGATAAAAAAAGGGGCATTCCTGGGAGGAGTTGAGTTATCCAGCTAACCTAGCTGAATATTGGGTACATCTGGCTAACTTTAGACCTGCTTCTTAGCAGGACTAAAGTTATCTGGCCTTGTGTGACCGGATAATGTGCTACTTGCTAAATAGCACTGTCATTATTAAACCAAAAAAAGATTCAGAGGGCCAGCCCCCTCCCAAAGATTAATGCAAATGTCCTCAGGCCGTACTTTCCTAACCCCCCCATGCCACAAACCTTTGTAAAGACTTAGGGAGGGGCGAGCAGTTCCGGACCCAATTTTCGATTAAACAGGATAAGGCTGCTTTCCTCCCTGCCCCTCCCCCACAAGAAATCATAGTGGTGCCTACAGCCCCATCCCTCCGACTCTTCCCAGTGCCCCTTGATACCTTTTTGATCTGAGCCAGGAGCGAGGGACTCTCTGCCCTACTATGTATTTTGTTGTTTAAATTGTTTATGAAGAGGTAAATCTTTTGGGAGGATTTATGGATGTACGCCACTTAGAACAGATTTTTAAATCTGTATTAATGGTATAAAAAGACCTTTACAATAAATAATTCTGTGTTTGGGATGGATTCTTACTAGAAAGGTCTTGAACAGTAGATGTTTCCTGATATTTTAAAAATATTAAACAGATATGTATTTGACAAAATTAAAGTGCTTGTTTTTTAATATTTTTGGGGAAATATCATAACTTGTTAACAAAAAGTAAACAGGCTCTGCCGGTAGAGGAACTGGGTGGTCAGCGGGCACCACCGCTAATGGTGGGCCCAGACACACACACCCCCCCCCTCCCCCGCATGCCCCCATTAGACCTTTCTTTCCTGGCTCAGGAGGGGTGTAAAGAAGGGACTCACTCATGTAATAATGGGCAGGGAGGAAGGGAATCAAGGGTGCTCTGTCATGCACCACCAGTCCTTTTCTCTTCCCTCCCCTTGGCAACATGGCCGCCACCTTGTAGTCACGCTGGGGAATCCTGGGATTTCCCAGTGGCCCCCATGGCTGTGTGGTGATGTCATTGGGCAGCATGGCAATAAATTGATTAGCTGGCTGCCCACAAGGGAAAGGATAGATGGTGGAGGAGAGTTTAAGGCCTGGGCAGTCAGCTTATTTCCCATTTCCTTCGTGATCACCAGTCTCTAGCTTCATGCATTGTCCATATGTGTCTTCAGGCACAGAGAGGGAACTCACTTTTTAAAAAAAAAAGGAGGTTGGTTTTTCTCCAGTATTTCTCTTTTTTAAACTAATTATAGCTTGTTGGGGGGTGGGGGGTGGAGAAGGAGTGTTGGCATTGCCATCTGGATCAATTGGCTTCATAGAAATAAATACATTAATAAATAAATGCCTTCTTTGGTACATATCTTATAAAAAAAAAAAAAAAAGGATAGGAAAACTCACAAGCTCCTGGCTGCACTTGTATTTCAGCTGCCTTTTGGCGGAGGACCCCACTTTCATGCTAACCTTCCAGAATCCTTCTGCTACATGCATTTGAGAACCTCACGGACACTGTACCCCTCTCTTCACTAATGCTCTGTTGGATGACTACTGCAGCACAGGCACATCATGGCCCCACAATTAGCTCTGCCAGATGGAGGTCAGGGGTGGATGGAGGTCAGGAATAACCCAAAATTTCCCCTGTGGAGCATGTGGGTGTAACAGATGCTCAGGGAGTCAGATTCTCAAGGCGCTGAGATAGGGTGAAGGCACAGCCCCCAGAGCCAGAGAGAGGGAGAGTACTGGCAGGGGGTGTTGCGGGGAAGATGTGCATGGCTACCCTGGTACCTGAAAAGCAGCCAGAAGCACCTGGATTTAGGTTCAAGGTGCCATAGGAGGGACCATCCACACAAAAGCACCATACCTTTGATCTTCGGCAATATCCTGCTATGCTAATGTTCCCTAAGAATACAGCGAAGGCATGTCGAGCACAACTGGCATTTTCTGGGAGGACATTCTCCCCATGGGTGACATGCCAGCCCCTGCACTTTCGATGGTATTGGGTCCCCACCTGATCAGGCCTGCAGCAGAGGCTCCATACCTGATGCAGGAGCAGGGTCATCATAGGACTCTGCCACAAGACAATGACTCTGGAAACCATGTCAAGGATTGGGCCCCAGACCACAGCCCATCTAGACCAAGATGGGACAGCAGTTCTAGTTCTTCTGAGGGCCATCATTGGGATTACTCCAAATAATACAGAGAGCACTTGTGCCCTAGACATTGGCACTCACATGAGAGGCACATGCATAGAAACCATAAACACTATTCTCATCCTTGATTGCCCCCTTCATCTCCTAGGGGATGTGCAGGTTATGATTATCGTCACTTCTCCTGACCTTATTGTAATCTCCATGGTGTTGGCTGCTACTTCCTTAACTGTCACAGAAATCACAACTCACATCATGGTGACAGATCATGGAGGGAGCAGCATGTAGCTGCAGTGAGAGAAATTTGTGCTTCCAACCATTCGTGCAAAATGTTTCCAGCTCCCAATGCTTCAACTCCCTTCTTTTGTAGGACATGAGGTTGGACAATGCTCAGTGGCTACATTCACTGAGAGTTTACACAGAGGAAGGCATTGTCCTGAGCCCCGTAGTGACATCTCTGTTTCTGCCTATAATACCTTAGAGCAGCAACCACCATCATGAGATCTGGACATCATCGTAACAGCACCTGAGAGTGATGCAATTCATCACTCAGCCTCTTCACATGTAATTTGTTACAATGCTTCTGGAAAGGCATCAATAGTCTCGTTGGCTGCCTTTTAAGGTAATGACAGATTTTGGAGTTGGAACAGGTGCAAGCATTGCTCTAGAAGAAATTCCTTGAGGATCAGCCGGAGAAGCCAATCTAGGAATTCCTCCAGTTCTTGTGACTTAAAGGGCTCTTCACTAGAAGGGGAGCACATTATTGAGAAGCCCTCACATTCTGATTACCCCACACTTTGGGGCTCAATATCCAGGTCCTTTTGATAGTGGTTGAGGAAGCAATATTACATAGATATTTTATGCCTCCTTCAAAGGCTCAGAAAATGGGGTCAAACGCTTTGATAAAGACGAATAGAAGAGCAGTTCATCAGACCAGCGTAACAGGAGATGATCAACTGGGCTCTGTCCTTTGCGTAACTGGTTACTGTAGTTTGCAGATCTGACATCTCACAAATATTTGCCTTATAGTCCTATTTGGATGCTATCTTAGGCATATACAAACAGTATGAGGACTTTGCCTCACTTAAGTACAACAAGGTTCTCAGAGAAACGATGGCCATTAATCCTGTGGTATAATGGAAGATCCAAGGTACCAACTTATGGCTCACTCACATGTTGGGGCAGGTCCAGGTAGGTCCGGTGCTACCTGATGTGCACGCTATGGTGCAATTGCATAGGGTGGCACAGCCGGGGAGGCAGGTTGATGGAAGGAGCTTACTAAAAGAATGAGAGACCCGGGAGGCCGCTGGGGATCCCATCCCACCAATGACCAGAGAAAGAGAAGGTCCATCAGGAGGGAAACTGTTTTTCTACCTCTCCTCTGTGCCAGCTACACAATTTTCAAAACATGTGTGACTAGCAACTGTTCTATGCTGATGTCACGATACACAAGATCAGCATAGAGGAAATGCTGTTCTCTTGAGTTTCTGATAATGCAGGGCTGGTTCAGGAGAAGCAGAAGAATGGGGTTCCCATTCTGCTCCCAATAGAGTTGTGTGAGTGAATGGTAGCCGGGGAGTGGTAATGGTAGCCTGCATGGGGAGAGGGATGTGAATGGGAGCCTGCTTTTGGGGGGTGTGTGTGAATGGGAGCCTGCCTGGGGAGTATGTGCACGTGTGGATGGGAGTCTACTTGGGATGAGTGTGTGTGTGAATGGAAACAGCCAGGAGAGGGGATATGTGAATGGGAACCTGCCTAGGAGGTGTGTATGTGTGAAATAGAGCCTGCCTGGGATGAGGGTGTGAGTGTGTATTTGTGAATGGGAGCCTACTTGGTATGGAGGTGTGTGTGTGTAAATGGGAAATGGGAGACTGCCTAGGATGTGTGTGTGTGTGAATGGAAGCTTGCCTACAATGTGTTTGTGTGAAGAAAGTTTGTGCTGCTTCACTAATCTACAACAAGGTCAGGTTGCCTGGAAATAAAAAGTTTTTAGGTATGGAGAGCAGGGGATTTTTCAATTAGTTTAATTTTTGGATGTCTGATGTGTCTGCCATTTTGCAATATTTTATTGCTGTTTGGAAATTTTTTTAAATTTTGTTTGAGCTCTTAATCAATAGATATTATTCTGTTCATCAGGTTGTTAGAAATATTCTTTTTATTAGTATGGCTTTACTAATATGATTGATTTATTTTCCTTGATTATATTGTTTGATAAATTCTTTATGAGAACTGATATTTCTGTTTTTCCATTGCTGCTTAACATACAGAATCTTGGTTGTTTCAGTTTCCAGTTTTGATTCTGTCTACACATTTCTATTTATAATGTATGGTCTCTTTATTCTGTATTTAAAGGTCTGTCTTTGTTCTGCATGTGTAACTGAGGTAGGACATTCTGCTAGCGAATAGTTTCTGTGCAGGGATTTATAGCAGCCTGGTTTGTTCTGTTTTTCCCATAGGAGGTATATTGGTGTTTTAGAGCCTGGTGTAATATTTGCCATCTTGCCTTTACATAATAGGATTCTTCTTGTGTGAGTGCTGGCAGTTAGTACTGTTTTGGTATAAGACGTTTACTATATCATTATTGTCATTCAGTTTATTCAAAACTTTCTGATAGACAAACCTAATCCCAATATGTTTTGCAGGGTTTTCTGGGTGGCACCACGCAGTGCATGCATTTTTACATACTGCCTGGTGGAGCAGGAGCACCCTTTATATCACTCCTGCCCAATTTTAGACCTACAGATGGGATAAGATAGGAGCAGCAGTTTGAGCAATAAGTGGTTGGCCTTCTGGTACAACAACCCTGCTGTTGTTACTGCAATAAATGCTCAGGTCACTAAATGCCATCTGGTTGCTGAACTTCTGAGGGAATTTGTGCTCACCTGCTTGAGATTAAATATTGCGGCAATATCCCACCATGTTCCAGGGATCCATGATGAGATAGATGATTATTTTTCTTGTTTCAAGTGGTCCTGGTTCCATGAGCTGGCCCTGGAGATGGACGAGCAAGGACAGCCTGTACCAAAACTCTTCTTGTACTTTGAGACACTGAGGCATGGGATTTGCTGCATAGCAAGCAATCACTTCCTTCCTAACTGGCTGAGGTTGGGTCTTGGTTGTTGTACCAGAACATTCTTGAGGCAATGAAGTCCAGCCTCACTAGGGGCAGCATTCAGTGATACTTGGCTGAGTTGGTCTTCTTCACAAAGGCTTGGATGTGGTAAAACCCCACAACCACCTTCATGATGAAGTGGATTGTGTTTAGCCTTCTGAAGATCACTGATAACTTATCTAAATACCCTTAGCCAAATAAGTTATCCTTTGTATGGTTTTTTGTTTTTTTTTAAATGGATGGATGGGTCTCATTTATCTACACAATTTAGGTATATAGTTTGCCCTGGCCTGTGATTGCTTTGATTGATGATCTAGCAGGGAAGGACTAGGTTTGGAGCGAAGGACGTTTTGAGTTAGAGGAGGTTTGCCACGCAAGGTGGAGGAAGGGCTACTGCCTCCACAAATATCAGTCCAGTATTGGACATACTGTAGTCGCTTTCACCAGCCACAGCAATGTGATTGGAAGGGAGGGTCCCCTTTCCTTTCTCCCACCCAGAGTTCTGTTATGTTTGGTAATTGTTCTAGATGCAGGCATCCTACAGAAGCAGCATTCACAAACTCGTGGGGACAGAGGTCCCAGTCATCAAGCAACTGTGATACTTAATGGCTGAATTTAGGGCACATTATTGCATAGTTCTGAATGAAATCCTGGAAAAACTCCCTGGATAATTGCAAATGATGTCAAAATCCAGCCACAGTTCTGAAAGCCCCCTCCCCCCCCCCCTAAAAAAAAAAGAATGTTATGGACTACTCAGAAAGGAATATCCAATAAAACTGAGAATATCATAATGCTTAATGCTTGTGTATTAATTCATAGTGTAACCACAAGTTGAGTACTATCTCAAAAAAAGGTATAGCAGTACTGGAACAGGTACAGAGAAGAGCCACAAAATGATAAAAGGGAAGAGGGTTTATTTCTTTGGTTTTGTAAGCCTTGAGTTCTGAATTCTATGGCTATGCACTGGAGAAAGTACAGAGAAGGGTGACTAAAATGATAAAGGGGATGGAACAGCTCCCCTATGAGGAAAGGCTAGAGGTTAGGACTGTTCAGCTTGGAGAAAAGACGACTGAGGGGGTTATGATGGAGGTCTATAAAATCATGAAAAGACTTTAATAGGTAAATATGAAACAGTTATTTGCTCTTTCAGATGATACAAGGACTTGGGGAAGTTTGGAAGTAGCACATTTATAATGAATCAGAGAAAATTCTTTTTCACTCAACATACAATTAAGCTCTGGAATTCATTGCTAGAGGAAATGGTTTAGGTAAATAGTGTAGCTAAGTTTAAAAAAAAGGTTTAGATAAGTTCCTGGAGGAGAAGTCTATAAACTGCTATTAATCAATAAGGATTAGTAGCTTGGGATCTATTTATTTAATATTTGGGTACTTGCCAGGTACTTGTGACTTGGTTGGCCACAGTTAGACACAGGATACTGGGCTTGATGGAACCTTGGTCTGACCCAATATAGCATATCTTATGTTCTTACGTTAATTATAATTGCCATGATCCAAAATTCCCAGACAGGTTCATGTTTCAGTTTATATCTTGAATTCAGTGGTCTAAGAAATCCCAGTTTCATTTCTTATTCTCTCTATTAACTGTATTCTTGCTCCTCGAGGAAATCTTTAAAGGCAGCCAGTTTTCATATTTTTGTGCAAAAGCCGAAATTGTACCTGTTTCAAATAAGGGCAGTAACACTAAGAATTTCAGTCAGTATAATGGGAACATTGAAATTTTGAAGAACACATTTTCCTGAAAAGTCACTTAACCATTTTTTCTTTTTTACTTCTGCCCTGTCTTTATTGATTTTTCCATCCATACACAACCAATTGCATCATGAACAACTTTACAACTTAGTTACACTTACATTTTTTTCCCTATTGGATGAGAGTGTGGAAAGGAGGGTGTGGTGGGGTCTGGGACTATTTGTTTTACATCGGGTGGGGGGGTGTCTTTGGCACTTGGTCTCTACCTGACCTTCAGTGACTTTTAGCCAGTTATAAAAATAATATATATACTCTAAGGATATTCTATCCCATTTGACTAAAAGAGGCCTATTTAATAAACATTGACATGATATTAAGGGCCTCTGGTGCACATTAAAAACAGCATCCTATGCAGGAAGACCTTACCATGCACATTAAAGAAGTACAAAAAGTAGTGAACAGGTAAAAATGAGCATATCCATAATAGCAAATGAAGAACATATGCAAATGAAGGGTTACTAAGCTCACACTGAATAGCGTGGTTTGCTCAACCTCCATGATATTTACCGAGCACTTACTAACCAAACTGTATTTAATACATACCTTGGGCTGGTGTTAATTTACCAAGATGAGCCCGTTACTTACCAAAGGGATGATAAACAGCATGATCATTATAAACTGAACATGCTCTTGAGAGGACTCAACTAACTGGAAACTAAGGGCCTGAAAGAGAAAGGCCATGAACAGCTGATGAACCAGCACACCTGTAGTCATAGGCCTATAGGGTTGAATACATTGTATCATAGGAGCTAACTTTTCAAAATGATTTGGGGCACTACACACAACAAAAATTGCCCCTTCTTGAACACAAATAAGGAGTTTTGGGGAGCTGACACCTTTACATTTGATCACACTTCTCTTTGCCATATCAGAACACAGCTAATATGAAGTTCTAGTGCAAATTCTTAAACACACATGCTTATTCATGACACTGATAGGTCTTCTCAAATCAAGCATTGACACATTAAAGAGGCTCTTCAAGCATTGCTGCACACCTCACAATGATCAGAGGCTTCCTACTGGTATGGAAACGAGAAGGCTCTAAGGTATGGGCATGATTCTCAGGATCATTGTCATTTATCATTGCTGAGCTTAATCTGCCCACTGAGCACTGCTGGCATTTAAATGACTATTCTTGACAATTTTTGTTTTTCTAAAAAATGTCCAGCCCTACCTTTTGACTAGTTTCAGAAACGGGGCTTCTTCCATGAGTGCCTCACCACAGAGGCAAGAGACTAGCCAGTGGGCCCCCAAATCCATCCTCCCAAAAATTGTATGAAAAAAAAAACTTTCATAGAGCATCAGCAAGAGAAGGGAGACATGAAGGAAAGAACGACAGAGAGAGAAGGATGTATCAAAGAAGATACATTGACACACATTTGAGCAACTCAGAAATAAATCTACCTTTCTTCACATAAGTCAAATGATTTCCAAGTAATAGGTTCCAAAATGATAAACCTTTTTGCTATCATTGACACTGCTAGTATAGCAAAAGACCAGTGTAGCAATTCAGAGCCTGGAGGCTGAAGAGAAGTTAGAGCCTTTTTGTCAGCTGACAGTTCTTTTGGTTTGAATTCAGAGCTCATGGCTGTGAGCTCTGAGGTAGTAACAGAGTGTGTGGTGTTGCCATTGTGGGGCCCTATACTACAGGGTGATAGAGGTCAGATGCTGGTGTCTTTCTGAGTCAGGGTTGTCTGGGTCTCCCCCTTGCATGCTCTCTTCTATCACCAGCTACATCCTTTCGTTCACACTGCTCTTTGAAGATCCTTACTGATACATTAAACGAATGGTTTGAAGCATATTTCTTTTTTTAAATTTTTGCTCTCCTTCAACTCTCTGCTCTCTTTGATCTCCTTTTCTGATTTGAACTAACTCTCTGACTTTTTCCCTTTGTACTGATAAGCAACCCCCATGTTCCAGAGTTCAGTTTCATATTCCTTAGAAGTGAGCAGGGGAGCCAAGAGGAAAAAAGAACTGTACACGTTTAGTCTAGCATGCACACACCAGTTTACCAATACATTGTCAGGCTTCTATGAATAAGAATAATGGAGTAGATTTTCAAAGGGTTACGCGCGTAAGATAAGTGCCTAACCTCTGAAAAGCTGTCCCAAGCTGCCCCTGCGCACGATGAGCCTATCTTGCATAGGCTTGGCGGCGCGTGCAAGCCCCGGGATGCTCGTATGTCCCGGGGCTTCGAAAAAGGGGTGTTCCGGGGGCAGGGCCGTGGGTGGGGCGTCGGCCTGGGGGCGTTCCAGGGCGAGACTGAGGCCTCCGGAACAGCCGCTGTGCCGGGGGATGGCGCGCAGGCAGCTAGCCGGGAAGCGCAAGTTACACCCGCCCAGAGGCAGGCGTAAGTTTCCCGATAAAGGTAAGGAAGGGGTTTTGGATAGGGCTGGAGGTCAGGTTAGATAGGGGAAGGGAGGGGACGGTGCCGGGGGTGTAGGAAATGGAGAAAGGCTGTGCGGCTCGGCGCATGCAAGTTGTACAATTGTGCATCCCCTTGCGCGCGCCGACCCTGGAATTTGTAACATGCGCGCAGCAGCGCGCGCATGTTATAAAATCGGGCCTAGATTTGTTCGCGCCGGGTTGTACGAACACATCTATGCCCATGAGCAGGTTTAAAGATCTATGCCCCAATGTGAGCATCCTATTTCGTCCATCTTTTTTATCATGTCATACACATTGAACCTACCCAATCATTACATTTATTGTAGTGGATTTAAACTGCCTTTAATATTCAAACTAAACAAATTTTAGAACGTGAATGGTGGTAGTTTCCTGTTATAATGACCAACACACCACCAGCCACCTTATATTATTTATATAATGCAGTGCCACCTGTTACGCTCCTGCCCACAAGAAGCATGGGCAGACTCTTACCTTGTTACAGCCACAGCCAGCCGGGCTGCTTCTTTCTCCCTGAATCAGCTGGGGCCGTTCCTACAGCTCTTGCCATGCGGTCTGCTCCTCGGCTGCTGTCTCTGCCTTTCCCCGACGTGCTGCTGTGATCCCGGGACCTTCTGCGAGCAGGCCGTCTCTCTCAGTGCCTGCTTCAGCCCGGGTCCTTGCCTGGCTGGGAAGCCGTCCCTGCCAGTGCCTGCACTTACCTCTGCTTCTGGGGCTGTCTTCACGGCATGGAGCCGTTCCTGCAGTCAGCCCTTCCCCCGCCAGCACTTCTCTCTCTCTCTGCTTCAGTCCTGGTGGCTGGGAGCCGCTCCAGCGACCTGCATTCACCCAGCTCCAGTCCAGGGCTGCTCCGCGGCTTCCTTGGGCCCTTCACGTGGCTGAGGACGCCACCAGCTTCCAGCTCTTCTCTCCAGCCTCCTAGGGTGCGAGCGCGCGCCTCTTTGCTCCTCTTCAAGGGCCAGCCAGGTGTGGCCTCCTGCTGACCCCTCCCTGGGCGTTGTCCACCTCAGCTCTACTAAAGGGCTCAGCTTTCAGTGTATCTTTGCCTTTGCAAGGAGTTGGTCACTCCTGAGATCCTCGTTCCAGGAGATGCCTTGTATTCCAGCCTTCTGCAAGGTCCAGAGTTCCATGTTTCCTGTTGAAGCTTCTTGTCAAGTTGTTCCAGTCCTGATGTCTGCCTGCCATTCCAGTCCTGATGTCTTCAGTGTTCCAGTCCTGATGTTTGCCTGCCGTTCCAGTCTCAAAGTCTGTCTCTTGTTCTAGTCCTGATGTTCCTGATGTCCATGTTCCAGCCCAGAGGTGTGTCTCCTATTCCAGTATATGTGTTCCAGTCCTGATGTTCCTGCTGTTCCTGATGTCCATGTTCCAGCCCTGAGGTGTGTCTCCTATTCCAGTATATGTGTTCCAGTCCTGATGTTCCTGATATCCTTGTCCCTGATCCTGATGCCTAACCTGCCTTGTGCTGCCAGGAGTGCAGCGTATTCTCGCCTTGTGCTGCCAGGAGTGCAGCGAACCTGCTTCCTCTTTCCTGTGCTCTCCCGCTCTCTGCGTGGTCCGCGACCAGCCTTCCAGGGCTGAGTAGGGCGCGCATGGGACAGGGTGGTCCGCGACTCAGTCCCGCGGGTGGCCTGAGTAGGGCGCCCTGAGGGTCAGTGCCCATGTCTACCTTCAGCCCTCGTTCCTGCATCCACGTCTATGCATCCTGCACCCCGTCCTGAGTCCACGTATTTGCCTGAGTCCACGTCTAAGGATCCTGCATCTATGCCTGAGTCCACGTCTATGGATCCTGCACCTCGTTCTGAGTCCACGTCTATGCCTGAGTCTACGTCGTTCCTGAGTCTCGTCTGAATCCATGTTCCAGTCTTCACTGTCCTGGCCTCCATCTGGCCTGCCGCTTCATGCCGTACCCTGCGGCAGGTCCGAAAGGGCTGTGAACGGTCTGAGGACTGTTCACAAGACCAACATTGCATTGTTGGGTCTTCCGAAGCGCGCAGGTCCAGAGGAGGGCCTGTCAGCCAGTCTTCACTCCAGCCCTGCTCCCGTCCAGCCCATGCTCGGGCATGCCACGCCTCCCGCGGCACTTCTTCAGAGCCCTCTGGGGACGAGCTGTGGCCCAAGGACACACATCACCCAGGAGTGGGATCGCTCTCCTAGCGCTCCACAACAGCCACCAACAATAAATATTGTTTTTGTGAAAATTGTATTTTTTTATACATATATAAATCTTTTCATTTAAATCTTAAAATAAAAAATACTACCAGATGTACTTATATAATTTGATGCTGTTGCCATTATAATTCCATATTGAAAATGTCAAACCATAATTTTATAAACATGCTGTTGATATTAGACTAATTATTCTTAGTGTTTTGACATCCTCAATGATATTTGAATGTTTGAAGTTCCCAGTTACACTATTACTCAATCTTCCAGTACCTTATGCGCCCAATGGAAAAAGTTATTTTCTCATGCAGCTTCTGCTTTTTTTTTCCCCTTTATATCAGGGAAGGCAACTCCAGTCCTGGAGTGTCAAAAAGAGGTCTGGTTTTCAGAAAATTCATCATAAATATGTGTGAGATATATTTGCATATAATGGAGGCAGTGCACGAAAATCTACTTCATATATATGCATTGTGGATATCCTGAAAAACAGACCTGTCTGTGGCACTCCAGGCCAAGAACTATCCATTGCTATTTTAGATGATAACTTGCTCTATCATCAGACTTTGTAACTATGTATTTTTCTAGTAATTCAAATAAGAAATTATTTACCATCTGGAATTGTGAATAGTTGGCTGCCTGGCTACAAGTATATCTGCACATAAAAATATAATGGGTACATAAGGCATTCAAGGGTTAGATGACACACAGCTATGATAATCACTTACACCACTCATGTGGTTTGGGATACATTTTTGAAAACCACAAAAAAACACCTTTGGTTGTTTTCCAAGATGATTAGTGTGCAGCTTTAGCTTATGAAGAACAAAGGGACTCAGAAAATTCTGCCAAAAATAATTTTGCATTTGTAATGGGCACAGCATCAAACAGAAAGGGAATTCCAGAGTAAGATTTTATCTTACTGCATGGTCCTAAAGCAGAGATTCTCAACCTTTATAACATCCAGACCCTCCATTCTTCGAAAAAGTTAAAACATCAAAACTCTGCATCCTCCCCTTTGTTTTACTTTATAAAATATAATACTTTTAAATAATTTAACTATTCATATCAACTGAAAGGAATACAACACATTTGTTGATTGTTCTTAATTGGTTCTTAATTTATTCTTAATTGATATTTTTTATGTACACCTGAATTCTTATTGACTGTAAAGCTTGTTGCTGATTTATTGTTTATTGTAAACCGAGGTGATGTTATTAACGTGCCATGGTATATAAAAAAATCACGAAATAAATAAATAAATAAATAACATTAAATACAACATATTAAAAAAAAAAGGTTTAGACAAAGTTCCTGGAGGAAAAGTCCATAACCCATTATTAAGGTGGAGTTGCAGAAATCCACTGCTTAACCCTGGGATAAGCAGCATGGAATCTATCTATCCCTTGGGATCCTGCCAGGTACTCGTGACTTGGATTGGCCACTGCTGGAAACAGAATTCTGGACTTGATGGTCCCTTGGTCTGACCCAGCATGGGCTGATACTTTTGTTTTAAATATTTTACTTGTCATTTTCATGAAGTATCCCGTAGTCTTTGAACTATTTAAAAGGATAAATAACTGTTCCTTGTTTACTTATTAGACCTGATTCATGATTTTATAAAACTCTATCATATTCCCTCTAAATCAACTCTTCCCCATGCTGAAGAGCCCAAACATGTTTAGCCTTTCTTCATAAGGGAGCCATTGCATCCCCTTTATAATTTTTCTTGATCTTCCCTGTACCTTTTCTAGTTCCACTATATCTTTCTTGTGATGAGGTGAACAGAACTGCACCCAATAGCCAAGGTGTTGTTGCACCATAACTCTATATTGTGGCATCATGATATTCACAGTTTTATTCTCCTTTTCTCTCTGAATAATTCCTAATATTCTATTTGATTTTTTTGTTTACTGCCATATAGTGAGATGAGTATTTCAATATATAGTTCACAATAACTCCAAGATCCTTTTCCTGTAGGGTTACACCTAATATGGAACCCAGCATTATGTAGTTATAGGTAGGATTATTTTTTTCCCCACATGCATCACTTTACACTTGTCTACATGAAATTTCATCTGCCACTTGGATGCCCAGTTCCCAGGTCTTGCAAGGTCATTCTGCTGTTCCTTACAGTCTGCTTCTGTTTTCACTACTTTGAATATTTTTGTATCATCTACAAATCTGATCACTTCACTCATTGCTCCCTTTTCCAGATCATTTATAAATATGTTAAACAACACTGACCTCAGTACAAATCCCCAAGGCAATTCATTATTTACCTTTCTCCACAGAGAAAAATGACTATACTGTTGCGTGCCAAATCTGTGCCAGGCCCGCGCACGGGCCTGCTTACCTCACTAGCTCCTCTGCAGGTCACGGGTCGGCCTCCCCAGCGGCAGCCCTGAGTTCCTCTAGGCCTTGGCGTCCTGTGGCAGGGGTCGCCGGGCCTTCCACTGCTCTCCAGGCCTCACGCCGGAGTTCAGCGCCTCCAGTGTCATTGGCCATGCCCCTATGCACGCGCGTGCGGACCGCCCGGCCTCTTGTAGGGCCAGGGGTGGGTCCTAGCTCCACGGCATGTCCTGATTGACGGAATGATATAAGGAAGTCCCTGCCTGCACTTCCTTGCCTTGGCAATTGGGTTGGCACTGTAAGCGTACTAGTTTGCCTCAGCATTCACAGTCTTGTTTCAGCCCTGTTCCAGCCTTGTTCCAGTCTTGTTCCAGCATCCTTCTGTTCCGGCGTCTGTCTGTCCATCCTCCCAGGTAGTATCCTCGGACTGTCTCTCTGGTACTGACCTTGGCCTGTTCCTTGATCTTCCTGTCCACTGCATGCATCCTGACCTCTGCCTTGTTGACTACTCCTCAGACTGATCCTTGGATTCTGACCTTGGCTGCCATTGACCATGTCTTCTGATTCTGGTTCTGTCCCTTGCCTTATCATTGCCTATGCTATTTGGGCCTTCCTTGCCTCTCCAGGCCAACAGCGTGAAGTCTGATCATGCTCCCTTGCTGATCATGGGAAAGCCTCTCTACTACCTCTCCAGGAGACCCTGCGAGGGCCACCTAAGTCCAAGCGGCCCGGGTCCCTATGGGCTCCACCCGGTGGGACCTCGGGCTTCCAGTAGTGAAGCTCATCCTAGCCTCTGTCTCTACCTTTGCTCTACCCCCTGGGGGCAGGTGCTTCCTGGTTCCTACCAGAGAGCCATTCTCCACTGCTCCAGGACAAGGGTCCACCTCCAAGTGCAACAGTTTGCCAAGGCCATGGACTCGGCTGAGTCTCCCACCTCCAGGGCCCTACCGGGTTTGGCCACCACAGTCCAAGAAGATATGCTTCCAGTCTCTCTGGGCATCCATGCCCACTCCTTTGCCACCACTGCTCTGGTCGATACAGGAGCAAGTGGCAGCTTCATCATGGATGACATCGTCAAGCTTCTGAACATTCCTCTTCAGCCATTAGATATGAGCCTCTGCATCGTCTCCATTCAATGAGAACATCTTCCAGGGCTCATCACCCATCGAACAGTGGCTGTCCATCTTACCATGGGCACTCTTCACAAGGAGGAGGTGTCCTTCTATGTGTTAAAACGTTCCACACATCCAGTCATCCTGGGGCTGCCTTGGCTCCAGATCCACGAACCCCAGTTCGCGGGCTTCCAGTGGTGAAGCTCATCCTAGCCTCTGTCTCCTCCTGTGCTCCATCCCCTGGGGGCAGGTGCTTCCTGGTCCCTACCAGGGAGCCGTTCTCCACTGCTCCAGGACAAGGGTCCACCTCCAAGTGGAACATATACAAGGAATAATTTTGTAACATTGTACATAAGTTGGTTGGAAAATATGCATTCAAGTTATAACAGTTTACAAAGCAGACTTACACACATAAGTCCACTTTAAAAATTATCCCAGCCAAACTACAGACACATATTTACACCTGTTATTATGTGGTGTGCATAGTTTTGCCAAGATAATTTATACACACAATTTTTTAAATCAAAAAGTATGCATGTAGGTCCCAATCCTGCTCATACTCTACCTGCTGGAATGCCTCTGCCCTAAGTACATAAAAGCACATGCATACAGAATTTATGTACATAATTTTATGCATGTATCAGTATCAAAATATACTGTATTCATTGACTCACCTTTATCTCCATGCTTATTCACATCTTCAAGGTATCTAGATTTAACTATGTATTAAATTTACAAAATGCATGTAACCCCTGGGCCGAGATCCTCACTGAGTAGTCCAAGAGCGACCTTCAATTCTAAGGACTTAAGCTTTCCAAACTTCTCATATCATTCTTAAGTCCCTCTAGTTTCTAGGATTCTCTGTTGGGGGGACTGAGCTCCAAGGCCCTGAGAATTGTTTAAAAGTTTTTAGCATATACAATAATTACCATGCTGGACGATGTATGTGGTTCCAACACAAATTTACTAATAATCAATGTAGAAATGAAGTAATTTATGCTATACAATGCTTTGTTCCATGAAATCCATTACATAATTCACATCCAAAAAATATGTGACTGCTGAGATTTTTATTTACTCTTCTATTTCCACATACTTTTCCAATTACAGGGATAATTTTGGAACTCCCTTCCAGAATTGGTGGAGTTTGATTCTTCACTCTATTTAGATAGTATTCAATACAATGTCACTTATCATACCTTGATTCAGACGACTACACCTTCTCCAAACTCCTCCAGTATGTCCTGAAGATATGTGGTGGATAAAAATGGGTTGAGGCCACAGTTCTCCTTTCTTCTCTGTATTGAATATGAATCCCCTCCTCAGGTCGATCTTTAATGGTTCCTTGGATCTCTCAGGCTGAGAAACTGCTTAAAATTCCTTTCTTCCTGACAGTGACTAAATTCCCTAGGCCTTGGGTAATTTAGTTGATGGATCAAACATAAAAATCCAGACTCCCAAAAACAACCAAAAGAAAAGGCATGGTGGACAAATCTTCCTCCAAACCACAACCCAAAAAGAGGAAAAAAACCAATTTCTCAGTAGAGAAGATGAATACCTTTTTTTCTTTCCAACCCAGACTTACTCTTAATGGTCCTAGTGTAATCCCTTCTAAATCAAAATGGGACAAAAACCTGCCTCCTCAAAGGTCAACTAAAAAATCCACACCCTCTTTAGTTTCCTTTTCTTTTTAATAGTAGTATGAAGTAACCAACACAGCAGCCTGCATGGGGAAGCTATTCAGCAGCTAAAGATACTTTGTTCCTAGCTACACAGTTGGTATATTACTCCTAGTATAAACCCAGTAGGATTCTCTAGTATCTCTACATACATAATAATACATAACAAGAAAAATAATATTGCACACCAAGCATTGATATAAGGAAAGCATTCAGCCTATTCATAAAAATAGCCTACAAAAAATGTTTATTCAATGTAATTCAGTCTACCATAAGTGAGGGGGTTAAGAGTTCACAATGCAAAGCAAATATTCCCTTGCAGGATAAATGAAGAAAAGCAAAGGGATACATGAACCAAGACTATAATCTATTGAGAAAATTAGGGATTAATAGATGGAACTACAATTGACAAGAAAGCCAGTCAAATGTGAAGGGTCATAAAACATAAATCTAACCAATTTATATTTTATAAGGAAATTTAAGCCAAAAGAGATCCCCAATTTTTAAAACCCTAGAAATTATTAGTATTAATTGCTGTTGCTTCCATTGTATATTTATCTTTAGCCACATCAGAAAATGATTGTACATTAGAATTAAGCAATTGAGTCCCGGGGATATTACTAAGTCCTTCAAGTGAAAAACAAGAAACTGTGACAAAGGACTGCAGTTAGAGGATAAACTGGATGCAACTTGAAATACCTTGGGCATTTTGATTATCTTATAAATCTTGATATATTGCCTGTATATATTATACCTTATGAACTCCAGAAATTGACTCTCTTTGGCACAATTCAAGTATTAAGATAAGTAATAGTAATACATTTGAGAGATTGAAATCATATTCCTTCCCCGCACACACAACATACAACATCTTAGTTAAATTTGCTCAAAGATTCATTTGATTTTTCTAATCTGACTTGGATTATGGAGGGGGTAGGTGAGAAACCATCTTTAGCAACTTTAATTGTTAATTTTGTTTTGTATCCTGACAGGGCCTGGGTCCTCCAGTTGTTTTGTATGCATATAGTTGTGATGGAGAAGGGCAACCAAAATGATAGAGGGGATGGAACAGCTCCCCTATGAGGAAAGGCTGAAGAGGTTAGGGCTGTTCAGCTTGGAGAAGAGATGGCTGAGGGGGGATATGATAGAGGTCTTTAAGATCATGAGAGGTCTTGAACGAGTAAATGTGACTTGGTTATTTACATTTTCGAATAATAGAAGGACTAGGGGGCATTCCATGAAGTTAGCAAGAAGCACATTTAAGACTAATTAGAGAAAATTATTTTTCACTCAATGCACAATAAAGCTCTGGAATTTGTTGCCAGAGGATGTGGTTAGTACAGTTAGTGTAGCTGAGTTAAAAAAAGGTTTGGATAAGTTCTTGGAGGAGAAGTCCATTAACGGCTATTAATCAAGTTTACTTAGGGAATAGCCACTGCTATTAATTGCATCAGTAGCATGGGATCTTCTTAGTGTTTGGGTAATTGCCAGGTTCTTGTGGCCTGGTTTGGCCTCTGTTGGAAACAGGATGCTGGGCTTGATGGACCCTTGGTCTGACCCACCATGGCAATTTCTTATGTTCTTATGTTCCCTCCTTTAATATCACAGGAGTACTAAGGATCTGATTAGGAAGATTCTGCATATTGAATGGAAAGATGGTTATCTGTGGGTCAGTATTGACATGGGATCTCTTTGTTCATTAAGTGGGCAAAGAACTGTGGATACACATGAATTTTGTAAGTTGTCATAGAGCAATGGTTCCCAACCCTGTCCTGGGGACCCCCCCAGCCAGTCGGGCTTTCAGGATATCCCCAATGAATATGCATGAGAGAAAATGTGCATGTTTCTGTGTTGAGCATTGATCCATAATTACTTCAAATTTTTGCTACTTGGCTGTCACCTAGTCTTTCTGACTTATTTATTTATTTATTTTGAATTCTTCTATACCGACATTCATGTGGCAGGATACATATCATATCAGTTTACAGTGGAACACAATATTGCAACAAGCATTACATAGAACCAGGGTTACATGGAACTGGGAAAACAGTATATAATACTGGGGGTAGTGTTAGCAGCTGTTAACAAGAGAGACTTTCCATCTAACCTTCTTCCTGTTCCATCTCTCAGCCTTTTTTCTCAGCTTCTCTCCTCCTCCCTTTCTGTACAGCTCTTTTTTTATGGAAATGGGGGAAGTCATTGAGAATGATGAGAACATGATGGGTGTAGCTCAAGCATGGTAAATGTGTAAACCCTAAGGAAGAGAATTGAGATTTTAGAATTGAATTGAACTCCTGATGGGTTCATTCCCATACTGTACGTATTATTTCCCTTTTACTAATGTTTAACCAGGGGGTTGTTATGCTCCGAGGCACAGGGGCCTTCAGATTCCGTTACGAGCATGACCTCTGGCTGCTGTTACAAAGCAAGGGCTTGGAGGCCTTCGGATTCTGTTACGAGCGCGAAGGCACAGTCGTTTCTATAGTGGGTGTTGTGAGCCCTTGGGCTCACAACACCCAGGGAGGAGCCCCAAGACACACTGCAGGAGGTGAGCTGGTGCGAGCATGGATAAGAAGAGCAGGACAAGGCTGGGGCAAGAACAGGGATCCTAGGTCTGACCCTCTACCGGACCTGCACGCCCCAGGATGACCAACTACGCAATGTTGATTGACACTTTCCCCATCATACAAGGAATTTCTACCCATAATGTTTCCAAATTGCATTTAGTTTCCCGCAGTATCTTTATCCCGTTGGTCTCTATGCCATCTCTAACACAAAGTACCACCCCTACCCACCAAGTTGATCCACTCTATCATTGTGATATAATTTATATTGTGATATAACACTTTCCCATTGGTTATCCCCCTCTACCACATTTCTGAGTTGCCAAATTAGTCTACCTCTTCATTCAGTGCCATAAATTCAAAATCTCCCATTTTACTTTTTAGACTTCTGGCATTAGCATACAGACATTTCAAGGTATAATATTTTTTTTTAGCAGTTGACAGGGATAATTTGGAATTTTTTAACTCAATCTGTTTTTTACTTACAGGCAAATGGGATGTGTATGCTTTTAGTTCAACCTTTCTATCAGGATGCCCTAGCTCCAATGTCATTTTAATATTCTTTGAAAAAACATACCTCTGAACAATGCCCTTTGAATGACTTTCAGTTTTTCCCATGTTCCAGTTTAAAAGCTGGTATATCTCCTTTTTTTAAGGTTAGCACGAGCAGCCTGGTTTCACTCTGGGTAAGATGGAGCCCATTCTTTTGGAATAACCTCCTCCTTGCCCAAAACATTTCCCAGTTTCTATCAAAACTAAAGCTCCTTCCCTGAACCATCATCTTATCTACACATTGAGACTCTGGAGCTCTATCTGCCTCTGGAGACCTGCATGTGGAACAGGGAGATATCCAAAGGATGTTACCCTGGAGGTTCTGGATTTCAGATTTCTACTTAAGAGCCTAAATTTGCTTCCAGAACCTTCCTCCTATACCTTCCTATGTCATTGGTGCCCACATGTACCACAACAGCCGGCTCCTCCCCAACACTGTCAAAGATACTGTCTAGGTGATGTGTGAGGTCCACCACCTTCGCATCAGGCAGACAAGTTACCAAGTGATGCTCATATCTACCGGTCACCCAGCTGTCTGCATTTCTAATGATCAAATCACTAATTAAAACAGCCAACCTAAACCTTCCCTCTTGGGCACAAGCCTTTGGAGACTCATCCTTGGTTCAAGAGGATGATGCATCACCTGGAGAGCAGTGTTACGCTCTCCTTCTCCAGAAGGGAGGAGTTAGCAATCTGCTGTCACTCACTCCGACAGGAGGGTGGAGTTGGCAAGCTGTTCTGCTGTGCTCCTGAAAAGGGAAGGAGTAGCAATATGACATGACCTGCTCCTCCAGAGGGGTGGAGTTAGCTATCTGTAATTCTGTTAGCGAACTGCTGTTAGGTGTTCCTGTAAGAAAAGGAAGCAGCAAGCTGTATCAATCTGCTAAGGAGTAGCAATCTGTTATTTATTTATCTATTTAACGTGTTTTTATATACCGACAATCGTTTTGAACATCTTATCGGTTTACAGAGTAAGTAATGCAGCAACAGGCTTTACATTAAAACAGGGAACATTAAGTCAACGTACGTAAGGGGGTAATACAGCTTAATAAATGTACATATGCGGGGGGCAACACTGAAACATATTTACAGTTGCAGGTAGTGAGGAAGTAACTAGAAACATATTTACAGTTACAGGTAGAAGGGAAGTGAAGGTGAGTAAAACATGGGGAGGGGAGAGCAGAGGGGAGAAGGGATGGGGGGGGAAGGCTAGAGGGAAGGAAGCAGGTGAGGGTCGGGATGGGGAGGGGGAAAGGCTAATGGGAACAGGGAGGAAAATGTCTAGAGGGAGGAAAATGTCCAGAGGGGATCAACTCGCCAAGGAAGAGGAGTTGGCAATAGGTATATAGTACTTTGCTATTGAGATAGCAATCTATCATGCCCCCCCGCTATGGAGTAGCAATCTGTATATATATAAGCTGCTGGCAAGTCTCAGAGAAAGAGGAGTAGCTGTCTATATAATATTTCCGTGAGCGGAGTCATTGGTCTGTAGTAGTTGGCTCCCACAAGGTGACAATAGTAAAAGGAATGACCACTTGGAGGAAATGGTGAATCCCTGGGTCGATGGCAGATGACAGCGCCCCCAAGAGGAGATCCTGAGAGAACACACCGGCTAGGCTAGAATATGAGATAAACACAATAGTTCTTTATTAGACTGGAAGCTGGACCACCAGAGGTGACAGTAGTGAGTCGCTGTGTCCAGCAAGGCTGAAGTCTTTCTGATACTGGAATATAATCTCTGGGTTGCTAAACTGTAGAGAGAGACTAGAAGTAGTGAGTAGACAGTAGGGATGTGAATCGTTTTCCATATCGTCTTAACGATAGAAATCGTGTGGCAGGGCAAGAAAATCGTCTTAGGCACGATTTTTTAGTTAAAAAATCGTTAAAAATCGTTTTTTCCGATTAGTGCGCACTAACTCGAGTTAGTGCGCACTAACGGGAGTTAGTGCGCACTAACTGGGAGTTAGTGCGCACTAACTGAAAATGATACAATTTGACACTTTTCAGGTCAGTTAAGGTCAGTTTAGGAATGAATATGTATTCCTATTGGCTGCCCTCTTATTTATTCATGTTACCAAGCTTCCTACTGACAGTATATGGGGGATGGGAAATGGAAACAGTTGGTAGCTTGACAAAACAAGTAATGTGATCAGTCAATGTGACTAGAACTTGTGCCCTAACCCTGATACCAGGGGTATTGTGATCTTCCTGCACACAGTGCCCTATCCCTATTAATACCAGGAGTGTTGTGATCTTCCTGCACACAGTGCCCTATCCCTAATACCAGGGGTGTTGTGATCTTCCTGCACACAGTGCCCTATTCCTGATACTGGGGGTGTTGTGATCTTCCTGCACACAGTGCCCTATTCCTGTTACCGGGGGTGTTGTGATCTTCTTGCACACATCCCGGTATCAGGGATAGGGCACTGCATGCAGGAAGATCACAACACTCCTGGTATTAATAGGGATAGGGCACTGCATGCAGGAAGATCACAACACTCCTGGTATTAATAGGGATAGGGCACTGCATGCAGGAAGATCACAACACCCCTGGTATCAGGGATAGGGCACTGTGTGCAGGAAGATCACAATACCCCGGAGGAGTGAGGGTCAGGCAGCTCCCCCCTGTCTGTGAAGCCAGCCTCTCACTAGTAATGCAGGGAGGGAGCTGTCTCAGACTTCACCATCCTCCCCCCCCCTCACCCACACACCATTCACTAGCTGGGACATGGGGGAAGTCAGGAGTGAGGGTCAGGCAGCTCCCCCCTGTCTGTGAAGCCAGCCTCTCACTAGTAATGCAGGGAGGGAGCTGTCTCAGACTTCACCGTCCTCCCCCCCCCCCCCTCACCCACACACCATTCACTAGCTGGGACATGGGGGAAGTCAGGAGTGAGGGTCAGGCAGCTCCCCCCTGTCTGTGAAGCCAGCCTCTCACTAGTAATGCAGGGAGGGAGCTGTCTCAGACTTCACCATCCTCCCCCCCCCCCCCCTCCCCCACACACCATTCACTAGCTGGGACATGGGGGAAGTCAGGAGTGAGGGTCAGGCAGCTCCCCCCTGTCTGTGAAGCCAGCCTCTCACTAGTAATGCAGGGAGGGAGCTGTCTCAGACTTCACCATCCTCCCCCCCCTCACCCACACACCATTCACTAGCTGGGACATGGGGGAAGTCAGGAGTGAGGGTCAGTCAGCTCCCCCCTGTCTGTGAAGCCAGCCTCTCACTAGTAATGCAGGGAGGGAGCTGTCTCAGACTTCACCATCCTCCCCCCCCCCTCACCCACACACCATTCACTAGCTGGGACATGGGGGAAGTCAGGAGTGAGGGTCAGGCAGCTCCCCCCTGTCTGTGAAGCCAGCCTCTCACTAGTAATGCAGGGAGGGAGCTGTCTCAGACTTCACCATCCTCCCCCCCCCCCTCACCCACACACCATTCACTAGCTGGGACATGGGGGAAGTCAGGAGTGAGGGTCAGGCAGCTCCCCCCTGTCTGTGAAGCCAGCCTCTCACTAGTAATGCAGGGAGGGAGCTGTCTCAGACTTCACCATCCTCCCCCCCCCCCTCACCCACACACCATTCACTAGCTGGGACATGGGGGAAGTCAGGAGTGAGGGTCAGGCAGCTCCCCCCTGTCTGTGAAGCCAGCCTCTCACTAGTAATGCAGGGAGGGAGCTGTCTCAGACTGGTATCAGGGTTAGGGCACTGTGTGCAGGAAGATCACAACACTCCTGGTATTAATAGGGATAGGGCACTGTAAGAGATGACTGTAGTAGATTGAATAAAGATCTGATGTTTCTGCTCTCCTCACACCAAACAAAAACAACACACAAGCAGAGAAGCCCTTCTTACAAAGCTGAGCTAGTGAGTTAAGTAGGAGGAAAAGTAAACATACTTGTGCCAGTGTGGCTACTTAAAAAATACACTTACCAACAATCAATTACATATATTTGAACTGTGTACAGTTCCAGCCACGACCACCTTTCTAAAATGCACAGTGATTGGCAAATTCAACATGCACTAGCATTTCAGGTGCCTGCTAACAAAAATAATAAACAAACAAGTTCTAGTCACGTGAGTGCTGATCATTACATTACTTTTTTTGTCAAGCTTCCAACTGTTTCCATTTCACATCCCCCCAACCATTACCTCAGTGTTAGCCTTGGTAACATCAATAGATAAGAGCACAGCCAGCCAATAGGAATACATACATACATATTCATTCCTAAGTGACCTTTACTGACCTGGGAAGTGTGAACACTTTGTTTCATTTTCTGTTGGTGTTCGTTAGTTTCCAGTTCCATTTCCCATCCCCCCAACCATCACCTCAGTGGTAACCTTGGTAACATCAATAGATAAGAGGGCAGCCAGCCAATAGGAACACATATTCATTCCTAACTGACCTTCAGTGACCTGGAAAGTGTTTATTTGTATCATTTTCAGTTAGTGCGCACTAAATCGAGTTAATGCGCACTAACGGGGAGTTAGTGCGCACTAACTCGAGTTAGTGCGCACTAACACGATTTAACGATTTTTAACGATAAATCGTTAGAATTTCTATTGTATCGTGTTCTATAACGATTTAAGACGATATAAACATTATCGGACGATAATTTTAATCGTTGAAAAACGATTCACATCCCTAGTAGACAGGTTATACTGGTTACAAGATGGTACACTCACAATAGTAGATGTCTGCCATGGTCTCTATGCCACAGAGAGTCTTCAGTATATTCAGGAACAGGAGCCGTAGGCGAGCACTGTTTCCCACAAACAGTCTGTAATAAGAACTCACAATTGCTGTATATGAAATGGCTTCTAGAGTAGAAGAGAGTTGTAATAAGATTCTAGGAACATGGACCCTCGTGGAGCGAGTACCGGTTCCTATGTAATAGAACTCACTGTGTTCACGTCTGCGATCGCTTCCAGGAAACGTGGAGTCTTCCGAGTGTTCTGGCAATCTGAAATCAAGAAGAGAGAGTGGAGCTCCTGTGGAGCGGGTACTCCTGGCAAGTTTGAAAAGGCCGAGCAGTGGAGACGGGTTCCCCGGCTGACTTGGATCGTTGTTGCAAGTCCAGTTGGAGTTCCTTGCTAACTCATTAGAGGTTAGCAAACAAAGACCTTTTAAAGTGCAGATGGATGACGTCACTACGGGGGGACGCCCCCGAGGTTCGTGCCCTTGCTGGTACAAAGTCTGGAGAGCGCACGCGCCCTTACGTCATTGGAAACATGGCGGATCCGTAGCGTCAGCCCGGGGGAACCAGGACCAGGACCAAGAGGCGGAGAGAAGCCGCGGCTGCACTGTCTGTCAGAGCCAAAGGGAGTCGCATCCAGGGTAAAAGAAGAGAAGAGGCACGAACGCAACAAGCAGGTCCTAGCTACAAGATCACTTCCTGCTACACAAGGTGATTTTTTCCATCCATCCAGACCAAGGGGCTGCCAGACTAGAACTGGGACTTGGCTACTGTGTCCCTGAAGGTCTCTTTTATATGCCTTTCTGTCTGCTTCAGCAATTCCAGGTCTGCCATTTTAGCTTCCAGAGATCATTCTTTGAGAGCCAGGATCTCTTTGCACGATGTGCACATATACAATCTCTCACCAAGAGATAGATAATCATACATGTGGTACTCAGTGCAGAAGACGGAAGACCTCTGTATCGCTTTTGGACTTCTGTCTGCATCTTAATATTGTTGTGTTCTTAGTTAATTTAGGTTGTATGAGAATAGGGATGTGAAAACTAAAGTTCTTTAAATGTATGTGATGTATTTAATGTTAATTAGGCAAAGGCCTGCACGGGGATAATTAATTTATTGATAAGGACTGGGTCAATCCCTTGTTTTAGATAAATCCCTTCCTGAATGGAATAACACTCTTTCTTCAGTTGTGATTCCTCCATACAATTGGTCTTTTAATGTAATTCTCATCACAAAATTAACACTCAGGGACATGCATGGGTCACTTGGTCACCACCCTATGGCTAAAGGTTTCATTCTTAGAAGCACCAGCAACAGCTGACCTATTGGCAAGGCACATAGACCTTTGGGCACATGATTTGGGAGTTATCTCTAATATGCCTGTCAGCTAGTTATGCTGACCAGTTGTCTGTGAGCTCTTTTGCTATGCAACATTTCACTCCAAGACATTTTTATGTGTATTGCATCCCACAAAACCTCCTCTTGAGATCAATTGCTAGAACAAAGCTTTTATGGCTAAAAAGGACATATCTTTCAGTTGCACAGTTATGGTATCAGATTAAAGGCATGGAGGGAGTAGGGTGCAAACTCTGAGAAAAGAAATAAAGATCAATATCCTCATAAAAAAAGTAAATAAAAGTCAGTTTCTCTGGTAGTGCAACAGTAGTGCACAACAAACGTCTAAGAAAATACCATCATTTTTTTTAGCAGATTGACTTTTGTGAGTTTAACTGCAATGAATTGATTGCATGTACGTTTTCCCTTATTTCAATTCCTGCATATTTACAACTTCAAGTTAAAATAAATGGTTTAATCCATACAATTAATTGGTCTAAAATACAAGTTCATGTTTAGGCCCCATTGATTAAGAAAATTGAGTTTAAATAAGACAAAGCAATGCCTCTATTTAGAAGCTTATAATTTAATGAGTTTATTAGCTTGTTTTGCCTTCTAATATAGTTAAGAAGAGGTTTGTAAAGTTTTGTTTATGGTTTGCTTTTTCTTTCTCTTGTATGATGTAGATATAATATAGAAAATGTGAACTGTGTTTTTTTTTAAATTAATATTTTGAATGAAGGGAAAAAGTGCAATTTGATTGGGATAATGTAGTTTTACACCAGAGATTACATATTATTCAGTGCATCCCACAGTTAAATTTGTTCCCACTGTAGAAATGGAAAAGATGTGAACAGAGCTATATCTGAGCCACAATCCAAAAATAGTACTTCAAATGGTAACCTCAATTCATTTCCTAGATGGCTATATCCATAGTTAAAATCCCTGAATAATTCTTAAGAAATGTGTACTTGGCATACGGAGAGTCCAAAATTTGTTTTGGTTTGCTCATTCATTTTGTAAGTTGTGGTCATCTCTTCAATTAATTTTAAAGGAAACATTTCCGTTTATTTGTTTCATTTATTTACTCATTCATTTACCATTATTCTCAAAGGGGGAAGCAATATGGCCTATTTTAGACTCCCAAGTTGGAATATTCTAATAATTTCTATTGAAAAGTGGTGGGTTGACATCATCAGAAGGGTGAAAGCATAACAACGCATCAAAACTATGTCAATGTGGCACCAAATGTGGCATGAAGAGCCTAAGGACCTGCAATGTAGCAACATGCTACCAGCAGTTGCAGGAGTTGTCCAAGGCACTATCAAAGGATCAAAGCAGCAGCACGTGGTCAATACCCCAAGGCTCCAAAAGAGGCAAAGGGTACCAATAACAGTGGCAAGAATGCTACAAGGTGAAACAAGAGGGACAAAGGGGTACCAAGGGTGGCATGAACAGCTCAAGATCCCATGAAGGGGGAAGAGAGCACCAAAAGAGTCAGGAAATCTCCAAGGCCGTGATAGAGTGTCATAACAGCAGAAAGAATAGCATGAAGAAAACAAAGTATCGTGAGAGTCACAAAGCAGCCACCCAGAGTGGCAAGACCACTCTAAGGTTCCAAAGGAGGAGCAAAGGGCACAAACCAAACTCATAGAAAGCTTTAGGCAGAGAGAAGTGGAAGAAATGCCCGGAGGAGACTTGACGTCATTTCCCTATTGCATCATTAGGCAAAGGAGCTGTATGTTCAGGCTTGGATTTGGTCTTCACTAGAGGCTAAGATGCTATTGGCTAGAGACACCAAATGCTCTTAAGCCATTAGCTGTTTAATATTCTATTATTCAGGGAATCCAGGATAACATTTTTCTTCTAAATCAATTTTTGTAATACTGCCTCCATTACCTCAAAATCAGTAATAATGGAGGAGGACAGTGATGCACTTCTGCAGCCTTTGCCTTTATCTGTCGTGTAATACATCGAAAGCTAAATACTTGGTGAGCCTAATAATCGTAAGACCTGAGTTGGAAGAAAATGTTCAAGAGGGCATGAAATCATTAAAGATGACTGGGTGGATAAGGCCTGTTTAAATCATCGGATGTCCAGAGCAAGACCAGGAGTTGACAAGTACCGTGGTGGAAGTAGATTTGGAAAGAAGCTTGAAGACATCTGGAGCAGTAGAGGAAGCACACTAAGGTACCAACACAGGCTTGGAGTGATGGTGGCAGCAGTGGTGCTGATTAAAAACAGAAAAGTTAGGAGCTGAGTAACACATCAAGAAGAGTAGTTGAAAACCTCCCTAGGTGTATTTTGAGGGCTGAGGTGGAAGGAAGAGAAGCATCAAATGCCCAAGGTATCATGAAGAGGAAAGCAGTATCAGAAGTAGCATAAAAGGCCCAAGGAGTGCTGCAGCAAACATGCAAATAAACAGATGGCCAGAGTAAAACCAACAGTCAGGAAGTATCATAGAGGAAGAGGAATTGGAAAAAAGCTCAAAGACAGACATAGAAAAGGAGGTACCAGCACTGGATTGGAGTAGTGGCAGCAGCAGCAGTGGCACTGGAAATTAAAAACAGAAATGGTTGAAGCAAAGCAATTCAGCAAGAAGGGTAGTTGAAAAAAAAATCCAAGGTGCACCTTGAGGACTGAGGTGTGAGGAAGAATGACTTTGGAAGCCCAAGAGACCAGGAGGGTCAAAGTGGTACCAGGAGTAGCATGAAGAGCCTGAGGAATGGTGCAGAAAACATACAAAATAGTGGATGGCCATGGCAAGACCAAGAGTCAGCAAATGCCATAGGGTAAGTGGATTTGGAAAAAGCCAAGAAAACAACTGGAGGAGGAAGCACTCTAAGATACCAAGACGGTTTGGAGCAGTGGAGGTAGCAGTGCCATAAATACATGCATGTTTTTTTGCTTAATATTGGAAATGCTTAATGATTCATTGTATTGTGAACTCAGATTGTAGTCTTTATTGATTTTCAATAAAAACTTTAAATATCAAAACAGATATAGTAGGAGAAGAGCAACACAGCAAGTAGAGTAGCTAAAAAAAACCCCTAAGTTGTACCTTGAGGGCTGAGGCCCAAGGCACCGGGGGGAGGTGTGTGTCAAAGCAGTGCCAGGACTGGCCTGAAGATCCTGAGGAGTGGTGTGGCACACATGCAAAGCAATGGATGGTCAGGGCAAGATCAAGAGTCAGCAATTGCCATAAGGGCAGGGGCTTATAATGAACCAAGAAGACAGCTGGAGCAGAGGAAGAAACACCCTAAGTTACCAAGAATGTCTTCCGCTTTAGTTCCCCTTGGTAGGCCTTTGTGGCATGTTTTGGGAAACACCCACCAGGAGCTGTGTTTGGCACAGCAAGGCCCAGTTGCCTGGGAGCCCATCCAGGGGCCCAAGCACAGATGCAAGGCCTGCCCCTTTTCCTGGAAGCCGAGATGAAGAGAGGGTTACTGCTCAGCACACACAAGTTCCTCTGGCTTTTATGACTGCTCTCGCTTCAGAACATAGGACAGCTCCCACTTCTCAACCGGGGAGAGGTTGGGGTGATCCCAATTTTCATTCTCAGCTGCACTGAGACCCTCCTTTCCAATGGATAGCAGAGCATGAGCCCCCATCTGGTGCATGGCAACTTGAAGTAGTGTGGGGTGCCTATCCTAATCATACACATGATATCTGGTTGATCCTATTCGTAGCATATGCCTCAGTCAATGAATACAGAACTATGCAGGTGTAAAGTACATATGGCTGGTACAGTGACACTGTGAATGGCTCATTAAATCAATTATGATTCCATCTGTTACTTGGATAACTATAAAATAATACACAAATTATGGTTAGCTGGTCATCTGCATCAAAATTCAAATTACCAAAATATTCAGTTGTTTGATATTATTGAAATGTGTGGGACTGACACAGCATCTGCTCATAATATCAGAGCTGCTCTTAAGCTTGAGTCCACTTTAATTTATTTTTTAGAAGTTCTTTTTTAAAAAAAAATGTTGATACTTAAAAAGTAGCCTAATCCTTGGATCAATCAAAAATTAAAGTGAATGAATATCCATATGTCTCTAAAAGTCCAAATAGATAACAGTACATATGTGAGCATGAAAAGATTGAAAAAATATTTAGCTTGCAGACTGTACAGAAACTGAACCTTGACATAAATTCATGTTTCAATAGTAAGAACATAAGAACATCTGCTTCAAGAGGCTTGCTCTTTATATAATGTTGCTCACATCTAATTAGTCTTGCTGAAAATGATATCGCTCACCACAAATCTTTCCTCTTGGTGTCTTAAACATTTTTCATTAGTCAGTCCTCATAGCATCTTATAAGTTTCTAAAATACATGGCGCAAATGGAAGAGTTTATATGCAGTCTGGAAATGACATAATCATGCATACATAATTGAGTTATGCAATGGTGTTAAATTAAAGAGTACTAATTAATAATCTTATTTAAGCCCTGGGGAAAAACTGTGTCTAAATAAAAAATCCCAAACTGTTCTCATTTATTCAGAACCACATGTATATCACACCTCTAAGGGGTAGATGTACTTGTTCTAAAATTATACATTTCAGGTCTTGAAAAAAGTGTGAGTATTGCAAACAACGGGTTACGAGTGGCGCCATCATTTTGACTGTATTGATACAACTTCAGTGCTCAAGTAAACGCACATGAATACTCCTTTTAGTTTGTCCAATGTAAATTAAATTACATGGACATTGAACCAGGTAGACAACTCGTGAAGAACAACAGTTGGTATTAGAATAAAGAGACACTAATTGATGTGAAATAGGATGTTGATATTGTGAGCCAGACATAGCCAGGGGACACATATAACAATCCCTACATAGAGAATTATCACGGGTAACTTTCTCAGGGCCCCTATCTATAGCCATACTCAAGGTGGAATGAACCACCATAACCCGAATTTTATGCTCTCGAGAAAAGGCAAATCAACAATAGGACCTAAGTTCTAATGACATGTCAATCATAGCTTCAAAGTCGAACTGGGTACCTCCAGGGCCTGTTGATCCATTTATAGCAAATTATATGCAATTGGTTCTTCATGATTTGACAGTAATGGAAAACACGGTTCTACAATTATGTAAGGGCTATTCTCGGGAATGGACCAATATTCAACATTGAATATTATTGTCCTTTTCTGGTAATTCTGATGTAATAGTGAAACCAGTGGACAAAGAAGGTGTGATTGTTTTACAAAATAGGTCCCAGTATGTACATGAGGTCTACTGTTAGTTACATGAGACGTCTTTTTATCGTCCTCTAGAAGAAGATCCTACCCTAGCATTGAAGGCTCGTATAGAGAGAATAGTACAAATGGGGATAGATGAAGGGTTTCTTACCTCCAGGGAAGCTTGGGCATTGAAAGTAATGGACCCTGTTACTCCTGTGTTCTATACAGTGCCTAAAATTCATAAGCGATTGCATTGTCCATCTGGTCACCCTATAGTGGCTAGTCGGGGCTCTATTTTGGAGCCTTTGTTGAATTTCTTGGACCATTTTTTGAAACCCTTTGATCAGCAATCAGCATCATTCTTACAGGATACTTCTCACATTCTCTCATTATTACAGGATTTAATTACATTGCCTAAGGATTGCTTATTAGTCACCCTGGATATAGAGGCCTTGTATATGAACATCCCACAGGCAGATGCATTATCACTTATCGGAGACATTTTAGATACTCATCTACATCCACAATGCATTCCTACAGATTTTCTTACAGCTATTTTGGAAATGGTCTTATACAATAATTTTTTTTCTTTTTGATTCAACATACTACCTTCAGGTTCAAAGGGTTGCAATGGGGGCTACAGTTGCTCCTGACATTGCAAACTTGTACGTATCAGCATTTGAAGAAAAAAATTCTTTATCATTCGGTATGGCTCCATTATATTCTCCTTTGGCATTGATATATTGACAATGCCTTTTTCATTTGGACATCCTCCCTGGAACGATTACAAAGTTTTTTTTGGTTAGTTGAATGATCAGGACTGACATTTGAAATTTTCTATGCACTTTCACTGTTCTACTATAGCATTCTTGGATATTACCATTCCTAGAGATATGGACCAGCTGACTACTACATTGTATAGAAAAGATACGGATGAAAACCAATTTTTAAGATATTCTAGTTTTCAACCTAAGAAATTAAAAGACAGTCTTCCGATCAGTCAGTTTTTGTGATTAAGAAGGATCTGTTCGTCCACCACCGAATTTAAATTACAATCAGTGAAGATATTACACATTTTTTACAGAGAGGTTATCCCTGGGTAGTGATTAAAAAAGCATATAAAAGGGCATTATTTTCTAATCAGCATTTATTATTAACCTACAAAGCAAAACCATTGGACAATAATTTGACTTATGTTCTATGATTTATGGATTGTGCAAAGGATATTGTGCAAATTCTGTGGACACATTGGCCGGTTTTGGCACCTTATGAGATTTTTTGAACAGAACCTATATTTGCCTTTACTCGTGGGCTTAACATTCAGGATTTGGTGGTTCATTCCACCATGAGTAAGGCCGTAAATAGTTATTTTGTATTAGAAAGGTTGCTGGATTTCAAACAATAGGACTTCTTTTGGTTACTTGGATAACTATAAGAACTGTAGAGCTCATACATGCCAATGAGTGCTGACCCCCAAGACATAGTGCAGGAAATTACAAACAGCAGAATTGTGTCAAACCCCCCAAAATGTAGAGTGTGATTCATTTTTTACATGGGCTACATGATTCCTTGCCGGGTGTGCAGTTTGGATCCTTGCCTACAGTTTGTGCTGTTCACCTGGTAAAGCGGCTTGCCAGTTCCACCCACTGCACTGTGATGTCATCATTCTGGTGATGGAGCTTAGTTTCATAATGACCTGCCCTCATAAGTACATCATACAATTTCATTTTGGGGTGACCTCTTTGTTGAGTTAATGTTGACATTTTTTTCCAGACATGCTGGACTGTATAAATAGTACTGTTTCAGTTTCTCCAATTCCTGTAATGATGGGTTGAGGAAGGTATGCTAGTCTTCAGGGGTTACAAAGTGTTTCAATTGTCAATGTAGGTGATTTAATCCTGTTCTAATTTACCCTATATGTGAGATGGTAAAGCACGATGTTTGTATAGACATCAGCCATCAAATGCTTGTTTCTATAGCTTACGCTAATGTGCAATTGATTTGTAACAAATGTGATGTATTAGAAGCCAGATATTTTCTGTTTGAAAGAAACATGGTACTCTGAAGCAGATTTCACAATATTAAATCAGCTTTTCCCCTTGGGATCTGTTTCCAACATAGTAGAAAATTGTGACATAGGAGTGGCTTGGTGGTTTTTTATAGAACTGGTTTAGATATTAAGCAGCTTTCCCACTCCTTAGGTCAGGATCGTGAGTATCTTGTGCTTAATGTCAACTCCTGGGTTTTATGCTTAATATATTGCCCCCCTGCTGTGGTTCATAAGGACTTGATTCTGTTTGAAGAGTTTATGGCCTCATTAGTATGATAAGGCTATGTAGGAGATTTTAATTTATTTTTTTTACAAGCAGCTCTTTTAGCAAAGTTATGAACAGTTTATTGATTTTTTGTCCACATTGAGGCTTTCCCATCTTATTGATGCTCCTACCCACAAGGCTGATTTTTAGTACCGGATCAATGGATGATAGAGACCAGGATTAAGGCAGTTTCCCTTAGTCCTGTCCCCTGTTCTGACCACTTTTTAATGAAAATTGTTTTTAAGGTGCCAGAAAGCTCTGTGATTAGGGTCAAGGAACCTACTGCGAAAAAAGGTTTTTCGGGGTCCAATTAATTTGGATGACTTTAAATCTGAGTGGGTACCTAAATTATCTATATTAGATGACACCTCCATGTCTGCATTGGTAGAATCCTTTTTTATCAGTCTAACATCTACAAATTCAGATTCCTGCACCTGTGCAAGAAAGGAAAGTTACCCAGCACCAACACTCAGCGCCATGGTTCTCCTCCATATTAAGACATTTGAAGTGTGTGATGCATCGTGCTGAACACAAACAGAGGAAACATCCATCTGCAGGGCTTAAGATACAGTATCAGTCTGTGAGAAAAGATTATAAATTGTCTTTAGATAGTAACAGGCAAAGTTATTTTAGTCTGTGATTGCAGACTTCTCTGAACTGCCTCAAAGATTTATTTGGTATAGTAAATCAACAGATTCATCCAGCAGGTGACAGTAGCACTAAACCATCTTTTAGCAGTGAACAGTATGCTTTCTATCTGATGGACAAAGTTAGCTGCCTACAGAAAATGGTTACTTTAGGCATAAATACCTCCCCTATTGTGCAAATAGGGGAGGTTGAGTCAGCTTGGGAGAAGTTTGAATATGTGCCCACTACCAAAGTCTCAGAAATGATATCCACCTTGTGGTGTTATCATTTATTGGACCCTTGTCCATTTTGGGTTCTCAAAGCTGGGTCCTCATTGTTTTTAGAAACCATCACTTAAATTGTAAACCTCTCATTAGAGGAAGGCTGTTTATCAGATTTCTTGAAAAAAGTCTTAGTTACACCTATTGAGAAGGGTGCTATGCTTGCTAAGGATGATATGGCCAATTTTATGACAATCTTACATTTATTAACTTTAGTAAAAATTATAGAGAAGGCTATATTAGAGCAATTTACAGATTATGTGGAGGTCAACCATCTGTTAAGGACCCAACAGTGTGGATTCCGCTGGCATCATAATACTGAGACCCTGTTATTAGAACTACATGATTTTATGTTGTTACAATGAGATCAGGGTAACTCAGTTATTATTTATTTATTATTTATTTATTTGTAGTTTTTATATATCAACATTTGTTTAGTAACATTACATCGGTTCACAATCAACAATACTTCGCAACAGTGCTAAAATAAACATAGCATTTAGTGGCCGTGCTTTACAAATAATATTTTAACTATATTTTAAAAATATTTTAATAATATGTTATGATTTACCTGGAAATTTCCTCTGTCTTTGCCATGGTGGATCATATGACTTTATTATCCAGGTTCTCTTATTTAGTCATACAAAATAAAGTATTAAATTGTTTTCAGTCTTTTGGATCAAATTAGACTGTATGCAGTTTGTATATATTCAGAACAGTCCTCATGGAAGCGTTGTTTAATGGGAGAGCCCCAGGGGCATGAACTTTCTTCAATGCATTTTAATACTTGTTTAATCTCATTTTGTTATTGTTTGTAAGGATTTGGGTGGACCCCTGGACTCTGTGGCTGCTGACCACGCCCACAGGGGGAAGTCCTGTGAGGGGCCACAGGTCAGGCTCAGCTTTAAGACACACACACAGTTAGATCTTTTATTAAACAGTATTGAGGAGCCACCAGAGGTGGCGGTAGTGAGTAGGAATGTAGCCAGGCTGGGCTTGTAGTCCCTCAGGCTCTGGAACAGCGATTCCACAATGGCTGTGCTGTAGTGGAGAGAAACTGATATCGTGAGTACAAGCAATATATGCAGGGTTCAGGAATAGGGCCTCATTGGTATAGTACTCACACAGCGGTCTCTCGGTATGGAGCACAGGAACTGAAGTAAAGGCAGGCCCTCAAGGAGCGAGTATCTGGTTCCAGGGATTAGCTCCGAGAGAAGTAGATGGTAAATCACTGATGGTATAGGCAGCGGTGTCCTCCAGGCAGAAGAGAAGTCCAGGTAGCGAGTCCAGGAACATGGGCCCTCGAGGAGTGAGTACCGGTTCCAGACAGCGACCTGAAAGAGAAGAGAGAAAGAGGCCCCCGAGGAGCGGGTACCCCAAATAGAGTAGTCCAATAGTGGAGGCAGAGTAGCTAGGTACGGAGAGCGAATCCCATCTGTTAGGAAACCTTTGCTAACTCGATGGCTAGCAATCGTGTAGGCTATTTGTATCCGGGATGCGTGACGTCATCACAGGGGGACACCCCTGAGGTTCTCGCCAAAGAAAGTACTTGAAGCAGGGTCGCGTGGCGCGCACACCCTAAGGCAATTGGATAGAATGGTGGGAGGCAGCACCCAAACTGGACCAGGGACGCTGGAGAGGACAACAGGCAGACGCCGCGGCAGCCAAACGTCCGTCAACCGCAGGAGGAGTCGCAGAGAGCTAAGGAGGGTGGAGTGGAGACTTCGGGCAGTGACAGTCATAACACATTTAGATCACTTCTCTATTCTTAGCAGGTGTATTTCAAGGTTTTTGCTGATGATATTCAGTTGGTATTTCCAGTGGTTAGATGTAGGACTGATACCATTTCTCATATCTCTGAATTTCTGTGGTCTGTAAAGAGTTGGCTTGGCCAGAACAATTTACATCTAAGTGGTGAACAGCTTTCCCAACTCTGGAGTGGATGGAAGTGCCAGGAGGACGATGAATGAGCCATCTTGGAAAAGCTGTCGGTGACGACCCAAATTACTTGGTTGCCGCTAGAAGAGGGGAGATCTACCACAAAATCAATAAATTTGTGGGTCCAGAGTTCCTTGGGGACTGGCAGCCGCTGTAACAGCCCCCAAGGGTATCCCACCAAGGGCTTTTGTCGAAAGCAGGTGGGACACGAGTCCACATAGGCCTTCACATCCTTGTCCATCAACGGCCACCAACAGTACTGCTTAAACAGAGAAAGGGTCCGCACACCACCAGGGTGACCCACTACTTTGGAGTCATAGGCACACTCCAGCACTCATTGTCAAAGTCTGATCAGGACCACCGTCTTTCCTTGAGGGACTGCTTGGGAAGCGGCCAGCAGGATACATGCCGGGTCAATGATGTAGCTGGGAGAGTCTGGGTATCTTCAAGCTCCAAGGACTGAGAAAGTGCATCGGCCTTGATGTTCTTGGCAGCCAGCTTGTACTTCACCACAAAATTGAAGTGGTTAAAAATCAGGGACCAGCGGGCTTGGCGGGCATTAGGCATGGGCATGATGAAAGTGCTCCAAGTCCTTATGATCAGTATGATGGTGTGTTGTGCCCTTCCAACCACTGTTGTCATTCCTCAAAAACCAGTTTTATGGCCAGGAACTCCTTATCGGTGAGCTGGCCCAGGACTGCCCTGACTGTGATGAAGGAAGCGTCAACCTCCAGGATGAAAGGGCTTGTGGGGTCTGGATGAAGGAGGCAGGGTTCATGGAGAAAGGCTTGCTTCAGGTTCATAAAGGTGTCTAGTACTTCTGCAGGCCACTCTCTGGTATTGGCTCCTTTTCTTGTGAGTGTGGTAAGAGGGGTGACCAGTTGAGAGTAGTGGGGAATTAAATGCCTATAGAAGTTGGCAAAACCCTGAAATCAATGTAAGGATCGAAGCCCGGATGGCTGGGGTCAGACCTGGATGCAGGCTACTGAAAATAATGTACCCCAGGAAGGCGGAGAGACTCTGCTTCAAATAGCATTTCTCTAATTTCACGTAGAGTTTATGGGCTTCCTACAGGTCCTCATCATCAGGAGGCAGATGCAGGTGATGGAGACTCAACCGGACCTTTACCTATTCCAGCCCTCATCCCCTGCAGGTTGAGCTCTTGATTGCTGGGGCCTGCAGGACTTAGGAGCGGGTCTCCGGAAGAAGATGAGCTTGAAGATAGAAGGCGGAAACAAGGTTGGGTGTACCAGAGTTTGGGGCCGGCAGCAAGCAGGATGATCCAGGGACAGGCCAAAGGTCAGGACAGGTAGCTAGCGGGAGAAATAAGTAGGCAGGCATTCAGGGCAGGCAGCAGACAATGCAGAATCCAGGGATGAGCCGAGTCAAGAACAAGAAGAGCAAACCGAGGGGACGAGGAGCTGGGACAGGGGCCAGAGCACACAGAGCAGGAGCAGGGACTCACAGAGTGGCAACAGGAACACACAGAGCAGGAACAGGAACACACAGAGCAAAAACAGGAACAGGAATGCATGGAGCAGAAGCAAGAGCAGTAATAGGACCACAGGGAGCAGGATCAGAGCAACCAGTAGCTCTGAGCAGAGTGGGACTTGTTACTAAAGCAAGGATGGGGCAGCAGGAGCTGCCTTAAGTAGGACCCGAGGGTGATGACAGCATCCAGGGCTGCGAGAGGCTTTCCTGCTGCGGCCCCTTTAAATCTGTTGGAGAACCGCATGCATGTGCCTAGCAGCGGTTGAAGCTGGTAATGCAGTGGCAGCATGATTGGCTCTCCACCATGCTGGAGGGAGGCGATGGTAGTGGCTCAGGGGGCTGTGTGGGAGGCCCGGGCCAGCTTGGGAGATGAGTGTCGCTGGCCGTGAGGATCCATGGCTGCCCATCGCAACACATGGCTTTTGCATTGAATGGAAAAGGAAGTTCCCATGCTAATACTGTCACCCTCCCCTGATGCCAATTCTAATTTCTGTTGCTTCTGTAGGTAATGCTGAATTACAGTAATTTTCAGATGCCCCAGTATCTTCCCTCAACTGATGGTCTGCCTGCAGTGAATCCCCAGAGCAAAACATGGGATCACTTTAAAGTTATTCCAGACCAAGGATGTCTTGTCTGATCTCTTCTGTGTATCCTTTGGGTGATGCTGGTTTCTGGAGTTGAGATTGAGTGTTGAATGTGAGGAAAAAGCCCAGGGGCATCACTCACATTATCTACCTGCACTACCTGATTTTTCTGGAGGTTGCTCTTAACACCATAAGTATAATCTATCTCCCCTATCACCTCATTGGAGGCTAAGATGCTACTGATTAAACTTCCCCTAATTTTCTTCAGCTACCAGCTCTTTAATTTCTGATTCAGGGAATCCGAGACAAGATTCTTCCTCAGAATCATTTGTTGAAAATACTACCTCCATTACTTGAGAAGCAGTTATGATTGAGGAGTGTGCTACTGGTTTTAACTAGTACACTTCTGCTGCCTATATCCATGCTCTTGCCCTGATTATGTCAGCCTTGAATGCCTTTTCCACCTTTTGCTTTAAAAGAAGAGGGAAAGGAACAGGCAGTAGTGGCATTTGCTCTCCAAATTTAAATTTCTTCTGGCTTGAGCTGGCTTTCAGTGCTGGGACTCTGCAGGTTAAAATGTGTCTTTTCAGTTTAGGGGTAGGACTGTCTTTTTCTTTGCTGCAATTTCTAGGATGAGCTGGCTCTGCAGCAAATCATCTTCTCTTTCCTTGCAGTGGCATGATAGAATTTAAAGTGTCTACTGGAGATTTTGATATCACAAAAAAAAAAAAAATTATTGATACTATACCACCACTCACAGTACCACTATATTGTATGCAAAAATGCCTGTCTCACACACACAAACATACACAGTTTGCACTGCTGCATGACTCCTTTTCCACATACCAAAAAACCGTTAAAAATAGCATCAAGAATGCTCGGACCATGGAAAGTCCTTCTTTACTTTGGTCTATCTACAGATGATCTCACTGCACTGTACTGTGCTATGTCAGAGACAAAAAAAAATCACTTGCTCTCTTGTAATCCCCACTCCATTCTAAGCTTACCCCCTGCAAACATACGTTAGGGCCAATGCCTTTCTATTTATGACACAGTAAATGAGAGACCACTGCAGCAGAGAAGATCAGAAAAAGCCCTTTAGCAATACCAAAGCCTACCTTTTTTTAAGATTTATTTTTAACTCTGAGTGAGCTTCTGGAAAGAGATAATTATCTATCAGAGAGCAAATAGAGAATTTCTTGGACCTTTCAGTGGGAGGACATCAGAGTAACTTGATCCAGTTGGCAGCTATAAGCTAGTAAAAACGATACTTCATTGATCTTTATTTATTTATTTTAAAGCATTTGTTACCTGTCCTTCCTACATTCATGGAGTGGTACAACAAAACTCACAGTAAGTAATAAAATGACATGGTGATAAATAAAATCAGTAGAAATTAAAATAACAGTCCATTAAATCACATTACTGATTTGTCCTCTATTTGGTCTCCTTACCAACTTTTCCTGTCTTGGCTTTCAGGAGGCTGAGATGTCACACTAGCAAGATTTGACTGCTATGATTGCCAATTGTTCATTTGTGAGCACAGCCATATACTTGAAAGGGCCATAGACTTGAATGGAAAACCTAATTAATGAATTCATGGGTAACCTTCATTTATTTCAGGGGTCCGAAAATGAAAAGAAAATGGACTCATTTGTTGCATTTTCCCATTTGTTTCAAATGAATGCACATCCCTACTCTGCACTATCTATAGAAATGGTAAAGGAACCAAACAAACCTACCAGCACTGTATTTTCCATTTTCAAAGGTTATAACTCAATGTAATTAATCAAGCCATCTGAACTATAGTGTTATCTTACTTAATAGCTATAACCATTGATGACATAAGGGGATTTATGAAAGTTTTTTGTTTCAGTGCAAAAATGTTTAGCAGATTTATCAATGAAAATATCCCACAATTTAAATGGAGAATCATGACACTGGAAAACTAGAAGAATTTTTGTACTAGAACAAAACTTTGATAAATGCTTGTGTCTTTTCTGAACTTAGCTAAGAATGATATTTTGATGCCTGGTACTTGTGTGGATGTTTCTAATATATCCTTATTCAACCACGTGTTTTTGCACACAACTATGTGACCAATATTTGCATGTGTGCTTTGCTAAGACTATTAATTGAAATTGTTCCCCAACCTAATTAGCTACAGTTATATTGCATACAAAATACTCACTAATGCTCATTTTAACACAGGCTAAAGGTCGTTGAATTTAATGACTTCAAATCATTGTACTACTTAGTTGAAAGGATTTCTTTTTAAGGCTTTTTTTTTTTAAAGACTCGATAATTACTGAGAGTTCATTTGAGTGAGGTATATAAAACTAGGGGGTGTAGTGGTGGTGGTGGTGGTGTGTGTGTGTGTGTGTGGGGGGGGGGGGGTGAATCCCTGGATAGTTGTGAATGAAGGATTATAGAACCATAAACCAATAGACATTGCTTCTGATTGAGGTGGAAATTCAAAAGAAGCAGGCTGAGCCAAAAAATTCAACACCTATTACCATCAACAAATTCTTTCTTTTCTATCCTTTACTCACAGCTGTCGCCATCCAAGAAGAGTCAGCATTGATAGGACCAAGCATAGTTTTCCAGTTCACATGCTATTACCTTCCTCAGCCTCTCCAATTCACAGCCCCTTCCACAAATCATCACAGGGCAGCAAAGCTAGTGGCACTAGACACTGGAGCCTTGTCTGTCATTCAGAAGAGCATTATTGATGTGCATCACTTATCCTGCATTCCCAGCAATCATGCAGTAATAGGGTTCATCCTTCATGTATCCTACTTCTGCTGGGCTACTGCCATATTCTGTACCACATCCATTACACATAATGGGGCAGTGCCCCTGAGATAGGATACCTTGCGCACTTCCTGCTGAACATTGCTCTGATTAAGAATGCATGCCAGTACACACAGACATGCCCAATTGTTAATTTTTGGATTGCTATTTAAATATAGATGTGTGCACTAGCATGCAGTTTTGAGATATTAAAGTAATAGATCAGAGACTGCAGATGTGCAATGCATGTCCCAGTAGTATGACAGTGAAAGTGAGATGGTATATGAATGCTAGGAGTTTGGGGGCATGTACAGTTAGTGGGTATTATGTTGGTATACTTGTGCTGGTTGGAGGAACTGTCTTAGTCACTTTACGAGAGACAATTACACTGAAGGCCCCCGGTCATCACAATACTGTCCCTTTAAAAGTGATGAAAAGTGACTCCAAAATGGGCTAATTCTCTACCTCTTTTCTGACACTCCCCCCCCCCCCCCTATTACATTCCAGTGGATTCAGATAGTGTAAAAGGGAAATGGGTGGCACGGTCCAGGTCACATGGTTTTTAATGGGGGAAAAGGAAAATAAAAAGTAACATTTTTTCTACTATAGAGAAAGCTGTTGCTAATGTGGAGAGAGGGACCAGTCGTTTATACTCAATATGGAATAAGATCGAGAATGTTGGATAGTAACATTTGAGACTGATAGCCATTAGGAATTATTGATGTAGTTAGGATCATGCTGGTTTGATGTACTAATGATGTTAAAGAAAGGAAGTTAATGTCGATGTTCACCAGGCTTATGATATGGGTTCAAAAGCAGCCCTAAAGGTGACTGGGAAGTTGAGTGTCCAAGGGTGAAGGGAACCCTGGAAGTTTCTGCTTTGAAGTTTGGAGTGGAAAGATGAAAGTCGGGTGGGCGGGAGGGTCCAGGAGAAAAGGAGGACCTACCAAAACTGAGAAACTGAAGAAATTTGCCTTTAAGGTTCATAGTTTGGAGTTGTAAGACTGGGGAAGGTTGGGCTGGAAACCTCAGGCAAAAGGAAGAGCCTGCCAATATGGGGACCCAAAGAGAACTCTCCTCAAGGTGTGTTGAGTTTGGAGAGGGGCAGCTGGCAAGGTAATTTACACATCCATTGTTTTCTCCAGCAGCCCAAGGATACATTTTGTGGCAAAAGATTTATTAATTTTGCATCTTTTATTGTTTTGTTGCTATTTATTGTGCTTCTGTCCAGCATGATTTTCAAAGTGATAGTTGTAAACCCTATTTTATGCACATAAGTGGTGATTTGGATCTCAAGGTTGCGTGCATGTAAAAGTGCATATGAAACCCCATTTTGCATATAGTTTTACCTGCACTAGCATTTCTTATGTGTCCAGTTACTTATTTGCTTACTTAAATTAATTAATAGGAGAAGGGATCTTAGTGATTGGTTCTGGGAAAGGATGCATAGATGATAGGGTAGGGGATGAAATCGTGTAGATGGGGGAGGAAAGAGAGGGGATCTTGGAGGAAGAAAATGGAGAAGGGATCCTAGGTTTAAGAGATATCATGCTCTGCTATATGTAACCCTTCCCATTCAAAAGGGTCATAATTCCAAGCTCTACTGAGCACAGATCCACTCGTTACATGATTGGGAACACAGATTCTGTGATGGGGACAGGTTTATCCTGTAGGACCGGGCCCTGAAGAGGATCTTGCTCCAAAAATAAAACAGTCCATATCAAGTATTGAGTTTCAGACAAATAGATTTAAGAAGTACAGAATCAAAAGTTCAGCAGATACAAAACTAAAGACAATCCAAAACACAAAAATAAAAAACAGGAAACAGTTCTTATATTTCCAAAGCTCACATAAAGATAAAGATAGATCAGTTCCTTATGCAGCTTAAGTATGATTCAAGAACACTGGACTCAATACTCAATACTTATATTTCCAAAGCTCACATAAAGATAAAGATAGATCAGTTCCTTATGCAGCTTAAGTATGATTCAAGAACACTGGACTCAATACTCCCAAACACACCTGACTCTTCAGACCTCAAAAAGAATTTCAGAGAATTCTTTACTTGTTCCCAAAGTTACTCAGAGATTGTTGGCTTATCAAGAGCAATCCTCAACTTGGTGTCTAAGGATTGGACCTTCTCGGGATATCCCTTAGCCACTTACAGTACAAGGGATATGTATTTGTTTGACACCATAAGTAAAATGCAGCAAATGAGACCATTTTCTTTTCATTTGTGGACCCCCCAAAATGTATTAAGGGTGCCCACAAAAACAAACATTTTAGTTTCGTTTATTTCCTATTCAATTTTATGGCCCATTGAAATGTTCTGTAGTAGGTATAGTAGTAACCATGAAATTCCTGAGTGAAGAAATAGCCAGGACAGAGACAAGACAGGACATTTAGGCAGGATGAAAGGCCAATCAAGGTGAAATTGCCCTATTTCTGATGATATACCTTGGGGATTGCTACCACTCAGCATTACAGCCATACCCTAGACTCTACACATTAGGGGTCTTGATGCCACGCTGCTTTGCTGCTATACCCCTTTTGCTACACTTGGGAGGCTTGCTTCCACTTTCCCTTGCTGCCCTGCTCCTGATGCTACATCTTGGAAGGTCTTTCTGGCACTCAGCCTTGCTGCTGTGCCACAGAGTTTACAACTTAGGAATCTTTAGGCCACTCTGCCTTGCTGCCATACCACAGATTCTACACTTTGGGCTGTTCTTACCACCATGAGTGGCTGTTTTGCACCTCTCATGGTGATCTGGGGGTCTTCATGTCACTCTTTGTGCTGCTTTGTCAGTGCCTAGTTTTTTCTGCACCTTTGATCCTTTGCTCCCCTTTCATGGTGCCTTAGGATGTTCATGCCACACTTGGTGTCACTTTGCTCCTTTTCGTGCTGTCTTCTGCCACTGTTATTTTTGCCCTCTTTTGAAACATTGGAGTGATCTTGCTACTCTTGCTGCTGCTTTGCTCTCTGATGGTGCCTTGGAAAACTTCTGCAACTGCTGGTACCCTATGCCCCTTTATGGTGCCTTAGGCGATTCATGCCACCTTTCGTGCCACTTTGCCATAGTTTTGGTGTCTTGGCATTCTCTTCCTCCTTATGATGATGTCTAATAACAAGTTTCAATAGAATGTATAAGAAAAACCCAATTTTGAAGCTCAAAAAAATCTGTATTGCTCTCCCCATTGATTTTATTGGGAAATGACTTTTTTTTTCATTTGAAACTAATGAAACTAATGGAGGTGACCCAAGAAATGAATGAATGAACTGAAATGAAAATTTTGTCTCTGCACATGCAATCAAGTCACCCATCTCTTATGAATCCAGTGAAGCCCTCAAGTAGAACACAGCTCCTATATTACCTCTCCCCGGGCTTTCTTTAAGACATCTCTCACTTCTATCTCTCAACTCCAAGAATTCCCTAAAACTCCTTCAAGTTACTCATAGAGTCATCATTTATGCTCCCATGTGACTAACCACCCTTTACGGGATGGACCCACATGTAGCTCCTAAGCGACTATCTTAGCTTTGGACCTCTCCTTATTAGAAACTTCCTCTGTTGTAACATATTGTGGGACCTAATTAGCTCTTTATGCATTTTTATTGCACCTTCCTTGAAATGAGTTTGACTCAAAGTGGACATAAGAACATAAGTTATGCCATACTCGGTCAGACCAAGGGTCCATCAAGCCCAGTATCCTGTTTCCAACAGTGGCCAATCCAAGTCACAAGTACCTGGCAAGTACCCAATCATTAAGTAGATTCATACTGCTAATGCCGGCAACAAGCAGAGGCTGTTCCCTATTGATTAATAGCAGTTGATAGACTTCTCCTCCATGAACTTATCCAAATCTTTTTTTAAAACCATCTATGCTAACTGCCTTAACCATATCTTCTGGCAATGAATTCCAGAGCTTAATTGTGCATTGAATGACAAATAATTTTCCTTGATTTGTTTTAAATGTGCTATTTGCAAACTTCATGGAGTGCCCCCTAGTCCTTGTATTATCCGAAAGAGTAAATAACCAATTCATATTAACACTTTCAAGTCTTTTCATGATTTTGTAGATCTCTATCATATCCCCCCTCAGCTGTCTCTTCTCTAAGCTGAACAGCCCTAACCTCTTTAGCCTTTCCTCATAGGGGAGCCATTTCATGCCTTTTATCATTTTGGTCATCCTTTTCTGTACTTTCTCCAGTACAACTATAGCTTTTCTGAGATGCAGCGATCAGAACTTAACACAATATTTAAGGTGCGGACACCATGGAGCAATATAGAGGCATTATGACATCCTCCATTTAATTTTGGATGGAGAGGAAATCTTGGGGATGGAGGAAGGAATGGAGATGGGAGATAAGTGGAGGGATTAAAGAACAGAAAGAGAAAAGGAAAATGGAAATCAAGAGGTAGAGAAAGGGAGGAAGATTAGCAGAGTATGGTCAGGGAAGTGGGATGAGGGGAAGACAGGAATGGGAGTTTGGGGGTGCATTGGAAATAGTTGAGGTCCTGGATTGGGGTAGATCCAGGATTAAGAAAGAAAGTGAAACATGATTGATTTTCACATACCCCCTCCTTTATTAATGAACTGTTGTTCCCATCAGTCTCGTGCCTCCCTAAACTTTCATTATTCTCCCTTGTGCACCTAGGAAGCCTGCAGCTATTTAGCCTTTTATCTACTATATTAAATTGGATCATCCCTGTAACCTATTTTTTTGAATGGATATATAACCCATTACAAATGAACAGAAGCATTTCAATAGTTATACCTAACAGTGCCTGTGACAATCATTGTCAATAGCACCAGCAGTATGGTGCCTGAAATGGTAAAACAATTGTATTTATTTATTTTATTAATTTATTCATATTTGATCTGCGACCCTTATTCCATTCAGAACCCAAAGTAGATCACAACATAAAATTAGAAGTTTCAAAGACTACAAATGGTGCACACCTTATATTCTAGAGAAACATAAAAATTGTAGAAATCACTGAGCCATGACAATAAAACTCTTTCATCAAAGATTTTTCAGAAGCTAGCTGCCCTTTTTATTGCTGAATTTGGAAAGAAGCCTATTGCAAATAATATACTGCAGAAACCAGAGAAACAAATGGAAACATGACACACTCCTTATGGTTTTTCTCTAGGCTTTATCATTTTGGAGAATGAAACAAGCACTTTTTTGTTCTTTCAGGTCGGGACCCTTTGTGTACATTCTGTTTTACACAAACACACATGCACTTTGTACATTTTTTTTCCTGAAAAGCACTGAATTGCACAGTTTGTGCTTGACGTGTTTTCCTATCAGGTTAGTATCTCAAAATGGATTCATTTTGGGCATTCTAATGCAAACATTAACCTCATATAAGTCAGGGTACATTGGGATTGATTTCCAATCCTTCAAATTTACTGCTAGTTCTCTACATACATTTATTGTGCCAAAAAATCTTCCCAATGGAGCTCATAAGTGTAATATACAGTATATGCAGGAAACATAATTTTGATCAGGCTAGTGGTATCTTAGACAATTGGGACTATTTCTGTATATATTTGCCACATTTTCTTGGTCTCTGATTGATAATCTTCTGTCTCTGTCTACATAATACATAATAGTCACTTGGTATTAACACTTCTAATAGGGATGCTGTTCTTGTGTTTTTATTCTGTACTATTATATTCTACGGAGGGGTCCTCAAACTCTGAACTCGAGGACTACAGATTTTTAGGATTGCCACAGCAAATATGCATGAGATCTATTTGTGTGCACTGCCTCTATTGTATGCAATTAGAAATCATGCATGTCTGTTTTGGAAATCCTGAGAACCAGTCTGGATTGTAGCCCTTGAGAGCCAAGTTTAGGGACCCCTATTCTAAGGTATGCTATTGTTATTACATTATGATGAGGTGGGTACTTCACACATCCAGGAGCAGTTATTTTATTTATTTATTTATTTAGCCATTCAGAGATGGGGAAAATATAGCCAGTCAAAAGCACAGAGGATACTGTAAAAACAGCTCAGAGGTAATTCTAATTTAAGTAAGAGAGGAACAGAGAGCAGGAGCCTGCTGGGAACTGTAGACTGAGAGAGTTTTAACCTAAAGACATTCAGGCAAAGGAACTGATCATACAGAAATGAGATAGTAATTGGGGATAGAGGTGAGCTTGTTGAAGATCGACTTAGAGCAGAGTATCTTTTGAGGCAGAAGATTGCCAGGTGCGAGATCCTGTCAAGGTGGCTGAGGACTGTCAGGGAAGCAGAGGCCCAATAGAATGGGGCAAAGATAACAACGAGGTCAGGTCCAAAGCAAGGGACAGGTCCAGGAAGCAAACAAGAATGTTCAGGGCCCAGAGCCAAAGTCATAATTCAGGAAATCATGCTGAGGAAGGACAAGACAAAACAAGAATGAATAAGCGCAAGGATGGGACAAGGCATGGACACAAGAACAAAGTAGGAAAAAGAAAAGGAAGGAACAAGGAATACAGGAACATGGAGCAAGACAAGAACACAGCAACAAGTCAATACACACACAGGAGACCTGTTGCTGATGTAGGGAGTTGTGGATCTGGAGTCCTCAAATAAGCCCAAGTGTGAAACATCATTACAGGGCACCATAAATCTTTTCTCACTATGGGTTCTTTAAGTGTTTAAGCATGTTGCATGAGTGCACCTACAGGATGACCCAGAGGACAAGAAGCAGAATGGTGGCATCTAGGTGCACTGAGCCATGCTCCTCTGTGTTCCCTTTTCATTAGCATCCATGCAGGGAAGGGAGACCAGCTGGGTCTGGGTGAGTTTGTCAGCCCACGGACTGTCCCAGGGGCAAAGCCAAAACATAACACTTGTGACTTGGATTAGCCACTGTTGGAAGCAGGATCCTGGGTTTGATGGACCCTTGGTTTGACCCAGTATGGCATATCTTACGTGCCTATGTTCTTATGTAAGCCCAAGCCCAGAAAATTAGGGGGGGGGGGGGGGGGTTTGAATAGGGTGTACTGTTATGTTTTGATTTTGGCTTATTGGGAAATCTGTTGTGGAAGTCCTTGAGTAGTTGCAGAGCTTCAGATTAGAGGGTGGCTCCCATACAATTCCTCAAGTCCATAGTTCTTCCAGGAAATGAGGTATTGTAGTTGGTTTTTCACCCTTTCAGAGTCTAGAATTTCTTGTACCTCAAACTGAGTATCCTCTTCGATGGCAATTTCAGGGGACTGGAGAGGCTGTCTGCTTAGCCAGAAAAAGTTTAATAGGGAAACGAGGAACACGTCATGAATCCTTAATGATGTGGCAACTTGAGTTTGTACTCCGCAGGATCAATTTTGTCACTCAACAGGAAAAAGCCCCATGAATCGAGGTGCAAACATCATGCAATGTATTTTAATCTGTAGGTACTTGGTTCTAAACCAGACTAGGGTTCCAGAGTGGAGTGGCATTGCTGGACAATAATTTTTATTGGTTTGTTCCTTTGAGCATTTTGTCACTTGGTTCAGGAGAAGATAGGCCATTTGTCATAATTTCTGGAGCTCTGCCCCATCATGTTTGCTGCTGGGCAAGTGTCAGAGATGGGAATAGGTCTGGGTATACAAGAGTAGTGTCCAACGACAATGTAAAAGGGTGATGAATCCAAGGAAGAGTTTACATAATTATTATGAGTAAATTCAGCCCAAGGAATTATCTTGTTGCTGGTTCACGTAGGCCTGTAGAAAACCCTTGAGACATTGATTCACCCACTTGGTTTGTCCATCACTGTGGGGGTGGTAAGCAGAAGTAAAGTCCAATGAAATTCCAAACTTTTTACACAAGCCTTTCCAGTAACAAGCCGTGAACTGAACCTTCAGTCTGAGAGGATGTGAAGTAGCAGGCCATGCAGCAGGAAAACGTGTTGAACAGAAGATTTAAACTACACAAAATGGCACAGTGCAAGCCTAAGCTAAGAGAGGTGATCATTTAGAGTATATTCAGTTCAATAAATGCATGTCATCAAAAATCATCAAAGACCAGATAAATGAAAACCTGGGGTATCAGAACATGGGCACAAATGTAAGACCTCTCTAATAAGTGAAGTTATCCAGACTACTCAATCCCCCACCCCCATGAAATTTCTTTTTCACACTACACACAATTAAACTCTGGAATTCATTGCCAGAGGATGTGGTTACAGCAGATAGTAAAACTGAGTTTAAAAAGGTTTGGATAAGTTCCTGGAGGAGAAGTCTATAAACTGCTATTAATCAATAAGTAATAGTAGCTTGGGATCTATTTAATGTTGGGTACTTGCCAGGTACTTGTGACTTGGATTAGCCACTGTTGGAAACAGGATACTGGGCTTGATGGACCCTTGGTCTGACCCAGTATGGAAACTTCTTATCTTCTTAACAAGGGTGCCATGTGTGTCAGGAAACATTCCCATCAATTTTTTAAGTATACTTTTTTTTTTAATTGCAATTAAAAATGCCTATAAGCAGAAATAAGAAAAGATCACATTGACATAAAGAGAACCAAACTGCAATGTCATCTGGTGGTTTGGATCTCCTGCATCAAGGGAATGTAATCCATTTTGATGTACACTTTGAAATGCTGAAAAGCATAATATAAAAATCTAAATAAAAGAAAATAAATAAATACAACCTATCTTACATGAAAGTCATCAGGTACAATCATTCTGACTGGATCAGCTGATCTCCATACAGTGACGAAGAGGCATCCTGACACTATCATGAACAATCCTTTATGAGAGTCCAATAAAGAAATGACATCATCCAGCTGTCTTAAACAGGCCATCAAGAGCAAACAACAAATAGAAAGCACAAGACAATAAATAATATAACAATATAGCTCCTGAGCTTTTATGAAAGAATCATAAAACTACAGAAAAATCTATCTGTGTTCAAGTCAAATGGCATAAAAGTTTGTAAATGATAAATCCAGCGCTGATCAATTTGGAAGAGGCGTCAGGAAAAGGTCCCCCCATGCCAGTTGCAATGAGGCACATCTATTACACAAAAGCATAAATCTTCAAAGACATGTCCATACTCCAAATAGTACAACATCAATGGAGCAGTCAAGTGTCCTTTATTTTAACAACTGCTGTTTTCTATTATCCAGGAAGAAACAGCTCAGGTGGTCTTCTCGATGTAAAATTTCACATAAGGATGCCTAATGGCATACAACACACCTTTAGTCTGACAGGTCAAGGTATGACGTAAATATAATTGAAAGTTCACAGGTATAATTCACACAAGATCGGCTTGCATATGTAAATAATATAAACAAATACATTAAAAAGAGAGTTACCTGGAAGCAAGAAAACCTGGAAACCAGTGTGTTATTTTGTTTGTTTTGTCCCTCTGTTGTGGGCAGTGCTGATTCAGAGCTGGTGTCACCGTGAGAGAAATGAGGGGGAAAGAAAAAAAAGTTTGTTTCTGTTGCTTGTGTCACTGTCTCAGGATGAGATAGGCAGCGCTGAGCCAGGCCTGATGAGATGGGGGGTAGGGAACAGAGTTGAGCAGGGAGCAGGATGAAATCAGGAAGTAGGCAGGACAGCAAGTTGGGGGAGGAACCGTGATAGAGAGAGAGAAAGAAGTTTGAAAACAGTACAGGAGAGATGTGCTGTATCAGACAGTGCTGCTGCTGAAGCTGGGAGGAAGAAGGCCTTCAGGACGGCACCGGATTGAAGGAGAATGGCATGAGAGGAATACGCTGGTCAGCAGCAATCAGCTGATTTGAGTCGCGGCTGCTGTTGATGGCTTTTCCTTTTATGTTAAAAGCATCGAAGCCTGGGCAGCTGAGAATCAAAAAGCAGAGAACTGATGGGTGAGTTTTTGAAGGGAAGAAAGCAGTTGGAAGAGAATTCTGGCTGATGTGATTGAATAGGGATCTTAATGGAGTGATAGTTTAGATTATAATTGTATGAATGTTAAAGGTCTTAGCAGGAAGAAATTTAATACAAAAGTGGAGAGAATATGTAGAATATTTTGATGGTATTTAGAGAAAAAGTAGAAGTCTGAGAAAGTTTAAGTAATAAAATAATAAGACAATTGGGCGACCAAAATGATAAGGGGAATGGAACAGCTCCCCTATGAGGAAAGACTAAAGAGGTTAGGACTTATCAGCTTGCAGAAAAGACGGTTGATGGGGGTTATGATAGAGGTGTTTAAAATCTTGAGAGGTCTAGAATGGGTAGATGGGAATCGGTTATTTACTTTTTCGGATAATAGAAAGACTAGGGGGCACTCCATGAAGTTAGCATGTGGCACATTTAAAACTAATCGAAGAAAGTTCTTTTTCACTCAATGCACAATTAAACTCTGGAATTTGTTGCCAGAGGATGTGGTTAGTGCAGTTAGTATAGCTGTGTTTAAAAAAGGATTGGAAAAGTTCTTGGAGGAGAAGTCCATTACTTGCTATTAATTAAGTTGATTTAGAAAATAGCCACTGCTATTACTAGCAACGGTAACATGGAATAGACTTAGTTTCTGGGTACTTGCCAGGTTCTTATGGCCTGGATTGGCCACTGTTGGAAACAGGATGCTAGGCTTGATATACCCTTGGTCTGACCCAGTATGGCATGTTCTTATTTTCTTATGTAACAATCCCCAAGGCTCTGCTCTCATACATTTATTCATGGCATACATAGGGCAGAACTTTAAATAACACTTAATGTTGGTCTTCATCTAAAGCCACCAGTAGTTGTGCACATTTAATTCCAATGTTCGAGTGATACCAGGTTGACCAGACAGGTAGTAGTCATGAGCCCATTGAAAAACTTTCTCTCATAAGCACAGGGGTACGACAGTCTTCCCAGACAGAATGGTGAATGTGACCATATCCACAATTTTGTTGGATTGATGATATGGGGTTTAGTCTTTAGGGTTCCCTCTGTTAAAAAAGAACGAGAAAGAACATTGGATCAGTGGTTCTTCTCAGTGGACCAGTATCACAAAGCAAAGTCAAATTGATTAAAAAACAATGAACAGCGGACTTGCCTGGGATTTAGCCTTTGGGTTTGGGCCCAATGTTCAAGGTTTTTATGATCCGTGTAAATGGTTACAGGTAACTTAGCTACCTGCAGCAGGCAATACCATTCTTCCAAGGTCATCTTGTCTGCTAACAACTCACTATCACCAATAATATAATTCTTCTCAGCCAGAGAGAATTTCTTTGAAAAGTAGGAGCATGCCTGTAGTTGGAGGAAGATAGCACCTACCCCAAGGGTAGATGCATCTACCTCTAAGATGAATGGCTTGGCTGGATCTGTATGGTGTAGACACAGGTCTAGAGTGAACACTAATGGGCCACTAAGGAGGAATAATTATGAATAAATTGTCTATTGGAATATCACAGGGACGTTGCACAGCCTAAAGGGCATCACACAGTATTCATAGTGACAATCATGGGTTTCCATTTGTCCCATTCTTGGATTTTGATTAAGTTGTATGTCCCTTTAAGGTCCAGGTTAGTACATAGTTATGTGCCCCAAAGGCCATCAAAGAGCTTGGAAATCAGAGGGAGATGATAGTGGTTCTTTTTCTGTGATATCATTAAAACTATGATAGTCAATGCAGGGGTACAAGAACTCATCCTTCTACTCCATGAAGAAGAATCCAGCCCCGGCAGGTGATGAAAAGGGAGGATGAAGCCCCTATCCAAATTCTCCTTAATGTATTTAGTCATGGCCTCAGTTTTGGGAGTGGAGAACGGATATACTCTGCTTTGGGGTGGTACCTTGCCAGAAACAAGCTCTATAGCACAATTGTGGGAGCTGTGAGGTGGAAAGGTCTCTGCTGTTTGTTGATGACATCTGTGTATTGTGGGTGAGTATTGTGGGGGTAAGTGGGGGTAAGTAAGGCATTTCAGCAACAATCACTTGGGCAAGAAGGTTCACCAGTTGATCCTGGGCTAATCAGTGTATCCGTCAGGTGACGCCCCATCTGGAGATCTCCAGGGTATCTCAGTCAATATGGGCTGGTGCTGTCTCATCCAAGCAAGGTTCAAGATGATGTTCTTGAAAGCACCTAGAAGGACATATAGGCAGACCTGCTCCTGATGGAGCAGGTCAGTTTGCATCAGTAGTGAGCTGGTGGACTGGGTGACCCGGCCTGACAAAGGCTCTTCTGTAACCAATGAAATGGTACATGCCATTTCTAATGGCTCCATGGGGATCCCATGTCAATGTACTAGATCTTTGGCAATGAAGTTTCCTTCCACACTGGTGTCCAAGAATGCTTGCACATGGATGTGGGTCCCCTCATAGGACAGACAAACTGGGACTAGAATTTGGGGAGAGGAATTAGAATGACCTAGGGTGGTCTTTTCTAGCAGTCCTATATCCTGCTGTTTACTGACTTGGCTAGACAGTGTGCTGTGAAGTATCCCTAGCTTGCCCAATAGAGGTATAGATTATTGCACCCCCTCCTCTGCTTATCTTCAGGGGAAAGTCTGCAATGGTTGATTTGCAGGGGTACTTCCAGTGGGGCAGCAACCTCATCTACTCCAGGTAGGATGGGTGAGGATGATGGGTTGGACATCATAAGGGAGAGAGGAGCGACAAGATAATTCCCGCTCTGTAGCCCATTACTGGAATCACAGATCTAACCTGATGGCCTAGCTAATAAGGCCCTCTAAGTTGGCTGGAATATCCCAGCCAGTGAGCTCAACTTTTATGGGTTCAATAGGCCTTGACAGAAGATTGCAGCCAGGCTGTACTCCTTCCATTGGAGCTCTGAATCCAATGTCCAAAAGCAGATTGTGCAGTTTCCCACCAAGGCGGAGCCTTTCCAGATCTGAAGGAGCTCTGTTGCAGTAGATGTGGTGTTACCGTTTTCATCAAAGATGAGGCAGAATTCCCAGAGGAAGTGATCCATGTTGGACAGGAGCGGATCATCCCTCTCCCAGAGGGGGGAGGCTGAAGCCAACGCTGACACCCCCAGCTGAGACAGAATGTATGTTATCTTAGCTTTGTTAGTAGGGAAGAGGACCACCTAGAAGTGAAAGTTCATGCGGCACTGTTTAAGGAAATCTCTACACTCCTAAGGCTTGCCATGAAAATGGGATGGAGGTGGCTTCTATGGCACAGGCCTAGAGGCTGGAGTGGGAACCTGCTGTGGCAGAGCTACAAGAGGAAGGGCAGCTGATGGTGTAACTGGTAGTGCATCTAGATGAGTGACCAGTTTCTCTAAAACTTCCGGTGACCTGATCCAGGAGATTTTTGCTGCTGCTGTATCCATTGGACCATGTCGGGAATGGCCTGTAGGGTGGCCAATTCCACCAAGTCCATGACCTCAGCAACCTTTAACAGATCCGGATGGTGGAGCCTTAATGCTGAGGAGTGGTTGAAGCAACCTGACAAGAAACCCAATAGGGCAGACTGTAGCTTCACCTATACCAACCGCCTTCCCTGGAGATTGAGCGCTTGGGTTCTGGCGGCCAGAAGGTCTTAAGTGAGTCCCTAGAGCTGCGGTAAGAAGAAAAATCCAAGGCCAGATGAAAGTCAGGGCAGGTAGTAGATCAGGAGAATCAGTAAATGGGCCAGAGGTCAAGATAGGCAGCAGACAATGAGAACCAGGAGATGAGCCAGAGGTCAGGGCAGACAGCAGGTGAGATTGTTGTGTCCATCGCTGCTCAATGCCCTCACTCCGCCCTCTTTACCTCTGTGGTGACTCCCTCCGGGCCTGATGGACGGTTAGCTGCCATGGCGTCTTCTTGCTGTCTCTCTCCGGCGTCCCCGGACCGGCACGACACTGTGGATCCGCCATGTTCCTGATAACATAGGGCGCGCGCGCATGCGTGCTCCGATTGATGTACCAGCAAGGGTGTGAACCTCGAGTGCATCCCCTGAGATGACGTCATCCACTTCCAATATAAAAGGTCTCAGTATTCGCTAATGAATCGAGTTAGCAAAGGGGGATTGCTTCGGCTTTACTCCCAAGCTACTCTGCCTCCTTGGACTTACCAGGGGTACCCGCTCCTCGGGGGCCTCGCTCTCTTTTCTTTATTTCAGATTGCTGATAGGAACCAGTACTCGCTCCTTGAGGGCCCATATTCCTGAACACTCTGAAGATTCTCTACTGCCTGGAAGCTATCACAGATACAGACATTTGTGAGTTACCATCGCTCTCTCAGAGCTTTTCCTGGAACCAGGTACTTGCTCCTCGAGGGCCTAACCCTTTCCAGCTACTGAGTTTCCTAAAGACCTTATGTGAGTTTTGTCATCCAGTTCTGGCTATGTACACAGCATACCCTGTCTACTCACTATCTATAGTTTCTCTACAGCTCAGCAACCCTGGGATCGCTGTTCCAGTACCTGAGGGACTTCAGCCCTGCCTGGCATATCAGCTCACTACTGCAACCTCTGGTGGTTCTACTAACCTGTCTAATAAAAGAATTATCTGTTTCTGTCTCCGTTCCCAAGCCTAGTTGGTGGTCCCTCTCAGGATATCCTCCTGTGGGCGCAGTCATCTGCCATCGGCCCAATGATCCACCTATCTACATTTCTCTACAGCTGAGTGCCCTCCCCAAGCACTTTGCTGGTAACAGATCGCTACTCCTTCTCCATCAGGAGCCTTCAGCAACAGATTCATAACAGATTGCTACTCCGCAGTCTAAACCCTAACAGATTGTTTACTACTCCCTCTACAGGAGCTGAGCATATCAGATTGCTAACTCCTCCTTCCACAAGAGCAGATTCATTACAGATTGCTAACTCCTCCCTTCTTGAGGAGTAGATCATAACAGTTTGCTAATGCCTCCCTTCCACAGGAGCCAAAGCATAACAGATTGCTAACTCCTCCCTTCCTCTAGAGCCGATTCATTACAGAGATCAGGTCCAAAGCAAGGGTCAGGTTCTGGAAGCGAAGAAGAATGGTCAGGGTCAAGAGTCAAGGTCAAAATCCAGGAAGTCAGGCCAAGGAAGGACAAGACAAGACAAGAATGTACAAGCACAAGGATGGGGCAAGGCAGAGGGACAAGAACAAAGCAGGAGATAGAAACAGAAGGAACAAGGAACACAGGAATATGGAACAAGACAAGAATGCAGGAGCAAGGCAACATGCACTGACGAGCAAAGCACTACAGAAGATCTGTTCCTGAGGCAGGGAACTGTGGATCTGGAGTCCTCAAATAGGCCTAAGTGTGTGATATTATCTTAGGGTGCTGTGAGCCTTTTCCTTCCAGTGGTCTTTTAAGTGTTTAAGCATGCCACGTCTATGGGAGGGCCTGGAGGAAGGGAAGCGGAATGGCGGTATCTAGGTATGCTGCGCTGAGCTCCTCAGTGTACCCTCGTCATTGGCGTCCATGCTGGGAAGGGAGACCCACTAAGTCTGGGTGAGTGCAGTGACCCACCAGACTGTCCCATGGGCCACCAAAACGTAACATATGATCCATGCTGCATGAACTTATTGGTCAGGGAACTAAGGTGAGATTGTTAACTGCCGATGACAGGGAAGTAGGGATAGGGGGTAGGGGGAGCTATTCTTGTTTTATCTGGATGTGTATGTTGATTATTCTGTGTTCCTAGGAGAAGTGGTGGAGTCCTTGAATTTTATGGTTCTATATCTGTGTCGGACATGTGTTACTATTGCAAATCTTATATTGTTAACCACTTAGGAACTGGTTGGGAATGGGTGGTATATCAAGCTAGTCATCAAATAAATAAGCAAATAAAAAGCTTGCTCTGCCTGTCTGCTGTGCCCTGGTGTCTCAGGGCATTGGATTGTGCTGTTGTCTATGATGTTAAAAGAAAACACTGAAGCAGTTTTCTGAAGTGCTTAATCAGGTTCCTCTTTCAGGTAATCCTACGGATGTTTGGACCTAGTCATGGGAAGTATCCAGCCATACACATGAATAAAAAATGTACATTGCTTACTGAAAAAAATTGTGCTGTGCACAACAGAGTTTTCAGTGATCAATAAATGCCACTATTGTGCTAAGTTAAAAATAACACTATCGTGAAATTTTTAGCATGATATGAATAGGTCTCCCAAAATGGTCTGTGCTTCACACATGCTGCATTGGTAGGGACAACAATCAGGATAATGAAATTCATATGGCTTAAGCTCCACATAGACTACATGCTGCTAGTCTATGCTGACAACTCAAGTCATGTGATCATTGCCCCTCCTGACACAATTTGTGTGAAACACAGACCATGTCGTGGCACCTGTTTCTTTCTTAAAATGTCAATGAGCATCTTTCTAAAGAAATGGTCATTCCTTTCAAAAAGAGTCTTTGAAATTTTATGCCACATCTCCTGGATCTTTTTGCTTGAATATATTTTTGGTGTGTGTATTTATGACTTTCCTTTTTGTGATTTTTAGCATGATAACTTAAGTAAAAGATGCCAATACTATGGTGATTAGCGAATTACCCACTACTGCCATTATTTACAAACTCTTCATACATTTTCTGAGGGCACATGACCTAGGTAAGTTGACCATCTTCAGTGGAGGTGTAGGCAACTGATAGTGAATTCAAATTAGTATACCTTTTGTGGGTGGTATATAGTATAGCCTTTAAGTAGCAATCATACCGAAAAAAAAAAAAGAGAAATCACAGTGAAAATAGTCTAGTTCTGACACCATAAACCAAAGCTTTTTTAAATTCATCAAACACCTCTCATAAATCCTGCAAACAAAGGCATAGTCATTTTGTAACTTTCCCAGTTAACATTGTAAAATCCTTGCATCACTTCATTTTAATAGTATTGTTAACCATCTGTGGAGCTGTATTTATGTAAGCCTTAAATCTGGTGCAAAATAAATAAAAAAAAAAAAGTCATGATTCCCAGAATTACTTTCAGTTTTGTAAGGTTTCTTACAAATTTATTGAGGGGATTTTTGCAAGCCTTAAATCTTGCCTAATTCAGATTAGATGAGGAAAAAAAAATCAAGGCAGATGGTCTTCTGTGATTAGAAACATATGTACTGTGGTGGTGAGGCTATGGTAGCTATATTCTAATCTCTGCTGCTGCAAACAAAATACCAGCAGTAGAGACGTGTATGAATCTCTGTTAAACAAACAAACAAACAAAATGGTCCCTCATTCAGTTTAATGAGCTCATTTAGAATCCATGGGTTCCTAGAGTTGATTCTATGAACCATTTTTTAAAGAAAACATTTGCAAATCTGAGGCAGATTCAAAAATCCTTTTAGGATTTAAAAATTTTTGGAAGAACTGAAGCAGAACTTTTGAATCAAGAGCACCTTACTAGAAACAATTGAAATAAAAAAAAAAACACTAATTTTACTCTGGCAATAGGTCACTTGCACTGCCTGTCTCCGTGGGACAAATACTGCATAATACTTCTACTGCCACTGCCAGTACTATAATTGTTTTCTGCACAGACTCGGCAATTTGCTAATAATTATTAACAGAAATAAAAATCACAATCTATCTGTGACTGGGTCACTCTCTGAAAAAAATATGTGCAAGCCTGGATTTCCACAAACCCCCCCAATTTTTCACCCCCTCTGTGTTCTGAAGATAAGGAGGCCAAAATGCCATAAGAAGACTCATTTGCTTGGGATTCCATGCTAGGGTTACACTCCATGCTTGTGCTTTTCAATTCAAATTTCCAACTTTCCATTCATTCATTTTGGACCTGAAAAAATCTGATACCTTTTAAATCAAAGTGGCTCTATAAAAAATAAAATAAATAAAAAAAAAAAAGGTCCAGTCTTTAGTTTTTATTAATACTTTTTTTTGGCATAGGAATTTGCAGCAATTTGGTCAGTACTTTATCAAATGAAAACATTTTCAGTTTTTACAGCCCTTTTCTCAATGGCAGGGATGTACCATGGCAGTAATTAGGGAGCAAGTAGAGCATAAATTATGGATATAGTTACAGTCTCTTATCACACTAGAGACGTGTTAAACATGAGGCACAGTGACCCTGTACCAGCCCGTAGCTAACTGTGACTTGGCTTATATTAATCATTTTGTATTCCTTTTAACCAGCAAAGACAGCAGTAGTAACTAAAAGTGAGACAGAATTTAAATATGGCTGGTAGGAGTAGCTGGGGGAGATGGGGTCAGGGAAAGAGTTCCTTGGGGGTTTGACTTGTTCTTGAACTCTGTGAGCGTAATTTTCAAAGGAAAGTTTGTGGGTAGAGTAGTGCATTTCCCACAGAAATGGTCCTTTAGAATGCTGTGTAACTGATACATGTGCAACATTATACGTACACACCCTATATGCATGTACACATGAGCACATAGAAGAGAGGCATTCCAAGAGGTGGAGTCTCAGCAGGGTTGAAATTTATGTGCATACGTCTTTATTTTAAAAAGTGAGCACATAATTTCTCTCTGCAAACCATGCGGATGTACTTGTGTAGGTATAGTTTTACCAGGATAAGTTTATAAAGTGAATTTCTGCACATAAGCCCGCTTCAAAAAGTGGTGCAGTTTACGAGCACAACTGCTGATTACCCTATGCATAATGTCACAAAATTACCATATATGTTATGGATTAACGGTTTTAGTGGACCCTTGGGCCGGCCTGCAGGAGACTGGGGAGAGGTGGACTATAGTCTCAGTGTACAAGCAGGCCGGGAGGCGGATATCAGGCAGGATGTGAACGATGATCTTCACCCTGGAAGCCGGTGCTCCCCCAGGAGGAGCCCGTAGGAGCCCAGCCGCTGGGACTTAGGTGATCGGTGGTGAGACTTCACTCTGGAAGCCAGAGCTCCCCCGGGAGGAGCCCGTAGGAGCCCGGTCGCTGGGTCTTAGGCGAGTACTGTAGCTGGATCAGGAACAAGCAGGCTTGGGAACTGGAACCAGGCAGGAAACTGAAGCAGGACACAGATACTGTAACCAGACAGGAACTGAAGCAAGACATGGGTATGGAACCAGGCAGGAACTGAAGCAAGACACGGTTACTGGAACCAGGCAGGAACTGAAGCAAGTCTGAAGCAGGAACCAGGCTGGAACGTAAGCGAAGTCTGAAGCAGGAACCAGGCTGGAACGTAAGCAAAGTCTGAAGCAGGAACCAGGCTGGAACGGAGTAACTACCGGCAAGTAGTAACATACTCCGGGGCACGGAGCAACTGGGAACCGCAAGGTAACCCCGTTGCAAAGCAAAGACTGAGGGTCCACGGCTGGCTTATATAGGCCGCGGCGTCTGATGTCAGGAAGCGGGCGGAGCTTCGAATGGCGGGAACAGGCCTACAAAAGCGTCCTTCTTGCACGCACACGCGCCTAGGGACAGGGCGTCCACCGAAGATCTCCCACCGGCGTCGCCCCCGCGGGGACGCCGCCACACAGGCCGCAAACTCCACCAGCTGAACCGGGAGCGGGACCGGGAACATGGAGGTAAGGGCCTGTTCGCGGCATACGCGACCGGGACCGTAACAATATATACGCTCAATCACATTGAATAGTATAGGATCAAACAGGGGAAAAGATCAAGCTAGGGACAGTAACTTTTAAACGGGCATGCAGGCACAAATATGCGCGTGGGCACATGGCCAGATGCGCTGCAATTTTATATCCTGTGCGCACATACGAGTGCATGTTATAAAATTGCTGTGGCGTGTGTATGTGTGCTCCTAATTTTAGGTTATACATGCACAGCAGCAAGTTGCCTTTGGGAAACACAAGTCAGGAAATTTAACATGCGTGCATCCAGTCCATGACCAGTTTCACCAGTTTGTCCAGCACTTTGTCCAATCTACAGCTAGGTCCTCCAGACCTCCCACCCTGGTTCTTTAGGCTGCACTCCCCCCAGTTACCACAGATGCCTCAAGCACTTAATAGATGGCTGGAAATAGTTTTATGCAGACTTACATCTCATCCAGAGCAGAAATAAGTTGGCGCCGAATTGAACCTGGGCACGTGTCCAGGAGCTTAGCTACTTGCGTGCACATTTCTCGGCCCCCTCCTTAAAAGCTCATGCCCTGTCCACATTCTGGCCTTTTTTTCCGATTTGAGATAATTTGGCATTAGTACTTGTGCTCGTATGTGGGCGGCTTATAAAATCGGGTGGGCAAAAGCATGTGGTAGATGTGAACCCATCTCATGGTTTTGGCTTGCATCTGACTTTAAAAATTCTTCTTAAAATGAAGAGTAGTAAATAAGACTGCATCAAGCTTCCAAGAAGAAGAGGTTGCATATTTATTTATTTATTTATTTATTTATTTGAACGTTTTTATATACCGGTATTCATCGAAACATCACATCGGTTTACATGGAACAGAAAACAGAACGTACATAAAACAGGGGTGAATGGAAACTGGGAGGAGTAACTTGAAACGCATTAATAGATATACACTAAATACAAGAGAATCATATATACAAGGGCCTATATATATATATATATAATATTTGATATAATTGGGGGTGAAGGGAAGGGGGTTTGGGAGGTAAAGGGATTCAAGATTCCTAGAGGTTGATGTACTAACCCCAGGGAGGTTTTCCTGTGGGTTAGCGGCCTCATTTAAGTGAAAGTTTCCTTGCATGTATTAGATGTGTAGAAAATATCCATGTGAACCTTAGCTCTAAGGCGATGTGAAAAAAAAAAAATATACCTCGTTGAGATGCAGTTCTCTTTTTTGCAAAAACCAGCATGTGAAGGAACATTCCACTAATTCATTTTTTTTTCATCACAGCAGCTCATTGTTTATAATTCACATAAACTTTGTGTATGTGTAAAACTAAGTGTGAAAGTTTAAGAAATCCAAGGCAGCAAACTTGCAAATTTTTTCACAGACAGGGCTTTACATAGAAAAGTATATGAAACACCCCTTCCCCCTTCATTTGATGTTTTTATTTATTTGGGTACAGTCATTTATATGCTTTTTCTTGCATGAAATCTCACTTATGAAAACGTTTGCAGCCTAGAGTGGGTTGCTGGCTGACTTTCCAGCTAAAGAGAAAGAATGATATCCTGCAGGCAGTCAAGTTTGTATTGCATGAAGCTGGGAGATATCCTTAGCAGTGTGTGTGTGTGTGTGTGTGTGTGTGTGTATTTATGTGTGTGGGAGGACACAGGAAGATCAGAGGGCATAAAGTAAGGAAAAGCGATGAATACAACTACAACAGTGAAAGTAGTCAAGCTGAGAGATATCCTTTGGCAGAACAGTGTAGGCAGAGGCAACCGGATAAAGCACCCAGGGCCTAATGGTCATCATTTGCCAGCATCTATTATGTATCCTTCTATGTAATAAAGGGGTGTGAGCTGTAGCTTTACCCATTAGTACAGAGTGATACTGGGAAATTTCTATACTGCTAGTGCAGGCGCTTTTGTAACACCCAAGCTGCTTGGCTGTGTGCTAAGCCAGAGCTCTACGACTCATGTGCATGACTGGGCACAACATGGTAACGTTCAGTAAGGCGGATTGAGTCGGATTGCATGTGTATCTCACTGCTGTGCCTGCTGTGTCTGTTCATCTCCTCAATATAAGTATCCAACCGAAAATGAACTTTCTTGCTGGAAACTGTTCCAAACAGGCCCCTGAATATCAGTATTCTGTATGTTCAGAGTATATTAATTTTGAGGAATCTGAGAAAATTTCATTTATTGCTGGGACTTGTCTAGTTCAGCCTTACTCACCTGAATTTTGATTATAGGTCTTGCTAAAGGTGAAAGCCTATAGTTTTGGGGAAACTTGTAAAATTTACACATTGAAGACGTTTTCGGTCAGAAGTTTAAATAAAATATGCTTTGTAAAAGCTTTCCTTCTTTCAAATTTGAGAAACTGAAAGAGCAAATTGAGCCATTATCTGAATTAATTGTTGGTGTGTTCCCTCTTGAGTCTAGTTTAAAGTCTGCCTTTTGCTATATGGTCTATGTGGGGATTGTGGACTTATAATTAAAATTTCTAACTAGCTACAAGTGAGGAATCTGCAATGTGGATCTTTATCTTGTGCTACAGTAGATAGATCCTTAATGCTTTATGCAAGCTGACTTCTAATTGATTCACTTGGTTGCTAGGCTGTTTGCTAATAAAGGTCATGCTGTCTAATTTTTAGAAACAGAAGGGAAATAAATGATATTTTAAGAGCAAATTGTTTTATTTCCCCTACTCTGTCATAAACAAAGGGGAAAAAAAATCAAATGTGCAAAAGTTGAACCCTCTAGACACTTTTCTAGTTTTCATGATCCAGACAAGAGTTTCCCCATTCCATCTCACTTGCTTTCCTTGAAGAGCATGTAGTTTAGTTGATTCTGGGAAAATGTCACTAGCGTGTTCTGTCACTACACTTATAACCTATGTAGAACTCTTGACCTTGTTGCTCAACTGATGAACTATGCCAGGGATGGCCAACCCCAGTCCTCAGGAGCCACAAACAGGTCTGGTTTTCAGTGTATCCACACTGAAAATGCATGAGATGGATTTGCATGCACTATCTCCACTGTATGGAAATCTATCTCATGCATATTCATATTGGATGTCCTGCAAACCAGGCCTGTCCATGACTCTTGAGAACTGTAGATGGCCACCCCTGATATATGCTGTTCACTAGCTGCTATTACTTCTTTAGCCTGATGACAGCACTGATTTGATAGCCCAGTTATCTAGTTAAAGTGTAATAAAGCTTTGGTTCTCCACATTGTACCCTGCCTACTCCATGGTACAAAAGAAATGGGATAAAACCAAGAGCACAATAGAGCCATGACACTACAAACAGGAAAGTATACATTTCCATTTTATGGAAATAGATTTTAAGGAGAATTTTTATTGGGAAAAAAAGCTTCCAAGGTTTTTCATTTAAATCACTGAAATAGACTATTTCATATTACATAATAATTTTTTAAATTCAGAGCTTTGTATTTTATTTTTTATTAACCATCATTTCCAATGTAAAGAAAAGAACAATCTCTAGCAGTCACACAATTCTCAATGAACATACACCAAGAGTGACCAGCTTCGGTTCTCAAGAGCCAAAAACAGGTCAGATTTTCAGGATATCCACAATTAATATGCATGAGATAGATCTGCATACAATGGAGGCAGTGCATGCAAATCTATTTCATAGAAACATAGAAAATAAGAAATAATGGCAGAAAAGGACAAAACAGTCCATCTAGTCTGCCCAGCAAGCTTATGGTAGCATCTGCCGCATCATGCAAGTTTCCCCCATACTTATCAGTTTCCCAAACCATCAAAGTTCAGGGCCCTTGTTGGTTGCTGTTTGAGTTCAGTTCCTTGTTACCTCTTGCCATTGAAGCAGAGAGCAATGTTGGAGTTGCATCAAAAGTATCAGGCTCATTGATTAAGGGTAGCAAAGGCCGCATCAGCAAGTTACCTCCCATGCTTATTTGTTTTCCCAGACGATAAAATTCCTCTTGCTCTTCTTTACTTTCTTAACATATAGATGTGTTGCTTTTGTAATAGCTCCTTTTAATTTGGCCTGCTGTTGTTCTACCTTACCAATTTTCTCCCAGTTCTTCCTCCCGGTACATCCCCATTTTGACAAAGTCTGCATTTGTGAAATTCAAAACTTGGTTCTTTGTGTGACTTCTCTGTACCCTATTTGCAATATGGAACCATACTGTCTGATGATCATTGCTGCTCAGGTGAGCCCCTACCCAAACATCAGAGACATTATACCCATTAATGAGCACTAGATCGAGGATCACACCTCCCTTATGGGTTCCATTACCATTTGTTTGAGCAGAGTTCCCTGAAAGGCATCTACTATCCCTCTACTTTTTGTAGATTCTATAGAAGGGATGCTCCAATCCACATCCGGCAGATTAAAATCTTCAATGAGCAACACTTCTCCCTTCTTTTCTAACTTTTGGATATCCTCGATCAGGTCTCTGTCCAGTTCATCCATTTAAAGATGGCCGCCGCCATCGTAAAGATGGCTGCCGCCATCCAGTGCTCCTACCATGTGACAGGGGCCGGCCAATGGCACGGATACCCTGTCACATGGTAAGGGCAAAGGGCCATCGGCGCCATCTTTATGAGTGGCAGCCGACGGCCCGAGAACGGGAGATCGCTCCCGGGACCACCACTAGAGCACCAGGTAATTTAAAAATGTTTTGGGGAGATCGGGAGGGTGGGAGAAGCTAAGGGGTCATCTTTAAAGGGTCGGGTGGGTTTTTTTTTAATCGGGCCATTGGCGCCATTTTTGAGTGGCAGTCAAAATGGCGCCAATGGCCTGAGAGCGGGAGATTGGTTCCCGCGCCCCCACTGGACCACCAGGTACTCATAAAACATTTTGGGAGGGTTTGGGGGGTGGGGGAAGGTAAGGGGTCAATTTTAAAGGATCGGGCCTCACTAAAAAAAAATTAACGATGTGAATCGGAACCGATACCGATTCACATCTCCAGCGATCAGATTTTTTTTTCCCTCCAGCCGAACCCAATCGTTAAGACGATCGGGCACATGATTCACATCTCTAATAAATACCTATCTATTGTGAGGGCATTATGGCTAGGTTCTCTCTCTCTCTCTCTCTAAAATATTGCAATGGGTGATGCAATCACACAGCTTAATGCTACTGAAAACAGGTATGTTTACTTCTTTACAATTTTTTTCAAAAATGTTGCCACATGAGGATTAAAGGATGATTTATAACTATTGTTATCCTCCTTCCTGCTCTGCCAAAATGCACACATGTAAGACAATGGCAAGATAAGATCTTCCTCCAGTAAGCATGGGTTACAGCAGAGCTTTCCAAAGTGTGTGTCGCGACACTTTACTGTGTCGCCTGAGGTGTGCCGGTGTGTCGCGCAAGCCCGGTGCACGTGACACACCGGCAAGTGCAGGGACCGGGAACCCATGGCTCCGAGCCAGATATGCTGCATCTGGCTCGCAGACAAGTATCGCCACACTTTCCCGCTGACCCAGCTGCTCCCCGGTCCTCCTCCGCCTGGGCGGAACGTGGCAGGACAGCTGGAGTCAGCGGCACCGGTGTGCTCTCTTCTTCCCGCCCCCTCCCCCGGAAGAGGAAGTGGAGAGTATCGGGTGAGTGCGCGGCAAGAAGAGGCCACGCTAGTGCGCTCGGCATTGGCCCGAAGAAAAGAAGACTGCAGCACGGCTCGGAGGAAAATGTTCAACCGCGGCCGATGGGACTCCGCCTCCGCGAGGGCTGAAAATGAAGAGGTTAGCGTTGGGAGGAGGCTGCTGCTGCTGCCGCGAGGCGCGAGTTCCCCTGGGAGTTCCCCAGGGAACTCGCGCCTCGCGGCAGCAGCCTCCTCCCATGTTTCTTTTTAAAAATTACAAAAATAGCATATACAGAACTCAGCAATACATTCAGCCATTTGGCTAGATATGGAAGTTTCTGTCCCTCTGTCTATTTTGATCTTATTGAGTCTCCTTTTAATTCAAGTTGGATTCTAGTGCCATAACAATAATTTAGTTGGTTTATTAGCCTCCTCAGAAAGTATCTTTTTATTGGACGTATATAATGTGCCATTTGAGAGCTCTCAAACTCATTAATCTCTCTCCTTATATTTAATAACTTTTAAATTGTATCCTCTCATTTATATTTCTGCACTGCTTCCAATTGTACCAGCTGAGCCTTTAAAAAAACAGTATTCTGCTTTTGCTTTTTGATGTTACCTTCCCCAAAGCACTGTCTTAGCAGCATCCCATTGTGTAAACAAATTAATATCCTTTTCATGTTTTCTTTCCAAATGTCAATGAGTTTTGCCACAAAATCTTGATCTAACAATAGATGCCTACAGCACTTGGGAGGATTACTTTCTGTTAGGCCACTGAGCAGCAGACAAATCTATGCATGATCTGAAATTAAGACAGAACCAATATCACATACTTTCAGTGCACTTAATATTTCAGAGGAAATAAACCAGAAATCAATATGGTGATAGGATTTATGCATTGAGGAAAAGAAAATATAATTTCTTTCCCACCATACATCTCAGAGCAGGAATCACATAATCCAAGGGACTTTAACAATTTATCACTAGATTTGTTTCCTGACGTATTCTCAGATCGGTTTGTGGGAGAGAGAACACAGTTAAAATGCTCACCAAAACAGATGAAGTTTTAGTCGGATAGGGATTGGGGGGGATTTTTACCAGTTACATTTATTCAGTTTAAATCCAGTTTTAATTGTGTAAATCTTTAGAATATTGACTCCATAGTAACATGTTAGAAAAATCATTCCTTTCGGCCTAGATTTATGTGGGTGAGAGTCTGTGTGTGTGTGTGTGTGTGTGTGTGTGTGTGTGAGAGTGTGTGTGAGAGAGAGAGAGAGAGAGAGAGAGAGAGAGAGAGAGAGAGAGAGAGAGAGAGAGAGAGAGAGAGAGAGAGAGACTGACTGACTATCTACATGGACCTTGTACTAGTTAGCTATTTATAGCTCTATAGGATGCCCACCCAGTAACTCGAGGTGAGGTTTAGGTAGTAGTGTAAGGTTAGGGGCCACTTTTACATGCAGAGTGAGATGTGTGAACAGAACAGTACACTCTTGTGAAGATTTTATGTCCTTTGGATTGAGGAAACTCACACAAAGATGAGATTTGTACAATGTTCTCTCAACCTAGCTTGATGTGAGTCCGGTAGCCTTGGCCCAACTTTTTATCATCTTCTGAACTGGAAATTGTGCTGCTGGGTTTCCGTGCCCTAAGGCCTTTGAGAAAAAGGCTATGCCTGCCAGGCAGGAAGCCATAGTGGAATGTACTAGTCCTTCTTCTTTTCGCTGTAAGATGTAATGTGCGAGGGTGTTCGTATTGATCGGCCACCTTAGTCTACATCTCTTCTCTTCAAGGAATTCTTGGAGGTTGGATATGGCCGTGATGTAATTCTTTCTAGTGTTGGTTGACAATGAGTCCATGATCATTCTCCAAATCTCGGGGGGCCAAGTCTCCATACTTCCGCTGGTCCGGGGTGCCTGTCTTCTCTGCTGCTGGTGCTAGTGATCTGAAATAAGCCTACTTTTCGTGGGAGAGAGAGTCAGCGATGCAGTTTTGAATTCCCGGCACATGCGCTGCGCGTAATGTGATGTTGTATCACAAGTAGATTAGGACTAGGCTCCGCAAAAACGCTATTCCCCTCTCTGATCTAGCTGAAAGCCTGTTGATGGCTTCCACTACTGCCATATTGTCGCATCTAGGCATCTAGATAGGCCTGACTGTCCAGGCCTTGGAGGGTCTTTATCGCATAATCTATAGAGGCATATCTGACTGCACATAGGTGTGGGTTGATCATGTCATTGATTGAGCTGCCTTCAGGGTATGATATTTTGTGTATTAATCTGTATTTTCCAGGCACTTTTTTAGGTATCACACTGAGAGGAGATATTACTAGATTGCTGAATGGGGGCTCCTGAATAGGCCGGCGACCCTACCCAACATTTGTTCTTGTTTATTTTTTTGTAGGCTACCTCCTCGTATTGTTTTATGGAGGAGGCATTGCACACATGGCAGTGTATCAAGGGGGGGGGGGGGGTCATTTCTACATGGGATTGTATATCCTGATGTGAAACCTTCAGCTATTTCCTTTGCTTTCTTGACATGCAGGTAGTACTCGAGCCAGGGGGCCATCACTTTAATTTTGACTGGGGATGGGGCCAGTTCCGTCAGCATTACGGTTGTAATGCGGTGGCATGCGCTTGCCTTTTTGTGTTCTTCAATAAATGGCCAGGTGCGATCCTCCACATTGGGAGCAAGCATGGTGAAACTTACAGTGGATCCAGTGCCCAGCATTGAATTGCCTGCACATTTCGTGCCTCCCCGGGGGCCAGCCTAAGTACTTGTCTCTGGATGTGACATAGCTATAGGGCCGCTCGTGGCCCATGGGCTTTTGTGTTGTCATTTCATCCAGCCATAAATCAACGACCCTTTGCCTCCAAGAAATTGTGCTATCTTCCGCCATGGCTTTACGAAATTTTATGTTGTAGTTGAGCCATGCCCAGGCGCCATATCACTTGTGAGCTCTCATGATTGAGTCGAGATATCTTATAAGATACGGTGACTGTCGGCTCCCTTTCTATAATAACGCTCATAAATATGTGAAAGGTTGAGACCCAATAGTTCAGAGTTTTGGCGATTTTCAGTTTTCAGTCTCTATTTTCGGTTGGTGTGTATTTTTCTTTGTTTTCATTGGATCCCTCATCTTGATCTGGGAGAAAAAGCGAGAATATATCTATGAATTCCTTTCTCCATATTCTCTTTTTCATCTTTTTTGATACTCCCCTAGCTAGCGTGCTGACCCCACAGAGTTCATCTTCATATCTCATTCTGTCTTTTTAGAGTTGTGATGCTGTGAAGGCCTGGGAGGCCTCCTCTGTTTGCCTTGTTGTAGCGCACTGTTCTGTTTGTCCCCATGCTATTGCGGGCGATGAGCCTTTGAAAGCTACCCTCTTTTTTTTAAAGTGTTTCAGCACATTTTGCATGAATGTGGCAAGGGTTAGCTCTTTGTCGGAGTCGGAAGATAATGTGAGCATTGTGATGTCTTGTGATAACTTACCAGAGCTTGACAGTTGCCTTTCATTGGTTGCTCTGATATTGCTAATGCTCGGGCTGCGGGCGTTGTTCTTGTTCATCCTGCTACCCACATGCTGAGTTGGTTTTGGGCTGTTGCTTGTGCTGAAATGTTGTTGCAGAGTAACTGCTGTCTTAGCTAATCTGTACCGTGCTCTTGCGCCTGCTCCCTGATTTTGGTCATTAGGTCCTCTAAGTCTCACTGATCATTTGCCATTTGAGTTTTTCGATGTGGTCTTTCTTTCGAGCTTGACTTGGTGGCTTGTTGTCTCCTCTTGGTTGTAGTCTTTTTGTTCTCCTTCTGTTTTGCTGACACTTCTGCTGTGTTTCCTATCCATGGTGCCATACCTATTGGAATAGTGAGAGGAAATAGTATCTTGAAGCAATAACATTATCAGCTTTGTTGTTGGGTTTTTTTTTTTTATATAGAGTGAGATTAGTCTCAATTGAATTGAAATTTTTTTTTTATTATGTCTGCCACGCTTAGTTTTTGGTTTTTTTTTTTGCTTTCTTGATCTCTTTTGCCCTTCACTAAGATGGCTGCTGCCGTGTACCTTTGCCAGTTTTAAACATAGCTGCCGCCATGCTCTTCCTCTCATTTTGCATTCCCCCAAAGATGACCACTGCCTGTTGCAAATATGGCTACTGCCACACTTGCCTTCCCACAAAGATGGCCGCTGCCAGCTTTAAATATGGCTGCTGCCGTATTCTTGAATTCCCACCAAGATGGCTGATGCCAGTTCCAAACATGGCCGCCACCATACTCAAGCATTCAAACCAAGATGCCCGCTGCCAATTTCGAATATGGCCGCTGCCATGTTCATCTCCTCATTTTCGCCATCCCCAAGATGGCCGTCATCAGTACCTAAAGGGACGTCCTATTTGTTATGCCAGCTTCAAGATGGCAGCCGCCACGTGATTCAGCACCATCTTGAGTTGTAAGGAGCAGAGGAGCTGTGCCTCTGCCCGTGCCTGGCCAATCGAGCTTCAGCCTTGCGGGCAGGAGGGGTTATCGCCGACCCGACATCGATGCTTCCATTGACCAGCCGGCCCATGAGTGTCCCTAATGGAGGGAAAGCAACCGCTGAGGTAAATGTTGCCAGCAACATGAGGGTTTTTTGTGTGGGAGGGGGGCCAGAAAGCCTCCAGCGCCGTCCCACTGGCTAATAATGCCGGCACCGTAAGGATTTTTTTTTTGTACCACGGAATCCATGCTGCATTGGCAAGAGGTTGGGGGGATAACACACGGGTCTCTCTCCCACTGCTGTATCGCCGTGCTTGGAATAGACCTCTCTCCTGTCACCACATTGCACGCTTGGCCACCTTCCTACTCCCCCGATGCTGAAATACTCTGCAGTCTCCTCTCCTTCCTCACTTTCTATATACTCTAGCAGCGGTGGAGCATGCTCCTGCTGTTGCCAGTGAAACACACTGCCACTGGACTTCTGCTGCCAGAGTTTTTTTGGTTTTGTTTTTTAAATTTCGGCTGCAGCTGCTGCTATTTGAAAACTGCCATTGCCCAAATTGTTCATTGCTAAGCCGGGGGATCCTTTTAAGAATTTCCATTTTTATATATCCACGTTGTGCCAGCTACCCGCTCCCCCAAACTTACTCTGCAGAGTACTACCTGCACTGCTTGTAAGGAAAGCCAAGGATACCTGCTGCTGAACAAACTGCTGCCAAGGACGCCCGTTGCTTTGGAGAAAAGAGGGGGCGGGGGTGTCTTGCTGGATGGAAGCTTTTAAGTTTCAGTGGGCGTCCAATAGCAGCCTTTGTTCCCTCCCCTTTTTAATCCCTCCCTTCACCTTTTCTCTCAGGGGCTCACCTTATCTTTCCTTACCCTCCCTCCTCTTAATCTCCCCTCCCCTAACATCCTTTTGCCTGCCCTGTCCAAGCCCTATCTCCTTACCTAACTCATCTTCCCCTCCCCCTTGCTGGGTTATCGTTCACTGCCCGTCACATATTGTGCCCGCCCACGGACATTCGTCCATTTTCACTCAGGGGACTTTATTTCAACATAAGAGCACAAGATCATGAGGCACAATTGCACTGGTGCAAGCAGTTTTGAATATTTTATGTTTAAATCATTTTTATTGATTTTGAATCTGTACAATCACAAAAATAATCATAGAAGAAACAAACCAGGACACTGGGGTAGAGATGTGAATAGTGTCCTCGATCGTCTTAACGATCGATTTCAGCTGGGAGGGGGAGGGAATCGTATTGTTGCCGTTTGGGTGTGTAAACTATCGTGAAAATCGTGAAAATCGTGAGCCGACACACTAAAACCCCCTAAAACCCACCCCCGACCCTTTAAATTAAATCCCCCACCCTCCCGAACCCCCCCCCCAAATGCTTTAAATAACCTGGGGATCCAGCGGTGGTCCAGAATGGCAGCGGTCCGGAACGGCTCCCTCAATTGAATCCTGTTGTCTTCAGCCGGCGCCATTTTGCAAAATGGCCGCCGCAAAATGGCGGCGGCCATAGACAAAAACGATTCGACGCAGGAGGTCGTTCCGGACCCCCGCTGGACTTTTGGCAAGTCTTGTGGGGGTCAGGAGGCCCCCCCAAGCTGGCCAAAAGTTCCTGGGAGTCCAGCGGGGTTCAGGAAGCGATTTCTTGCCGCAAATCGTTTTCCGTACGGAAAATGGCGCCGGCAGGAGATCGACTGCAGGAGGTCGTTCAGCGGCGGTCCGGAACCCCCGCTGAACGACCTCCTGCAGTCGATCTCCTGCCGGCGCCATTTTCCATACGGAAAACGATTCGCGGCAAGAAATCGCTTCCTGAACCCCGCTGGACTCCCAGGAACTTTTGGCCAGCTTGGGGGGGCCTCCTGACCCCCACAAGACTTGCCAAAAGTCCAGCGGGGGTCTGGAACGACCTCCTGCGTCGAATCGTTTTTGTCTATGGCCGCCGCCATTTTGCGGCGGCCATTTTGCAAAATGGCGCCGGCTGAAGACAACAGGATTCAATTGAGGGGGCTGTTCCGGACCGCCGCCGTTCTGGACCACCGCTGGATCCCCAGGTTATTTAAAGCATTTGGGGGGGGTTCGGGAGGGTGGGGGATTTAATTTAAAGGGTCGGGGGTGGGTTTTAGGGGGTTTTAGTGTGCCGGTTTTCCTGCCCTCCCCCTTCCCCCGATTTACGATTTTTTAACGATAAATCGGGGGAATTGGTATTGTATCGTGGCCCTAACGATTTTTGATGATTTAAAATATATCGGACGATATTTTAAATCGTCAAAAAACGATTCACATCCCTACACTGGGGGACTCTTACCAGTGCCCTGAACAATCCAAAAATGCCTCCCCTCCCTTAACAGCAGTCCACAGTTTCGGATATTTTATTTACAAATAGTTTTGCCCCTTGGATTGAATCAGGAAATAGAGTGATACTCCATAATTTAAATCAACATTTTAAATCAGAAAATTAATTTTTGCAGTTAATATAAATATTTTAGGTTGACTGCACTACTTCCGATTTGTTATGGCACCAAGCTGATTTGAGATGGTATCATGGTGAGAGGACTGGACATCAAAGCACCCATGTGTGTATCTTAAGAGTTTTTCTTCTAACTGATGGGGTCATTCATCAAATTGCATTAGGGCTTTATCGTGGGCTTAGGGCCCTAATACCTGTGATAATGCCATAATGCATGTGATAAATAAGGCATCACGAGATGCTTATGTAAATTTTTAAAATTTAGACAAATGGGAGGAGTTTATGTTAATGAAGGGTGCTAATCATATGCTATCATATGAGTTAATGCCAGAAATAACTATACTTTTTTTCCTGGTGTTATGCCAGGATGCACTTTTTACCTAGCTCCTATCAAGAGAGTACATTGTACAAATCTCATGTTTCTGTACCTTTCATCATTCCAAATCACATAAAATCTTTGCTGATGTCCACTGTGCTGTTTGTACCTTTCACTGTGCATGTAAAACTGCCCCCCAAAACTTAGGCTATTACCAAAACCTCACTTCGAGTTACTAGTTGCCCCTTTTACAATGATATAAATAGTTTACTTATATGAGCATGTTATAATGGTCCAGTCTCTCTCTCTCTCTCTCTCTCTCCCCCTCTCCCTCTCTCACTCACACAGCTTGCAATGTGAAAATATTGTGGGTGCAATAAATTTAATGCATGTTGCAGTAAAATAACTATGCAATGCAGTATTTGGAAAATACCCTAACTCCTTGTGAAATTTATAGAAAAATGATGAATCTAGGTCGAAGTGTTTTTGTTTCTTTTATAGAGGATTATTTATTGCACAATCATCACCACATTGGAGATATAAGGTCATCCGCATCCCTGTGATGCAGTGTTATAAAGCATGGACCGTGTCAGGATATTTTATTAGTGGATGATGAAAGAAAATTCATGTGCTAAAAACTAAGAGATAGATTTTAAAAGCAGTGCTCATGCAAAAATGGCCACATGTGGGCCACATGCTAGCAACATGAATTTTAAGAAGCCGGGAAGGGCATGTGTAGATGCATGTACGCGCCTCTAGAAACAGAAGGCTGAAAATTGGCATATGTAATGACATATTTTACACAGGCAATGCACATAGATTACCTGCATAACTTTGCTATCATTGAATGAGAGAGAGAGAAATTCCCGACCCCAACTTACCTTCTCCTTTGGGATTCAACGTCATGACCAGGCCCAGGCCTAATGCTGGAGGCTGGATACTGATGCCTGGACCTCAAACCCAATGCCATTGCCTGGTCTGGAGACTGGGTCTTGACATCTAGGTCTTGGATTGGGACCAGGCACAATACTGGGGCCCAAGACCGATGCTGGGACCTATCCCAGAAGGCCTATGGTCAATGTCATGGTGACCTACCATGGCCTAGGCCTATGCAAGTTTGAGGCTTTGGCCCGGGCAAAGTCCTCATATGCAGATTCCCCAGGACCAGGTAAATGGGGGCAGGGAAGGATCCTGGCCCCCACATTTTTCTGAGTGGGAGGGATAGGTGGGGGCATGAGAGGGCTCAGAAAGCCCCGTTTCTTTTTTTTTTTGTTTTTTGGGGATGTCATTTATTTATTTATTTATTTAAATAAACATAAACATTAAACAAAATGAAATTCATGGAGAAAAATAAAAAATGAAGCAAAAAGCAAAAATACATTTTTACTTCTGCATACTCCTATATAGAGACATATTAACACATCATCGGAAGTGGGGGATCACTTTGGTGTAAGTAGGGAATGCATGTTTTTGTTTATTCAAAGTTAGTTAGGCTTCAAGTATACAGTGCTCAAGACTGAGAAGAAGAAGAGAGCTGGACAGGTCACACAAATATTTCAGATTCCATAGCTGGAGAAGAAACAGAGAAGAAATAGAGAAGGGTATCCTGAAGAGATCAAGAGAGGCAAAGCCTAATAGGCTGCCGGTAAACTAAGTGTACCCACAATTCAGTATTTATTTATTTAATACGTTTTATATACCATTGTTAAGTTAATAACCTTCATGACGGTTTACAAACAAGGCACACAAAAATAACATTAAATATCTAAAAAATACTAAAAGTTAAAAAGTGCCAATCAATTAAAATTCAGTTACAAAAATAGTCTCAAATAATCAAAATTTTAAATGTATGTAAAACAACTAAAAACTAAATCCATTTCCCAACTTTATACTGCATTTAAAAATTTGAACTATTTTAAGATGACTATGTAAAATAAGATAAAATATATAAAACAGCTATCATTTTATGCAATACAGATTTCTTCAAGATGTTGGCTAGCCATACCACAGTAACAGGTTGAGAAAGTCAGAAACACACAATAAGAGAAAGAAAAGAAAGGAAGAATAGAGAAAGGGGTAGATTTTCAGACGAGCGCGAACAGCCTACTTTTGTTTGCGCTCCAGGCGCAAACAAAAGTACGCTGGATTTTAGTAGATACGCGCGGAGCCGCGCGTATCCACTAAAATCCTGGATCGGCGCGCGCAAGGCTATCGATTTTGTATAGCCTGCGCGCGCCGAGCCGCGCTGCCTCCCCCCCGTTCCCTCCAAGGCCGCTCCGAAATCGGAGCGGCCTCGGAGGGAACTTTCCTTTGCCCTCCCCTCACCTTACCCTCCCTTCCCCTACCTAACCCACCCACCCGGCCCTGTCTACACCCCCCCCTTACCTTTGTCGGGGGATTTACGCCTCCCGGAGGGAGACGTAAATCCCCGCGTGCCAGCGGGCCTGCTGCGCGCCGGGCCGCGACCTGGGGGCGGGTACGGAGGGCGCGGCCACGCCCCCGGGCCGTAGCCTCGCCCCGTACCCGCCCCCAAAACGCTGCCGACACGCCCCCGCAACGCCGCGCGCGCTCCGGCCCCGCCCCCCGACACGCCCCCCTCCGAGAACCCCGGGACGTACGCGAGTCCCGGGGCTCTGCGCGCGCCGGGAGGCCTATGTAAAATAGGCTTCCCGGCGCGCAGGGCCCTGCTCGCGTAAATCCGCCCGGTTTTGGGCGGATTTACGCGAGCAGGGCTCTGAAAATCCGCCCCAAAGTGTTAAAACTACTCGACAAAGGGAAAAAGATACAAGGAAACTTTGAGTAAATCTCATTTCTAGGTGTAACCTTCCCACTTAAATTTGCCCAAGGTTGAATGTAATGTATTGGGAACCCTTATGTCACATAGAAAGGGACACATACAAAACTCCCCGCTTCCCTATTAGGTCTTTTGAAAATACTAATAAAATAATTAGCCCAATAGATGTTTCTCCTGCCGACTAGGAGGGAAAGTTGAGGTAATAAAACAGGATAAAGACACATTCAAGATTACCAGTTATCTTTTAACAATTCTCCCTTTAATAATGTAAAGTATTTGTAACAGTTGAACTCTATATCTTTCACAGGTTTCAGACAATACTCCTTTAAAAGAACATCAAATACTTCTAAAACTCCTATCAGATAAGTAAATTGTATAATCTTTAGTATAACTTATATGTATCTACTTCTTTATTTTTTTAATATAACCTTTTAGAATTGATACTTTGTGTTTTCTTTGGGGATTTTTTTTAGGTATACATAAATGTCTGTCAGATGTTTCCTCTCTTTTATTGGATGGAGTAATATTCAGGTAAGCAATATTTCTTTTATACCTTTTTGTCCTTTGTCTTTCTAGTGTTCTTTCTCTCTATACTGTAGTGTTTTTCCTTTCCTTTAATAAACAAGCTTGTTTTATTTTTGCTTTCATGTTCAAACTTAGCTTTTATATTCATGTAGGCATCTGTCAATCCCTCTTTGGCTTACCTTGCAGGGGTGCATTGACTGTTTATTCTTAATACATTTTCCTTCAATATTCTTCTTTTATGAAATTTACTAGGACCATTTTCTATAAAATTTTTACTTTGAACTCTGTTTCACTTTTAAATTCAATTTGGTATTTCGACTTTTATTAGTATCACTACACTGACCTCTTCACATTAGAGATGTGCATTTGTTTATCACAAATTAGGCAATTTTAACTAAATTGCCTAATTCATGGTGGTTCGGGGGACCAGAACCACGAAACAGATTTTCCCCAAACTTCGGGGAAAATTTGTTTTTCGGGTTTGTGCGGGGGGAAGGGGCACATTTATTTAAAAAAAAAAAAAAACACCCCAACCCTTCAAATTTACTGTATTACAATCCCCACACCATCCCGATTCCTCCCAAGATTTACTAAAAGCCCTGGTGGTCCAGCGGGGTCTCGCAAGCAATCTCTCCCTCTGGGCCATCGGGCTGTCGGGCCTGCTACGAATCAAAATGGCGCCGATGGCCCTTTGCCCTTACAATGTCACAGGGGCTGACCAATGGCACTGGTAGCCCCTGTGATATAGTAAGGGCAAAGGCTATCAGCACCATTTTGAATACTGGCAGCTGATGGCGCGAGTGCAGGAGATCGCTCCAGGACCCACACTGGACCACCAGAGACTTTTGGCCATCCATTGCTCCTACCATGTGACAGGGGCTGACCAATGGCACCAGTAGCCCCTGTGACATCATAAGGGCATATATAAAAAGTTACACCTGCCTGCAAGTTAAGGCTGGGGGGTAGGTTAGATAGGGGAAGAGAGAGAAAGGTGGGGGGGGACAAAAAAAAATGTTCCCTCCAAGGCCACTCCGATTTTGGAGCGGTCTCGGAGGGAATGGAGGCAGGCTGCTTGGTTCGGCGTGCGCAGGTTGCACAATTGTGCATCCCCCTGCGCACGCCGACCCTGGATTTTATAACATGCAAGTGGCAGCACGCGCATGTTATAAAATCGGGCGTAGATTTGTTTGCGCCGGGTTGGGCGAACAAATCTGCGCCCTCGCGTAAGTTTAAAGATTTGCCCCATAGTTTTTAAAAGAAATGATAGTAGTGATCAGTCAAAAATAATCAGACTACCTAACTGAGGTAGATTTATAGTGCTAAAAATGTTTTAAAATATATGAATTATTATCATGAACACACGTAATAAAGAGTAAAAATGATATATAAAACATGAAGAAAAATATAGTAAAGAATAAGAAAAGTGTATTTAAATATTAGGAATTCTAGCTAATTGTCAAGGATGAGTGTAATTTGAAGTAAGAATGAGATATGTATATTTATAGTGAAGTATGAAAGTTGAAAGTGTTAAAAAGAAAGGAAACACTAGAAAAGGTAAAAGAAAATATAATAAATATTTTTATGATAGCTAGATAAGATATTATAGCCTGATAAGATGAAATGAATAAATTAATAGTTTATTTGGTATGATCTGAACACCCCTATATAGGATAGTGTAAGCCAAAACATCTTTGAAAGTAAGGCAGAAACTAGGGAGTGATGTCAATAGCTTCCCTAGTTACGAGTGATAATGTGCACACAGGTGTACTAGTTAAGAGACTCAGCACAAGTAAAAAATAGAAGATAAAAAGGGAATTGATTAATAAACAATATATTAAAAATGTTCTTTTATTGAAATTAATAAACCCAAGTAGAAATGAACATGAGGGGAAATACAGAACATATATAGGGGCAGATTTTTAGAGGAGCACACGCAGGGTACATTTGTGCATGCTACCCGGCGTGCACAAATGTACACACAATTTTATAACATGCGTGTGCTGCCGCGCGCATGCTATAAAATCCGGGATCAGCACGTGCAAGGGGGTGCATACTTCTGCACCCCCTTCCATGCGCCAAGCCCGAGGGGAGCCCCGATGGCTTTCCCCATTCCCTCCAAGGCCGCTCCGAAATCGGAACGGCCTTGGAGGGAACTTTTTTTTCGGCCCCCCACCTTCCCCTCCCTTCGCCTACCTAAACCACCCCCCAGCCCTAACTAAATCCCCCCCTACCTTTGTTTCCGAAGTTACGCCTGCCCGAGGCAGGCGTAACTTGCACACGTGGGCCAGCTGCCAGCGCACCATCCCCTGGCACAGGCTGCTCTGCCAGAGGACTCGGCCCCGCCCCTGGACCGCCGTCACGCCCCCGGCTCCACCCCCGGATGGCCCCTTTCTTGAAGCCCTGGGACAGATACGCGTTCCGGGGCTTGTGTGCGCTGCCGAGCCTATGCAAAATAGGCTCGGCGCACGCAGGGGTAGGTTTTCGGGGGTTATGCGCATATATTACGAGTATATTACACGTGTAACCCTTTGAAAAGCTACCCCATAGTGAGCAGGGCTGTGCACCATTTGGATCAGTGACATCAGCAAGAGAATGAATCTTAGGATCTAAGAAAAGAAAGAGACAGTTAGAGAAACAGTTAGTGTAGAGGTAGAAGCATAAGCGTGCAGAGGTGTTACACTGGTTCTCTGTAAGTGAGACCTAGTTCACAGTATAAACATTGAGAAATTATTTGAAAGAAAACTCGCTATAAATAGATTGAATGAGAGTATGAATGTTAATGTGTGGGTTCCTGACAAGGCAAGGGAATTAATAGAAAAAGAGTAATTATTAATAAAAATTACTGTACCATGAAATATTACAGCATATATTAGGATATAGGTCGAGTGACATATATGGTGAAAATTATGAAAGAACAATAGGACTGTATATGGTAAAGTGTGTATTTTACCATGATGAACATTGAAATGACAGTCACAGAGATGAATATGACTAGTAACAGTCAAACTACTAGATGTGCTACCATCCAGTGAAGATAAAGAATTACCTAAAGAAAACTTTACCTGAATATAAAATCTTTTACTTAAAGATTCATATTGATACTCAGTGAAAAGAGAATATGAGAAGGAACTCATATGAAAGACTCAAGGGTGTGCAAGGATAATAGAGAGTAAATGAAATGAAAGAATTATAGTGAATTTGTTCTTTCAAATAATAGAAGAAGAAGAAAAGAAAACATAGGGAAATTCAAGTATCTGTTATTTTAATCTAGGTAGAGAAACAGTAACAATTAGCTGTCAATGACAGACTTCACAGACTGACTCATATACTACATTGCAGAAGATCCAGGAGAGATGTCAGGGAGTTAGTATTTGCTATTGGTTTATTTAAAGCATGTTAGTAGGCACAAGAAAGAAGAAACAGCATTCGGATAAAAAAGAATAGAAAAGAAGAAGACTAAAGGACGAGAGAATGACAAGATTATCATCTGGCCAGCAACGAAAAGAAGAAGAAAACAAATAAGTTTAATAATAGAACTTAAAACTACTATTGCCAGGCCAGAGCATATTGTTTTACATGTGCACTTGAGAATAACTACAAACAATAAGTAAGAAAAGACACAAAATACAAAGGGAAAGTAAAAGACTATAACAAAAGTAAAGTTTACTTACCTGAATACAACAAGGAGATGAGATACTGGATCTAAATAAGGGAAAGAAAAGAAAATTCTAAGAATCAATTTTCTTTTATTTAAAAGAAATTATATAAGGAACATTACAGTTAATATACAAGAAAGAATAAGAACTGTAATGCTTATCTGATAAATAGATGAGTTGGAAGTAGCTTGAATATATTCTTTTGTAATTGCTTGTTTGTTTATAGTTGATAATTTGTGATAGGGAAAAGAAAAAGAAATATATTTTAAGGTTTATTAAGAGAATTGTTATTTGAATGTTCACAATAGTATTAAGAAATAGTACGATTTCATTAAAAGAGTATTTTTTAAAAAAATACAATATCTTATTTATCCTTGCCTCCCCTCTTTACCGGCAAAAGACTGCACTGGGTGGGTGGTAGCAATTAGAATCCCTACCGAACCCCCTTTCTGAAAAGAGACCCAGTAGGGAGGAAGGCCTTAAACAGCACCCCTGTAGGGCAACACCTGAGAGCTCACTGTCCTGTACATATTTCACGACTACATTACTGATACCATCAACCTCGGTCACAACAGCAATCTTCAACCCTGCAGCGGTGGCGGTTTTTAGCTGATTCTTCCTGCCAAGTACGGATGTGCAAAAGGAAAAAATGTGTTTCATTTTGTTTTTTGTTTCACCAGGACCCAAATAAGTTTCATTAGTTTCATAGGAGGGAAATCCAATTAGTTTATTAGTTTCATTCATTTTTCGTTTCCCATTAAAGTCAATGGGGGAAGTATTTGCAGCCTATTTTTGGCTGCAGAATTGGGGTTTTCTTATCAATTCTGATGAAACGTCTGGGGAGCAATCATCAGAATGAGAAAAGTGCTCCAAGGTACTTAGACTGTGGCAAAGTGGCACCAAAGTGGCATAAATAGCCTAAGGCACTGTAAAGGGGCAAGGGTACCAGGAGTGGCAAGAGTGCTTTAACAGAGGTGCAAAGCAGCAGCGAGAGTGTCAAAAATACACCACAGCTTCAAAATAGAGCACCGATAACAGTTGACTGAACCTTCAAAGGCAGCACGAGAGGCAAAGTGGCAAGACAAGTGGCATCAACATCCTACAGCACAATGAAGGGGGGAACATAGCAAGCAGAAAGAGTGTCAGAAAAAAACACAAGGTGCCAATAAAGGGTCAAAGCAGCAGAAAGACTAGCACCAACACACTGAGGAACCATGATAGTGGCAAGAACACCACAAGGAGTAGAGTGAGTCGTCTGGTGTATGGCAGCAAGGCAGAGTGGCAGAAAGTTGATAGGGGCAAGACAGGGTAGCAGAGTGGAGGTAGTCTGGTCCCTGTGGTTTTGATAGGGGCAAGACAGGCTGGCAGAGGTGAGGCAGACAGGTCCCTGTGGTTTTGATAGGGGCAAGACAGGCTGGCCCCGGGAAGAGTTCCCTTTTATTTGTGCAGGAAAGGGCTCCCTAGAATGGGTTCGCCACTAGAGTGTGGTGGTTCCGTTGGCGTCTAGTGGTCTTGCTGATCTTTTAAAATCTGGTGGACGTAGCAGATATACAAATGAGAATTTTGAAGTCTGAGGCAGAGGAGGTTTCCATGTCAACAGCGGTTCTGGTTCAACATGGGTCAGCAGGTACTAAGAGATAGGCTACACCCGGGGAGAGTTCCCTTTCCTTTGCGCAGGAAAGGGCTCCCTGAAATGGGTTCACCCCAGAGTGGGGCCTAAGCCTTCAAAGTGTGGTGAGTCGACGTGGAGGAGGTTTTCATGTGAACAGTGGTTCTGGTTCAACATTGGTCAGCGGGTATTAAGAGATAGGCTACACCCGGGAAGAGTTCCCTTTTCTTTGTGCAGGTATGTTGTGGTTTGATCTGTCACTTCTTCCTGAACTGGTTCACTGCCAGAAGAAAATGGCATCTTTTTCATTTCTGAAAGATAATTCAACAGAGGATGCTTTTAGAGCAATAGCGACTGCCATTTGTGAAGCAAGAACTGAGCTGGAGATTATTTGTGAATACCCAGAAGCTATTAACTGTACTTATGCACTTCAGCTGATGACAAAAGAATTTGAAGAGCTCTCAGAAATAAAAAAAACTGCTACTCAAGTCCAAATCTACAATATCAACCTATGTTGACTTTGTACCCTACACGGTGCCTCTGTAAACTATGGGAACACAGAGGATGACCTAGAGTGCAATTACCACCAGTTTTCCATAATACTAGAATCATTAATGTTGGTACTTAAGAAAGATTTAGGGAAAATGGCCCATATTATGAAGGTCATGAAAACTATTGAGCACATGAACTATGCAAGCTCCAAACATCTTAAGACAGCTTTTTATATTCTTACATTCCAAATGTTGCAAAACAGGAAAAAGAATACTTTGGAAAGAAGTGATGCACAAATACATGAAATTGAAATTAGAAATACTAGAACTAAACTCAGACAGGCACATCGTTTGAGGTCAGGATGATGTCAGCCAAAGTGGCACTTCTGAAACTCAGCTCCTCTGTGGCATTCTTGAAGGGCTGCAGGATTTTTACCAGCTGACTCATGACTAACCAATCATGATGCCCTTGGGGACCATGCACACCTATGTCCATTTCCTAAGAAAGTTCATGAAGGGATGTCTGCTGCTCCACTAACCTCTGTAGCATCATATAGGTGGAATTCCACCGGGTGCCAATAGGGATGTGAATCGGGCTTCGGACAATTGAAAATATCGGACGATATTTTCAAAATCGTCAGAAATCGGGGGCTCCCCCAAAACGATAGGAAAACCCCATGATATTGATCATTGGGGTTCTCTTATCATTTTGTGGGAGGGCGGGAAAAACAGCACACAAAAATAACCCCTAAACCTACCCCGACCCTTTAAAACTAATCCCTTAGCTTCCCCCACCCTCCCGAACCCACAAAAACTTTTTACAGGTACCTGGTGGTCCAGTGGGGTCCCTGGAGCGATCTCCCGCTCCTGGGCCATCGGCTGCCACTAATCAAAATGGCGCCGATGGCCCTTTGCCCTTACCATGTGACAGGGTATCTGTGCCATTGGCCGAACCCTGTCACATGGTAGGTGCACTGGATGGCCGGCGCCATCTTGTGCTCCTACCATGTGACAGGGGCTGACCAATGGCACCGGTAGCCCCTGTGACATAGGGCAAAGACTATCAGCGCCATTTTGAATACTGGCAGCCGACAGTCCGAGTGCAAGAAGTTGCTCCCGGACCCCCGCTGGACTTTTGGCAAGTCTTGTGGGAGTCAGGAGGGTCCCCCAAGACTTTCCAAAAGCCCCTGGTGGTCCAGCGGGGGTCCGGGAGTGATCTCCTGCACTCAGACCATCGGCTGCCAGTAATCAAAATGGCACCGATAGTCTTTGCCCTTACTATGTCACAGGGGCTACCAGTGCCATTGGTCAGCCCCTGTCACATGGTAGGAGCACAAGATGGCGCAGGCCATCCAATGTTCCTACCATGTGACAGGGTCCGGCCAATGGCACGGATACCCTGTCACATGGTAAGGCCAAAGGGCCATTGGCGCCATTTTGATTAGTGGCAGTCGACAGCCCGGGAGCGGGAGATTGCTCCAGTGACCACCAGGTACCTGTAAAAAGGTTTTGTGGGGGTCGGGAGGGTGGGGGAAGCTAAGGTATTAGTTTTAAAGGATTGGGGTGGGTTTTTTGTTTATCGGCTCGGGCGCAGCCGATAAACAAAACCGCGATCGGGCTGGATGAAAAAAAACAACACATGTGAATCGGAACCGGAATCCGAACCGATTCCGGTTCTGATTCACATCTCTAGGTGCCAATGTCTTGAATGAGACATTTGTGAGACATCTCCAAATCAGTCTGCTTTTGTGGGAGAACCTGCCCCGCCTTCACACTTCTGTGGAAGTGCGTTGCTATGTTCCTGCACTTGTGTATTAATGTATGCAGGTACTCATTCTCTTGATGATTGGACTCCAACCCCAGAGCTGACTTCACTATCAGGTGCAGAGTGTGTGCAAATCATCGGATGTTCTGAAAGCACCCGTCGGATATTGCCTTTACCATGATTGCACCATTGTCTGTGACAAAGAACCCTGTCTGAAGATTACTGTCTCCCTGGTGTAGCATTCAGCCCACCAGTATCTGACTGATGCATGCTAGAATATTGGTTGAGGTATGCGCCTTGTCCGTCAGGTGAGTGTGCAGTAAAGACCACCACCACCCTGATACTTGTTCAGTAATAGAGCTGCTGCCTGCCCCTGCCTCAGCCAGGTCCCACCAGTGTGCTGTCAGGGAGAGGGAAGAGTGTGCAGCATTCATGGTGGTCCAGATATCGTAGGTGAAATGCACACTCCTCTCTGCCTTAGCTAGCAGCACTTGGATGCAACTGCGACACTGGTTGTACAGGCTGGGGATGACCTTTCTGCTAAATGTGGTTCTGGAAGGGACTTTGTAATTTTGAACTAAGACCTTCAGCAAATGCTTGAAACCCACATTCTCACAGGAGAAGCAGGATGGTAGTCCTCACATATGAGTGACATCACAGGATGGAGCCCTGTATGGAAAACTTTTCTGTCAAAGTTTCTACAAAGCTTTGACTGACACTGGAACACTGAGTGCACTGAGAATGTTCAGCCTGCAATTATCCCTGTGAGACACAGGTGTCTCCCTCAGTCTTCTTTTTTCTGCTCTGCAGTAAGCATAGCGGTTAGGAGCTCTGTGAGAAATTCTTTTTCCACATGGAAACACTTAAACTTTTCTTCACAAACACTTTTCCCTGCACGGGTCTCCCTTCGCGTACGTTTATTTGACGCTCGGTGAGTACTATGCCCTGTTTTTTCGGTCAGTTCCTGTCACCTCCATGGCCTGCCAACTGACTTTGGCCTTCCCTCTCCCTATGTTTTCAGTTAGCCACACATAGCCTGCGAGTGTCCCTCTGTGTCACTCTGCCTGGTTATTAGTGCTAGTGGGACAGGGACTTCCACAGTTTCTGTTGCCACCAGGGCCCCTGTTGATTCAGGTCCTTCGATTTCCTCAGTACCCTCATGCAGTCAATGCCCCCATGGCTACTGTCGGTATCCCCATCAGACAGTCCTGGATTCTTAAATGCCATCAGTACCCCTCCCCCGGCGGTACACTGATGCCATCGGTCCCTGCATCGTTTCTATCAGTGCCATCCATGTTTTTCATCCTTGGCACTGATTTTTCCTTGGGTTTCATCGGTGCCATCATTGCCCAGATGGATGTCATTGATGTATACCTTGTCTCGCCGGTGCCATCCATGCCCGGGTCGATGCCACCATCACCTGGGGCACTTCCATCGATGCCAGAGTCATTTCCATCAATGCCATCCTTTATTTTATTGATGCCATCAATGCCCAGGACATTTCCATTGATGCCCAGGTCCATTCCATCGATGGCTATCGATGACAGGGTCGATTCCATTGATGGCCTTCGATGCCAATGTCAATTCCATGGGTGGCATTGATGCCAATGTTGATTCCATCGATGCTATCGATGCCAAAGTGGATTCTATCAATGCCAATGTTAATTCCATCAATGGCATCCATGCCAACATCGATTCCATCAGTGCCCATGTCAGTGCCATCAATGCCCATGTCATGGGCATCGATGCCATGGACGCCATTGGTGCCCGAGTCAATCCAATCGATACCGTCGACACCCGTGGCCATGCCATCAATGCCCGTGGCCATGCCACCAATGCTGTTGGCACCCGCCTCCATACATCGATGCCCTCGACGTCCACATCATTTCCATCGGTGTCTTCAACGTTCCTATCAATGCGGTCATTGACTCCGTCGATGCCGGTATAATTTTTCTGATGCCAATGATGTTTTTTTCGCTTATTCGATGCCACATCTTTCCCACAGATACCTACGCTGATGCCATCAGTGCTCTGGCTGAGTCATCGACGTTCTTTCATATATATTTTTGACGATACCCTCCATCAACACCGTCAATACCGACATAGCACCGCCATGTAATGCCCTTGCCTGAATACAGTGCTCCATGCTTTGGGTTCTTATTAAAGCCTCGTATTAGCCTACAACACTACATAGTGCCAGGAGCAAAGCAGGCATGCTGACAGTCTGTCATCAGTCACCATCCAAGACAGCGAGGGCATCCATCTTGGCGTTGGGGAAAGACCAGGCCGAGCACTGTGGCATGTATCGTCACCGACACGGTGACTGTCTGCCACCGACGCCATCCAGCACATTGGTGCTATCCTTCTCGATGCTGGACAATGCTTGGGCCGAGCAACATCACCACTGCCATCGACACTGTTCCGCACAGTATTGGCAGTCCTTGGTGCTCCAGAAACACTGGAACGAGTTCCAAAGAATTCTGCACTGGCATCACGATGCATCGAGCCGCTGCGACGAGGGCCGGGTTCATAAGCTGTTAATCAGCTCCCCTGTTCCCGAGGTGTGTCCCACCGACATCGGTGGGGGATTGTGGCCCTCCACAAAATACTACCATGGTAGCGCCAGCCACGCTCATCCTGTCTCTTCTATACCTGCGCCACCATACCAGGCATCAGAGTTGAGACGGGCGTTTACTCCCTCGATGACTGCTGAAATCCATGGAGCCAGCAATCTTCACCGGCTCGTCCTTCGGCGATCCACGTCGGATGGTAAGTACCCGCTTCTGCGGCATTCCCATTGAGATGCGTTCTCTAATTTGAGCCACATGATTCGAAAAGTTCTAGGTAATGTACCTCCCAAGAACCGTATTAGTGTCACATATCGCTATGCCAGCTATGTCAGCCACAATACCAAGAGAACCTCTCTATCATTTCTTTGGGATTGCATCAGGGCACCCTCCCTTCTTCAGCAACAAGGTTCTGTACTGATTAATGCTCTGGCTTCTGGTTCCTGCTTCAGAACCAAAGTTCCAGGTACATTCGCTGAATGCTAAACATGAGATCCAGCAAATACTGCCTCGAGTGCAAGTCCACCTCGAAGCCTGACAACAGGTCTCGATGTCTCCTTGTATAGCACACAGAAATGTAGGTAAGACTTTACTGCTCACGCTCCCATGGGAGGTTACATGATATCCAGATTACATCAGCCCCTCCAGTTGGACACCTCCTGGTCTCCCAACTGGCCAGATATCAGAGTAGCCACCCCACCTTGTACCAAGGTTCCTGGTACACTTCCCCATTCGCTACAAAGCGCAGGGGGGGGGGAGGGGGGTTGGCGAGTTTTAATTACACTATTCTTTCTTTCAGCAGAAAGTAGTTATTCTCAGCCCATCCTGAAGCTCAGAAATACCAACTTTCTTCAGAAGGCACAGGTAAAATGGTATCTCTCGTCACCATGCTTCCATATCGCAGTAAGTACATTACCTCTAATTTATTTATTAATTTAAAAAATTTTCTATACCATCGTTAAGTTAAATACCATCACAACGGTTTACAGAAGGGCACGATAAAGAGAAATATGAGTGGCATAGATTACAAATTACTCGTGTGCCATCGTAGTACGGTAACAATTTAAAATAATAAACTAGGTGTGTAAGTTAAACCTGATTGTTAGGAACAAATTAGGCAGTTTGATTTTAACATTAATATGCTTATGTAGGTTATGCTTCATGGTGAGTCAACAATATTACAATCCCAAGCTCTGCCGGTTGCACCAGCTTCGGCAACTGGGGTATTCATTGAATCACTATCAGTGACTGCTGTTTCTCTGCGGAGTGCAACATCATTCACGCTTTTCCTTGCATGGTCAGCTGCATAACCACAGTCAGTCCACGCAAGGAGCTCTAACTTCTTCATGACTCACTATACATTTACTAACTGGAATTATTGTCACTGCCATAAATCCCTTATACAACACTTCTGGACACCACAGTCATAATGACCTTCCCGTCTAGCATACACGCAGACATTCTAATAAATTCTTACATGTCCCTGCATGCATTTTCCATAACCTCAGCCCCTCAATTCTTCATTGCCAGGCCATGGGGTTTTTTCACTATGCACTTTCCTCTAGAACCAAAACCTAGTCTGATTCTGCTCATGCTCACATTTACTCAGGGTTGTAAAGTTTGACCTAAAAGCTTCTCAACCTAATATGATTCTACTCCCTTCCAGGCACAGGGCACAGTTTCACATGAACTTCCTGGAGCTTGTAGCCATGCGTTATACCCTTATGCCTTCCAATACTGCCTCTGCAGCAAATCTTTATGCATACAGACAGACAGCATAGGGATAATGTGCTTTCCAACACACGAGCATGCACAACCTCTTAGCTGCTCTGCAAGGCAGCTGTGCAGCTCTACCCTTGGCCCTTGCTCACTCTATGTATCCTCGGGCCACTTATCTAAGAGATTTACTGAACGCACTAGCAGACCTTTTCCATGTAGGTTTCCATCCCCTCGAATGGTCTCGGACTACATGTGTAGCAGGAAAGATCTTCTAACGCTGAGGTCAACCGAACTTGCCCTCTGCGCCTGAATCGAACCATACGGTGCACAGATTCTACTCCCTACACATGTTTCCAATGCGTTCCCTTAGACGCCTTTCTTCCATCAAGGGCCTCTTAAATGTGTCTCTTCTGCTGCCTCTCTTAGCCAGCACTCTTCTAATGTTGAACCAGGACAGGGTTCACTGTTCCTCAGACCCAAGTCCTGGCCGAGACCAGTATGCTTCCCATACTTCTCAATCTATCACACCAGTAACCAATTCGCCTTCTCACAAGTCAGTCTCAAATCGTAGACTCCCTGACTAGAGTGAGAAATGTTGGTCTTGCAACAGAGAGAAAGGCACTTTGCCTCATATTAGGGATGTGAATCGTGTGATCGATCGTCTTAACGATCGATTTTGGCTGGGGGGGGGAGGGAAATCTGATCGTCAAGTTTTTTGTTTTTTTTAAATCGTAAAAAATCGTAAAACGGGGGAGGGCGGGAAAACCGGCACACCAAAACAACCCTAAAACCCACCCCGACCCTTTAAAACAAATCCCCCACCCTCCCGAACCCCCCCAAATGTTTTAAATTACCTGGGGTCCAGTGGGGGGGTCCCGGCGCGATCTTCCGCGATCTCCCGCTCTCGGGCCACGGCTGCGTTAATAAAAATGGCGCCGGTGGCCCTTTGCCCTTACCATATGACAGGGCAAAGGTAGCGCCGGCGCCATTTTGGTTCCTGTCACCCAACGTCACAAGTGCAGGAGATCGCTCCCAGACCCCCCTGCTGGACCCCCAGGGACTTTTGGCCAGCTTGGGGGGCCTCCTGACCCCCACAAGACTTGCCAAAAGTCCAGCGGGGGTCCGGGAGCGACCTCCTGCACTCGCGCTGTATTGCCAATATTCAAAATGGCGCCGGCGCCACTTTTGCCCTCACTATGTCATACAGATTGTATGCCCTCACTATGTCATACGGATCGTATGACATAGTGAGGGCAAAGGTAGCACTGGCGCCATTTTGAATATTGGCAATACGGCGCGAGTGCAGGAGGTCGCTCCCGGACCCCCGCTGGACTTTTGGCAAGTCTTGTGGGGGTCAGGAGGCCCCCCCAAGCTGGCCAAAAGTCCCTGGGGGTCCAGCAGGGGTCAGGGAGCGATTTCCTGCACTCGTGACGTCGGGTGACAGGAACCAAAATGGCGCCAGCGCTACCTTTGCCCTGTCATATGGTAAGGGCAAAGGGTCACCGGCGCCATTTCTATTAACGCAGCCGTGGCCCGAGAGCGGGAGATCGCGCCGTGACACCCCCCCCCCCCACTGGACCCCAGGTAATTTAAAACATTTTGGGGGGGTTCAGGAGGGTGGGGGATTTGTTTTAAAGGGTCGGGTGGGTTTTAGGGTTGTTTTGGCGTGCCGGTTTTCCCGCCCTCCCCCCTCCCCCGATTTACGATTTTTTGATGATAAATCGGGGGAATTGTTATTGTACCGCGGCTCTAACGATTTTTGACGATTTAAAATATATCTGATGATTGTTTTAAATCGTCAAAAAACAATTCACATCCCTACCTCATATGTTGTTTTATTGTAGTAATGTATCTGCGGTATTTTGGTCTGCAGTCTGTGCTATCCTTAATATGAAAGTTTCTCTCTCTTTCAGATCAATAATCTTGAAGTCCTTGGGTCAACCACCAATATTATCTAAATGGGATTGTAAACTGTATGGGGTAGATTTTCAAAGGGTTATGCGTGTAAGATATGAGTGTAACCCCCGAATACCTACCCCTGTGTGCGCCGAGCCTATTTTGCATAGGCTCGGCGACGCACGCAAGCCCCAGGATGCGCGTATGTCCCGGGGCTTTCGAAAATGGGCAGATCGGGGGTGGGGCAGCGGTCCGGGGGTGGAGCCGGGGCATGGTGGCAGTCCGGGGGCAGGGCCAGGGGCATTCCCATGTGCTCCAGAGGCAGGCGTAACTCCATTGAATAAGGTGGGGGGGATTTAGGTTGGGCTGGGGGCAGCCTTGGAGGGAACAGGGAAAGCCATCGGGGCTCCCCTTGGGCTCGGTGTGCACCCCCTTGCATTCGCTGACCCCAGATTTTATAACATGCATGCGGCAGCGTGCACATGTTATAAAATCTGGTGTACATTTGTGCGCGCCGGGTACCGCACACAAATGTACCCCCAACACGCAAAATTTAAAATCCGCCCCAAAGATTTTTAAATTTGCATTGCTCTATATTTAATCCTTTCAAAATGGAAAGACCACTCAAAATTAGATGTTAATATCTGGCGGAATTTGGTATCATTATTTCATAAATATGAACTAGTGGCTGCTGAACATATGTGTACTTTGTTCACTTATGAGAAAATTAGTCATTAGTATTGAGCTATGCTCAGAAGATGTGGTTGGACTCATAGTCTTCTAATTTAACTGTGTCACATGTTGTTTAGTTGTTCTTGTTTGTTTTTCAATAAACAGTTTGAACTAAAAAAGCAAGAATTAAAGTTTTCTTACCCATGGGTTGGGATTGCTGCTTTTTTGGATTACTTTGATGCCAGAGCCAGGGTTGCAGGACTTCATGGACCCTGAACTGATGTGATAAGGCTGGTTGTAGAGAGAAAGGTGCTCCAGTGTTTGTTTTGACCAGGGGCCATATGGAGAGTTGGGAACATTAGAAACAGCAGCGGAAGAAGTTTTGTTCAGCTTCCACTAAGTCAGTGCTGGAGTGGAGATAAGGGGAGTGTGGGCAGAGCTTTGGCAGACCACCTTGAACTCAGACGTCGTCCTGGGCAAGTAATTGTCACGGGAGCAGCTAGCAGAGAGAGTAGAGGCAGAAAAAAGAGGTGGGAGCATATTGGTCAGCTCCCACTGCTGCCGAAAGGGTCCAGAAACAATTCTAAGCAGCAAACCTGGATGTATCAGGTGCCAAAGGCAAAGTGTGGTGCCACAATAAAAGGCTCAGGAGGAAACCAAAAGCCCCAGGAGTGGGGAAAGAAATCCTGGAGATTTTTACAGCACAAGGGAGGCTATGGTGAGTAGCTCATGCTGCAGACAGGTTCATGCCAAGAGCGGGATGTGATCTAAAGGTCTCCTTTAGGCAATGTTGTGGACAGAAAGAGACAGAAGCAGACATACAAAGAAAAGGTGTGTGTGTGTAAGAGAAAATGGGACATAAGAGAGCAGTTTTAATTGTGCTGGAAGCAAACACTAAAATACAATAGAGAGAGTGAACAGCAATTTGGCATTAATGACTGCAAAGCATTAAGAAAAAAATTTCTCTCATAAATGCCTGATTATTGAAGTTAAGGAGAGGAAGAGAATCATATCTGACTGAGAAATTCAGTGCAAGTTACTCTGAGCTGAATCACAGCAAATTTAAAAATCTCATTTAAATACAAGTATGAGAGAGAGAGATGGAAATGAAAACTGAGAATTAAATGAGATTGTCTATAAATCTGAAAAAAGTCAGACTGATATTAAAAAAACACCCTCAAACATTTAAACAGGACTGTGTTAATTTGAACGCTGGAGACGGTGTAATATCTGATAGAGTTAAAGTTGATTTTCTGTCAAAAACTTGAAGACTGCTGTCAATCTTTCTGAAGAGCAATGTAATTTAAGGTGATAGAATTTGTGGAACGCCTATTATTTGGAGAAGTTCTGAAAAGTGAATTGCCTGAAAGATTCAGACTATGAGTGTTCTGTTTCTATGTATAAAAGCTGACAGAGTGAGCATTGATTTCTGTTTCTGAGAGAGATAATCTAAAAAACTTGATAGAAATTATATTTAAAAAGTGACTAAAAAGAAAACAGCAGAAACCTGTGGTAAGAAAGAAAGAGGCTGGGGAAATTTAATTCAGCTATCGTGAAGCCAAGAACTTTGAGCCTGTTAAAGCGAGAAAGAAATACTGGGTGAGTGAAACTGTGAAGTGATTGAGGAAACACTCTCAGGCCAATACAGCAAGGTGGGCTCACCTGCTTTTGTACATATATGTGAAGGTAAACCTCAGTGCCCATGCAGCAAGATTTATGCTTACAAAATGAGCAATTAAAATTGTGTACTCAGTTCAGTGTCCTCACACATGGAAATTTCATGCTAATGAGGGCATTAAGCTTTCCCTCCCAATATAGAGAGGTGCACTGGCTGAGCACACATTTTCTTAATGCTAGAAACTTCACTCCTGGTCAGAGGTGATGTAATGTTTCTAACATTGGATCCACCGTTGGGGGCTCCCTGCCTACCCATGAGGGCAAGCGGCAGAAGCAGTGCTTTTATTTTTTAAGTGTAACTGTGGCCAGAAGTTGGCTAAGAGCATAAGAAAAGATATGCTCCTCGTTTAGGGATACAACAAAAGATATGCTTTCTCCTGTTCAGCCCTTTCCTCCCGAGTTAAAATGTGCATTCAGCCGGTGCTGACCACACATTTTAACTCAGTGTACCACATTTTAACTGCCGCTGCATTAACTCAATATTAGCTTACTGCAGTGGGAGTTAAAACTGTGCGCTAAATTCAGTTCCCAGGCTCTTAATGCATAGGTTATTGCATTAAAAGAGTGAAAGTTTGGTGAAATCACTGAGCACAGTAAAAGTATACTCAACAATTTTTTTAGAATTTCATGAAGTTCATGGAAATGTATGAATGATTAAGAGAAGTGTAAAAGAAGCACTGGTTTAAAGAAATCTATTTAAAAAATGGGGATACACATTCTTCATGCTTTTATTTAGCTTTATGTTTCATTATAGGCATTAGGGATGCATCTTTAAAAATGGCACGGGCCATCCAGTGCTCCTACCATGTGACAGGGGCCGGCCAATGGCACGGATACCCTGTCACATGGTAAGGGCAAAGGCCATCGGTGCCATTTTGATTAGTGGCAGCCGACGGCCCGAGAGCGAGAGATTGCTCCCGGGACCCCCACTGGACCACCAGGTACCTGTAAAATGTTTTGTTTTTTTTTGGGGGGGGGGGGGTCGGGAGGGTGGGGGAAGCTAAGGGATTAATTTTAAAGGGTCGGGGTGTGTTTTTTGTCGATCGGCTCGGGTGCAGCCGATAAAGAAAACCGCGATCGGGCCAGACAAAAAAAACACACGATGTGAATCGGAACCGGAATCCGAACCGATTCCAGTTCCGATTCACATCTCTAATAGGCATTCTGTATATAAGGCATACTAACATTAAGATTACAGAAGACAAATACACAAGAGAATAGTGATTTTTATTTACTGACGTCCTTAAAAAGTGGGAGAAAGCTATTCTGAAGAACTGAAGGACTTTGAAGAAAAGAAATTCAGTTTATATCATATCCTCATCCATGTCTTTATCAGATGCATTATACTTATCGCACCTTGCAATTCATTTTGTAAAGTTTGATTGGAACTATAGTAACACTGTAAAGCAGAACTCTGATAAGTATTTTTAAAATTCAACGGCTGAAAAAAAAAAAAGAGTGAAAAATAAGACTGTAAACTTATCTATAATGATATTCTATATATAAATGTAAAACCTGAAAGGAAAGAAGAAATTTAGGAAAAGAATAACTGTTCTTAAAATGGTTTGTAGAATTAAAATATAGGTACTATATATACTTGTGTATAAGTCGAGAAATTTATGCCAGAAAATAGGCCCAAACAAGCTGGGTCAACTTATACATGCATATTATCTGTGTATACTTTCTGTGCATACTATAATGTTCCCTTGGTATGCACGTACATACGCGCCAGCTGCTGAAACTCCGATATTAGCAGTTAGCCACATAAATAACATGGCTAACTCTGGTCCTTCTGCTAACCTGTTTTAAAGTTAGCATGCTGTGACGTTTTTCAATGCAGACATAGCTTTTCTTCAATTCTAATCTTCTTGATAGATTGCTCATTTTAAACCTCTACTTATACACGGGTCAATGCATTTCAATGAATTTTGGACTCCATATTGCCTATGGACTTATACATGAGATCAACTTATACACAAGAATATATGTATTTAAATTAATAGTTATATGACTTCTCTAAGTCCAGAATAACATTCATATTTGTACCTGCTCTAAAAAGAATTTAAAGAAAAAATGTAAATGGTAACTTTCAAGCAGCACACGGGCGCACATTGGCGTGTTTGCATTGGTGCATGCCCAGGGATGTGGCAGTTTTATAACTTATGCATATGTCCACCAGTTCATCCAGTGTTGAGCTAGGTCCTCCAAATCTCCTGGTTTAAAAACCTGCACTCCCCCCAGTTACCCTAGACCTTTTAAACCCCTCCAAAAAAGCAGTTATTTTTTTTTTTAAACTTACACCTCCTTCATAGCAAAAGTAAACTTATGCGGCAGTGGACCTGGGCACAGGGCCAGTGGGAGGCATTAGGTGAACTAGGGGGCTGCCAAGGGTGCTGGACATAGGCAGGGCACCACGGTCAATGTGAGGTCACTATTTTTGAAACTGAATGAGTCATGCAGTGCAATGCATAGATTGGCTAGATTGCGGAGAGAGAGAGATCATGTGATAGGGTGATGTCACGTCTAGGACGGTTGAACATCCTTCCACCGGCACTGCCTGGGCAAGTGCCGAGGTGTGTAAGTATTTACATGCACATCTCTTGGCCTCAGCCCACAATGCTTACTCCACACCCCTTTTTGAAATTGAGTGAGTTGTGAACACAGCAAGTGATGTGTGTGCATCTTGGCGGCTTTTAAAATTTGTTGTGCAATCCCGACTTGGGCATGTGTAACCCTTTTCTTCTGAGGGACATATCCTTTAAGGGTACACAAAAGAATTTAGATTGTTCGGGGCTATGCTTCATTACCATAGGCCTCCTCCATTTTTGATATTCCAGGGGTGAGTTCTTTCTATGGGGGAAACCAGATACTTGTGGCCCAGGCCGTGAGGTGACCTCCTTTCTGGTGTACAGGTGATTAGTGTAATTCTGAGGCTGATCAGGACAATAAGTGCAGGACACAGGATTGGGTGTTCAAAATTTAGTTTACTGATTTAGTGAAAAGGCAATCAATGTCCAGGTGATGTAAATGTCTGTACAAATAAGTGTCCCTTCTCTTTCTCTGTGTACGTGCTGCACTCCGGGTTCCAGGGGAATTACTAACTTCCTTCACATGAGAAAGTAGTGGTCTCCTACAACTAAAGGGTCCCAGGCTGTGACAGATTCCCACTGAATTTTCACAGGCCTCCTTGGATCCTGCAGATTTCACACCGTGCCCCAACCTACGCCTGTCTGCCATTTGAAGATCCTGTTCAGGGTCTTCACTGATGCTCCTCAATCTTTTATTTGTGGTTTTTCCTTCTTCTGAGCCTCCCAGAAAGGAAGGCATTAAACCACTCAGCATGAAAGAAGGGGTAAACAATCTCCCCTCACCGTAGATAGGGTACCTCACTGACTGTTTCAATATCTTCTGAGCCCACTGCCTCTGCAGCTCTTCACTGATTTTGGAAGATTACTAACAGGGCTCAGTGACCTGGTCTCTGGATCCGGAGGGGTAATCTTTCCTTAGAGTTCCAGACTGTAACTCAGGCAACTATTCATTAAACACAGTCCCATCCTTAATGAATTCTCTTTATCTCTTTATGGTAGCACCTGACCTGGCAGGAAGTGCACAGGCAGGTCTTTTCTCAAAGATGTCTGTGGTGTCTTTTCTCAAAGATGTTCAAATGAAAAGGACCCACTCCAATAGGGCTCCTCTCTCCACTAACTCCCTCCTCTCACTCCTCATGAATCTCATCCTACGCCCCTAGTTCTAGCAGGGTCCACCCATTCAGCTACTTCATAGAGGAGGAGCTGTAAACTGATATTCCCTCTCTAGAGGGGCAAGGTAACATCTGGTGTTCAACCCATAGGGGTGCCACACATGCATCTCCCAATTTTGGAGCATGCTGGACTTCTAAAATTCACCTATAAGTGTATATAAACTAGTGATTTGGTAAAAGAGATCTGAAACATTTACCTTAAAGGAGAGAAATCCTGAAAAGTTAAAACAAAACAGAGTGTTACACATTTTGGATTGAATTTTCAAAGTTAATTTTATGTGCCTAACATGCTGTTATAAAATCGGCTGGGGCTCAGTGAGAATAAAGGTATGTAAACAACCTGATTTTGAACATATTTTTATGTGTACTAGGAATAAGCATCTCAGGGAGCAGAGTTGAGACCTGTGTGCATATTTATTCATTTTCAAATAACCCGCACAAGTTAACGCCCTGTGAAGAACAGGTGTAACATTTGTGCAGGCTATTTTGTGTGCAGTGAAGGGCAATTACCCACACTGTTTCTAAGTGATCTTATGCTCACAAGTTTGTTTTAAAAATGTGGGGGCAAAGTCTGCATAAAAAAATTGCACACATACTTTACCTCAACCTGCACTGTTATAAATTGTATTGAGATTTGTAATACAAAGACTAAAATGCATGCTATGAATTGTATTTGTATTCTAAAAAATGTAACACTTTCTGTGGATGCTCATCCATTTTTTTTTTTTTTTATTTATAGTTTATTAAATTTTCCATGATTTTAAACATAGATAAAGGCAATATTACATTGATCATGTCATTATTACTTCACAAAAAAAATATATCATAACATATATATTACATAATCACCCATAATGTGGGGGGGTTTTAAACTAAAGAGACATAATAATCACGCAACATATTAAAAATAATTATGTTACCATATTTTCACATGGATTGAGGAAAGTATTCATTCTTTATGTACCATTTACATTACCATTACCTTGATTTCTATCTGACAAAAAAGTTTCCAACTGAAGAGGATCTATAAAACTAAACTTTTTCCCTTGAAATGTAACCATACAATAACATGGATATTTCAAGAAGAAACTTGCACCCATTGCTACCAGTTTACTTTTCAGGGATAGAAAATGTCTCCGTCTTACCTGTGTAGGTCTAGAGACATCAGGAAATATCAAGATCCTCTGTCCACAAAAAGCTATATCCTTGTTCTTAAAAAAAGCAGTAAAGATTTTATCTTTATCCAATTCCTGGACAAATGTTACAAAGAGAGTTGATCTATTATGTATCACGTCAACTGACTCTTCCAGGAAAGTGGATACCCCCAGGGTTTCTATGTCAGTCTGCTCTACGTTTTGTATACTATCCCTATTCCCTCTTCTGGTTTTATCCAAATAGAAGATCTTAGATATCTGAGGGATACTATCATCCGCATATAATAATACTTCTTTTAAATACTTTTTAAACATCTCAAATGGAGATAGTAACCTAGTCTTTGGGAAGTTTATAATACGTAGATTTTTCTTTCTTAGCATGTTTTCTATAGTTTCCAGTTCTTTATGGGTAGCAAGGCTGTCCCTAATATGAATAGTTTCTGTATCTTGTAACAATTGCACTTTCCCAGATAGTATTCCTGATGTTTTTTCCAACTCTACAATTCTTTTATCCTGCTCATCAATTTTAATTCTATTCGCATTAACAATTGAGGTTAAGGAAGCATTTATTTGCGAAACATTCGTGTCTAGCTTAGATATCATTCTCCATAAATCCACCATAGACACACTCTTGGGAATTTCTACAGGCTGTTGAAATAGCCTGTTGTCTCCCAAAAGTGTTTCATCTTTATCCTTCACTGATTCTTGTAATGTTGTTAATAAACCTTCCTGACAAGAGGTGTTGGAATCCACCAACTGCACCCCTGTAGGGAACTTTAGAATCTGTGAATTTATATTATCAAATAAGTGATTTACTGGAGGTTGGGGTGGTAATGATGGTCCCTCGCCAGGACTGAGAGAAGCAGTAGAAATTGCTCCCTCACTGTCCTCATTTGGCGTTTCAATCTGTCGTGAGACATGATTGTCCATTGGGCCCCTAATTGATATTGGTGATGACAAATACATTTTTGCCTTCCTCTTTCTTCCCATCATATGGGTAGTAAGAGGTGACAAATATAACCAATTCAATTATCCCAGCTGCTATGAAAGAAATACCTAAGTTTTAAGATACAATAATTAAAAGGTACCTGACAAAGCCGCGCGCCCCTTTGGCGCGCGCGGCTTAGGCTGTGCGCCGCACTGCCTTCGATTTTAAAGTGGCAGTCGGCCGCTGATGATGTCACCTGGCTCCGCCCACCAAGATGGGCTTACCAGCTCCAGCTGGTTCGCAGTGAGTCAGTCCTTCAAAGGAAATCCCCGGCGGGATAATATCAAGCAACTGGGCGGCTGAACTCTCCTCTCTCCTCCTCGTGAGTCCCCCGGTTATCGGTCGCACTGCCTTCGATTTTAAAGCGGCAGTCGGCCGCTGATGACGTCACCTGGCTCCGCCCACCAAGATGGGCTTACCAGCTCCAGCTGGTTCGCAGCGAGTCAGTCCTTCAAAGGAAATCCCCGGCGGGATAATATCAAGCAACTGGGCGGCTGAACTCTCCTCTCTCCTCCTCGTGAGTCCCCCGGTTATCGGTCGCACTGCCTTCGATTTTAAAGCGGCAGTCGGCCGCTGATGACGTCACCTGGCTCCGCCCACCAAGATGGGCTTACCAGCTCCAGCTGGTTCGCAGTGAGTCAGTCCTTCAAAGGAAATCCCCGGCGGGATAATATCAAGCAGCTGGGCGGCTGAACTCTCCTCTCTCCTCCTCGTGAGTCCCCCCGATGCTCATCCATTTATCACGCTTCATTCTGCTGTATTTTGGGGAGGTGGAGGATTTAGAATGATATTTATCAAGTATTGAAACATAAAATATGGCCATAGATAATATATTAATTTATTTCAAAGTACTTGTAGCCCACTCATCTAGGCAAATAGCTATAATAAGCAGGGAGCATTAGCACATAAACATTATAATATGGAAAATCTAGTCTGCCCAATTTAATTTCTAGTGCAATGTCAATTTATATCTGACTTTTCCTTCACTGCTAAGGACGCTCTGAGCTTATCACATGCTTTCTTCAATTCCGATTGTATTTTTTGCCTCTCCTGCCTATATCAGAAGGCCATTCCATGTTTCTACCATCTTTTCCATGAAGAGATATTTTCTATTTTACTCCAAAGTTTTAGAGGTTCTCAAAAAATGGAGTTTATACTTACAGGTTTGTAGTATCTTGGTTCTGTCATGTACAGTACATTATTTTGATCTGGTTCTTATCCAGTTTTTCTGTTCTATAAAGTAGGCAGGTGGGATAAGAATTCTATGTGTTGAGGGATAAGAAAGCAACTGTGATATGAGACTGAGAGATAATAAAACTCAAGGAAAAACAGATCACAACATACAATAGTAACATTAGGGACAAATAAACAAAGTGAAAAACTGAATAGGTCAGTTACACAACAAAAAGCAAAAATCTCTGGAACAAAATATCATAAATCTGTAAACAAAATATCATAAATCTGTAAACAAAATATTGTAAAAAACAAAGTTCTCGAGAACAAAATATCATAAACCTGTAAACAAAATATCATAAATCTATAAGCCTAACCTGGGATCTCCTTAAGATGTAAGGACACACACACTCAAGTCCTGGACTTCCTATTGCACCACCTTGCTGCAGGTCTTCTTCTGTTCGGGGAAGGATAAACCTGGAAAGCCCTGAGGATTATTTGCAATATCTTTATTGCACGCCAGTAAAGAGGCTGGACTGTCATGATGGTCTAGATTAAAACTTTAGGGGTAAATTTTCAAAGGTGCGCGCGCGCTTCCTGGCGCACACACATGAATGTGCCAATTTTATACCATGGGCGCACTGGTACACGCATGTTATAAAATCTGAAGGCCATGCACATGTGCGGGCAGCGCGCACAAGGGGGGGGGGAGATTAATGCAATTTCTGCGCGGCGACACATCCCGGCCTTCCCAAGTTCCCTACCCCCTACTCTAACCTCCCTTCCCCTTCCCCTCTCCTCCCCAAAACATAAATCCTACCTTTTTGCTTTCTTTTTGTTGTTTTCCAACTTACTTCAAGGCCCGACCTGAAGTAAGTTGCTCGCGCCGGCAGCCAGCTGGCAAGCAAGGCTCTGGGACAGCAATCAATGGTGCTGTCCGGGCCTGCCCCCGCCCCCCCCCCTGCCCAGAATATTCCCCCCGGCCTGTCCCTACAAAGAGACCCGGCACTTATGCGCTTACCGGGGTTTTCACGCGTGGCCAAGTCCCTTTGAAAATGCGACCGGTGCGTGCAAGGCCCAGCCACATGTGTAAACCCCGGGATTTATGCATGTGCCCCTTTGAAAATCTATCCCTTACTAAAGTAGTAGTTGATTAAGAATAATATAGCATATGGTCTAAGTTTCTCAGGTTATCTCCATAATGTAATGAAATACAGCAAATTTATGAATCTGTGGTCACTTAATCTCTCTCTCTGGGTTCCTTCTTTATCCTTGGATGGATGTGAAACTGCCCTGTACACTCTGAATAGAGTCCTCCTATCCCCTTAAGGATTTCTGTTGAAATTCCTTGGATCCATTGCTTGCTCTGGAGCTCCTCAATTCTCTCCTTTCCTCTCCTCTCTGTATAGCTTGCAGGCACCTTCTTAACTGTGTACTTTTGGGGAGCACCAGTATGTTGGCTTGGTTCCTCCTCTCTCTCTTCCTAGTTATGGTATCAGCTGGGTATCTACTACTTCTTCAACCATTTGCTGGATTGGGAATTTAAATTAAATTAAATTTTGCATTTTTGTTCTGCTATTCCTGAGTGGATTACATACTGGATGGCCAGTAAAATTAATTACATAACAGGCAATTTAGATGCATTAATGAGTGTTTACACAATATATGCTAGTTGTGATTACATAGTGATAGTAATAGTCCACAGTTATGGTTTACAAACAACAGTGTAAATGATTGAATCTAGTTATTTTATATACAAGAATTAGCTTATTTAGAGGGTTATTCATTACATTTCATTAGAGCAATATCATGGGCAATAGGGCCCTAATGACCGCATTAACACCATAATGCATGGGTTATTTATCACATCATGAGATGCATATGCACATTTTTAAATTTTCCTGGACTGGGAGGAGTTAATGAAAATGAGGGACACAATGTTGCATACAATAGTGTAAGGCATGCTATTGGGGGTTTTAATGCCAGAAATAACTACACATTTTTTCCTTGTTGTTATGGCTCTGATAGCTGTGCCTTACTGCTGAAATAAGATTTGAGATATTTATCACAAATCCAGTTTTTGGGTTGGGAGAGGGGAGGGGGAGAGGGGGAGAGAGAGAGCCTCTGGGGAAGGGCACATATTAGTCAACTTTTTATACCATTGTAAGAGGAGCCATTCTGAATTTGGGGTGACTGTGCATGTAAAACTGCCCCCTTAAACCTAGCCCACCACCAAAACCTCACCCCAAATTCAGACTGGCTCCTCTTACAGTGGTATAAATATTTGTTTTGTAGGAGAGCCTCATGAGGAGTCTCTCGCTCTCCCTCCCCCCAGCAGCCGAAAAGGCTGTCTGGGTACTTTTCAACATGCATTGTGAATTTTGTATGGTGTTAATGTGCAATGCAGTATCCGCAGTATCTGGAAAATAACAATGCCCCATCTTTTATTGCAGGTGTTATTCTTTCAAATTTTATGGCAAAATGATGAATATAAGCCTTAGTTCAGCATTATTTATATCTAGCATGGGTTGGTTGGTTCAGGTTTAGAGCAGCTTGGAGGGTGCCAGTCTTCTGGGTAAATAGCCATGTTTTTAGTTGGTGTCCGAAATCCATGTAGTCATAGATTTCTTGAAGGTAGGAACAGTGTTTCATAGTTTTGGTTTTGCACTTATAAAGGCACTGGTTCTGGGGTTTTTTTTTTTTATTCAGAGAGTTTTGAGGGGTGAAGTGGCTAGTTGTTGTTTTTGGCTTGAGTTAATAATTTTTGGTGGGTCATATTCTTTTACCTGGTCAGTGTTATATCTAGAACAATTCCTAGGATGTTTATTTCATATTGTGGGTTAAAGTGAATCCCTTGGACTGAAGGATGCCTAGTTGACATGAAAAAACTCAAATCTTCACTCCTCCCTCCCTCTTTCTCTCTCTCTCAATCAGATAGGAAGGCTGGAGAAAACTTCCTTCCAACAAAAATCACACAAAACTAAATAATTCAGAAACAAAGAAAGAAAAGTTACCAAACACTGGATGTGAGTTAGAAAGACTTTGGGATTATACTTTGCATCTTAATGGACCCAAAAGCTTTTCAAATCCAAACTAAAATATCCTCAGACACTTAGGATCACTTTTTTTTTTTATATAGAATCAGGTATAAAACATTGCAGCAACTTTCAATAGGGAGCTGTGGCAGAGATTAGGGATGTGAATAGTTTTTTGACGATTTAAAATATCGTCCGATATATTTTAAATCGTCAAAAATCGTTAGAGGCGATATTTAATAGGAATTCCCCCGAATTATCGTCAAAAATCGTAAATCGGGGGAAGGGGGAGGGCGGGAAAACCGGCAAACTAAAACCCACCCCGACCCTTTAAAATAAATCCCCCACCCTCCCGAACCCCCCCTACAATGTCTTAAATTACCTGGGGTCCAGTGGGGGGTCCCATTGTGATTTTCGACTCTCGGGCGTCGGGCGCGTTGATAGAAAATGGCGCCGGCGCTACCTTTGCCCTGTCATATGACAGGGCAAAGGTAGCGCCGGCGCCATTTTGGTTCCTATTCCCCGATGTCACGAGCATAGGAGATCGCTCCCGGACCCCCGCTGGACCCCCAGGGATTTTTGGCCAGCTTGGGGGGCCTCCTGACCCCCACAAGACTTGCCAAAAGTCCAGCGGGGGTCCGGGAACGACCTCCTGCACTCGAATTGTGTTGCCGTACGGCCGGCGCCATTTTGCTGTACGGCAATATGGCCATATGGCCGGCGCCATTTTGCAAAGCAAAGCAAAGCAAAATGGCGCCGGCCATATGGTCATATTGCCGTACAGCAAAATGGCGCCGGCCGTACGGCAACACGATTCGAGTGCAGGAGGTCGTTCCCGGACCCCCGCTGGACTTTTGGCAAGTCTTGTGGGGGTCAGGAGGCCCCCCCAAACTGGCCAAAAGTCCCTGGGGGTCCAGCGGGGGTCCGGGAGCGATCTCCTACGCTCGTGAAGTCGGGGAACAGGAACCAAAATGGCGCCGGCGCCATTTTCTATCAACGCGCCCGAGAGTGGAAGATCACAACGAGACCCCCCCACTGGATCCCAGGTAATTTAAGACATTTTGGGGGGGGGTTCGGGAGGGTGGGGGATTTATTTTAAAGGGTCGGGGTGGGTTTTAGGGATGTTTTAGTGTGCCGGTTTTCCCGCCCTCCCCCGATTTACGATTTACACGATATTTATAAAAACAAAACCGCGACGATCTGATTCCCTCCCCCCCCCAGCCGAAATTGATCGTTAAGACGATTGATCACATGATATACATCTCTAGCAGAGATGGCATATTTCTCTACTGTATATTGCTTGGCCTAGCTACTAGAATAGGATCCCTACTAGAGCCATAAAAATCTTTATAGAAAACAGAATTACACTTAATTATTAATCTTTTTGTGCCTGACTAAATGATCTGAACTAAATGTGGGTAAATTGACTATGATTGTATGTTACATTTACAAATACATTTTCCTTTCAAAATTACCTCATAAGCGGGCAGACAAGTTATCTAGCTAAAGATAGCCAGATTATTTGCCCCAGATTTTCAGTGAGATAAATATCCTGCTAAATGTACTCACCTAAAATTATCCAGATACTTGTAACCAGATAACTTTAAAACCTAATTAGCTTTATCTGAATACTATCAGTTACGGGTAGATTTTCAAAGGCTACGCGCGTAAGATATATGCATAACCTGAGAAAATCTGCATGTGCCGAGCCTATTTTGCATAGGCTCTGTGGTGCGCGTAAGCCCCAGGAAGCGCATATGTCCTGGGGCTTCGAAAAAGGGGCGGGAAGGGGGTGGGTCTGGGGGCATGGTGGTGGTCCAGGGGTGGGTCCTGGGGTCAGGGGGCAGTCCAGGGGTCGATCCGGGGGCATGGCGGTGGTCCGGGGGCAGTCCCGAGTCCTCCGGCACAGCGGTCTGTGCCGGGGATGGCGCGCCCAAGTTACGCCTGCCTCAGGCAGGCGTAACTTCTGAAACAAAGGTGGGGGGAACTAGTTAGGGCTGGGGGGTGGGGGGGAGCGGTAGAAAAGTTTCCTCCGGAGGCAGCCTGCGCGGCTCGGTGCGTGCATGTTGCATAATTGTGCACTCCCTTGCGCTCGCTGACCCTGGATTTTATAACATGCGTGGCAGCGCATGCATGTTATAAAATCGGGTGTAGATTTGTTCACGCCGGGTTGCGCGAACATCTACGCCCGGGCACACTTTTTAAAATTTGGCCCTTAGGTTTTAAAAGTTATCCAGGCTTGCATGTCCAGATAACTTAAGACTTAACTGGCTATCTTCAAAAGAATATAATCAATTAAGTGGCATTGTATGGAGGACAAACATAAGTGTAGCACAGGCCCATGGTCCACTTCCAGACCCCCTCCCAATATTTCATCCCAAGCTGACTATACCTCATCCCTACCCAACTCCTATCAGCCAATAATGTAAGTGCTAGGAGAACATAAGAGAATATTTTTCTACCAGCTAAGGTTTTCTAGATCTGGAAGTCGGGGTCCTGGTGAGGATGGTCTGAAAGAGGTTGTGGGGCTGGTGGAGTATGAGGTGGGGGCAGAATTGAGCTAAAATTAGAAATATAAATATGTGGAAGGAGGGGAGGCAACTTGCAGATGCCCACAACTTTTCTTTAATCATTTTCAAGAGGTTTAGGGGGTAGGGGATGGCGATTTAAGAAATAACGGGAGCGAGGGAAAATTGGGCTGCAGGCCCACATCACACTTTTTTCCCTCCAAACACTGCCACTTAACCATCTATATTCTTTTGAGTGTAACCAGTTACGTCTTAAGTTATCTAGCAGCACGAGACCGGATAACTTTAGATCTGTTCGGAGGCAGGCCTAAAGTTATCCATCTAACTTAGCAGGATCCTACAGAAAATTGGCTAAGTTGGCTGGATAACTTAGGCCTTCCCCCAGAATGTCTCTTTTTTATCCAGTTAGATTTTAGCCAGATAATGAATTATCCTATCCTAAGTATCCTAATATTCAAAAAATTGCCATTTAGCCAGATAACTTGTGAGTTATGTGGCTAAATGACTATGACTATGATATTGACTCACTAAAACCTCACCCCAAATTCAGAATGGCTCCTGGAGTATAAAAAGTTGTATTAATCTAGGTCAAGAGTACAATGTACAAATCTCATCTTTTCATACCTTTCGTCACTCCAAATCACATAAAATCTTCACTGCTGTCTACTTTGCTGTCTGTCTGTACCTCTGACTCATGTTTCATGGTCATAAAGGAGATTTCACAGGAAGTTGAAAAAGGCACCATTAAAACAGAGGAGTTTATCGAATTTTCAATTGGGACTCTTGATTCCATTTTGTTCGTAATTTTATGCCACAACAGGAACCTCGACAAACGGTTATTAATTATCATAAACTGCAACTGCACTTTTTGGAATAATACATTGCGTGCACAGCCCCTGATGCAGCCCCCTCTAAGAGGGCGAAACTCGACCAGAGTTATTGGGCAACCTGTTTTTCATTACAATAAAGACTTTTAAGGACTTTGGATCTATCTTCTTTTTGTTTTCCCAAAATATTCAAGCCACAGTACAGACTTCATTTAACTTTCCTTATATGAGTTTAAAATATTTTCCATCTGAGCTTCAATTACATTTCTTCTTACTGTATCGACTACATTTTCTTTCATTTAGACATTTAGTGGTACAATCTTGTTTTAATCTTTTTTCATCTTTTTATTTCTTTTGTTCCAATTTTATGTTAGTTGAATTTATGCCTTGTTTCATAGAATTATTCCTTTGTTTTCTGTTTCTTGAACAATTTTTATCTTTTAAATTTGTTATGATTCTTTTTTCTTCTCCTTTTATTCTCAGGCCACCTAAAAGTGCAATACGTATGATCTGTTTTCTTTGCACTTGGCTTCCCTGCTGATACCTGATGTGTTGGCTTTCACTCGATGGCTCTTCTTGCTGCTGCTAAAGAAAAAAAAAACTTAAAAGGAAATTACTGAAGCTGAAGAACATTTTTTTCTCATCTTCTATTTATTTTTTATTAGATTCTTTGCCTCTAAGATGAGACATTTATACTTGAAATCCAAGGACATACACCCTACTGATTCTAATAGACTACCAGCAATCTGTGACATGCCCTGGATTTTTTGCAACTTGCACAGCAAACCACATGCTTGACAATCTAGGAATTGTTCCAGAAAACTAATTAAAGCTCCAAATACACTGAGCAATGTTTAATAATAAGTGAAAACCTGACATGCTTTAAAGTTATGTTCAGCTGCAGCCTGTACTTAATATCTGACTTTCCATTTGCTTTTCCTTCTCAAAAGCTTCTGTGTACCTCCCCAATTTCAATTTCAAAGCCAACACCATTTTTGCCCAGCTATCTCTGCTGTTAGCCAGTCCCTTGCATCAAGTACCCTTCTGTGAAGAAATAGCCCCTTACATTATTCCTGATTCTTATCTTTTTTATCTTGTAATACCTTAGACAATAATCTCATTTTCAACAATGTTAGGTAAGTTGTAGGAAAAAAATGTGTGTTGGAGGAGAAGGGGTTAGTTAGGGCAAATTAAACACCACAATTGAAAGCTCTTAAGACAGAAAAGAGATTAGAATAGTCTTTCTGGATTTTATTTATTTCACCCTTTTTATAAACTACCTCCCCAGCCCATTAAGCTGTCCAAAGTGAAGTACAATAAAATTTCATAGTATCAATGTCATCTTATGCCACAATAATGAGACTATCACTGAAAAATATCTGGCCCTCATCCCTGCTCCCTTGACACTGTGGATCCATCAAGTCTAGAGGGCGTGAATAAAGTGGAGACATTCAAACACTGCACGGAGCGGCAGTAGCCACAGCGGCATTCAAACACTGCACGGAGCGGCAGTAGCCACAGAGGCATTCACGGAGCGGGATGCCAGTGGCCAGTAGTTGGTGTTCCACCTTCACGGAGCGGAAGGATGGAGGGCTGCTATTTAAAAAAAAAAAAACAAAACAAAAAATAAAAACAGGGGTGGGTAAGAGTATGGGGCAGGGGGGTGGCCTGCTTGTTGCGGCGGTTGCTACCCCCAATTGAGCTGGATGTTCACTTGGATGCAGATTCAAAGCTGCTCTCTAAATTGGGTGGAGGGGAATTAGGGCTGGAGGGTACTGGAAGCCAATAGTAACAGGTGGGAGAGAGAAAAAGGGAAAAAAATGGATAGGGTGCGTAGCTTGCTGGGCAGACTCGATGGGCCGTTTGGTCTTCTTCTGCCGTCATTTCTATGTTTCTATGTAACTTTGAAAGAAGGAATAGTTAATAGCTCACCTTGGATGGAACACAGCTTTTGTGTGGCTCATGCTAGACATTCCAGCCCATAAATAGTTTTGGCCCATTTCCTCTCAAAGATTTATATCTATAGTAGGTGACTTCTCAGAATAAGATTTCCAGTTTGTTTGTTTAGACTTAATTTATTGCCTACCCATGCACAGACTAAAATGCATATGCAATCAAATGAAATCATTAACAAAAAATAAAACATCATGTATACATAACTAAAAAATGAGTTAAACATGTCAATATATCCAGTAAGTCATTCTCCACCCAGCAAAATAAAGAAGTCATAAAATACAAAAAAACCCAATATACAGTAATTCAGATAAACTGACCAACCCAGATACATTAGTTCTAATATAACCCTGAAAGGCCAAGGTGCAAAAGTGAAAATTCAAACATTACCTGAACTTCAGATAACTGTGCTGTAAACAAAGATCCTTTGGAAGAGTATTTCATTAAAAAAAGATAGGAACCACATATGCAAAAGCTCGGGTTTTGGTTTGGATCCATCTGTATTTCCTAGTTAAAGGCATACAAAACCAAAAATCACTACCTGACCTGACTTTAAAGAGTGAGCCAAACAAAGACTGTTAAACTGGACTATAAAATATCAGGGAGACAATGAAGGCCCACTAGAACTGAGGTCATATGTTCCTGAATTGAAGATATTGAAATCAAGTGGCAGCAATATTCTGTATCAACTGCAAATTGTGAATACTCTTAGGAGGAAGACCCAGCAAAAGTGAGTTATAGTAGTCAATTTTGGAGTTTAATGGAGCTTAAATTGTCTAAATTGAGAATTGGGCAAAAGATGTTTAAGATAACAAATAAAACAATGGATAAATTAAGCATCCTGGCAAAGGTAGTACTATGATTCTTAAAGCTAAGGGTTGGCTTCAACAAAACTTCAAAACTATTAACATACAGTTTCCAAATAGTGAACTCAAAATTAAATTTCAGACCTATTAGAAAAAATGTGTAACCTATCATTAAAATCATTCATTGTACCTGAAGACTGGAGGATAGCTAATGTAACCCCCATATTTAAAAAGGGCTCCAGGGGCGTTCCGGGAAACTACAGACCGGTTATAGCCTGACTTCAGTGCCAAGAAAAATAGTGGAAAGTGTTCTAAACATCAAAATCACAGAACATATAGAAAGACATGGTTTAATGGAACAAAGTCAGCATGGCTTTATCCAAGGCAAGTCTTGCCTCACAAATCTGCTTCACTTTTTTGAAGGAGTTAATAAACATGTGGATAAAGGTGAACCAGTAGCTGTAGTATACTTGGATTTTCAGAAGGCATTTGACAAAGTTCCTCATGAGAGGCTTCGAAGAAAAGTAAAAAGTCATGGGATAGGTGGTGATGTCCTTGCATGGATTACAAACTGGTTAAAAGACAGGAAACAGAGTAGGATTAAATGGACAATTTTCTCAGTGGAAGGGAGTGGGCAGTGGAGTGTCTCAGGGATCTGTATTGGGACTCTTACTTTTCAAAATGGGGCAGCTTTTCAAAGGGGTACGCACATATCCCCCAAAAACCTGCCCCAAGTTCTCCCTGCGTGCGCCGAGCCTATGTTGAATAGGCTCGGCGGCGCGCGCAAGCCCCGGGACACGCGTAAGTCCTGGGGCTTTCCTGGGGGGGCGTATTGGGGGGGCGTGTCATGGCGGCACGTCATTCGGGGCCGGGGCCGCTGGCGTGGTTCCAGCCCGGGGGCATTTCGGGGGCATGGCCGAGGCCTCTGAAACAGCTCCCGGGCCGGGGAGTCGCATGCTGGTATAACTTTTAAAACAAAGGTAGGGGAGGGGTGGGTTAGGTAGGGGAAGGGAGGGGAAAGGAGGGGAAAGGAGGGGAAGGGAGGGGGAGGGGAAGGGAGGGGAAGGGAGGGGAAAGTGCGGGGGGGGGGGGGGGAACGGAAGCAGGCTGCGCGCCGACCCCAGATTTTAAAGGATACGCACGGCTATGCGCGTATCTATTAAAATCCAGCATACATTTGTTTGCGCACCAGGCGCAAACAAAAGTACACATGGGAGTACTTTTATAAAATCTACCCCTGTATTTATAAATGATCTGGAAAGAAATATGACGAGTGAGGTAATCAAATTTGCAGATGATACAAAAGTGTTCAGAGTAGTTAAATCACAAGCAGATTTTGATAAATTGCAGGAAGACCTTGTGAGACTGGAAAATTGGGCATCAAAATGGCAGATGAAATTTAATGTGGATAAGTGCAAGGTGATGCATATAGGGAAAAATAACCCATGATATAATTACACAATGTTGGGTTCCATATTTGGTGCTACCACCCAAGAAAGAGATCTAGGCGTCATAGTGGATATCACTTTGAAATCGTCGGTTCAATGCGCTATGGCAGTCAAAACAGCAAATAGAACGTTGGGAACTATTAGAAAGGGAATGGTGAATAAAACGGAAAATGTCATAATGCCTCTGTATCGCTCCATGGTGAGACCGCACCTTGAATACTGTGTACAATTCTGGTCGCCGCATCTCAAAAAAGATATAATTGTGATGGAGAAGGTACAGAGAAGGGCAACCAAAATGATAAGGGGAATGGAACAGCTCCCCTATAAGGAAAGACTATAGAGGTTAGCACTTTTCAGCTTGGAGAAGAGACCGCTGAGGGGGGAATGTTAGATGTGTTTAATCATGAGAGGTCTAGAATGGGTAGATGTGAATCGGCTATTTACTCTTTCAGATAATAGAAAGACTAGGGGGCACTCCATGAAGTTAGCATGTGGCACATTTAAAACTAATCGGAGAAAGTTCTTTTTCACTCAACACACAATTAAACACTGGAATTTGTTGCCAGAGGATGTGGTTTGTGCAGTTAGTATAGCTGTGTTTAAAAAAGGATTGGATAAGTTCTTGGAGGAGAAGTCCATTACCTGCTATTAATTAAGTTTACTTACGGGCCGATACAGTAAAAAATGCGGTAGAGCGGGCGAGCGCCCGCTTTCCCGGCACGCACAGGACACTCTCCTGTGCGCGCGATACAGTAAGTTAATATATTTAAATTAGGCCCGGGGGTAAAAAGAGGCACTAGGGACACTAGCGCATCCCTAGCGCCTCTTTTTGGGCAGGAGCGGCGGCTGTCAGCGGGTTTGACAGCCGACGCTCAATTTTGCCGGCGTCGGTTCTCGAGCCCGCTGACAGCCACGGGCTCGGAAACCGGACGCCGGCAAAATTGAGCGTCCGGTTTTCGGCCTGACAGCCGCGGGGCGAATTCAACATTTTTTTTTTTTTACTTTTTTTACTCTTCGGGACCTCCGACTTAATATCGCTATGATATTAAGTCAGAGGGTGCACAGAAAAGCAGTTTTTACTGCTTTTCTGTGCACTTTCCCGGTGCCGGAAGAAATTAGCGCCGACCCAAAGGTCGGCGCTAATTTCTGAAAGTAAAATGTGAGGCTTGGCTGCACATTTTACTTACTGAATCACGCGCGCATACCTAATAGTGCCATCAACATGCATTTGCATGTTGAGGGCGCTATTAGGTGCCGCAGGTTGGACGCGCGTTTTCCTCCCCTTAGTGAATAAGGGGTAAGGGAAAATGCGCGTCCAATTGCAGGCTAACAGTGTGCTCCGACGGAGCGCACTGTACTATATCGGCCTGTTAGAAAATAACCACTGCTATTACTAGCAACAGTAACATGGAATAGACTTAGTTTTTGGGTACTTGCCAGGTTCTTTTGGCCTGGATTGGCCACTGTTGGAAACAGGATGCTGGGCTTGATGGACCCTTGGTCTGACACAGTATGGCATGTTCTTATGTTCTTATGTTAACAAACTGCAACTCAGGAGAGAGCAAATCTCTGTCTTTGCTGGCTAAGGGACAGTCTACTGGCCTTCATCCAACTGGAGACTGTCACTAAGCAGTTATTAACTTTTAATTGAAAGACCAAAGGATTCTTTAATTGGTAACAATATATCTGAAAGTCATCAGCACAGCACAGTAAATTAAAATCATGTAACCTAAAAACCACCTTGGCAATGAAATAGAGACCACAGTCCTTATAAGCTGTTCAAAATATATATGTTTAATAGCTTTATTAGAGAAACGATTCAAAAATGGCAACTACAGTATATGTTTTGAACAACTTATAAGGAATGTGGACTCTATTTCATTGCCAAGTCATTTTGTTTCTATCCATTATATTGGCGATTAATTTGGCTTTCCGCCTACTTTGTTACACCTGACAATTGCCAACAACAGAGTTAGATAAATATTATAGAATGTTGAGGAGAATATCGCCCCTTGTGAAACTCCACAATCCAATAGCAAGGGAACAGAAAACTCTCCATTCCAGGACAAAGATTGAAATTTTTCTGAGAAAAAGTACAGAAAGCATGTACTGATCTTGTCAACAAAACCAATATTATATAACCTAGTTAGTAGAATATCACGATTTAATGTGTCAAAGGCAGGATTAATGCCTAACATAATTTATTAGATATATTTATTTCATTTATGTTCCACCTTTCAGGCACTTCAAAGTGAATTACATTCAGGTACAGTATTTCCCTGGCTCCAGAGAGCTTATAATCTAAGGGGCTCATTTACTAAGCCCCAATATTTTTCTTAGGCTGAGAAATATCGTGGGATTCACAAAGCGGTGGTAGTTGCCACTGCTGCTTTGTGAATCCCACAGTATTTTCCCCAGGAATAAAATACCAGCAGGAAAAATACCATGGTAGTAAAGGGCCCCAAAATATTACGCACGCTGGGCCTATTTTAGAAAGGCCCGGCCATGCGCGTAAATCCCAAGGACTTTCATATGTCCCCGGGCTTTGAAAAAGGGGCATGGAGGAGGCAGGGAGGTCCGGGGGTGGGGTCAGAGGCTCCGGCACAACGGCCATTTGCCGCTGTGCTGGGGGGATCGCGTGCTGGCAGGCTGCATTGTTCACAACCTGCACCTGCCAGAGGCAGATGCAACAGGTATGATAAAGGTCGGGGCGGTCTAGGTGAGGGCTAGGGGGTGGGAAGGTTAAGGGGTTGGGAAGTTCCCTCCCAGGCTGCTCCAAAATCGGGGATATAATATGGAGATGGCATTAATCTCTTTGGTTAATGATCTCAGAATATGTTTAGAGAAAGGTGAATCTTCCATAATGATTGAAGTGGAAGAGTAGGCTAGGGATTAGAGCAGTGGGCTGTGAACCAGAGAAAACCAGGATTCAAAATCCCGCTGCCACTCCTTGTGACCTTGGACAAATCACTTCACCCTCCATTGCCTCAGGTGAAAACTTAGGGACTCATTTATAAAGTGACATTAGTCCATCTACTGCAGTGGTCCCCAACCTTTTTTGCACCTGGGACCGGCTTCAAGCAAGACCATTTTTCCATGGCCCGGCAGGGTGGGGTGGGGTGGGGCTTTGGTCATATGGGGGTGGAGTTATGGAGGGGGTTGGATTTTAGTGCATACTTATCATTTAATTATGACATTTATAATAACAGCAGACTTCGCATAATACCCAATAATTAAAATGGCAGTCAGTCAAGAAAAATAACCTTAAAAAGCCACCTTTACTTACCCTCTCCAGCAACTCTCCTACTCCTTTCCCTTCCAGGCCAATAGCATTCACCAGAAGCAGCAGTGGCTGCTGAAGCTCTTTCCTCACAGTCCTCTTCCTTAGCACCCACAACCAGGACAGAGGAACTACTAGGTGAGCTAGGCCTGTGCCTAGGGCGCCGAGACTTAGGGGGCGCCGTGGCAGGCAGCACAATTTTGAAAGGGCAAAAAGTGCCCTTTCAAAATTCTGCCAGCCTCCAACTCGCCTAGATGGAGACCAAGCGCCGAGACTTAGGGGGCGCCGCGGCAGGTAGCCAGCTCCCGACTCGCCCTGCCTCCCCACCAGTGCCACCCTCCCAACACCGCCCCTAGTGGTCCAGCGGAGGTCCCGGGAGCAATCTGCCGCTCCCGCGACCTCGGCTGCCACTAAGCAAAATGGCGCCGGTTACCTTCATCCCCTACTATGTGACAGGGACCAACCAATGGCACCGGTAGCCCCTGTCACATGGTAGGGGCTGAAGGCCACCGGCGCCATTTTGCTTAGTGGCAGCCAAGGCACCGGGAGTGGCAGATCGCTCCTGGGACCTCCGCTAAACCACTCGGGGGGGAGGCAGGGTGAGTCGGGAGCTGGATCCCTGCCGCAGCGCCCCCTAAGTCTCGGCGCTGATCTTCTTTCTGTGAGTGTGTGTGTATATGAGAAAGGAATCTGCCAGTTTAAAAAAATGAAATATGATAATACATACACCTGAACTTTTGAAAAGTTAGATGAAAGATGAAATTACTGAATTTTAAGCATCCCTCTTCTGGAAAATAAAATTTAACTTAGTGGGTAGAGACAAATACTAAAGCAAAAAAAAAATATTAAACTATTTAAAATGTTCATCTCAGAAAAATCACACATTTAAGATACTAATGCCAGGTGGGGTTTGGGGTTTTTTTTTTTTTAAGCATAATTTAAGCATGAAGACTAGAATAGTTTTAATCTGAAACGGTTTTGCTTTTTTTTTTTTAAGCCTTTAGAAAATGTATATTTTTAAATGACTAAGACTGGAATCATCCCATTTAAAAGGGAAGCCGACTAAGGATGTCTTTCTGTTCCATATCTCCCACATGAATAATCATACGACTGATAGTTTGAAGAAAGACACTTGCTTTATTGCCTGAAAGCGTAAAACAAGAGAAGCTGTATGGTGTGGGTAGCTGTCCCTTGGGAGGACAGAACCTGAAGGAAGGGTGACATTTTGCCTTTTAATAGGAATGAGGTTTTCTTATTTAATGGTTGGGAGCATCACTTTCAGTTTTAGAAAAAGTGAAAAATGCTGCAAGTCTGAAAGCAAGGTGCTTCTGTGAGAGTGTAATGTGTATGTGAGACAGGGAGGGTGCTTCTGTGCATCAATGTGTGTGTGCAAGAGAGATGGAGCATGTTTTTGGCTGGCTTGTGGCTGTGAGAGAGGACATGTGTGTGATTGAGAGCTTGTGTGTAAGTAAGGGAGAACGAGAGCATTGTATGATTGAGAGAGACTGGCCGGAGAGGTGACATGAGTATGTGTGAGAAAGACTGATCAGGGAGATGACTGGTGTGTGTATGTGTGTGTATGAGAGAGAAAGAGAGAGACAGAAACTGGTCCTGAGGGTGTGACATGTGTGTGTGTGAGTGTGTGAGAGAGACGAGACTGGTTGTGGTCCCTAAGGAAGAGGACTGTGAGGACAGCTTCAGCAGCTACTGCTGCTTCTGGAATGGCCTGCAAGGGAAAAAGAGTAGGAGAACTGCCGAGAAGGGTAAGTAAAGGTGGCTTTTTAAGTTCATTTTTCTTGATTGACTACCATTTTAATTATTGGGTAGTATGTGATGTGTCTGCTGATTGAAATATTTTATTGTTGTTTGGTAAAGCTTTCAAAATTTGCATGAGTCTTTAATTATTGGATATTCTATTCATCAGCTGTTTTGAAATTATTTTATTTGTATGATTTTATAATTATGATTAATGATTTATATATCTTTATTTTATTGATTTGTTTCACAAGGAATGGTGAAATTTTTGTTTTTCCATTATTACACTGTATAGAGTCTGGCATGATGAGTTTTACAGTTCAGTTTTTGTCTGCACATTTCTATTTATACTTTATGTGGCTTTATTCTGTATCTGGTGAGGGTTTGTGTTCTGCATGCAAAGACTGAGATGAAGCATTCTTTTAGCATGTGGTTTCTCTAAAGGGTCTGTAGTAACTTGGCCTGTTCTGTTTTCCTGATAGGAGGTGTACTGATATTTTAGATTCTGGTGTAATATTTGTGGTATTCTTTTTAATAGGTTGGGCTGTTATTCTTTGAGTGTTGGCAGATAGTACTGTGTTGATACGGGAGGACCATGCCGAAATATATCATAATAGGTATGATGCCATATGAATTCCAAGATGCAAAGTTTTCTTGTTGGCATCACAACAGTGCATGAAATTATCACAACAACTTGTATATTAATTTTACCTCAGGATGTAATTTTTCATGTAAAATGTTGTAAATGCGTAATTTAAAATTGTGTATGGGGAGTGGCGCCAGACTGTAAGGTTTGCATTCATTCACACACAGGCGCACCAGCTCTCAGCCAGGCACTCATTCACACACAGACCACAGCACCAGCACTCAGCCAGGCACTCATTCACACACAGACCACAGCACCAGCACTCATTCACACGTAGACGCACCAGCTCTCACCAAAAACTTCTTCCTACACTGCAGGGATGAGCTCCAGTTCCGCCGCAGCTTTACTTCGGCGGGCCTTCTTTGTTCGCCATCACGGGAATGGGCTCCCGTGGTGGCCTCGGGTTTCCTCTTTGCCGCCATGGGAATGGGCTCCCATGGTGGCTTTGCATCATCGGGGGTCAGGTTTCCTCTTCACCATGAGGCCTTGCTTCGTCGGAGTTCAAAAACGTCTATTCCTCCCACCCCACCCCCGGTCATTCAGAATCCTGCCTCACTGGCCAATCAAAGGCTTCCTCCCTTCTTCCTACTCCCACTGGTAGGGAGGAGGCTTCCGATTGGCCTGTGCGGGGGCAGACAGAATGAAGGAGGCATCCCATTGGGCAATGGGGGTAGGAAGAAAGGAGGCTTCCAATTGGCTCGCGGGCACTGGAAAAAGGCAAAAGGAAAGTAGAATGGGGTAGTGGGACACTGGGAGACACGACACACCTGCAGATAGGCTAATCTGCCCCTGGTCTGTGGTGGCGCCGCGGACCGGCAAAACCCCCCCCCCCCCCCCCCAACGGCCTGGTCCTGGTCCGCAGACCAGTGGTTGGGGACCCCTGATCTACTGCTCAGTAAGGGGTAGATTGTAATACCTACTCACGCGCGTCCATGTGCGCGTGCTACCCAAAACAGTGAGCCCACCCCTCACTCTTCCTCTTTTTCTGATTTGCATCGCACCATACATTATGGTGCTATCGCATGCATTAAAGGCATTTTTGCATGCGTTAAGGGGTTTTCGCATGCCTTAAAGGTGCTTAACACATGCAAAAATGCCATAACGCTATTTGATAAATGACCCTGTAAGTTTGCATCTGAGGCAATGGAGGGTGAAGTGATTTGCCCAAGGTCACAAAGAGCAGCAGGGGGATTTTGAATCCTGGTTTTCTCTGGTTCACAGCCCACTGCTCTTATCCCTAGGCTACTCTTCCACTTCAATCAGCATGGAAGATTCACCTTTCTCTAAACATTAGGGATGTGAATCGTTTTTTGACGATTTAAAATATCGTCCGATATATTTTAAATCGTCAAAAATCGTTAGGTCCACGATACAATACCAATTCCCCCGATTTATCGTCAAAAAATCATAAATCGGGGGAAGGGGGAGGGCAGGAAAACCGGCACACTAAAACCCCCTAAAACCCACCCCCGACCCTTTAAATTAAATCCCCCACCCTCCCAAATCCCCCCAAATGCCTTAAATTACCTGGGTAATTCAGCGGTCCGGAACCCCCGCTGAACGACCTCCTGCAGTCGATCTCCTGCCGGCGCCATTTTCCGTACGGAAAACGATTTGCGGCAGGAGATCGTTTTCCGGACCCCCGCTGGACCCCCAGGGACTTTTGGCCAGCTTGGGGGGGCCTTCTGACCCCCACAAGACTTGCCAAAAGTCCAGCGGGGGTCCAGAACGACCTCCTGCAGTCGAATCGTGTTGGTCTATGGCCGCCGCCATTTTGCGCCGCCATTTTGAAAAATGGCGCCGGCTGAAGACAACACGATTCAATTGCAGGAGGCCGTTCCGGACCGCTGCTGTTCCGGACCGCCGCTGGACCCCTAGGTAATTTAAGGCATTTGGGGGGGGTTCGGGAGGGTGGGGGATTTAATTTAAAGGGTCGGGGGTGGGTTTTAGGGGGTTTTAGTGTGCCGGCTCACGATTTTCACGATACTTTAAACACCCAAACGGCAACAATACGATTCCCTCCCCCTCCCAGCCGAAATCGATCGTTAAGACGATTGAGGACACGATTCACATCTCTACTAAACATATACTGCGATCATCACCCAAAGAGATTAATGCCATCTCCATATTATATCCCCAGTGAAGGCCAAACTGATAAGAGTCCAAGCAGTTGCTCTGTTCTAGACAAACTTAAAGATGGGCCAATAATGCACACTCAATAAACTTAAAAAAAAAAAGAGAGATTTGCCACTGGCTGGTAGCTATCTACCAAATTCAGATCCAGAGATGATTTTTGATAAGTGATTTCAATATTGCATCCTTACAAGATCTAGGGAATATTGCCTCACTGAAAGAGGAATTTATTACCATGGATGCCTCAAACAAAAAATGGTAATTGAGTTTGAAGCAAACATATTAGATATGGGAATCAAATATGAGCATTCCAAAACGATGTATGAATCATCTTAGAACAAAATCAAATGTAATAATAAATAAAGGTATTATCAAATTTTGTCTTTGATACACACATTAACAATTTTATGGTGCACCAATTGTGTCTACTCAGCTTTCCTCTTTACTTATACCTCCAGATTGTGGCCACTTGATAGGGTAATAAAAAATGTAGATCATAGATTTTAGTGGTAAAGTTCTCTCTCTCCAAAACTTGTGAAAAATAATTGCTGTGAGACTTTGACCTTAAAATACTAAATATAAGAAGCAAACAAAAGCTCTACAGTATTTTTTGCACAATATGTTGTTGAACACATTTTTTATGAAATTATTTCACTTCTTGTTGTAGAAAATAAAGAGAGTAATTTTCAGAATAATCTAGATGGTTAACTAAGAAATTATCTGGCTATATCAAAGGGTTTTATAAAATGTACCCCTGCATGTGCATGCTGACAGAAAATAATGATTAAATGTTAATAGCTCCGATGTGTTATGAATGTGAACTGATGTGATGTTACTAAACAAATGTCGGTATATAAAAGCTACAAATAAATAAATAAATAAATAGTGTTACTGTGCTATTTAGAGCAAACACTGTGCTGTTCTCTCAGGTCCCCCTCTAGCAACTAATATTTAAAATGTAGGCTAGTACATTTTTCTTTTGGTTCATTCATTCATTTCGTAGATCACTTCAATTTGTTTATTAGTTTCAAATGAAAAAAAAATATATTTTTTTCCCATTAAAATCAATGGGGGAAGCAATGCAGCCTATTCTGAACTACAAAATTGGGTCTTTCAAATTAATTCTAATGAAACTTCTGGGTAGACAACATCAGAAGGGGGAAGAGAACTCCAAGGCACCAAGACTGTGGCAAAGTGTCACCAAAAATGGCATGGATAGCCAAAGGTATCATATAGGGGCAATAGGAAGCACTGAGAGAAGAGGATCATCTTGCTCGTGGCTGAAGAGGACCGGTAAGCATTGCTTTGGGAAATGTTAGAACTTAAAATGTTTTGGGGAGAGTTAAACTATTGGGGTATATTTTGTGTGTGTATATGTGTGTGTATTTGCTAAATAAAAGCAAGCCAAAAGGAAAGTAAAGACTTAGAGTTTGTGTGTTTGTTATAAAAAGCTAGCCAAAAGGAAGATAATAGCCTAGAGCTGTGTATACCTGTTGTGAGATGGTGAAATTAAAGCTGTTTGAACTGGCTTTCAGAAGGTCACAAATATCTAAAGAGAAACCAGATGCTGCAGCATTTCAAAAGCATGTTCTTTTTCAGAGGCAACAACCTGAGGTGTTTTGCGTACAGAACAAATATGTGAAAAATACAAATGAAACAAGTTTCTCATATTATGGTCTTACCACCTCACACCTACCCACTCAGCTGCAATATCACCATAAGGGACTTGCTGCCACATGCAGATCTGCTATAATATTGTTGGTGCCCTGTTCTGAAGCCTTGGGGTGTCCCTCTCACCCACACGTCCTTTCTTCTTGGTTTGTTATTCTAGGGTGTTTTGTCCTCATAGAAAAAAATTTGAAAAAAAAGTAAAAAAAAAACAGGTTTCACTACTTCAGCACTGTACCTGTTCTATAGTTCTTCTTTTTCTCCTATCCCTCTACAATCTCAGTCTGGTTTTCCACTCTGTTTGATGGATGATTGGGGTGGTTTGTCCAAAAATGTCCTCATTCAGAAAGACGAAATGCAGGCACAAGAGAAAAGATGTTCAAGAGAAACCATTTACTAAATGTCATAACAGTTGGAGTAGTGTGAGAGAACTCATGCAAAACCAGAAAATCAGGAAATGGAACAGCCAGTGCTCAGCTATAGAATATGGAAAATCATTTCTAAAAAAACCCAACACAAAAAAACAATTCCTCACAACTAACTACAAAATCTAGCCATACTCATTTATGAAACCATTTGCATATTCAGTTTTATTTGTGAAGCCCATTTCACAAGAAAATAAAAAATTCTACCCTTCAGCTAGATCAAGTTCAAGCAGGGACTGTAATAAAAGGTTATTTAAAAAATGATTCTTATCATTGTTTTTCGTATACTAAATCTGCCAATTGGCAATGTGCTTCAAAAGAATGATTGGCATCTCCCATTCTACTCTGATTTGCTTCTATGCCCCTCATTGCTAAAACTTGGGGGTATTTGTGCCACTCAGCCTTGCTTCCATGCCCAGACCTTACACCTTGGAGTTCTCTTTACCATTGAGCCTTGATGTCATACACCAGACCTTATGCCTTTGAGTTGTTCATGGCAGTCTGGGGGGCTGCTTTGCACCTCTTATGTTGCTTTGGAATCTTGAAGCCATTCTTTCTGCTTGGCTCCTTTATCAGTGCTTGCCTTGGGGATTTTTCTGCCACCTTTTCTGCTTTGTTCCTCCTTCATGGTATCTTAGAATGCTGATGCCGCTTTTGTTGCCAGTTTGCCACGTGTGATGCCATCAAGGTTTCTTGTCACTATTTCTAGTGCCCTCTTTTGGAGCCTTGACATGTTCTTTCCACTTTTGCTGCTTCTTTGCTTCTCTGATGATGCATTGGAGAATTTCTGACAATTGCCTCAATATAGAAACATAGAAATGATGGCACAAAAGGACCAAAGGGTCTATCCAGTCCGCCCAGCAAGCCTAGCATCAGCCATGCCATTTAGGTTGCCCCTATAATAGTAGCATCACGGGGTGGCATCTGCCGTGGGATACAAGTTATCCCCATACTTAGTTTCCCAAACCGTTAGTCAGGGCCCTTGTTGGCTACTGTCTGAGTCCAATTCCCCATTACCTCTTATCTCTTGCCACTGAAGTAGAGAGCAATGTTGGATTTATTTCATAAGTATAAAGCTTATTGGTTAAAGGTAGTAACAGTTGCATCAGCAAGTTATTTCCATGCTTATTGTTTTCCCAGACCATAAAATTCAATGTCCTTGTTGGTTGTTGTCCGAAACTAATTCCTTGTTTCCTCTTTTCTCCCTGCCATTAAAGCAGAGATCAATAATGAATTGCATCAACAGAATGAAGGCTTATTGGTTAAGGGTAGTAACTGCCACACCAGCAAGTTACCCCCATGTACTCATTTCTTTCTTTCTTTAAATTCTTTTACTATACCGATACTCAAGACGAAGGTCTTATCGTACCGGTTTACAATGGAACAGGGGGGGAACCAAATTAACAATTTAAGAAGGTAAAGTTACATTAAACAGGGAGCGAAAACCTGGAAGATGGAAGACAGGAAAGATTTTAAAGATTTTAAAAGATAACAACTGGAGAGTGATAAAATAATCAACGAAGAACAGTAGAGTAGTGAGATAGCAACAGATTTATCTTCGGCGATTATAAACATAATAAGTCCTGTGGAATGAAGAGAATGGGGAGGTGAGCAAGGGGGAGGGGTGGTTTCAGGGCAGGGGCTGGGAGGGGGGAGGTGTTAGGGAAATGCTGGATGCTGGAGTGGCTAGATGATTGCTGGAAGATTGCTGCATGCTGGATGCTGGAGTGGCTGGATGATTTTTTGAAGTGGCTATCCTCCAGCATTTAGGGATCCACAGTGTTTATCCCATGCCTCTTTGAAATCTTTCACCATTTTTGTTTTCACTACCTCCTCCAGAAGGGCATTCCAGACATCCATCATCCTTTCTGTGAAGAAATATTTTCTGTCATTGGTTCTGAATCTTCCTCCCTAGAGTTTCATTTTGTGATCCCTAGTTCTACTGATTTCTTTCCAACATTTGTCAAATGTGCATCATTAAAACCTTTCAGGTATCTGAAGGTCTGTATCATATCTCCCTAGCATCTCCTTTCCTCTAGGGTATACATATTTAGTTCCTTCAACCTCTCCTCATAAGTCATTTGATGGAGACCTCCCAACATTTTTGTCACCGTTCTCTGGACCACCTCCTCCTGGATTATCACCTCCTTTTTCTTACTGTTTATTCCTCTCTCCATGCAGCCTATCATTCTTATGGCTTTAGCTATTGCCTTGTCACATTGTTTCACCGCCTTCAGATTGATAGACACTATTACCCCAAGGTTCCTCTCCTGCTCCATGTACAACAGCCCATTACCTCCCATCACATACAGCTCTTTTGGATTACCGCACCTCAGATGCATGACTCTGCACTTCTTGGCATGGTATCCCAGCTGCCATATCTTCGACCACTCTACAAACTTTATTAAATCACATCTCATTCTCTCTATTCCTTCCAGCATGTCCACTCTTTTGGAGATCTTAGTATCATCTGCAAATAGACAAACTTTACCTTCTATCTCTTCCGCAATGTCGTTCACAAAGATATTGAACAGAACTATCCCAACACCAATCCTTGTGGCACTCCACGTAATACCATTTTTTCCTCAGAGTAGGTTCCATTCACCATCACACTGTCTTTCAACTGTTAACCAGTTTGTAATCCAGGCCACTACCTTGGCGCTCATTCCCAAGCTTATCATTTTATTCACAAGCCTCCTATGTAGGACTGTATCAAAAGCTTTGCTGAAATCCAAATAGATCACATTGAATGCTCTTCCTTGATACAATTCTTTAGTCACCCAATCAAAAAAATCAATCAGATTTGTCTAAAAGGACCATTCCCTTATGAATCCATGCTGCCTAGGGTCCAGTAATCCTGACTTTAGATAGTTCACTATATTTTCCTTCAGCAGAGTCTCCATTAATTTACTCACCACTGAGGTGAGGCTAACCAGCCTGTAGTTTACTCTCTGCTCCCACTCTAGTAGAGTGGGACCATCACCGCTCTTCTCCAATCACTCAACACCACTTTCATTTCAAGGTCATGCAGTGGACCTGCCAGCACATCTCTGTGCTCCCGCAGTATCCTGGGATAAACTTCATCTGGTTCCATGGCCTTGCTTACTTTCAGTTTTCCTAGCTTTTCCCATACATTATCTTCTGTAAATGGAGTTTAATCAATCCCATCTCCTCCAATGTTTTGGTCAGCCATAAAAGGTCCTTCTCCAGGGTCTTCTTTAGTGAACATAGAACTGCAGTATCTGTTTAATATCTCTGCCTTTTCTTCCTCTCTCTCTACACATTGATCATTGTCACCTTTCAATTTCACTTTACCACTTGGGACCTTTCTCCTTTCTCTGATGTATCTGAAAAATGTTTTGTCTCCTCTCTTTACCTCCTTGGCAAACCTTGCTTCTGCCCGACTTAGCTTTCTTGATTTCCTTATTCATCTCCCTCAGTTTCAAGAGATAATCTTCCCCGTGTTCCTCTTTTTGGGATCCTTTATATTTCTTGAACGCTGTTCTTTTTGCTTTTATTTTATCAGCCACCTCCTTTGAGAACCAGATCGGTTTCTTATTTCTCTTACATTTGTTTACTCTAACATACAGATTTGTAGTCTTTGTAACTGCTCCTTTTAGTTTGGCCCACTATTGTTCTGCACCTCCCATTTTCTCCAAGTCTTCTAGTTACATATCCACGTACGTCCCCATTTTGATAAAGTCATATTTTTTAAATTCAAAACCCAGGTCTTCATGTGACATCTTTGCATCCTATTTATGATATCAAACTATACCATTTGATGATCACTAGTGCTGAGGTGGGCTCCCACCCAGACAATAGAGGCATTTTCCACATTAGTAAGCACCAAGTTGAGTATTACATTTTCTCTCATGGTTTAGAGCCCCTTGCAGGGGCTCTGTTCAAACAAACTTCTGCATTTCTTGCATTACATCTCTCTACTTCTGGCAGATTCTGCAGAAGGGATTCTCCAGTCTACTTCCAGCAGATTAAAATCTCCAACAATTAACACTTCTCCATTATTTCCCATCTTCTAGATGTCTTCGACCAGATATATGTCAATTTCTTCCAATTGTGTTAGAGGCAAATCAAAAAAATAAATCCAATTTCTCTAACAGGATCTTCCCCTGGTGAATCCATGCTGCCTCAGGTCCAGCAATCCTCCTGAGTGTAGATAGTTCACTATCCTTTCCTTAAGCAGAGTCTCCATTACTTTGCCCAACACTGAGGTGAGGCTAACCAGCCTGTAGTTTCCAACCTCCTCTCTGTTCATACTCTTGTGAAGCAAGACACCACCACTCTTCTCCAATCACTCAACACCACTCCCGTTTCCAGGGATCTATTGAACAGGTCAAGCAGTGGACCAACCAGCAGATCTCTCAGCTCCCTCATATCCTATGATGAAACTCATCAAGCCCCATGGATTTGTCCATTTTCAGTTTTCCTAGCTCTTCCCATACATTCTCTTCTGTAAACAGTCTTTCATCTACTCCATAAGAACATAAGAAATTGCCATGCTGGGTCAGACCAAGGGTACATCAAGCCCAGCATCCTGTTTCCAACAGAGGCCAAAACCAGGCCACAAGAACCTGGCAATTACCCAAACACTAAGAAGATCCCATGCTACTGATGCAATTAATAGCAGTGGCTATTCCCTAAGTAAAATTGATTAATATCCATTAATGGACTTCTCCTCCAAGAACTTATCAAAACCTTTTTTGAACCCAGCTACACTAACTGCACTAATAACATCCTCTGGCAACAAATTCCAGAGCTTTATTGTGCGTTGAGTGAAAAATAATTTTCTCCGATTAGTCTTAAATGTGTTACGTGCTAACTTAATGGAATGCTCCTAGTCCTTCTATTACTCGAAAGTGTAAATAACCGAGTCACATCTACTCGTTCAAGACCTCTCATGATCTTAAAGACCTCTATCATATCCCCCCTCAGCCGTCTCTTCTCCAAGCTGAACAGCCCTAACCTCTTCAGCCTTTCCTCATAGGGGAGCTGTTCCATCTCCTTTATCATTTTGGTTGCCCTTCTCTGTACCTTCTCCATCGCAACTATATCTTTTTTGAGATGCGGTGACCAGAATTGTACACAGTATTCAAGGTGTGGTCGCACCATGGAGCGATACAGAGGCATTATGACATTTTCCTTTCTATTAACCATTCCCTTCCTAATAATTCTTAACATTCTGTTTGCTTTTTTGACTGCTGCAGCACACTGAGCCGACGATTTTAAAGTATTATCCACTATGATGCCTAAATCTTTTTCCTGGGTGGTAGCTCCTAATATGGAACCTAACATCGTGTAACTACAGCAAGGGTTATTTTTCCCTATATGCAACACCTTGCACTTGTCCACATTAAATTTAATCTGCCATTTGGATGCCCAATCTTCCAGTCTTGCAAGGTCCTCCTGTAATGTATCACAGTCTGCTTGTGATTTAACTACTCTGAATAATTTTGTATCATCCACAAATTTGATAACCTCACACGTCGTATTCTTTTCCAGATCATTTATATATATATATTGAAAAGCACCGGTCCAAATACAGATCCCTGAGGTACTCCACTGTTTACCTTTTTCCACTGAGAATATTGACCATTTAATCCTACTCTCTGTTTCCTGTCTTTTAATCAGTTTGTAATCCACGAAAGGACATCGCCTCCTATCCCATGACATTTTAGTTTTCATAGAAGCCTCTCATGAGGGACTTTGTCATACGCCTTCTGAAAATCCAAATACACTACATCTACCGGTTCACCTTTATCCACATGTTTATTAACCCCTTTAAAAAAATGAAGCAGATTCGTTAGGCAAGACTTCCCTTGGGTAAATCCATGTTGACTGTGTCCCATTAAATCATGTCTTTCTATATGCTCTACGATTTTGATCTTGAGAATAGTTTCCACTATTTTTCCCGGCACTGAAGTCAGGCTCACTGGTCTATAGTTACCCGGATTGCCCCTGGAGCCTTTTTTAAATATTGGGGTTACATTGGCCACCCTCCAGTCTTCAGGTACAATGGATGATTTTAATGATAGGTTACACATTTTAACTAATAGATCAGAAATTTCATTTTTGAGTTCCTTCAGAACCCTAGGATGCATACCATCTGGTCTAGATGATTTTCTACTCTTTAGTTTGTCAATCTGGCCTACTACATCTTCCAGGTTCACAGTGATTTCATTCAGTTCGTCTGACTCATCACCCCTGAAAACCATCTCTGGAACTGGTATCTCCCCAACATCCTCATTAGTAAACATGGAGGCAAAGAATTAATTTAGTCTTTCTGCAATGGCCTTATCTTCTCTAAGAGCTCCTTTAACCCCTCTGTCATCTAATGGCCCAACCAACTCCCTCACAGGTTTCTTGCATTGGATATATTTAAAAACGTTTTTATTATGAGTTTTTGCCTCTATGGCCAACTTCATTTCAAATTCTCTCTTCGCCTGTCTTATCAATATTTTACACTTACCTTTGCAATGCTCATGTTTTATCCTATTTTCTTCAGATGGATCCTTCTTCCAATTTTTGAAGGATGTTATTTTTTTGGCTAAAATAGCCTCTTTCACCTCACCTTTTAATCATGATGGCAATCGTTTTGCCTTCCTTCCACCTTTAATGTGTGGAATACATATGGACTGCGCCTCTAGGATTGTATTTTTAAACAATGTCCAAGCCTGTTGAACACTTTTAACCTTTGCAGCTGCACCTTTCAGTTTTTTTCTATTTTCCTCATTTTATCAAAGTTTCCCTTTTTAAAATTTAGTGTTAGAGCTGCAGATTTACTTATTGTCCCCCTTCCAGTTATTAGTTTAAATTTGATCATGTTATGATCACTGTTGCCAAGTGGCCCCACCACTGTTACTTCTCTCACCAAATCTTGCGTTCCACTAAGAATTAAATCGAAAATAGCTCCCTCTTTTGTTGGTTCCTGAACCAATTGCTCCATGAAGTTTTAGGTTTCCACCTTCTGATGATTTTTTTCCCACAAATTCTATGACAATTGATTAGAATACCCCAATTCTGGAGCCCCATATAGGCTGCAGTGCTTCCCCATTGATTTTAATGGCAAACAAAACAAAAATAATCAAAGAAAAAAACATTTTTTTAAACTAAAGGAATGAATTCAGGTCCCCATAAAACAAATTTTGAAATGAAATAATATTTTTTCTCCTGCACATTCCTAATAATCTTAATAACTGTTATGATTTTCTTCATAATAGAGAGGGATTTTTATTTCATTTTTGATGAGAGTAAGCTGTTTCTCTGTGAGTTAAGGTGATCATTCATCTGATTAACTTGGAGCCAACAGAAATCATTGCGAGGTCTTCAAGCAACCAGCAAGTGCCTCATCACTCAAGGACTATACAGAAATCCAGTTAGAATATAGTATTTAACAAATATGTGAGACTGAAAAGAGGAATTACATACCTATTTCAGGCCACAGTTTCCCAGGGGACTTTAGGGGCACACTTTTAATTTGAAATGAGAACTCAGAGGATTAGTGGTTTTCTTTGAATAATTTATAAAAGCTAACATTCTTTAATCTTTCCTGTTATGGTTCTGGCCGCGAGTGCCGCAACCAGACCCTTACCTCCGTGCTCCTGGACCTGTTCCCGCTTCTGGAGGCCTGGTTTGCGGCCTGTTTGGCGGCATCTCCGCAGGGGCCGCGCCGCCGGGAAGCCTCCCATGGACGCCCTGCTTCTAGGCGCGTGCGCGCGCCAATTGGGTGCTTTTCTAGGCAGTTTCCAACCAGAGGTGACTCCGCCCAGTTCCTGACATCAGACGCGCAGGCCTTGATAAGCCGGCCATGGACACTCAGTCTTTGCCTTGCAACGGGTTTACCTCCTGGTTCCCTGTTGCTTCGTGCCCCGGAGTGAGTTGCCTTGGTACTCGCTCCGTTCCTGCTTGCCTGCTACAGTACCTGCTTGGTTCCTGCTGCAATACCTGCCTGGTTCCAGTATCCGAGTCCTGCTGCAGTTCCTGCCTGGTTACAGAACCCGAGTCTTGTTACAGTTCCTGTCTACTGTGCTAGTCTGGTTCCATTTTCAGTCCTGATCATCAATCCGACTAAGTCCCAGCAACCGGGCCCCTTCAGGCTCCTCCCGGTGGGGCTTCGGCTTCCAAGGGTGAAGCCGCCTAAGTCCCAGTGGCTGGGCTCCTATGGGCTCCTCCCGGGGGGAGCACCAGCTTCCAGGGTGAAGAGTACCTCTACGTCCTACTCCAGGCAAAGTAGTGGAACTTGAGACTGGAACATGTCAAAGATTTAGTAGAGGCCTGCACCGGGGCTCGCCCTACACAGCCGCCTGTGGCTTGTTGCGGACCACGCTGGAGTGGAGCAGGTTCTGGCAGAGTCTGGGGCATGGATGGAAGTAGGCAAGGAACTCCGAAGACTGGGACAGGATTCAAGATTCAGGATTCAAGACTCGGAACTTGGAACTCAGAACTTGGAACTCAGAGCATTAAAAACAAGAGTCTTCTGGAGACTTCACTGCAGACGAGAAGAAGGCCTTGTACCATGAAGCGCCCTACATAGCCCCCCATGGGCTGGTCATGGACCACAACGGTGGCACGCCAGGAAAGGTGGATGCAGTAAACTGTAAACTGGTTGCAGAGGCGAAGACGAAGGCATTAGGACAAAGACATCAGGAACACAGAACATCAGGACTCAGAAACGGAAACATAGAACAGGTGATGAAGGAGCTCCGATGAAGGATGAGATCAGGAACATGGAATGAAGAGCCATCTAGACAAGTGAAGACCACAGAGCAACTGAGCCCTTTTATAGGGCTGAAGCAGGAAGTGAAGTGAAGAGGACTTTTGGTGGGGTTGCGGGCTTTTTCCGCTTCTGGCACTTAGCATATCTTGAAGAGGCATGTGCTGGCACCTAGAGGAGGGCCCTGGGAGAAGCAGGACCACGGACAGTGGCATCCCCATCGCAAAGAAGACAGAAGCAGCCAGGGGTGGCACCAGGTCGCAAAACAAGGGCCCGATGTCTGCGGCTTCCTGTCGCAAGGGAGAGCAGACCAGAAGGCAGCTCCCACACCACGTGGGAGGTCCTGGTAACGGCATACAGGCCGCAAAGTTGGGGACCATGGCAGAGACAGTCTCTTGCAGCGGCAGCAATCCAGCACTGTCAGCACCATGCCGCGTAAGAGTGGCATCAACGGCAGTGGTGACAGCTACAGGGACGCACAGAAGCAGAGGAATGGCAGCGGCATGGAGCCGCGAAGATGAAATCCCAGTGGAGGTGGTGTCGGGCTGTGGTAGTAATGCTGGAGGTAAGAGGCCTGCTCACGGGATGGGCTCCGCAAGCAGGACCATTACAGCACCCCCTCCTCAAAGCCCCCCCTTCAGCCTCTTCTCAACGGCTGAAGGCGAGAAGGTACATCTACTATACCAGCTAGGGAACTTGGGGGTCCAAACACTAGAATCTTCAAAGCTTGGAAGGAGCTGAAGCGATGTGGCGAAGCAACATACTGAAGACAACGTAGATACACGAAGAAACTCAAAAGATGACATAACCCAGATTGAATGAGGCCCAGAAGTGGAAACAACAACTGAAGGAATAGTCCAGTTCAGGATTTTATTAAATCAAGATGAGAGTGATGAACACCTCCACAGCATCTTCTTCTATAGAGCAATGGCCAATAGTGGTTTAAGGCATCACAATTGGAATTTTGGATGCAAGATGGTGCATCAGGAGAATGCAATCTTACAGATACCAATTGTTTAGGTAAACATTGGTATGAGGAGTGCCAGGTGGAGCTAGACTGTCCAACAAACATTGCTCAAAAAATGGAAAGCTGGTCTTGAGGTAATTCTATAGCTTTGATGATAGATGACGCAGAGTTGCAGTTGACAAGTAGAGATTCCAGCAGAGACTGTTAGACGGTCAATTCCATCATAGGTGGAAAACAACTAAAGGCTGGTAAGATTTAAACATCCTTTAAGAGCAGTCCTTAGATGGAGCAAGGGGTCCTTCCTGATGGAAAATGAACTAAAGGACAACATAAGTTTTCCAGACAAGCCTGAAGGTGGCGATCACAGACTTTTTCTGTTAGGGAGACAGCATCAGATGGACGGATGGAGAACAAGTTGGATTTCCCAATCCAGACTCTAGCAGCTCACAAGATGTTTGACAGACACCAGAAGGATGGATGGTGGACTAAAGCTGTAGATAGAAAGCAACTCACCTCAATGGAATTAAGGAGAAGAGACAAGGAGAAGAGACAAGATGACACCTCTGAATGCTGGAGTAGAATTAGAAGTTGGAACTCTCACTGTGCAGAGCAGAGTCAGGATTATAGTTGTAATTAATCCAATGACAAGTACAGAGATGAGGGAGGCATGGACTGAATTTGGAATTGGTGGAACAAAGCCAGGTCTAGGGTGCAGGCGCCTCCTGCAGGTCGTTCAAACCCAAGGACCTGGGGTTGCTGTAATTTAATTAAAATCAGCATATACTCCTTGAAGTGTGATGATGCTCAGCGAAGAAGAAGAACTTGATAACTGTGATGTGAAAGTCTGGGTGCAGGTGCCTCCTGCATGTTGTGTGGAACCCAGATGAAACACCACATCTCTGTGGGATTGAACAGAGATGGTCTTTGGAACAAGAGCAGGCACTTCCTGCTGGTTGAAGGAAGTTCCAGGACTTGGAATGGCTTAAAAAAATCTGGATGCAGGCACCTCCTACGGGTCGTGAAAAATCTGGACATACTCAGAAGGGAGACCAATAACAAAAAATTTTAACCAGGCAAAAGGGTCAAGAACTAGAACAAAAAAATGTTTCTATGCAAGGAACAAGGTTCAAAATATATCCTGGAACTTGAGCCCATTGCAGGCACAGCTCACCGGGCTCATCCTGTTGCGACCACGACCTACAGGTCCTGATACGGGTGTGGCCGTTAGCTCATGGGAGAGCATGAGCCCCTGAACACGGCACGACTCAGAGAGGAGCCCCGAGCCACACCGTGGGAGGTGAGCACATGCAAGCATGGGCGGAGCAGGAACAAAGCAGGACTGGAACTAAAGCAAGGAACTCAGAACAGGAACCAAGTAGGGTCAGCCCTCCACTGGACCTACACGTACCAAGGAGACCCAGCAATACAATGCTGGTCTAGGAGTGGCCCTCCAGCCACTTGAAATTCCTTTTGGATCTGCCGTTTGGGAACGATGAGTGTGTGAAGCCAGATGGAGGCTGAGGGCAGGAACAAGATGAAGACTTGGAACGACTCAGATGAGGACTCAGGTTACTTGGAAGATCTCAGGCAAGGTGTCAGGACTCAGATGAAAGTACTGGGTGAGAAGTACATTGCAGCATGCCCTACACAGCTGCCCATGGCTGGTCGCAGACCACGCTGAGTGAGAAGCAAACTCCAGGCGAAGTAGTAGAACTTGAGACTGGAACATGTCAAAGATTCAGTAGAGGCCTGCACTGGGGCACGCCCTACACAGCCTCCTGTGGCTGTTCGCGGACCACGCTGGAGTGGAGCAGGTTCTGGCAGAGTCTTGGGCATGGACGGAAACAGGCAAGGAACTCCAAAGACTGGGACAGGATTCAAGTCTCAGGATTCAAGTCTCGGAATTTGGAACTCGGAACATTAAAAACAAGTGTCTTCCAGAGACTTGTGCCACAGATAAGAAGAAGGCCTTGTACCACGAAACGCCCTACACAACCCCCCAATGGGCTGGTCATGGACTACGACAGTGGCATGCCAGGAAAGGTGGATGCAGGAAACTGGAAATTGGTTGCAGAAGTGAAGACGAGGGCATCAAGACAAAGACATCAGAAACACGGAACATCTGCTACATCAGGACTCAGGTACGGAACCACAGAACTTCAGGACATGGAACAGGCAATGAAGGAGCTCCGACAAAGGACGAGACCAGGAACATTAGTACCAGGAGACCAGGAACACGGAACGAAGAGCCATCTAGACAAGTGAAGACCACGGAGGAACTGGACCGGCAAGGGAGAACATGGACAACCATGAAGTCTGATCTGAAGGCCCAGAGTAACAGGACCTGAGCCCTATTTTAGGGCTGAAGCAGGAAGAGAAGTGAAGAGGACTTCCCATGGGGACACAGGCTTTTCCCACCATTGACCCTTTAAATATCTTGAAGAGGCACACGCCAGTGCCTAGAGGAGGGCCCTGGGAGGAGCAGGACTGGGGACAGCGGGGTCTCCACCGCGAAGAAGACAGAAGCAGGCAGGGGTGGCAACATACTGCAAAATGAGGGCCTGATTTTGGTGGCTTCCTGCCGCAAGGGAGAGCAGGCCAGAAGGCAGCTTGCACACCGTGTGGGAGGTCCTGGTAGCAGCGTACAGGCCGCGAAGGTGGGGACCGTGGCAGCGATGATCTCCTGCAGCAGCAGGTATCCAGCAGTGTCAGTACCATGCCGCGCAAAAGTGGAGTCAGCGGCAGCGGCGGCAGCTACAGAGCTGCACAGAAGTGGAGGAACAGCAGCGGCACAGAGCTGCGAAGATGAAATCCCGGCGGCGGTGGTGTCAGGCCGGGGTAGCAACGCTGGAGGTAAGAGGCCTGCTCGTGGGATGGACTCCAAGAGCAGGATTGTAACAATTATTTGAGTCAAAGTCACAGAGTTGGTGGAGAACTGCAGTTTCTAGTCCTTTGGCCATGAAAAATAGGGTGGATATTGGGCGGTAATTGGAGGTGATGGTTGGATCCGCTGTTGACCTTTTGATTAGAGTCAGACTGAAGCTTGTTTTAGGATATCTGGGACAATGCCATGTTATAGTGGTGAGTTTATGAATTTAGTGACAAACAGAGCAATATCTAGTTTGATTAGGGATGTCGGCATGGATTAAGAGGGTTGGATGAAGGTTTAAGGTTGTCGATGATCCTTTTGGTATCTGATGTTGTGATGTCTTCAAAGGGTTCCCAGGTTGGGCCTGGAAATTCTGGATTACTGTCATCTTCATCATAGGTAGAGTTATTGAAAGTGCTAATGACAATTGCTGTTTTGATGGTAAAGTGAGTGGCGAATGTCTCAGCAATGCTCATTCCTGGGATGGTGGGAAGAAGAGTGGAGGATATCGAGGTTGAGTTGATTATATTCTTTACAGAGGTATATAGTTCTCTGGGGTTGTTCTGTGAGGCTGACAGTTTTTTTATAAATGTAGGATTTCGTTGCAGCGACCTCTTGACATTATGACAGTTTATCTGTTGAGTTTGTGGCATATTGTGGACTCTTGATCGAAGTGTGATGACTCTTGGTCGAAGTGGTGATGACTTCTCCCATGGGGAGGGACCCCGTGGGGAACCACAGTGATAGGCTAGACTCTAGTAAGCAGACACTGAGGAAAGAAAGCTTTATTGTACTGCTGATGTAAGTTGAGTCTTGCTTCAAGGAAGGGATATTACTGTAGGCCAGAGATATCACTTTAAGCTCAGACAGTCTCTATAGATGATGGTCTCACCCGGATGTAGCAAGGTTGGGTAGTGTTCTGCAGTGCGGGATAAGCTGTACCTGAAGGGTGGATTAAGGAGAGCTGGAGCATAGCGATACTCACAGAGTGGAGGTGCTGGTAACTTCCTTGGTAGAAGAATGGATAGAGGGACCCGAGCTCCGAGGTGCAGAATACCCTGAGCAGGATAGGCCCTCAGGGAGCAAGTTCCTAAGAGCGCAGAAGGATCCTGGAAGAAAGTAGATAGAACCCCCGAGGAGTGGGTGTCCCAGGCTAGGTAGTTGAACCCCAAAGGGCAGATAGAAGCGAGAGGCCCCCGAGGAGCGGGTACCCAGAGCTTCTGTAGGAGCGAGTCACCCCAGAAGGTGGAGAGGAATCCAAGCGAGCAGCTTAGAAGCGGTCAGAGTAGCAAAACCGAAGTCTTTGTCAACTCGTTAGGCTATAGCAGAGCGGAGGTTTAAATACCCGGTGGTACTGACGCCATGTGGTGGGGGTTGCCCCCGAGGTTCCCGCCATGACGTATTCAAAAGTGTAGGTGGCGTGCGCACAAGTGCCTAGGAGGCCTCAGGAAGAAGCATGGGAGACGGGGACGCCCATGCTGTGTCGGAAACGCCGAGGGTTTCGGCAATCAGCACCAGAGACAGCCATCCTTCCCAGGGAGGAGGAAAAGGGTAGAAGAGAGGTGAGGCAGAGTGGTCACAGCCATCTGCGACCGACGGATGCAACATTATCATAGTAATTAGTCAGGTCATCAAATGGAATATTCACATTCTTCTGGACAGGCCACACTGTTGCAATTGTTAAACATTTCAGGTACCATTCCATTTATTTTCTATTATTTTAATTATTGGGTAAAAGTATTCTTTTATACTTCTTACATATCCAAAAGGACATGGATCTAATCTTATATTAGTAGAACATAATTGACTAAATACCAGGTCTATGTCTAATAAAGACATTTGTTGAAGTCAGACTAGATGGGATGAACCTCATTAATTTTGAGGTCACACACTGATGCTGTAGTAGATAAAAAGAGGTGACATTGTAACTGCATAATTTTTTCTTCAAAACACTGAGCCAGTTTTTCACTGCATGGATTACCTATCATAATTTTTGTTTGTTTAATTAATGATTTTGCTATATGAAACAGCTCACATGGTTGATTTAAAGAGGTCTGAAATTAATTTACATAGTAACTTTTCTTTACATCGAGACAGCTGGTTTTATAATCTCTCAATAATTCCTGATACTGTTCCTTCCTACATTTGATCTTTTCTACCCTTCGTAATATATTCCTTAAGACTATTAATTCCTGTGTAAACCATGGGGCCTTTTTATTGTGCCTTCTTATCTTTATTTCCTTCATTGGGGCAACCTTGTCATAAATCATTTTAAATTTCAAATTCCAATTATTAACCAATTCCTCTACTGAACTATGATCTTCCCTGTCAATGAAATGGTAAGCCATGTAGGATATTTTAAAATCCTCAGGTATGGCTCTTGCCTGAACCTATGCTCATGGCATACTCTCTGCAAACTGTATGTTATCAAACAGTGATCTGACCACAATACTTTATCTTGATAGGCGATACCATATGTACTCGATCAGAAGGACAAAATAATCTCCCATTTGTGACCTCCTAAATGCATAGGGCAATCAATCAGTTGCTCACAGTGTAAAGTTGAAAGCACATTAAAAAAAAATTCCTTCCTCAATTCTTTTCTTTTATCATCAACATGGATATTAAAATCCCCTTTAAATGATTGATCTGATCCAAACCCTCCTCCCTACCTCCAGGAGAAACATTTGCTGCTGTATTTGCACATTTCACGTGCCCATTCCACAGAGAAAAGGTGGAGTTATTTATGGAGCCTTTCCCTGTGAGGGTTCATTAATGGTTGTGGTAAATTGGTAAAATTATCCTTAGCCAGAGCCTCTTTTTCTGCCGCAGGTTTTTCAAAATTCTATGGCAATTAAGTGGCATTTTTTCATAAAGATTAACAGCTCTGACTTTGGAAAGAAGTCAATATTTTATTGACAACATTCACATTTTTAAACAATATTTAAACTATATACAAATATAAAAGTCATTATTTATAAAAAACCAACAATTCAAGTAAACATGATTTTCAAACTAAACTGTGAATTATCACTTGTTTTGAATTGAAATACAGTATAACCATTCTTTTTATATTTTCCTGAGAAAGTCCTTGTCATCTTTCTGAATATATAAGCTTATGCATACTGAAGCTCTGCTCAGTATCAGTAGAGTTTGTCATGGTATATAATTTTGTATTGTTTTTATTACTGTTTAATTGTTTATATTATTTTATTTTGTACACATTTGAATTGTACTTGAAAACTGGTATATAAAAATAAAAGTGCCATTGTCATACATTTATATATAGGATTTAAAAATAAAAAGGGGCATTAGATACATATTCTCCAAATAAATGTATATGTATTTATATAAATAAAAAGGAAATCAGAAAAATAATTTTAAAAGTGTAATGTCTACCTTTCAGTTGGATGCAGGGCAGCAGCAACAGCAAGTATAGAGATGAAAGCAGGTAATTCTATAACTTCACCAGAAGATGGCAGCAGCAGTATGAATTCTGGGTCTGAACAGAGACCTTTTTCTCTATTTAACCAGCTTGTGCCCTAGTGTCAGTGAACAGCTTACTGGCTATGCTGATTGGCTGTTAGAGAGAGCCAACTAGCATGTTGCTCTGTCTTACACACTTAAACAGAATGGCCTTCAAGCAGTTCTGCAGGCACTATCTGACTTTGTTTAGTTTATCCAGTCATAAAGCAGGGGATCTTAGAAGTTCATTAAATGTGTGGATGGGCTGTCAATTATGTGACAGCAGCCTAATTATATGGCTTATCCCATGGCCAGAGGAGCCTAGGGGCTCTATCCTTAGCCTACTAACTAACCATGACAAGGAAGGAGCTGCCAATGCTCTCCCTCCTGTGAGTACTTGTTGTAAAGGCACCTTGATTGTGTACATTAAGGAGCTAAAAATGCATATTCTAGAAGAAAGAAGGGAAAGACAATTATGCAAACATTCAAATATCTAGTAGACTTCAATTAGGTATCAGAATATATATCACTTTCCATAATGTGAGAAACTCGTGGACAAAGGGTTATCATGAAGCTGAAGTGAAGGAGGCTGAAAAGAAATGAGAGAAAATAATTTCACAGAAAAAATGATGTATACCTGGAATAGATTTTCAACATATGCTGTAGGAATGGCAGAAGTCAGCCATGTTTGGGACAGGCACAAAGGGATCCAACTTAGCAGCAGAGAAAAGGAAGGAGAAGAAATTAGATCAAGCAGAAAGATATACATTGGCATATTGTGTTGGCCAAATGGTTCTTATCTGCTGACATCTTCATTCTAATATATTGTAATCCACTTTGAGACTGTTATTGAAAAAATGGTGAGTTATTTAGAATTATCACAAATGATTAGCAAATGATCAACATGTTGTGTTGAAGTGACTAATATATTATAAGACTCTGAGGAGGTGTCAGTCTATGCACTGTAATAAGCATTTATTTAGTTTTCCCTAGATAAGATGGGCCTTCAAATTGTTTATTAATAACAAATTAGGATTACATTTTATTTACTGAAGTTGGTGACTAACTTTTGGTCACAATATTTTATAAGTTCAAAATTTGTGTTAAACAACTCTTATGATTATAAAATGCTTTGGAGCACATTTCTGGCTATTTTAGTCAACCATTGATTAACATGTGCCTTTTGAAAGTAGGACTGAGAAATATTGAAATTTTCAATATAAGATCTGTATTGTCTCCTTACAAGAAATGTGTGGACTTAAAGCATAGAAACTCTTCCTTATCACTGTCCTTGCAAGGAAAGTGTGTCATGAAGTTCTTAATAAAACTGTAGTGCTTTATCTTGATGCCATATACATTTGATATAACAGGCTAAAAGTAATTGGATGTTACACATTTCGGTAAAAAAAAAAAAAAAAAAAAGAAGAAAACAGAAATCTAAAGTCAGTAATGGACAAAAGCATAAATTAGTCATACAACAAAGTGCCAGGTAAAAAAGACATGCTAGATAGAATATGTTCATTACCATAATAAAACTGTTCTGTTTGCCAGAGGCACTTCTAGGGTTTGCAATAAGAATATGGTAGATACCTAATGCTGGATATCATATTGTGCTGATCTGGGATCTGGGGTCTAGGGCTAATCGCCTCAGGAAGATTTGAAAGAAAAACCATTATTTAATATTAGGCACATGAATATCAATTTATTCAGCTTAGAAATCTGGCCTGATTCTCTATTTAATGATTTTAAATACTATTCCTGAATACTATCGTGTAGACTTCTGTCAATACAAAATGAGAAGTAGCTTAAGCCACAGTAACCATTTAGTGAGTTCAAACAGAAGTGACTACCACAGGAATTTCTCAACTGTCTTTTCAGTACTAGTGTTAAAATGTACAAAGGTAAGTTCATGTAATTTGTTTATTTTAATATGTAGCTCACATAGAAGTTAGCTGGCAAAAATGTGAATGTTTCATTCATTTTCAAAGCACATACGTCTGCTTTCAAAATTATCTCAGCAAAACTATGGTCCTGCAATTATATCTGTTATTTGGTGTGCATAGTTTTGCAGAGATAAATTTACATGCAGACATTTTCTAAGAAGCCCCCCGAGGTGGCAGAGATCTTCTCTCGCTGTCATGGCTGAGGCTGGTGGGATGTTAAAGTTTGCTGTGTTGCAAGGCCTCTAGATGGAACCTAACAGGGTGTGCTGTTTGATAGGGATGTGAATCGTTTTTTGACGATTTAAAATATCGTCCGATATATTTTAAATCGTCAAAAACCATTAGGGCCACGATACAATACCAATTCCCCCGATTTATCGTCAAAAAATCGTAAATCGGGGGAAGGGGGAGGGCAGGAAAACCGGCACATTAAAACCCCCTAAAACCCACCCCCGACCCTTAAATTAAATCCCCCACCCTCCCGAACCCCCCCCCAAATGCCTTAAATTACCCTGGGGTCCAGCGGCGGTCCGTAGCTAAATCGGGGGAAGGGGGAGGGCAGGAAAACCGGCACACTAAAACCCCCTAAAACCCACCCCGACCCTTTAAATTAAATCCCCCACCCTCCCGAACCCCCCCTAAATGCCTTAAATTACCCTGGGGTAGAGCGGCGGTCCGAAACGGCCTCCTGCTATTGAATCGTGTCGTCTTCAGCCGGCGCCATTTTGCAAAATGGCCGCCGCAAAATGGTGGCGGCCATAGACCAACACGATTCGACTGCTGGAGGTCGTTCCGGACCCCCGCTGGACTTTTGGCAAGTCTTGTGGGGGTCAGGAGGCCCCCCCAAGCTGGCCAAAAGTTCCTGGGGGTCCAGCGGGGGTCCGTGAGCGATTTCCTGCCGCGAATCGTTTTCCGTACGCGTATGGCCGGCGCCATTTTCCGTACGGAAAATGGCGCCGGCAGGAGATCGACTGCAGGAGGTCGTTCAGCGAGGGTTCCTGACCCCCGCTGAACGACCTCCTGCAGTCGATCTCCTGCCGGCGCCATTATCCGTACGGAAAACGATTCGCGGCAGGAAATCACTCACGGACCCCCCGCTGGACCCCCAGGAACTTTTGGCCAGCTTGGGGGGGCCTCCTGACCCCCACAAGACTTGCCAAAAGTCCAGCGGGGGTCCGGAACGACCTCCAGCAGTCGAATCGTGTTGGTCTATGGCCGCCGCCATTTTGCGGTGGCCATTTTGCAAAATGGCGCCGGCTGAAGACGATGCGATTCAATAGCAGGAGGCCATTTCGGACCGCCGCTCTACCCCAGGGTAATTTAAGGCATTTGGGGGGGGGGGGTTTAGGGAGTTTTAGTGTGCCGGTTTTCCTGCCCTCCCCCTTCCCCCGATTTAGCTACGGACCGCCGCTGGACCCCAGGATAATTTAAAGCATTTGGGGGGGGGGGGGTTCGGGAGGGTGGGGGATTTAATTTAAAGGGTCAGGGGTGGGTTTTAGGGTGTTTTAGTGTGCCGGCTCACGATTTTAACGATTTTCACGATACTTTACACACCCAAACGGCAACAATACGATTCCCTCCCCCTCCCAGCCGAAATCGATCGTTAAGACGATCGAGGACATGATTCACATCTCTACCGTTTGATGCCCTCTTCATTATTGGGTCTCCGGTACAAGAACGGGGTCCAGAACCCACCCAGCATAGTCTCCCAGGGGCAGGGAGGGGAAGAAGGGAGAAATTTAGGATAACCATCCTGAGAGGACATTAATTACCTGGAGTACCTTGGAAATAAACAATTCTTGATGAGCAGGTTTATTTAACAAAAAGAAAAGGATTAGAAATAATCTTGATTAAAGTTATCCGGCTAACAATAGCCAGATAACTTTAAACCTATCAATGGTATTAATAGTTACCATAACCAGAATTAAAAATGAACCAAAATACTAAGCACTCCCAGTCAGAAAACCCTTCATTGCTTTACAAATAATCATCAGTCCTCAATGTTCAAGACTTTTACATTTTTTTTAATGCACATTATAACTGAAAAGCAACTTTTAGCCACTGCTATCCAAATAGTAATCCCAAGAGTCCAGACATCTGCTGTGTTTCAAAGATTCTGCATCAGAGGATTAATATGTTGCTGCCCCAAGGATGCCTTTGCTGAGAACTTGGCAGCTGAACTTTTCACTAGGCAGGAACAAATTCAGGCCAATATTTATTTTATTTTATTTATTCATTCATTTAATGGTTTTATATACCGACGTTCATTGGTGATATCACATTGGTGTACATTAAACGCAAAAATACACTTGGGAATCGCTTGACAGAGAATGTGACAAATAAAACATATAAAGTCTAGAACAAGGGAAACATGCAGGACTATATATAATATTTACAAGATAACTAGAGCAAATGTTATCTATTAGTTACAAAGTAACTAAGACGTAGTTACAGGGTACAGCATTAATGAATTATATAGTTATAAAGAATTAATGAACTATATAGTTACAGAGTAACTAAGACATAAATACAAGGAATATAATTAATTAATTATATAGTGCAGACAAGGAAGAATTTAGAACAGTATAGCTTAGTGATGAGTGAATACAAAGTAACTAGGTCTAATGAGAAGTTATAAGGTAACTTAAGATGTAAATGCAAGGTAAAGGATTGTATAGTGCAGATGAAGATAAATTTAGATCAGTGCATTTTAGTGATGAGAGGAAATTGTATACATGTATAGAATATAAATGTGAAAGGAGGGACCAGAGGGGAAGCTGAGTGGCTAGGTGGCAGGGGTGAATAGGTTTAGGTGTAAGCCTGTGTGAATAGCCACATCTTTAGTTTTTGCTTGAAGTTCTTTGGGTACGATTCCTGACATAGATCTGCAGGCATAGCATTCCATAGGGTGGGACCAGCTATGGAGCGCGCGCGTGCTTTTTAGGTTGCAAGATTGGTGAGTTTGGGGGAAGGTGTACGTATAGTGGCAAGGTATTGGCTTCTGGTCGGTCTAGAGGAGGAGTGGAATAGCAGGGAATCATTGAACCACTTCATATTGGGGTTGTGAAGTGCTTTATGTATGATAGAGAGGGTCTTATATTGGATACGGGAAGCGATCGGTAGCCAGTGTAATTCCTTTAAGATGGGCAAAATGTGCTCATTACTGCGTGTATTGATGAGGATCCGGGTGGCTGTGTTTTGCAGAATTTGGTGGATGGAGTTTTTAGGTAAACCTAGGAGAAGTGAGTTACAGTAGTCAATTTTAGAAAAAATTGTAGTTTGTAGTACCGTGCGAAAGTCAGAAAGATGGAGCAAGGTTTTAAGATTTTTTAGAGTGTGTATTTTAAAGAAACATTTTTTCAGCATTTATTGATTAATTTCTTTAGGTTGATTTGATTGTCTAGGGTGACCCCTAAATCTTGTACCTGTTGGGAGAACAAAATTGGGGGTGGAAGTGAGTAGTGCCGGGGGAGGGTATTAGAGTAGCTTGGTGGGGAAATGAACATAAGTTCAGTTTTTGCAGTATTAAGGGCAAGATAAATGTTAGTTAGGTGCTTGTTGATTAAGAGTAGCATGGATTCCCAGATATTAATGGCTTTAGGGAGAGTGTCAGTTACAGGAATAAGTATTTGCACATCTGTATAAATATAGTGGGGAAGATTGAGATTAGATAGGAGGTGACAGAGCAGTAGGAGGTATATATTGAAGAGAGTAGATGACATGGAGGAACCTTGCATGACACCTTGGTCAAGGGGAATTGCTTTGGACTCATGGTTTCCGATTTTGACTTTGAAGTTTCTATTGCTGAGATAGGATTTGAACCAACTGTGGGCAACTCCAGTTATTCCAATTTCATTCAGGCGCTGCAGGAGGATATTATGGCTGATGGTGTCGAAAGCCGAAGAGATGTCTAAGATAGCTAGGATATACGCTTGACATTTATCTAGGCCAGGGGTGGGCAGTTCCAGTCCTCAAGGGCCACAAACCAGTCTGGTTTTCAGGATATCCCTAATGAATATGCATGAGAGAGATTTGCATGCACTCTGCCTCAGTTGTATGCAAATATATGTCATGCATATTCATTAGGATATCCTAAAACCTCGACAGGTTTGTGGCCCTCGAGGACTGGAATTGCCCACCCCTGATCTAGGCCTTTAATGAGATGGTTAGTCAAGGATAGGAGGAGGATTTCTGTGCTATGGTATTTATGAAAGCTGTACTGAGAGGGAGAGAGGAGTAGATGGTCATCTAGAGTCACGATTCCACTCCGCAGTCCTTATGGAAAGGGTTATTCCTTCGGCCAGCTTCCTTCAGCTGCCATCTAGTTCTTACAGTCTCTGATGAGATCTTGGTAGCCTTTAACTTCCAGACCTTGTTTTCTTTTAAACTTCCTTGAAGGCCTCAGTACTCCAGCTTTATCCCAGAGAAACAGGATAGCTGACTGTCCCCACCAGTTTCCCCGGGTATAAAATTAAAAGAATAGTTCAATGAGATTTCAGGTCAGTCTCTTAAATCAAATTCTCAATTAGAGTCTCTAGCAAGTTTGAAAAACTCCCTCTTTAAACCACAGTACTTGACCGGGGTTTTAACAGCTCATATAAACACTCTGTTTGGGGGAGTTTGCACAACCCTCCCCTACTCCCCTCTAGTTGTGCATCAAAATATGGCTATCCCTTACCAAGCCAATCCACTACCCTTAGTAACAATGTCATAAAGAAAAACCTCCTTTTCTTTCTTGTTCTAGTCACTTACTTGGTTTCCATACTGGATAGAGAAGATTCTTCTGTTAGCCACTCCATGTCCATCTCCTCCTCTGACTCAGACGAGCAGCTCCTTTCATATTCTTTCCCCCACTCGGGCACACCCTCTTCCTCCACCAGCATGGACTCAGCTGAATCAGATTCATTATCATTTACTTCAGCTGCTGCCTCAACTTCCTTTTGGGCCCTTGCTTCCCTTAACAGCTCAAGGATCCTGGGAGTTGTAGTTTTTATTTTGTACTTGGGCGCCCCCTGTTGTTCAACCCTGGTGTTGCTTTTCTTTTTCTTAGTATAGGTCTGCTTTTTAAGCCTCCAGTCTGGTTGTATTTCATCATACTCATTACACTAGGTAATCGGTGAGTTGCTGATTGATCGTTTTTTCAAGGATTTTTGAGATGAATGGGAGGTTTGAGATGGGGAGGTAATTGGACAGGTCGGTGGGGTCAAGCTTAGGTTTTTTTAGTATGGGCTTGACTATTGCTCATTTGAGAGGGTTGGGTACTGAACCTAGGGTGATGGAGGCATTTATAATGTTGGCAATGGGTTGGGCTATTATGTTGGGGATGGAAAGGAGAAGTTTTGTGAGGATTGTGTCTAAGGGGTGGGAGGATGGTCTGACTTTCTTGAGTATTCATTTGATTTCAAGAGCTGTAGTGATTTCTAATGAATTTAGGCCTGTATGGGGGTTTTTTGGATGGGAAAGGTGGGCTTTTTGAGGGGTGTGGGGAAGATGAAGGAAAGCGTGTTAGCAATTTATTGATTTTGTCTTGAAAGTATAGTGCAACATCCTCACATTTGGCTTTGGCTTCTTCTTCAAGTATAACAGCAGGGGTTGATTTAGTAAGCGAGGCAACGTATTCAAAAAGGGCTCGTGGATTAAACTGAAATTGATGTATTTTGGTGGCGTAGAAGTTCTTTTTGACATTGTTTAACATTTCTCTGTAACAGTGTAATGAGGATTTGTATCGGGCAAGGAGTGTGGGGGTAGGGTCTTTGCACCAATTCTTTTCTATTTTTCTAAGATTGTGTTTCATGTCTTTTAGTTCTTGTGTGTACCAGGGTTTTCTTGTATTATAATGGGACTTTATTTGTCTTGACTACAAGGGGCAGACATTATTGGCTACAGTATTTGTAAGGTTGTACCATGATGAAAGGGTGGCATCTGCAATAGACAGATCAAAGACCTCAGGATGGAAGGCTATCCAGAATGGACATCTGCACTTGACTAAACAAGTTAAGAAATTGCGAAGGCAGGCTAGCCATTTAACACAGTACCTGTGTGATGCAATTAGGGAGTAGAATGCAACTTTACAAGCTCAGCAAAACTCTGCATGCCAATGTTCAGCCACCCATCGCAGAGGTAGAGGGAAAGGCAGAGGTGGGCTTCATGATAGCACAGACTAAGAAATGAGTGCAAGGTGCAAAATTAAAGGCAATTCCAAAAAGATTATTAATTTCATCGCTCGTCCATGCTGTACATGGAAAGGGGAAACACCATCTGCACTGCCTGCTGGTGTTCATGGATCTCACACCTGAAAGAACCATCTCCTTGCTGACAGCTCTCCCTCCATGCTTCTGCCTTTCTCCAGCCTGTCTTTGCTCATCATTGCTGTGCACAGTTTTGGACACAGAGCTACTGCACAGTCAGTTGTTGCAAATGCTTCCCTCACATGCAATTCGTGTCTCCTCACACATGACTCCATCCTTCGAAATCCTTATATACTTGGGAATCTCTCCTACGTGGCTTGTCTCTTCTAAATACATGAGTACTCAATCCTTAAAAATTACTGTGGTACCTATCACCTCAGGACTGTTGTGCAGGAGGTGGACCCTTGTGCCAAGGTGGGATTGAAGCTATCTGTAGGAGGGATTCTACGGATCCCCATCATTGGCAGGTGGAGTGGTCTGACTGACAGAGGCCAGCTGGAGCTTCACCAATACCAGCTCTCGTTCCCCATGGGTTGAGCCTCTGGGTACTGGGGCTGGCTGGAGTTAGGTGGGCCTCCATGTGTGGTCATCAAAGAGAAGATGGAGAGATCAGCCCAGAGGCAGCAACAGTGAAACTGAAGAGTCTGTACTAGACGAGGTGGAGTCCCGGAGACCCGGGCACCAATAAGGAACCAAAGTCTGACAGGGGCGCCCGAGCAAGAACAGGCTGAAGCGTGTAAGGCCACGTCCAGGACGAAGACAGTGGAGGCATCATAGAACAAGCTGAAGTCAGGGCAGGTGGTTATCAAGGAGTAATGGCAAGGCAAGGCTGAGGTCAAGTCCAAGAAAGAAGCAATAGCATGGTCAAGCAAAGCAGAGGTCTGGAGTAGGAGATGATCAATAGCGTGGTCAGACAAAGCAGAGGTCTGGATGAAGAGAAGCTCAATAGCGTGGTCAGGCAAAGCAGCGGTCAGGTCCAGGAGAAGATCAATAGCATAGTCAGGCAAAGCAGTGGTCGGGTCCAGGAGAAGATCAGTAGTGTAGTCAAGCAAAGCAGTAGTTGGGTCCAGGAGATCAGTCTGTAAGGAAAGTTGGGTAGCATGAACACAGGAACGAAGAAGACAAACCAGGAACAGGAACTCGAAGGGATCAGGAACCAGGAACACAAAGGAATCACCAGGAGGCAACAAAGTACACAACCAGTGTGGAGACCTGTTGCAAAGGTGACTAACAGGAGCTGAGCCCGGCCTTATGTACCGGAGCCTCAGCGATGTCATCACCCGGGTCAAGCGGTCAAGTTCCTGCCGCGGGCACTTTAAAGGAAGCAGAGATGCGCGCGTGCACGCCTAGGAAAGGGCATGGCACTGGATGGTGGCGTCTCTCCGCAGACCACATAAAAATAAATTTACGCGGAGAGGCCTGCCGCAGAGCACAGGAGTCTGTCGTAGAACCAGGTGTGCCAGGGTCAGCCCAGGGACGAGCTTGCGGCCTATAGCCGTGAGGGAAGTGGAGCCAGATGCTGGATTAGGCAGCAGAGGGTAAAAGGGCCTGGCCGCGGGCCTGCCGTGGCCGGCACACGCAACAAGGACAATTTCTCCTACCTCACCCCTTCCCCTCTCCTCCTCCTTCCCTCCCTCCTCTTTTGGTGCTAACTCTCCCCTCCTCCTTTTGGCTTCCCCCCTTCCTCCCCCCTTCCAGTCCCATCTCCCTTTTTGTTATGCAGGAGTAGCTCAGGACAATTTTTAAATGTTTTAATTCTTTCCTTAATATTTGTTCAGGTGGATGTCATTGCCACTGCTCATCGCTGTTTAACATGTGGATTCCAATTTCAGATCCTTCACATTCTTCTGGTGCCGATGCTTCTGATTACTGTACACTTTGATTATTTGCATGGCCTTAATCATCCATATAAGAATGTGCTAATTGACCATCATCAATTTATTTTTATGTTAAATTAACCTTTTGAAGATAAAGCACCTTATTTTACTTAATTAAGATACTAACCTTCCAAATATTCTTTTAAATAGCTAAATTTGAAGAAAATACAGAATATACTCATTATTTCTATTAAAATATTATCTTTATAAAAATATTTAAACTATGTACAATGTTTAAAAAAAAGGGAAGGGATGGGTTCATCTAGGGAGAAAAATAATTTACACTAAGAAACAAATGGGCTGGGACTATAGGGAGGGCAGAGACAGCAGATTTAGGGCTGTGCTGAGGCAGGAACAGGCCTATGTGCCTAGCTAAACTACATGCATGGCACAGCCTCAGCAAAACCTCCAAGGGCTGCCCGATTCATCATCATCTCCTTCTCCAACCTCTGGACAGCTCAAGCAAACTGCTACTGAGAAACAGGCTCATCACCTGTAGTGGTTGCTGCGGGTGATGGGCTGGGCTTCTCCAGCTGAGCTGCTAGAGGTTGAGGGAGGAGATGCCTGGTGAGAAGGGCCTCCCTCAGGCAGCAAAGACTGCCCAGTCTGTGTCCCTGCCTCCCTACTGCCCCAGTGAGAATGGGGAGGAGGCCCGTCAGGATGGGGAGAGGATGCTCTGGCTGCGGTGGGGGAGGAATCCCCTCTCTGCCAGGGAGGGGCCCGGGACTGGTGCATCACCGGCCTCCATTTCTTCATCTTCCTCCTCCTCCTCCTCCTCTAGTGATGGGATGTTATCATCTGAGAAGAAAGAAAATAATAATGCGTCATATAATTTGGACTCATTGTTTATGGGCAAAGCTTTATCAGTTGAGATGTTGGGAAAGGGAAAAGATAATAGGTCCAAGGTATCAAACCCATAGACAGTACATTCTAATTTTTGAATGAGGGTCATGTGGATTCCAATTTCAGATCCTTGCAGATCCCTGGCAGGGAGGGGATTCCTCCCTCACCGCAGCCAAAGCATCCTCTCCCCATCCTGAGGGCCTCCTCCCCATTCTCACCGGGGCAGTAGGGAGGCAGGGACACAGACTGGGCAGCCTTTGCTGCCTGAGGGAGGCCCTTCTCACCAGGCATCTCCTCCCTCAACCTCTAGCAGCTTGGCTGGAGAAGCCCAGCCCATCACCCGCAGCAACCACTGCAGGTGATGAGCCTGTTTCTCAGCAGCAATTTGCTCGAGCTGTCCAGTAAACTCACTGTGTAGATGTCCACACGCTATTTCAAAGGCCATTTTGGGCCATTTTGGGCATTTGAAAGAATACGGTGCCTTTGAAATAGCGTGTGGACATCTACACAGTGAGTTACTGGCCATTGGGCTTTTTGAAACAGCGTGTGGACATTTATACAGTGAGTTACTGGCCATTTTGTAACAAGCCGGGAAGAAATGTGAATTCATATACGAAGAGGAAGTTTGATATATATGGGACATTCGAAGTGAAAAACTTTATTAGATGCACATGTAGGAAGCCTACCAGTGCTAGATAAATGTGGATGTTTTTAACTTTGTGTGAATAAAATGGAGTTATTTTTGTGGGAGGTTTAGGGGAGTGTTGGTGGGTATTATAAGGATGATGTGAATGAGGTATGAATGAATTCATTTAAGCATGTGAAATTATTTAAGTATGTGAAACTATTTGTAGTGAGAAATTCTGAAATAAAATAAACCAATTTAAATAACATAAGATTGTATTAGAGTTGATGAAAGGGTGAGCATAAAGCAAGATCTTCTTGTATGGTTTAAGTATTAACCATTCGGTGTGCACAAAAAAGCAGTTTGCTGTCAGCTCATGATTCACCACACAGGACTGGATTCTGGGAAAGCTCTAAAAACATTGTAGGATTGGCTACTCTGCACATACATGTAGAAAGACAGCCTAGACCATTTGAATGCTGGTGCTCAGAGGATTTTATTTTGCATGGGAAAGCATGCTGTGCTAGTTCAGTAGTGTGAGAAGATATGCTGTCAGCTATAATCCAGATGCATTTTTCTAAATACGGGAAAGTAAAGTATAATCTAAACTTTTTGTTGCATAGGCTGTATCTTAAAGAGCATAAGGGATGTTTTTGTTGGGGCTATCTCCTCTGTCACTTTCCCCATCTAAGTTTCCCAAGGGATAATAAAGTTATGTGGGGAGAAAACTAACCTTCTATACCAATAGCAGAGGTAACTTCTAGTGTGTGTTTGTGTGTGCTTTCCCATAGTTCTATGGGAAAGGCACCCTTACAAAGGAGTGTGGAAAAACTAGATGGGTGTTTAAAACAAGGCTGTGTAAAATGTGTGTGCAGGTACAAGAAGGGCCTTAAGATTTCACCAAGTTAGGATGTTATGGACTTCTAACTCCTAAGGATGTGTTCCTGAAGGCAGGGGCTGTGAAAACATTTAGCCTCCATGGGGTGGGGTGGGATCACTTAACAGTGACTGCATCCATGACCATAGTACCTGGTCTCCACGGTGACTCCCAAAGTCCATCCTGGCTGTGTCCTGTGTCTCAGCAGTGGAAATTCCAATAGGGATGTCTTTGTGACTTCCTCTGCTTCTCTCCCTTTTATTCCTCTTCAAAAGACAGGACAGGGTCTCTATGTCAGTGCTAGACTGAGGCCTAAACACGTAGAGTACACTGAAACTGTTCTGTCTCCTTTGAAAATCCAAATACCCAAGCACTCTGCAGCCTGAAGTAGGCCCTCCTTCTGCCTCAAGGACTCCCACCTGGAGTGTAATTCAGGGTAGGGGCAATATAGAATGCTATGCTCCTTTATACCTCTCTACCCATGGACTAGGAATAAGGGCAAACTAGTGGAGACTACAGGGGAAATGAACCAAAGGACAAAACACACAAATGGCAAAGTTTGACATTTACCTATTTCATTTTTCTAGAGGAGCCTGATGAGGAGTATCCAAGTCCAGCACCTAGACAGCCACAAAGGCAGTACTGGCATCTGCGGGTAATTTCTGACAGCTCTGATGAGGAGGGAGAGGGAGCCCCTGAGGAGCAGCAACAGCCCAAGGAGGACCCAATGTCTGGTCTGCTACAGGGTCACCCTCAGGACAGCAGTACGTCTGTCCAGGGGCAAGACCCTGAACCAAAAATAGTCGCTAGTCAGGCCAAGAGGCCTGGTGAACTGTTTTGAGATACTTATTCTGTCGTCATCATACCATCACTTTTCCCTGCCTCAGCAGTACATATTCCATACTCTGGAACCTATTTTTCTGTTCCTTGATTATGTGTGAAGAAAAAACAGATTTGTTTATTTCAGCTTGTTTGGTTTTGTAGGAGCTGTGAGTAACAAAAACATCATTCTGACTAGTGAACTGAATATAGCATGAAAGTCATGGAGGGAACTTGGACAGTATCTGGAAGTGACATTTCATTGTAGGGGCACTTTAAGAAAATGTGCTGTGCTTTCTATGCATATGGCATACAGGGTTCCCTTCATTGTAGCCAAACCATAGCTTTTGATTCATGTTTAAAGAAGGTCAACATAACAAACTCAAAAGTTGTCCATGTTAAAGCACTCTCTTCCAGGTGTATAATGATATTCACAATACACTTTTTAGAAGTTGAAGATAACATCTCAAGTATTGCACATCTATGGGAATGCATTCCTATGATGCCGACTTTAAGTTGGCTATGGTAGAATGCAGCTTTACTTTCTGTGTATAAAAAAATACAGCTAAACTGCAGCCTCTTGGAGGTGATCTCTGGCCTGCAGGGGAGGGGGCTGGCTGAGCGGAAGACTGGCCCTTGTCTTGCTCTGAGTCCTGCCTTGCAGTCCTGTGCCACTCCCCAGGTGGGTTTCCCAGGCTCTGGGTCCCACAACTCCTCCATCTAATAATCTGAAAAATCTAAACACAGGGGCCCGTCAAGGTCTCTCCACCTCCGTCCTCCCCCTCCCAACTACTAGATCCTTTCAAATTTATTTTCAGTACGTGGACCAGAACTGTGGAACTCGACACCCTTAGGGGTTAGAGTTGAAGTGAATTATCTCAGTTTCAGTCAATAAGGTGTGGCTTTTTCCATCATAATAAGAGTCTTGTTCGTCATTTCTGGGTGGAATACTTTGGGGTGTGAAGAAGGTAGTCTCGTAGCAATTGTTATGGTGGGGTTTTGTTTTAATTTTTATGGGCAAGGAATGGTTGTTATATTGTTTGTAACTTTTAAAATTGTGTTGTGTATCTGTGAATCTCTGTGGCCAGACCTTGTTATCTATTGTGTGGTACATAAGAAACAACAAAGAAATAGTTTAGCCATTGTGCTCTGCTCAGTACAAACCATGTACAGAACTGAGGGAAACAATTTATTAAGATTTGGACAAATCAAAGTCAGTTATCCTCATAAACTGAAATGCAGGTCTTCAGTTTTAGCATGTGATGTTAAAATTAATATGCTCTGCTATCATTCTCTTCGTTTACACCAGTTAATTTAATGTTCTTTCACACCAAGGTGTTTAAAGAAAAGTCCGAAGTTTAAGAAACAATGAACTGAATCTGATGTTACTGGAGAAGGTTTCTCCCTTCCATTTTCATTCTAAATCTCAATCCAGAAATATTTAATTGCAAGACGTTCTCATGCAGGACATGTATACATTGTTTTTGGAGGTGTAAAACTATGCGTGATTATGTAGATGATGATATATACGATTAATAGGGATGTGAATCGTTTCTGAACGATTAAAATTATCGTCAGATAATTTTAAAATCGTCCTAAATCATTAGAGTGCACGATAAAATACAAATGCCCCCGATTTATCGTCAGGGGCATTTGTATTGTATCGTTAAATAGGGCACGGGAATTATCTGATGAGTAAAGATGGCGCCGGCCATCCAGTGCTCCTACCATGTGACAGGGGCCGGCCAATGGCACGGATACCCTGTCACATGGTAAGGGCAAAGGGGCATCGGCGCCATTTTTTTTATTAGAACAGCTGATGCCTGGGAACGGGAAATCTCTCTCCGAGGCCCCCCTGGATCTCTCCTCTCCCCGAGGCTCCCTTGGATCTCTCCCCGAGGCCCCCCGAGGCCCCCCTGGACCACCAGGTAATTTTAAAAGGTTTTGGGGGGGTCAGGAGGGGGGGGGTCGATTTAAAGGGTCGGGTGGGTTTTTTTTTTTAGCGGCGCGGGCCTCCCTAAAAAAAAAAATTAGCGATGTGAATTGGAATCGGAAACGATTCCAATTCACATATCTTAATGATCAGATTCCCCCCCCCCCAGCCGAATCTGATCGTTAAGACGATCTGGCACACGATTCACATCTCTAACGATTAAAGCCAGCGCTTAATCTTGGGCATGAAACACAAGAAACAGATCGATATCTGGGGATCTGCTGAGTACATGTGATCTGGGCTGGTCACTTTCAGAGACAGGATGGTGGGGCTCAGTGCACCTTGGCCCATACCAGCATGGTCTGAATAAAAATATCAAACATGATTATATTGCAAACATAGAAAACAGTAAATCTCTTTGCTTTCTCAGCACTAGGAGAGTAGCTAAAAGAGATCAAATTATTCTCTTAACAGGACATATTAAAGTTTTAGTTCAGAAGACTGAAAGAGACTTTTATACAGTCTTGAAATATTTATTTATAATGCTTTCTCTTTCAAAGAATAAATGGTAGATACTGTGCTGTTTTAGTACCACCAGGGGCTACTTTCCCATCCTTGGAGAGCCACTGGGTAACACTTCATCAGGGAGGGGAATTTACACTGCAGTCCATGGACTGGTGGCAAGCTCACCTGCAAGGCCAAACTGGGCCAAGGAAATCTGTAAAACAAAAACACACACACAGTGTCCATACCAAAGTTGTACTCCCAAAAGAAAATTAGTTTACTTCAAGAAATGACTAGTTCAGAAAGATGAGGAAAACTTCACAGTAATCAGTACAATACAGCAGAGAAGGCAGAACAAACAGCTCAGATGAGAACAATCACAGTCCACACGCTGAAAAACCAACTTTCCAAAAATCAGGTTTTTACCTTCTTCACCCACCCAAATCCTCTATGGGCCGTAGGAGCAGCTCAAATTCTCTCTTTGAAAACTCCAGTTACTCGCACACAGGACAGGATTGGCTCCAGGACAATTTATGCCTGTCCTGAGACAAATGCAGCTTTCCTAGCCCTGCACTGAAGCGCCATACAGGCACAATACTCTTCTTCCTGTACTGCAGGCCTCCACCACAAATCCTTACTACTCTCCGTCAACTGCAATTTCTTCATGTTCTCGCCCCATCAGATTTATTTCACTTCAGACTGCTTTGAAAGCTTGTTGAAGCACCCAGCTCCTCATCACCAGTGGCACCACTCCCAGTGGTATCTTCTGCAGCCCTCCCATCTCTCAGTCTTTTCACATTCTTTCTTCCTAAATTCCTTGAGGAAAGCATATTTTATACTCCCCTCTTAATACCTACCCCCTATAGCAGTGGTTCCCAACCCTGTCCTGGGGACCCCCCAGCCAGTCGGGTTTTCAGGATATCTCCAATGAATATGCATGAGAGAAAATTTGCATGTTATTGAGGCAGTGCATGCACATTTTCACCATGCATATTCATTGTGGATATCCTGAAAACCTTACTGGCTGAGGGGGGGGGGGGGGTGGTGCTCAGGACAGGGTTGGGAACCACTACCCTATAGGGATGGACTACTCTGTTACTCAGCTTACTGGCCCTACTACAACTATCCTCTTAGTGAACTTCCTTTTTTACCAAGTTCCCCATTATAAAGAATAGAACACACTGTAGAAAACCTTTGCACTTTCAGTGACTTTCCCCTGCTGGGAAAAAATTCATATGGGAAAACACAGGACACATTCTTTTCTATTACCAGTACACCATCTAGTGGCCAAGCAGGGGCTACATAGGGATATGACATTTATTTCTAAGAGAATGAACATCAGAAAAATCTAACTCACAGATTTCTTGTTTTATCTACCTGCTATAGAAAATTCAAGCTAAATCGGAATAAGTAAATAGGGGTAGAAAAATAAATAGAAGTGTGGGGGAGAGAGAAGCGACAATCTGCTTTTGAAACCGGTGGTAGATTCAAATAAAGTATATCATGAGAAATTCCATCCTGAAATCAATTATATATAGCAGTAGAACAAGATATATGAACAGAAGATCACAACCTCATTAGCCATGGCATTTGATTGTAGAGGAGAATTCAAGATCACATGATGTAGTACTTTAATGGAAAAGGCTTAATCAATAAGTTTCTATTCTTTCTGTTTAATTTCTAGAAAATAAAATGCAAGCAAAATGTACACTGATATATAGCAAATAAAATTGCTTTTGAGATTTAAATTTCCTAAATTCAATATAATTGCTTGACTGGTTTACAGATGATTAAAGTTTGATCATATAGCATTAATTCTTATTCTATTTTAAACCATTTTTTACATTATTTCCTCTTAGATTAGTTAACTTATTTATATTGTTCTTTAATCAAGGCACTGCACTTACATTCCAGTCTTTTGCATTGAGTGTCACATGTATGCTTTTTTACCCGCAGGTGAGAGGTTGTATGTAAGCACCCAGTGCAAATAGCTCCTGGCTCTCAGAGAATGAGTCCAATCTCTGGAGGTTAGAGTGGAATACCTGGAGGAGCTGAGGTGGAGAGGTATGTAGATGAGACCTTCAGGGACAAAAAGGCCAAGTCCCAACTCCAGCCTGGGAGCCCTGGTGCTGTCTTGGATCAGGAAGGTCTCCAGGTCAGAGAGCATCATCCTAGTGTGGCAGGAAGTGATCCTGTAGCAAGGACCTGTTCTCCAGGTGATGCATTGTCCTCTCGCATGGAGAATGATTCTCCCAGGGCTACTCTCCAGGAAAGAAGGGTTCATTGGCCGTCATAGATGGTGATTCAATTATTAGAAATATAGATAACTTGCCTTCCTGGTGGGAAGGTGGCAGACCTCATGCTTCACCTAGATAGGATTTTAGTCAGTGCTGGGGAGGAGCTGGCTGTCATGATACATGTGGGCACCAACAACATAGGAAAATGGGGAGGGAGGTTCTGGAAGCCACATTTAGGCTCTTAGGTAGAAAACTGAAATCCATAACTTCCAGGGTAGCATTCTATGAAATGTTCCCTGTTCCACGTGCAGGTCCTCAGAGGCAGGCAGAGCTTTGGAGTCTCAATACATGGATGAGACAATGGTAGAGGGACGAGGGATTCAGTTTTGTAAGGAACTAGGCAACCTTTTGGGAAAGGGAGAGCTTTTTCTGAAGAGATGGGCTCCATTTTAGCCAGTGAAACCTTTTAAAAAGGACATAGAGCAGCTTTTAAACTAGAACAAGGGGGAAAAGAAACAGTCACTTGGCAGAATGTGGTTTGGAGGGAGGTATCATTGAAGGATACTAATGAACCCAGATACAGATAGTTAGGGCATTCTAATAGAGAGGTTCCAATAAAAGCAAAAGTAGTCCATGTATCTACATAAAGAATCACCTGAGCTAAAGGATTCCAAATTATCCCTATCAACTGAAAAGCAGTTTGTTACAAACAAAAAACACACTTTGAAATGTCTGTATGCCAATGCCAGAATTCTAAGAAGTTAGAGAGTATAGCAGTGAATGATGAGATGGATGTAGTTGGCATCTCAGAGATCTGGTGGAAGGAAGATAACCAAAGGGACAGTGCTATACCAGAGTGCAAATTATATTGGTGTGTGTGAGGGGTGGAGCTCTATGTCTGAGAGGGCAAAGAGTCCAACAGGATAAAGATCATACAAGAGTCTAACAGCTGAATTTTTAATCCCCTGTGCACATTAAAAATGGGGGTTATGTGCGTGGCCAAGCCTTATGTATGCCGCGTGCATCTTCAAAGGGGTGAAGTGCTCCAGCAGCTTGCCGGCGCATGCAAGTTACTACTGCTCCGGACTGGGAGGAAACTGGTGAAGGCTGAGATGCGTCGCCGGGTAGGAATTGTCTAAATCTTCCCCCCTTTCAAGGGCCGCGCATACATGCATGTGCGGATTACAAAATCTGGCACGCATGTGCAAGCGGCCCAATGATTTTATAACGTGTGCACATGGATGCACGCGCACACCTTAGAAAATCTACCCCTAAATGCACAGTAGAATCTTTATCGGTAGAAATCCCATGTGTGTTGGGTAAGAGTATAGTGATAGGAATATACCAAAATGATGGTGGCCAAAATGATGAGATGGACAATGAAATGCTAAGAAAAATAACGAAAAATACTAACCAATTTTGCAGTGCAGTAATAATGGGAGATTTTAATTACCCCAGTATTTACTAGGTAAATGTAATATTAGGACATGCTAGAGAGGTAAAGTTCCTGGATGGAATAAATGGTTGCTTCATGGAGCAATTGGTTCTGGAACCATCTAGAGAGGGAGCTATTCTAGATTTAATTCTTAGTGGAATGCATGAGTGAGAGAGGTAATGGTTGTGGGGGATACTTAGCAATAGTGATCATAACATGATGGAATTTGAACTAATGACTGGAAGCAGGACAAATTGCAAATCTACCACTCTAATACTAAATTATCAAAAGGGAAATTTTGATAAAATAAGAAAAATAGTTAGAAAAAATCTGAAAGGTCAGTTATACTAACTGCTGTAACCACATCCTCTGGCAATGAATCCAGAGCTTAACTATGAGCGGAGTGAAAAATAATTTTCTTTGATTTATTTTAAATTAGCTAGTGCTACTTGCTAACTTCATGGAGTGCTTCCTGGTCCTTCTATTATCTGAGAGAGTAAATAACCAATTTACATGAACTTGTTCTAGTCTTTTCATGATTTTGTAGACTTCTATCATATCCCACCTCAGTCATCTCTTCTCCAAACTGAACAGTCCTAACTTCTTTAGCCGTTCCTCATAGGGCAGCCGTTCCATGCCTCTTATCATTTTGGTCGCCCTTCTCTGTACTTTCTCCAGTGTAGCTATATCCTTTTTGAGAAGCAGTGGTATATTTCCATTTTTTCAACTGAAGCATTGTTTGTTGATTGGCACTTTGCTCTCCCTTCACGTAGCTACCCACCTAGTCAGAAATTAGACCAGAGCAGAGACAATCCCAGAACAGCCAAGGTACCCAGTTTCTGGAAGATCACAAGCCAGTTCAGGAATTTGGACAATCCCATTCAGATGCATTGTGATTTCAAAGAGATGACTCAGGTACTGCAGTTAGCCCACAGTCTTGAGGTGGATTTTCACAGGTAAGACTGGTCACTGTTCTCTCTTCTGGAAAAGTGACTGGTCAGCTCTACAATAGATGCCAGCAACAAAATCAGAAACATGTCCCTTAAGATGCTATTTTCCTTATTTGTGCTTTTCTTATGATGATTGTCAAAGTAGTCTCTTTTTTTGTCTATGCTAATATTTAATTCTTTTAGTATAATACTTCATCAACACATGTACATTGGTCATGACATTAATGCAATATAAACTAGTTTCAGTGTCCAAATATGCTTATAGCCTCTTACACTACCACAAGCGCAGAATGGTCCCCCTTATTACCCATCTTCACCACTCTACCCCATCCCAAAAGCCTCTCAAATGCCCTCTACATGCCCTTAATACCCTAAAATATCCCCAAATTATCCCCTTAACCCACCCAAACACCTGCTACCCCCACCCACCAAATGTCCCCCACTTGCCATGGAATGAAGGTAAATAGGTAAGATTCAGGAGTAATCTAAGGAAATATTTTTTTACTGAAAGGGTGGTAGATGCATGAACAGCCTCCCTGTGCAAGTTGCAGTGACAAGGATGGCATTGGAATTTAATAGAGCATCTGATAGGCGCAGAGGGTGTCTGAGGGAGAAGAAAGGGCTATAAGCTAAGCAGGAGATACAGATGGACAGACTGGATGGGCCATATGGTCTTTATCTGCTGTCATGGTCTACATTTATATGTCACGATGATCTTCAAAAACTAATGTACAACATTACTTGATATTACCCAGGTAGAGAGTCCATCAAGCTAGGTTGAGAGAACATTGCACAAATCTCATCTTTGGGTGAGTTTCCTTACTCCGAAGGTCATCAAATCTTCACAAGAGAGCACTGTTCTGTTCGTACATCTCACTGTGAATGTCAAAGTGGCTCCTAACCCCCACACTAATACCTAAACCTCACCTCGAGTTCTAGGTGGGCCTCCCATAGAGATATAAATACCTATCTATTGTGAGAATATTATGGCTAAGTTCTCTCTCTCCCTCCCCCCTCTCCCTCTCCCGGTGCTTCAAACTACTAAACACAGGCACTTATCACAATTTGTGCTGATAGCACTTCACATAGGGGCGGATTTTCAGCGCCCTGCTCGCCTAAATCCGCCCAAAACCGGGCGGATTTCGGCGAGCAGGGCCCTGCGCGCCGGTAAGCCTATTTTACATAGGCCTACCGGCGCGCGCAGACCCCGGGACTCGCGTACGTCCCGGGGTTTTCGGAGGGGGGCGTGTCGGGGGCGGGCCCGGTCGACGCGGCGTTTCGGGGGCGTGTCGGCCGCGTTTTGGGGGCGGGTACGGGGCGTGGCTACGGCCCGGGGGCGTGGCCGCGCCCTCCGTACCCGCCCCCAGGTCGCGGCCCGGCGCGCAGCAGGCCCGCTGGCGCGCGGGGATTTACGTCTCCCTCCGGGAGGCGTAAATCCCCCGACAACGGTAAGGGGGGGGTGTAGACAGGGCCGGGTGGGTGGGTTAGGTAGGGGAAGGGAGGGTAAGGTGAGGGGAGGGCAAAGGAAAGTTCCCTCCGAGGCCGCTCCGATTTCGGAGCGGCCTTGGAGGGAACGGGGGGAGGCAGCGCGGCTCGGCGCGCGCAGGCTATACAAAATCGATAGCCTTGCGCGCGCCGATCCAGGATTTTAGTGGATACGCGCGGCTCCGCGCGTATCTACTAAAATCCAGCGTACTTTTGCTTGAGTCTGATGCGCAAGCAAAAGTAGGCTGTTCGCGCGCCTCTTAAAATCTACCCCATAGGTATTAGCATAAACTGCCTATTACCATAAAACACACCCCTTTTCCTATCACATGCAATATTTAGTGCATTTTGATAAACCCAGGCCTTAGACTGTTATTTCATAACACCTTATATTTAGAAAATGTTAAACAGTCTTAGTATGTTTGCTTAGCTTTATTAAATCAGCCCTTTATCAGAGACTGAATGCTTTATGAAATGTTTCCAAAAATGAGTCCTCAACCATCTCCAATGATTCTAGTTTTTAGGATATCCATAATTAGTTTTTATGAGATATTATTTGTATATTTTGGTTATCTTGAAAACCTGACTTTTTGGGAGTTCTCAAGGACTAAATGTGAGAAACAATGCTAATGTAATATTGATATCTTACTTTAGTAGGCAGCAGCAAAAAAATTGTTTGAGAATGTAAATAAACAATACATATGATTTAACATCTGTTGAAATTAAAAAAAAATGGAACTACATAAGATTATGCCCTTGAATTATCCTTCAACTCTTTGACTCCTCTCTTCTCACTCATTGCCCTGAACAATGTTGCTTGACTGTGCAGTATTAGATAATATATAAATGCATGCAAATAACTGAGCTATTTTTGTGCACACAATTTCTAAGCTACTGTGCTTTTTAAACCCTTGTGGCAACTTCATTTTCAATATTGTATAGTTTTTAGGGCCCTATGCAGTAAAATCCTCACTAAAATTATGAATGTGCATACTAAAATGTCACATAGCATGCAGTGCACTGAAATATAATGTACATGCTAACCCCAAAAGGATATGGGGTTAATATTCCAAAAATGTGCCCAGCTAAGTTTAAGACTTAACCAGACAAACCATCCATTGACCAGCTAAATTTTGTCTTGGCAAATCATAGCCCACCCAAACTTTAGCTGGATAAAAAGAGGCAGTATGGAGTGCAGTCCCAGAAAGGAGTTAAACTTTGGCTGGTTAGTACCGATATTCAGTGCTGGCCAGCCAAAGTTACCCAGATAAATCTAGTTGGTCAACTAACAGGCCTAAAATTAACAAAGCAATTTTGTCCAGTTAACTTTAGACTGGATGTTTAGCCCGCACATTTTTGGGCTGAATATTCAGATAAATTTAACTGAGCAAAGTTGCATGTTTAATATTATCTGCACATGACTGGCTGAATATTGGCCTCATAGGGTCGATGCTCTTTATCCATCCAATTGCTAATGTAAGCCCTACACAAAATAGATTACATGTGTTAAACTTAGCATGCTCAGACTTTTTAAAGAATCATTACAGCTCTTGCTTGCTTGAAAAATGCATAAAAGAAAGCCTGGACCATGGGGCTGCTTATCAGTGTTGAGGGGAGGAGTAGGAAGGCCACTGAATCTTAGGGGAAAAAGTTGAAAGTGACGGAGAAGAGGAAAAACATATGTATGCTTGGCTTATGTTATATCTTGTATTCCTTTTAAATAATACCTTTTTATTGTTTTTCTATTGCTCCAGGTCTGTGGGTAAGAAGATGAAGTGAGTGGGTATGTGTACTTTTCTGTAAGTCAGTCTTTTCTGTCAGGAAGGAGCTTAAAAGTTCAGAGGTTGGTGAGGGAATGAAGCATGCAAGATGTGATTTTGGTGTGATTTTGTAAGGGTATGAAAGGGGTTTAAAAGGAGAAAGTATGGGTAGGTGTAGTGGGAAAGAGAGGGTGAGGAGCAGAATTGTCAGGAAAAGAATGAAGGCTATAAGAAATAGGAATATGCAATTGTTTGACATGAATGGGTAAAATGCAACAAATTAGTCCATTTTTTTGTTTTGTTCATTGTTTTTAAAACAAAGCAAAGCTACAACAATGTGAATATCGGTAAAATGATGCAGTTTGTGATTTCTGCTCCTGAATGATACTCTTTAAAGATGTATTCCCCTTCTGCAATAATATTGGCTGTTTGTATTTTATTCTTTGTATCCAGTAAATACAATTGTATCATTATGCATTGATTCCTCTATTAATATATTACCTATTGTACATACATACACACACACACATACACACACACACTTGTATTCTGCTTACTACACGATCTCCTTCTCTTTCCAGTTATTTGGATTAAAGATAGTTCAATCCTTCTTCCACTCTCAGATTTATCACATCTTCTCCCCACTGTAGAAAGGTTAGAATAAAGTCCAAATAATTTATCAGAATTGACTTCCCAATTCTTATACCTTTCCTGAAGTCTTCTTGAATATTTTAGCTCTCCATATGGCAGTACCAGTGGGCACCATCCTCTCAAGTGAAGCACATCTGAGTCAGCAGCAAACACAGTTCTATTCACAGCTTCAGATCCTTCCCTCTCTTCACTTATCAGGTTCTTCCTAGGTGAAAGACGCCTTATCTCAATAGAATGGAAATTGATTCCCTGGTACCATGGGCACTCAGTTCCAAGTAGAAAACAATAATCTTTTACTTCAAAGATAGGGAAAATAAACAAGAGATAGGAAGGGTGGAAAAACATCATTGCCTGAAAAATGAGCAGTTGGTTATTGATAGAAAAAACAACTGAAGGTCAAAACTCCTCTGCATCTGGTCATCGACTGATCTATACCCTGAAGGAGTGATTGAACACTGCCAGAGTTTTCCCTACCTCCTTGACCTGTCCTTGCACAGGGATACCCTAATCCACTGTGAAGGGGTACCAAGGTTCTCACAGGGGAAAATCTCAAAACTTGTGCAAAAAAGAGTAAATACAGGCTCAAATAAGTCAGTCCGTCTGTCTGGTTTTAAGGGAAAAAACCCACTAGCTTCTCTCTTCATTAAGTTATAAAATTAACAAATAAAAGGCAGAGATCTCCTGGCTCCAGGAAAGTAACCAAAATCCAATGTCCTACAACAGTGCTAGATGGTCAAAAAAGCAAAGGCAATACCATATCACTCTCCCTACATGGAAGAGTAAAATCCAACCCATCATTTACTAAATCTCTTTGAACCTCCCCAGCAAGTTAGTAAATTCCTTCTGATAAGGAAATCAGTGCTTCCTTACATATTAAATATTAAGGGGTAGATTTTCAGAGCCCTGCTCGCCTAAATCCGCCCAAAACCGGGCGGATTTAGGCGAGCAGGGCCCTGCGCGCTGGGAAGCCTATTTTACATAGGCCTCCCGGCGCGCGCAGAGCCCCGGGACTCGCGTAAGTCCCGGGGTTCTCGGAGGGGGGCGTGTCGGGGGCGGGCCCGGTCGTCGCGGCGTTCCGGGGGCGTGTCGGCAGCGTTTTGGGGGCGGGTACGGGGCGTGGCTACGGCCCGGGGGCGTGGCCGCGCCCTCCGTACCCGCCCCCAGGTCGCGGCCCGGCGCGCAGCAGGCCCGCTGGCGCGCGGGGATTTACGTCTCCCTCCGGGAGGCGTAAATCCCCCGACAAAGGTAAGGGGGGGGGTGTAGACAGGGCCGGGCGGGTGGGTTAGGTAGGGGAAGGGAGGGGAAGGTGAGGGGAGGGCAAAGGAAAGTTCCCTCCAAGGCCGCTCCGATTTCGGAGCGGCCTTGGAGGGAACGGGGGGAGGCAGCGCGGCTCGGCGCGCGCAGGCTATACAAAATCGATAGCCTTGCGCGCGCCGATCCAGGATTTTAGTGGATACGCGCGGCTCCGCGCGTATCTACTAAAATCCAGGGTACTTTTGCTTGAGTCTGATGCGCAAGCAAAAGTAGGCTGATCGCGCTTCTTTTAAAATCTACCCCTAAAAGTATTAAAAATTATCCCTTGATTTAAACAACTCCTAATTTTAAGATATAGGTCTAAAATTAAGAAAAAATAGTGATACTCTTATTGTTATTCAAATTAAATTAGTCACCATAGTGACATAAAAAATATAAATATAATAAAATAATCATATAAAATCAAATCTGACAGTATACAATGCAATCTGAATGAAACAATTACAGATATTTTAATTCTAGTTCTATTGTAAACCAGTACGATAAGACTTGTCTTGAGCATCGGTATATTAAAAGAATTTAAATAAAATAAATACATAAATAAATAATTAAAATGACTATATTCAATGCAAAAATAACCATGAAATAATAATATAATAAAATAAAAACATCTCAAAACACTCTTCCAAAATATACTCCAGTCTGACAAATCATTCCCACAGGTCAACTAAGACAGTAACCAAAGTTACTATCCTTGGATAAATCAGGTTCAATTCATAAATGAATATAGTCAAGGAAATGTATAGGCAAAAGGATGAAAAGTAAATGAATCATGGACTTTCCTGATTGACCAATATAAGGAATTCCATAGGTTCAAGGCTATTTGAGAAAAAGCCCTGTTTCTAGTAGATAAGAGATGCATAGTATGATAAGCAAATAACAGGGAAATGTTATATTGTCATGTAGCATCCATGTCTAACTTTTAGCAGAATCTTGAAGGGTAACATTTGAGATATGGGCATAAAGAGATCTAAAGCAATACAGATGCATCTAAGAAGTGACCACAAAACATACTCTACTAGACATAAATTGACTTTATGAATTGCAAACAAACTAGAATGGCAGTTTATTGAAGTTAGAAAAGTAAAATCTAAACACATATTTTTAAATTTTTTTTTATTTTTATGTAATTTCAAAAATTAAAGATACAAGAATGCCTTGTACTGAAATGTGAGGCATGCAAAATTTAAACAAAGTATAATAAACATATTACATATTCAGGAAAAAAGAAATAATAACCTCACATATTATAATAGGAAAAAGGGAAGGAGACAAGGAGAAAAAAAGCGAATATTGAACCATGAAATAATGAAAAAAGCATATTGAGATTACGCCAATTACACTTTATATGTCAGGATAAATATAACTAAGGTCCGCAGTTGGAATGGCTCAAAAAAAATATAATCAACAAACATTGGAATATCTAATGGAACATTTACAGGGATAACGCAAGACAAACTGACCTCCTTTAGCAAGTACTTCAGCACACAAGGAAAGAAATTTCTTGCAGCGAAGCTGGGTGTTCCTTGGAAGGTCAGTATAAATCCAAACCTTTTGGCCATAGAACAAATGGGATCTATTAAGGAAAAAAAAGTATAGTATATTATTATGTTCAGAGGAAAAAGCAAATGTCACAAGCAAAGTCCCACCAGAGGAAATCTCGATTTATTGAGAATTTTCAAAGAAGTTAGTCAAATCCAGTAAATTATCAGATGACAAATTATCTCCATGAGCTTCTTCAAAAATAGCTTGAGGCAGTTAAAATGCCTTGGTTATTACAGGCATTGCTCATTTAGGAATTTTGAGGATTAAAGAAATATAATTACAAAACAATTCTACAGGGGAAATCTTCTTAATAATAGATACATTGAGAATCCTCAAATTCAAAGAACGTAAAGCTTTTTCAATAGTCTCAGTTTTCTTTGAAGATACTAAATGCAATTTAACTAGTTGATTTTGAACCTTTTCAAGAGAAGTTACACAGGTATCCAAAGTCGAAAACTTAGTAACTTGAGATGATACCAAATTAGAATTAAGTATTAATTGGTTGTTAGTGTCCATTACAGCTGTTGTTAAAGATGATATAGAACTTTCCAAATCACAAGTGCATGCCACAAGACATTTATTTATTTATTTATTTATTTATTTATTTATTTATTTATTATTTTTACTATACCGGCTTTCATGATAAGGATCACATCAAACCGGTTTACAATTAACAAAGTGTGCAAGATAGGAGATAACTCAAACAACTGTAACAAGATTATTGTAAGGATAGTGACAGTTACAATAAAACAGGGAAATAAATAACTGGGAATTGGATGTGAGAAGAGGGGGGATGTGAGAAGAGGGGGGATTACTGAAGGTTTGGAAAGTCCGAGTTTACCAACCTGGATGCTCTTCTGTTCACCACCGCTCTGAAGCGACAGCTCCAAATGCCCCTAGATCAGGGGATTCCATCTAAGTGGTTATTGCTTTCACACTCATGGAAGGAGGCATAGAGCTCCCACTCTCCTCCAAGATCATACAAAACAGAGTCAGAACTCCTCGAACCTCCACTATAGGAGTCAAATGTCCCAGTATAGATGTTAATCCATGGCAAGGAAGGTTGGTGTTTTTGGTGCTCCCAGGCTGAGAGAGATCTCCTCAGCCTGCAGAGGAGACTTATGCTCCATATCTACCTCTGAAGCAGCTATCACAATGAGAATAGAAATTGGTGTCACACCAAAGAACTCCTCAATCTGAGGTTGTAAAGATGCAGACGAGGGAAAACTATTGATATTCTCCCTTAACTTGGCATTACACTTTGTATGAGGCATCTAGGCAAAGATAATCTGATACCAAAAGGAAAAATGGAGAGAGAAATTCTGTATGTGCATTTCAGTTGGTGGCCATCTTGTCTCCAACCAGCACAAATATTTTTTTAAACTGAAAAGCAGGGCTGTTAGTTTATACTTTGCCCAACTTGCATAACACTGTATAAAAAGAATGCAAACTATGCAAATGGATGCTTTTTTAAAACCTCAGGCACCTTAGGAACCTTGCAGAATGGGATGTATCATGTTAGACAGGTTGCAGGTTTTTTTTTACAGATTGCACAGTCAATTTTCCACCTGGCTTTCACAGACAGTGAAACTGTAGCATTGAAACAGCTTCGCTGAAACCTGTTAAACATGATAAATATAATTGTGCTGTTTTTCTGGGACCTTTGCTTTCTTTTTACTGATTTAAATATTTTAATCAAATTGCAGGACAATGCATAGCAAATTAAATATAACTGAAGAATAGGCATGTGCATTTGGGAGAAACGAAATAGGAAATGACAACGAAATTTCCTATTTCATTTTGTGTCTTTTTCAAAATAAAATGATTTAAATTCTGACAAAATTTCTTCAGAATCTAATTTCATTTTGAAAATCTATAAATAAAAAAATCTTCCGTCAGTCCTATGTGTCAGATGCCTGACCTCTACTAACCCTTTCCTTCGGGAATCTGACCTGTGACCAGGTCTGGTCTGATGATGGGGCCTGGCCCAGAAGCTTGGCCCTGTATCCTGGGCCTATACCTAGTCCACGTCCTGGGCCCAGATCTGATGCTGGGGCCCAGTCCGGAGAACGGAACCTGATACCAGGCCTTGGTCCAGGCAAAAGCCCAATGCTGGGTCCTGGTCTGGAGGTCTGCTCCCAATGCCTAGGCCTCAGCCCACGCCTGGGCCCAACACTGAAGACAAGTCTAGAGGCCAAGTCCCAGCAACAGGACCTCAGCCTAAACCTAGGCCTGATGGCTGGGCCTCAGCCCAAGTTCAGGCCTGATGCTGAGGCAGGTCCAGATACTTGGGCCTGGGCCCAAGCCAAGTCCGATGCCAGGGTCTTGGCCCAGAGGCCAAGTTGTGATGATGAAGTTTTAGCTCAGGGTTAGACCCATGCCTTGGTGGTGCTCTTCTGATGGCTTCTTTCTTCTTTCTTCACTCAAGTGACTGCATCTGCTCAGAATATGCCAGAGTTAATTAACTCTTGTGTATCCTCTACAATGGAGGGTGATGATTATTGAGCTTCCATACATCAAAATGGTGTCCTGTGTTAGAGAATATGTGTTGGAGTTAATTAACTTTAGAGAATTCTGAGTGGATACTATCATTTGAAGAACAAAGAAAGAAGAAAGAAGACGTAGGAAGAGGATATTTTAGGCCTAGGCTCTGTGCCAAGCTCTCACATTGGACCTAGGTCTGGGCTGAAGCCTAGGCTTCAGGACCCGGTCTCTGGGCTGGATCCTGGCATTGGACCTGGGCCTGGTCCAATGCCTCTGGGCTGAGGTCCTTGGGGCCTGGTCTCTGGGCCTGTCTCCAATATTGAGCCTAGGCTTGGTCTGAGACCCAGTCATTCAGACTGAGCCTCCAGGCTAGGCCTGCATGTCAGACCATGGCCCAGGCCTTGGCCTAGGCCCAGGCCCAGGTGTTTAGACCAGGCATCCTGGCCTGGGCCTTGCACTGGGCCTAGGCCAAAATCATGACAACCTACCAAAGCCTAGGCTTATGCAAGGCCAAGACTTCACGGACTGGGCCTTGATCTCTTCTGAAGATCCCTCCCAGACCAGATAAATGAGTGTTGGGGAGGATCCTGGCCCCAGCATTTTTTAGGGTGGGAAGGATGGGTAGTGGGGACAGGAAGCCTTTAGCAACCCAGTTTCTTTTTTTTTCTGTTTTTGGAGTGTTATTTTTTAATGTTTATTTCGGGTTTTTTAAACTAAAGAAATGAAATAAACATTAAATAAAACAAAATTCATGAGGGCCCCCCCAAAAGAAACAAAAAAACAAAACAAAATTTTAACCCTTGTACACCCCCTACTAGATAATAGGACACTGATCTGGATGCTAATGGATTTTTTCCTGTTCATAAATCCCTGCGCTAAACTTTCATTAAGGATCTCCAAAGTATTTTTCCTTACATTTGCTTTCTTATTTGTATGCATGGAAATCCAAAATCATTTTGCATCCCAGCAACACAATTCTCTCATTCGATTTCTAAGGAACATGCATTTGAAGTACTTGGAGACCTTAAACACACGTCAAATGACAAACATCACCTCCTGCACTTTAGAAATTAAATATGATTCAAGATCCTTGCTTTTCAAGCCAGTGTGAAATTATTTGCTTCTGATTACTGCCCAAAAAGAGTATGAGGTTAAGTTTGAGACTGCTGCATTGTTGGTCCTGATGTTGGTTGTGATACTAGAGCTGTTGTTGTTGGTATTGGCACTGCTAATAGTAGTGATATTGCTGAAGTATGCGCTGAAGTTGCTGATGATATTCTAGTTGAACATCTAAAGGCCTAATCAGAGTTAGAGAAGGCACAGCTATTTGTGTGAATAAAAGACAGAACTTTGTGGCAGTATCTATGCAATTTTGTATTATTTTCTATATTAAATGTTAATGTCACTTCATTGGATTTTATACCTTGCTTTTCCACTCACCTATACAGCTTTCGTTTTTAATGAACATAGAATGCTAAAGTTTTTCCTCCTCACTCTTGATTTTCTCTTTTCGCTTGAATGCATTAACAGTCGATTGAAATTAAAATTCTGACTTTTACTTCATAGACCCTTATCTTAAGCTCGGTCTCTACTTTAGTAGTGATGCATTTACTATTCTGTCTTCACCACACATCATGCTGCATGATTATACAGTTAGCTAAACTCATTCAATTTCATACATGAAGACAGACCAATTCTTAAACTCTAAAAAATTTAAAGCTGAACTGCAAAAGCCAGATACACGCCAAAACCGGGAAAAGGGCGCTCATCTAGCACATGTGCATGTCCACCCTATTTAATAAACTGCCCACTTACATGCATAAGTATCAAAGTGTGAATATTTCGTATCGGGGGAAAAAGGAATGGAATAGGCGTGGGGCATGGGCGTTCCAGAGCGGGAACAAGAGACATACGCATATGTAGCTTACGCACCCGGGTGCATTTCCAGGTCCATTTCAGCTCAAAGTTACTTCTGCTATGCATGAGGTCTAAGTCTGAATAAAACTATTTCCAGGCATCCTTGAGTGCTTGATGGGGTCTACGCTAACTGGGAGAAGTGCAGACTAAAGAACTAAGGGGGGGGGGTCTTGAGGACCTAGCTATACACTGGGCAAACTGGTGGCCGAAATTGTGAAACTGATCATGGTGTGCCTCAAAGCTGACAATTCCCTGCTGTACACATACACTTTTAAAATTAGGAGCACACATACAACATTCTCGCACACACAATATAAAATTTCAGTGCATCTGGCCTTTAGCCCATATACAAATGTATATAGGTGCCCATGCACCCCTTAGAAAGTTACCGTCCCTTTGTGGAAAACTGACTGGAAACAGCATAGCTATTCCAAAAGGATGAAATTGAGACAAGCATAATGGAACAAAGTCTAAACTGGGTCAAAGTTGGATTAAAGCCTTCTTTGCGTACTCAGTTAAACCAGAGGAAAATGCAATGCTTTTTTGTGGGATTTCAGAGGGACAGAGAATAGGAACTACAGGCTTAGCTATGAGAAGTCGTATCTCCCAGATTACAATACTTTCTGCCGTTAGACTTGACCAGTCAAAACAAAGATTGTAAAATTGATTTTGACAAACATAGAAGTGCAGTATTTCCATATAACCCTAGGGGTCACAAAATGAAACTCCAGGGGTGACGACTCACAGCCAACGTCAGGAAACATTTCTTCATTGAGAGGGAGGTGGAGGCCTGGAACACCGTTCTGGAGGAGGTGGTGAAGAAAAAAAAAACAAATTCAAAGAATTCAAAGGAGCATGGAATAAACAATGTGGATCTCTAAAGGCTAGAGGACAGAAATGAGATAAGCATGCAGGGGGGTAACTTGCTGGTACAGCGGTTACTACTCTTAGCAGAAGGCAAGGAGATTACTACCCTTAACCAATATGCTTTGAGGCTTTTACTGCAACTGCAACATTGCTCCCCGCTTAGATGACAGGAGGAAAAGAGGAATTGTATTCAGATGACAGTAGAGGGCCCCCGTTTACATGGTCTGGGATACTGATATACAGACATAAGGGAAAAAGCACAAGACGTTTCTACGGCCAAGTCCTAAAGGAAATGAAGAAAGCTGCCATGGGGTAACTTGCTGGTGTGGTGGTGACCACTCTTAACCAATAAGCCTTCATAATTTTGGTTCAACTCCAACATTGCCCTCTGCTTCAATGGATTCAGATAGCAACCAACGAGGGCCACGACTTTTACGGTCTGGGGTAACCTGCAAAGAGCAGCAGTTACTACCCTTAACGGAAGCTATGGGATTACTACTCTCAACCAATAAGCCTTGATGCTTTTGCTGTAACTGCAACATCGCTCTCTGCTTCAAAGGAGGGGAGTCGGGGCTGAAAGGAAGAGAAATCTGAATTCAGAGACAACTAACACAAGCCATTAATTTTTTACAGTCTGTGGTACTGATTTGCAGACATTAAGGAAAAAACACAGGACTGCTTCTATAGCCAAATCCATAACCACAGCACGTCAAGGAAAGCTGACTGATACAAGGGGGTAACCTGCACAGCGAGGCAGATACTACCATGGGAAGCTTGCTGGGCAGACTGGATTGAATACTGGTCTTTTTTCTGCCATCATTTCTATATTTCTATGTAGGTTTCTATGTAAATGAGAACATAACTAGGGCTACTGTTCTTAAATGTTCATAAATTGTTAATTATGATGTTTGTTTTCCAGCTAATTAGGGGTTCTTTGAAACAACAAAAAATCTTTGCTTATGGGTGTTTTTTTTGCAGTGCAGGAATAATTACAGGATACCTATTCCAGTTGCATTGGATTCTTACATTTGTTCAGCTGAAGGGTGGTCAGCACAGAAAAGTCACCAAAACAGAGTGGAGGAGCAAGCCAGGCAAGGGGATAGCTAACAGAGTACATGAGGAATGGTGTTTTTCTAGTTTTACCCATATTGTTTATTGGTATTAATCTAAATACCTTAAACATGGGTATTGTATATACAGAATATTTCATGTTTTACCACATTATTCCCATAAACACACTGCATCTGTAAGTTATCTCTGGAACTAAATTCTTGTGAGAAGTAATTAAATAGACAGTAAAGAGACTCAAGCTTTCACCTGGTGTTACTGTTTGCAATTTACAAACCTGTCCTTATTTCGCCAAGTTATCCTCATGTCATCATGCATCTGTTATCTACTGTGTACTTTTCTGTGGATACATCAAAAATTTCTTTCGGCGTCTCCATTGATTTTGACAACTTTCAAGTAGAAATGAGAAAATCTCTTTCAGGAAAATCACTGTGCTGCTTCCAAATGTTCCTTTTCATACCTTTTCATACCTCCTTTTTATTCATTTTTTTTTAGGATGATTTGCAATCTGTTTAGTAATATAAATAAGCATATTCAATACTGAAATTGCTCTCCAGACCCGGAGAATAATAGACCTGCTGCATCTGACTGTAAAGTATTCACAAAGCCCACATTTCAGCCATTACTTTACTCTCCTACCAGTTAAGCCACTGAGTCACAGTAAATTATTATTTATGACAACAAACATTTTTTCTGTGCTGGATGCTCCAGGGAAGTGTCTGTTCTTTCTGTGTGCAGAAAACCAAACATTGAAGCATAAACAAAGTATTTGTTCTGAAGATTCGTTGGTAGAATTGTTTAGGTGGGAGAAGTCCATGGGCGTGAGTTGAAGACTCCCATCTACCACTGCCTCCTCATGTGACCTTAGACAAGTTCCTTTATCTCGCTATGACTCTGGGACCTAACTGAAAAAGCATTTGTCTTAGTCTTGTTTTACCAGTCAGCAAATTTTAGAAAGTACCATGCGTGCATAAATAATTTTACTGCTACCAATTGCTGCCATAACATTTCAAGCTTGTGACATGATGATCAGTGCGGTGAAGGCAGCATGGCAGTTAATCTGAGTTAAGCTCACTGGAGGAGCGAGCAGTTTTCAGTAAGGATGCGCTTTTGTTGAAAATGAAACATTTCCATTTTGTTTCTGTTTTTCTTAAAACACAAAACAAAACAAAGCAAAGTTTTGTTCATTTTCTTTTCACTTTGCTTAAATAAATAAAAAATCCCAGACCCCTCTCCACCTTTCTTCCAACCCTTCAACCTCCTCCAGCCCTCTTCCCCATTTGTGGGCACCCAAATAGGGCAGGATCAATCTCCAGTCGCTCTTGCCTCACTGCTGCTATTTTAAAAAATGGTACGGGCAAGCTGATGTGGGCACCATTTTGCTATTTGGTTTGTACAGGGAAATGATGGTGCGGAAACACCTGGGGATGATTTCTGCTCCAATAGTTGCTTTTGAATGGGATACGATAATGGGTAGGGGTGATGAAAGAAGTCAGAGGGGTTTAAAAAATATATTTTTGTTGTCTGCGGAGGGGGAGAAACCCCAGACACAATACCATTTTTTATTTTGTTGTTTCTTTTGTATTTTAATTTTATTTGTGTCTCATTTTAAATAGATAATATGAAACATTCAAAAAATGAAACAAAATAAAAATGAATTGAAAAAAACAAAATAAAATGAAAACATGTGCAGCCCCCCTTGTTTTTAGTGGCAGAACATTTTTATTTTGGTTTCATCTTTTAGACCAGGAAGAGGGGTGTGTTCTATGGTAATAGCCTATTTATCACAAAGTGTGTTTTCTGAGAGAGAGAGTGTGTGTGAGTGTGTGTGTGTGAGAGAGAGAGAGAGCCTTGTCATGGTGCCTCCCTAGACAGGTATTTGTATCCCTATGAGAGGCCCACCTAGTAACTCGAGGTGAGGTTTAAGTATTAGTGTAGGGGGTTAGGGGCCACTTTCACATTCAATGTGAGATGTACAAACAAAAGAGTGGTCTCTTGTGAAGATTTGATGACCTACAGAGTGAGGAAACTCACTCCAAGATGAGATTTGTGCAATGTTCTCTCCACCTAGCTTGTTGTTACCCAGGTAGAGAGTCCATCAAACTAGGTTGAGAGAACATTGCACAACTTATGCCTCAACTTGGCAATGAGTCTGCTTCACTTCAGTGAGGTCCTCTGTGCTTTGTTGGTGCCGTGGTTCCTGTTCCTGCCTTCCAAGTCCTGTTCTTGCCTTCCGAGTCCTGTTCCTGCTCAGCTTCCCATCCTCCTGCTCCTTCGGACGGATCTTCTGGCTTCTGACCTCGGTCTGGCTTCAGTGACTTCTATGGCTTCTGACCTTGGTCTGGCTTCAGTGACTTCTATGGCTTCTGACCTCGGACTGGCTATCAGTGATTCTCTGGATTCAGACTCTGGACTGGCTATCGGTGACTCTCTGGCTTCTGACCTTGGGCTGACTATTGTCGTTTCTTCCAGCTGCTATTCCACCATCTTCACAGGGGTCCACATAAGACCAGACGGCCCCATGCACGCAAGGGTTTAACCCGCGGGGAATGGGATTGGTATTGGCGAAGCTCCAGCTGGCCCCCGCATTAGTTTAGCCTTGCCTCCCGATGGTAGGGACCTGTGGGGGTTTACCCTCACAGGTAGCGCCAACTCCTCTTCGGGCAAAGGGTCCACATTCTCCTCTGTGAACACAATTCTGCAGCAAACAAATGTAGGAATTTCTAAGAGACAAAAGCATAAATCATGAAAAGACTATAAGCTATAGCACTGAACAGAATGCATAGGCATAATGAAAGAATCAGAGCTTGCTAAACATGAATACAAATCTACTGTTGGATAGAGATGTGATTCAGCCAAACTTTTTTGTTCGGCCTTCGTTGTCGGCCAGCTGTGGGAAATTTTGTTTCTCGTATTCGGGCCAATTTTTTTTTTGGTTGTCCCAATTGGCGTGGGCCATCCATTGCTCCTACCATGTGACAGAGGCCGACCAATGACACCAATAGCCCTTGTCGAAATGGTAAGGGCAAAGGGCCAATGGCACCATTTTGATTAGTGGCAGCCAACGGCCCGAGAGGGGGAGATCAATCCCGGGACCCCTGCTGGACCACCAGGGACTTTCTGTAAGTCTTGGGTGGGGTCGGGCAAGTCTTGGGGGGTCGGGAGAGTGGGGGGTTGCAATTAATTAAATTTGAAGGATTGGGGTGGGTTTGTTTTTTGTTTTTTTTTAATGTGCCCTTTCTCTCCCCCCAAAAAGATAAGAAAACCGCACAAAATTTTGTGGGATTTCCTATCATTTCATCGACCCCCAAAATGTGACAAAATATTAAATATCATCTATATTTCCTATTTTGTCACAAACGAATGTACATCCCTACTGTTGGATGTCCAGTTATCTGAAAACTTCTGGAGTGAAGCAATCAGTATTGCCACCTATTTACAGAATCACCTACCAATCAAGGGTGTAGATAGAAAAGGGATGTGCATTCATTTAAAATGAAATAGACAATGTCAACAACATTGCCTATTTTGTTTCATTACATTGGAACCATGAAAAAGAAAAAATGCTTACATTTTGTGGGGTTTTTTTTGTTTTGTGTTAGTTCACACTAACTGGACATATATTAATTGAACTTAATGTTCACTAATTTGGATAAAGTGCACACTAAATCCAGTTAGTGCACACTAATAAAACTTAGTGCAATAACCATAAAAATAGGGAAAAATGAAAAAAAAAAACCCCCAAAACTCCAAAACATTTTAAAAACAAAATCAAACAAAAAACAACCTAAAATGAAAATGATACAAGAAACAAAACAAAACACTGCGCATTCCAAATTAAAACACCATTTGAGCTGTGGAATGGGTGCAAGCTATGGCAAGTCTTGCTTTACAAATTTGCTACTTTTTTTGAGGGTGTAAATAAACATGTGGATAATAGAGATGTGTATCGTGTGATCGATCGTCTTAACGATCGATTTCGGCTGGGGGGGGAGGGAATCGGATTGTCGCGGTTTTGTTTTTTAAAAGATCGTGTAAATCGTAATTTGGGGGAGGGTGGGAAAACCGGCACACTAAAACATCCCTAAAACCCACCCCGACCCTTTAAAATAAATCCCCCACCCTCCCGAACCCCCCCAAAATGTCTTAAATTACCTGGGGTCCAGTGGGGGGGTCCCGTTGTGATGGCGCCGGCCGTACGGCAACATGATTCGAGTGCAGGAGGTCGTTCCTGGACCCCCGCTGGACTTTTGGCAAGTCTTGTGGGGGTCAGGAGGCCCCCCCAAGCTGGCCAAAAGTCCCTGGGGGTCCAGCGGGGGTCCGGGAGCGATCTCCTACGCTCATGACGTCGGGGGACAGGAAGCAAAATGGCGCCGGCGCTACCTTTGCCCTGTCATATGACAGGGCAAAGGTAGCGCTGGCGCCATTTCTATCAACGCACCCATGGCCCGAGAGTGGAAGATTACAAAGGGACCCCCCCACTAGACCCCAGGTAATTTAAGACATTTTGGGGGGGTTCGGGAGGGTGGGGGGTTTATTTTAAAGGGTCGGGGTGGGTTTTAGGGATGTTTTAGTGTGCCGGTTTTCCCGCCCTCCCCCTTCCCCCGATTTACGATTTTTGACGATAAATCGGGGGAATTCCTATTAAATATCGCTTCTAATGATTTTTGATGATTTAAAATATATCGGACGATTTTTTAAATTGTCAAAAAATGATTCACATCCCTAGTGGATAAAGTGAGCAAGTTGATATACTTTTCTGGATTTCCAGAAAGCATTTGATAAAGTCCATCATGAGAGACTTCTTAGGAAATTAGAAAATCATGGGATAGGTGGCAGTGTCCTATTGTGGATTGCCGACTGGTTAAAAGATAAATGGTAAATTTTCCCAATGCAAAAGGTGAATGGTGGCATGCCTAGGGATCTGTTCTGGCACCAATGCTTTTCAATATATTTATAAATGACCTGGAAATAGGAACAATAAGTGAGGTGATCAAATTCGCTGATGACATAAAATTATTTAAAGTTGTCAAATCACAAGAGGATTGTGAGAAATTGCAAGAGGATATTGAAAAATTGGAAGACTGTGTATGCAAATGGAAAATGAAATTTAATGTGGGCAAGGGCAAAGTGATGTACTTAGGGAAGAGTAACCCAAATTATTGCTACAAAATGCAAGGTTCCACATTAGGAGTCACCATTCAGGAAATAGATCTAGGTGTCATCATTGAAAATATGTTGAAATCTTCTGCTCAGCATGCAGTAGCAGCCAAGAAAACAAATAGAATGCTAGGAATTATTAGGAAAGGAATGGAGAATAAACAGAGAATATCATAATGCCTCTGTATCACTTCATGGTGCAAGCTCATCTTGAGCATTGTGTTCAGTTCTGGTCATTACATCTCAAGAAAGATATAGCAGAATTAGAAAAGATACAGAGAAGGGTAAACAAGGTGATAAAAGTAATAGAACAATTCCCCTATGACTAAAGGCTAAACAGGTTAGGACTTGGAGAAGAGATAGCACAAGGGATATATAATAGAGGTGTATAAAATAATGTGTGGAATGGAATGAGTAAATGTTAATCAGTTGTTTGCTCTTTTGAACAGTACAAAGACCAGGGGACAGACAATGAAGTTACTGGATAATACATTTAAAACTAATAAGACAAAATATTTTTGTACTCAACACATAAATAAGCTCTGGAATTTGCTGCCAGAGGATGTGGTGAAAGCTAGTATAGCTGTATTTAAAATACGTTTGGACAAGTTTCTGGTCTGTTAACAATTATTAAGGTAGACTTGCAGAAATCTACAGATTTTCTTGGGATAAACAGCTTGGAATATATCTACCCCTTGAGATTCTGCCAGATTCTTATGACCTGGCTTGGCCACTGATAGAAGCAGGATACTGGGCTTGATGGTCCCTTGGTCTGACACAGTATGGCAAGCCTTTTGTTCTTATGTTCCAGTTTAATTCATTTGAGCGTGTGTGACTACAAAGCTTATGTGCACAGTCCCACAGAAAAGGGAAGCAAACTGCAATGCAGGAATGAATCAGGAATCATGTTGGGATATTCAGTAGGAAATAAAGGTTACAGAATTCTGGATCTTAAAACAAAGGAAGTAAAATTTTGTAGTGTGGCATATTTTGATAAAAAAGAAAGGATGAACCAGGCTGATTCACTAAGTTGCATCAGAGGTGGACCCTTGGGCCGAGGTGGGGTTGATGCAACCCGTAGGTAAGGATATACAGATCCCCACTGTCGGCAGCTGGAGTGGGCTGATAGGCTGAGGCCGCTGGAGCTTCACCTATACCAGCCCTTGTTCCCCGTGGGTTGAGCCTTTGGGTGCCGGGGCCATCAGGACTTAGGTGGGCCTCTGTATATAGTTGCAGTAGGAGTTTGTTCAGCTCAGAGACAGCAGATGAGAGATGGTACAGTCTTACTCCAGACTGGGGAATGTCCTGGAAATTCGAGTGCCAATGAAACGGAGGTAGACAGGGGCACTTGAGCAAAAGTAGGCCGAAGCCTGAAGAAACCACGTCCAGGGAGTAAGCAGAAGAGACATCCAATGGTAGGCTTGAGTCAGGGCTGGTGGCGATCCGAAGCCAGTAGCAAGCAAGGCTGAGGTCTGATCACGGAGATAGTCAATAGTGTAGTAAGGCGAAGCGGAGGTCTGGGTCTGGAGATAATCAATGGCAACGTCAGGCAAAGCAAAGTGAAAGTCCATGCAGTCAATCCGAGGCATAAGCAGGGTAGGAACGAAGAGACAGGAACCAAGAACAAAGAGGAAGAGGAATGCAGTGTTGAGATGAATCTCTAGGAAGCAACGACGGATGTGCATTGTTTTTATGACAAATTAAAATATCGTATGATAATTCTTAATTCGTCATGTATCGGGGGTCCCCAAAAATGATAGGAAATCCCCACTAAATTTTGTGCAGTTTTCTTATCGATTTGGAGGGGGGGGGAGGAAGGGCACACAGAAAAAAAACCCCAAACCCATCCCAACCCTTTAGATCTAATTATTTACAATCCCCCACCCTCCCAACTCCCCAAAAACTTGTCTAAAGTCCCTGGTGGTCCAGCAGGGTCCCGGGAGTGATCTCCCACTCTTGGGCCATTGGCTGCCAGTAAACAAAATGGCGCCAGTGGCCCTTTGTCCTTACCATGTGACAGGGGCTATCAGTGCCATTGGCTGGCCCCTGCACATGGTAGGAGCAATGGCCGGCTGGCGCCATCTAAAAAATGGCACTGCCATCCATTGCTCCTAGCTGGATGGCCCGCACCATTTTTAAAGATGGCGCCGGCCATCCAGTGCTCCCTCCATGTGACAGGGGCCGGCCAATGGCACAGATACCCTGTCACATGGTAAGGGCAAAGGCCATCGGTGCCATTTTTATTAGTGGCAGCCGACGGCCTGAGAGCAGGAGATCGCTCCGGGGACCCCCACTGGACCACCAGGTACCTGTAAAATTTTTTTGGGGGGGTCAGGAGGGTGGGAAAAGCTAAGGGATTAGTTTTAAAGGGTCGGGGTGGGTTTTTGTTTATCAGCTCGGGCGCAGCCGATAAACAAAATTGTGATCGGGCCGGATGAAAAAAAAAACACGATGTGAATCGGAACCGGAATCCGAACCGATTCCGGTTCAGATTCACATCTCTAATTCTGAGTTGGATATACCGAGTACTTAACCAGACTTTCTGGCCAGGAAGGAATTCAGGAGCCGAGCGTCAATGACTGTCAGCAGTTCTCTTGGCCCGTGAAGTGGCTTGACATAAGAGAAGATTCATCTGTTCCCATAAATTCTTGATCGTATCTGCAGTAGCCTGCGCCGCAGGGGATGGCACCAAAAAAGGTATGGGCAGCAGAGGTCGTAGTTGTTTTCCATAGAAGATAGAGAACGGTGACGTGCCCGTAGCAGTGGTGATGTGGGAGTTGTGAGAAAACTCCGCCCAAGATAACAATTCAGATGAATTGTCTTGGCGGTCGTTGATGTAGGCGCGCAGGAAGGCCTTCAAGGAGCGATTCATTCGCTCAGCTTATCCATTGGCTTGGGGGTGATAAGCATTTGTTTAACTGATATTAATACCAAATGTTTGGCATAGAGCGTGCCAATATCTAGCAACAAACTGTGGACCTTGATCAGAGACAATGTCCTTGGATAGGCCATCCAATCTGAAAATGTGGTGGAAAAATAGGCGTGACAATTTTTTTAGTGGATGGTAACAAATCCGACCACAAAAAGACAATTACTAATCTACCTTATCCACTTGCTACTACATGGTCTCGCTTTGAAACAGTTGCATATACCGAAATTGAACCAATCATCCGAAACCTTAATCCCGCAGCACATCTCCTTGACCCCATCCCAATAAAACTACTAAAACAAATCCCTAACACCATCACCAAAACTATGGCAGGTATTGTTGCAGTCCCAGTCGCGGCAGCTGTGACTAGGCCCTTACCTCCTTGGTCCCGGCCTGTTTCGCGGCATCCCCACGGGGGGGGGGGGGGAAACGCAGCCGAGAAGCCCTGCCTGGACGACGCCTTCTCCCTAGGCACGCGCGCAAGCCGCACTTATGAAGTCCATTTCCCGCCACTGAAGGCTCCGCCCTATCCGTGACATCAGACGCCGTGGCCTATGTAAGGCTGCCGCGGAGCCCAGGACTTTGCCTTGCAACGGGGTTCCTTGCGGTTCTCTGTTGCACCGTGCCCCAGAGTGTGCTATTGCGTTAGCAACTCCGTTCCTGCCTGAGACTTGTTTCACTCGGTGCCCAAGTCTTGCTTCTGTCTGGCTTGCTTGCAGTAACCTGTTCTGCTTCAGTTCCAGCTTGGTTCCAGTAGCCAGTCCTGCTTCAGCTCCTGTCTGGTTCCAGTAGCCAGCCCTGCTTCAGCTCCTGTCTGGCTCCAGTAGCCAGTCCTGCTTCAGCTCCTGTCTGGCACCAGTAGCCAGTCCTGCTTCAGCTCCTGTCTGGTTCCAGTAGCCAGTCCTGCTTCAGCTCCTGTCTGGCACCAGTAGCCAGTCCTGCTTCAGCTCCTGTCTGGCTCCAGTAGCCAGTCCTGCTTCAGCTCCTGTCTGGTTCCAGTAGGCAGTCCGGCTTCAGCTCCTGTCTGGTTCCAGTAGCCAGTCCTGCTTCAGTTCCTGCTTGCTTCGGTCCCAGTCTGCTTCAGTTCCTGCCTGACTGGTGATCCCTGCCTGCCCGCTCCAGCTCCAGCTTCCGTAATCTCCTAAGTCCCAGCGTCCGGGCTCCTACGGGCTTCTCCCAGGGGAGTACCGGCTTCCAGGGTGAATCACCTAAGTCCCAGCGGCTGGGCTCCTACGGGCTCCTCCCGGGGAGTACTGGCTTCCAGGGTGAAGCTCATGTCCAGCTCCTGCCTGGTATCCGCCTCCCGACCTGTCACTCACTAGAGACTATAGTACATCTCTCCCCAGTCTCTCACAGGTCGGCCCAAGGGTCCACTAAACAGCTCACTCACAACAGGTATAGTCAATCTCTCCCTCGAACATGGCATCTTTCCGAACAGGCTCAAATGCGCCATCATAAAACCTACCCTCAAAAGGCCTCAACTTGACAAATCTAACCCATCAAACTATAGACCCATATCAAACCTTCCATTTATTGCCAAGATCCTTGAAAAAATCGTCAACTGACAACTCACCGAACATCTGCAAACCCAGAACATACTATCATCAGCACAACACGGATTCAGAAAGCATTACAGCATGGAAACTCTACTCCTCACCCTTACTGACACCATCCTTAAAGGTCTTGATAGTGGTCACTCCTATCTACTGATTCTACTAGACATCTCGGCAGCATTCGACACTGTCAACCATGAAATCCTCTTAAACAGACTGAAGGATATCGGCCTATGCAACTCCACACTTATTTGTTTCAAATCATACCTCTCAGACAGATCCTATAAAGTCAAAATGAACTCATCAGAATCCAAACCAATCCCCCTTCTACACTGCTTCCCTCAAGGCTCCTCCCTCTCATTCACCCTCTTCAATATTTACATCCTCCCCCTCTGCATCCTCCTATCCGAACTAGGACTAGCATATTACATATACGCAGATGATGTTCAAATCCTGCTCCCACTGAATGATACTCTGGAAACCACCGTAAAACTCTGGAACACACACCTGCAAAAGATAACCCAACTACTCTTGCAAATGTCACTCCCTCAACCATAAAAAAACCCGAGATTATACACAAAGAAAAAAACAATCACACCAGATTAAGCACGCAAAACTGCACAGCACCTGAAACAAAGAAGCTAATAGTTTCCACAGCCAAAGACCTTGGCATTATCTTCGATGACGACTTAAACTACAAAAAGCATATTAACACAATATTACGAGATGGATTCTTCAAACTACAAATCCTAAAGAGAATCAAACCTCTACTATACACACATGACTTTCGAATGGTCCTCCAAGCACTGTTATTCTCCAAATTAGACTATTGTAATGCCCTTCTGCTTGGCCTCCCAACAACCACTCTCAGACCGCTGCAGCTATTCCAAAATGCAGCAGCAAGACTACTCACAAACAGCAGAAGATCGGACCACATCTCACCTATCCTCAAAAACCTACATTGGTTACCCATTCAATTCAGAAAACATTATAAAATCCTCACCCTCATCCACAAAGCTCTCTACACTGACAGGTTTAACTGGATGAATACATTCTTCTACTTCTGCAGCCCAAAAAAGAACATCTGCTCTAGCAACACTGGTCTCATCCCAATCCCCTCTCCAAAAATAATCCACCTGACCACAATAAGAGAAAGTGCTCTGTCTGTGGCCGGACCCTCTCTCTGGAATAACTTACCATTACATCTAAGGCTAGAAACAACAATGCAAACCTTCAAAACAAAACTTTTCCAAAAAGCTTTCACAACAACCACCTAATAACCCTGCCGATGCTACCATGTGAAAAGACACTAGATAAGGACATATAAGTCACATATAAGTCACATCTCAATATTCACGTTATTATACGACAAGACACTCAACAAGACGTATTGTTGTAAATGACCCATACAACATCCTTTCCAAAGACTCTACGTAGGACGTACTGCCGTCACTGTTTCAGGTTTAATCTCCTAGTAAGAATCTAATAAAGTGTTAAGTTACAATGTTAAACAAAAGTTAACTACAATGTTAAAGTGTAAAGTTACAATGTTAAATAAGAACTATTTACAATGTTAAATAAGACTATATTGATGTTATAATGTAAAACAGGAAGCCCCTTCTTCTTGAATACAGTTACAATGTAAACCGATGTGATATTCCAAATTGAACACCGGTATATAAAAACTAATAAATGAATAAATAAATAAATAAATAGAGGGACGAAATGGGCCATTTTTGAAAATCGGTCTATGGTTACTCATATCACAGAATGACACTTATATGGAGGCAAATCCACGATGAAATCCATAGACAAGTGGGTCCATGGTTCCTCAGGAGCTAGAAGTGGTTGCAGGAGACCCCAAGGTTGACTGACTGGGAACGTTTGCTGTGCACACGTGTTATGGGATTCATAAGAACATAAGAACATGCCATACTGGGTCAGAACAAGGGTCCATCAAGCCCAGCATCCTGTTTCCAACAGTGGCCAATCCTGGCTATAAGTACCTGGCAAGTACCCAAAAACTAAGTCTATCCCATGTGACTGATGCTAGTAACAGCAGTGGCTATTTTCTAAGATGGGTTTCAGGGGTGATGAGTCAGAAGAACTGAACAAAATCACTGTGAACCTGGAGGATGTAGTAGGCCAGATTGACAAACTAAAGAGTGGAAAATCACCTGGACCAGATGGTATGCATCCTAGGGTACTGAAGGAACTCAAAAATGAAATTTCAGACCTATTAGTAAAAATGTGTAACATATCATTAAAATCATCCATTGTACCTGAAGACTGGAGGGTGGCCAATGTAACTCCAATATTTAAAAAAGGCACCAGGGTCGATCTTGGTAACTATAGACCAGTGAGCCTGATGTCAGTGCCAGGAAAAATAGTGGAAATTATAACGTTGCATCGGCCACTTGCTCCGTCGTCCTTCCTCCACTTCATAATATCCCCTTTTACATGCTGGTTCCCCTTGTCCCCCCGTGTAATAACTCAGTCTGATTCTGATTTTGGTAAATAAATGGCCACAGCTTTTATTTGAACTTATAACAATATAACTCTCTCTCGGATACCCGAGCCAGTGGCTTCCCTGGATCGCTGCCCGCCACCGTAACCAAGCAGGGCAGCCTGTTTCTGTTGGCCCCCCGCCGTGCTCCTAGCAAGGGGGCCATCGCTTATCCGCATTTTGGCGCCTCCGGCTACATGCCATTCTGTGGTGTCACCAGCACCACCTCCAATTCTCACTCAACCGGCCCGGGTGCCCGCATACCTCACTGCTGCGACAAACATGTTAACATTGTTCCATAATCCTCATAGCTAATTAACATTGTAAACTGACTAGTATTAATTCAAACAAAAGCCCCAATTACTCTCGCTACTGCGAGTCAAGTTCTCTGGGTGGGTGGGTGGGTGTGATGCTGGGAGCGCGCTCAAAAAGGGTGTGCTCCTCGCGCCGTGTCCTTTAAAGATGGTGCTGACGTCACTGGGTAGCGCCGCTGGCGCGCCTGCTGACGTCATTCTCCGGCCTGCGTGCGGGCGGGCCGCGCTCCATCAGGTAGGTGGGTGCGCGAAGCTGGGGGGAAAACCGGGTCCTTGGGCGCGGCCCTTCTCCCCTCCCCGATCCTGGCCTCCGGCGTCGATGGGCGAGCTGCTGTTAAGGGTGGGCTCCATCCATCGGCACCGGGCCCACCAATTAACGTTGCATCGACCACTTGCTCCGTCGTCCTTCCTCCACTTCATAATATCCCCTTTTACATGCTGGTTCCCCTTGTCCCCCCATGTAATAACTCAGTCTGATTCCGATTTTGGTAAATAAATGGCTGCAGCTTTTATTTGAACTTATAACAATATAACTCTCTCTCGGATACCCGAGCCGGTGGCTTCCCTGGATCGCTGCCCGCCACCGTAACCAAGCAGGGCAGCCTGTTTCTGTCGGCCCCCCGCCGTGCTCCTAGCAAGGGGGCCATCGCTTATCCACCTTTTGGCGCCTCCGGCTACATGCCATTCTGTGGTGTCATCAGGACCGCCTCCAATTCTCACCCAACCGGCCCGGGTGCCCGCCAAAACACGAGGTAGGGAAGACCCTTGCCTCGTGTCCCCCATAAATATAAGCTGTGGCCATTTATTCGACTATTTCTTCAATGGCGCCCTGAAGAGTAACGTTGAAGATGTCGTAACCTATATCGGACAGGTGAACTTTGTCCGATCGGAACAACCCCGGCGACAAGTCGTCCACCCAGGAATGCATTATCTGCTTTCCCCCAACCTTTTGGATCCAACCCCCGATTTGTCTATTCACCTTTTTCCTCCCTCGACCCCACAATTTTGATGTCTTGATTTTTGGTCTTGGGATAATATCTGACCAAAATACGACCGTCCTTGGGTATAACTCCATGATTTCTGCAATGTCGCATTTGACCATTCTAATAAATTGTTTACATGTCATTACGTTCAAATCATTTCCTCCTAAATGTATTATGATAACGTCTGGCGGAGCCCGCGCCTGCTTCCTGTGTCGTAAAATAGGTAACAACTGCTCCCAATGCATCCCAGGCATCCCTGTCCATTCGATGCACCAATTCTTATCCGCCAGGCCCAAGTATATTCCATACGGCCTGTCGTGAGCCCGCTTAGCTGCCCATCGAACATAGGAGTGTCCGATAATCAACGCCGTGTATGTTCTTTGCTGTTGTTCTGTAAGAAAATTAACATTGCATGTCAGCGAGCACCATGTTACGGTTAATTAACTGTGTCCACTTTGTCAATACGGACATATAAATTGACCGCGTTGGATTTCCATCGGCCGATTTTTTTGATGGTGTCCATTTGCAACCCAGCCTGGGCCACACTTGTGGCTGCGCCGATCCTGAAAGAATGTGTAGTGAACTTTTTTGGGTCCAAGTTCAACTCTGTCACCGCTGCTCTTAGTACCGCAGAGAATTGAAATCTGGTGAGGGGGGAATTATCCGCATGAATCAGCAGGAGCTCTCCTCCCGTCGGGCGTATTCTCAAATAGTTTTCGAAGTTGCGTATTGGGCAAGTTACGCAAGTATCGATCGGGGAGAGGGAGAGCGTGGTGCCTCTCCCTTCTTGGTCAGTTTTCGACTTTGGTATGGTAATCGTCAATTTTTTGGTAGCATATACAACGTTGTCACGCCTCAAACCGCTCCTTCCTTCGTCCTCCTTGTTGTTGGCTACCAATTCGCTGATTCGGAATGCTCCGAAGAATGCCAGGGAGAAGGCTAGTTGGAACAGTACTGTCTCGAACTTATTCGAGCTGGTGGCTGGTAGCCTTTCCAATAATGCCCTCAACATGTTGTGTGCAATGGGATGTCTGTGATCCTTTGCTGTAACTGTTTGCCTTGCCCATCCTGACATTACTTTTTTGATGAGGAATGACTTAGTGGGGTCACCCCACCCGCGCGCCTTTGTGAAGAATGCAAAACCTGCCATGCTTTTTGCTACGGAGTTCCGTGTGACGCCAGCTTCTTTGGACGATACGATGAATGCCACCATCAGGTCCTCGTTTATGAGTCCCGCTTGCCATCCGTGCTTCTTCAAAAATGTGGCGACTGTTTCGTATCCACGCCGGTACGCCCTCCATGTGGATGTGGCAACTGACCTGCGGATTAACTCTTGAGCGCTTGTCGACCAATGTTCCATAAGCTCGTCGGCATTGGAGTTCCCACTTCCTCTGATGTCGATACCTGCTTGTTAAACAAAGGAAATTTAGCACGGGAGAGGGAGTCTGCCGCGCCGTTACTTGTGCCTGGCACGTGTCTAGCGCGCAGTGTGATGTTCTGCAAGGCTTCTAATACTATTTCTCTTAATAAGGTGACTACTGCGGGGCACTTTGCCGATTGGGCATTTAGTACCTGGACGACAGCCTTGTTATCGGACCAAAATATTATGTGCTTGTTTTTGATCCTCTCGCTCCAGAGCACTAAGGTCACCAGAATCGAAAAGAGTTCGAGAAAAGTAATGTTCTTCGTGAGGCCTCCCGCTATCCAGTCCTCCGGCCACTTCTCAGCGCACCATGAGTTTAGGCATATGGCTCCGAAACCCCAGCCTCCTGACGCATCCGTGTGAATGTGTAAATCGACGTTGGACAGTGGGGGTCCCTGTAGTATCGATATTCCGTTGAAGTTGGATAGGAATGTGTTCCATATGCTGAAATCGTCCTGTATGTGCTTTGATAGCCGGAGGTAATGGTGTGGCCGTTGTATTCCTACGGTTGCTGCGGCCAACCTCCGCATGAAAACCCGTCCCATCGGGATAATTCGGCAAGCGAAGTTTAGGGTTCCGAGTATGGATTGTGCCGCACGAAGGGTTATCTTCTTTGATGATTGTGCTTGTCGTATTAATCCACGTAGCTTGTTGACCTTTTCTTCTGGGAGTTTTGCTACCATTAACTTAGAATTGATTTCAATCCCGAGGAAGGAAATGATCGTTGTGGGTCCTTCCGTTTTGCTGTGTGCTAATGGAACGCCGAAGTCGTTAGTCAATTTCTTAAATTCTGTTAATTGGCTGATGCAGGCATTTGACTCTCTGGGTCCTACAAATAGGAAATCATCTAGGTAGTGGATGATGTTGTTCGAGGCTGTGCGCTTTTCCATGACCCAATGTAGGAATGAGCTGAATAGCTCAAAGTACGCACATGACACGGAGCATCCCATGGGCATGCATTTGTCGAAGTAGAACAAATTGTTGAACTTAAAGCCCAGCAGTGGGAAGCTCGTCGGGTGCACTGGGAGTAAGCGGAAAGCGGATTCGATGTCCGCTTTTGCCATCAATGCCCCGACTCCGCAAGCTCTAACCAACCGTATTGCGGAGTCGAATGAAGCGTACTGGACTGTGCATTCCTCGGGTGGCAAGTGGTCATTTACCGAATGACCTGGGGGGTGGGATAGATTTAAAATCAATCGATATTTTCCCGGTTCTTTTTTTGGAATTACAGCCAGTGGAGATAGGAACATGTGCGGGAAAGGTGAAAAGTGGAACGGGCCCGCGATTCTGCCGTGTGTCATTTCGTTGTTAAGCTTGTCTTGCACGATCTCCTTGAATTGGGCTGCTGAATGGGCGTTGCCTGTATGCGTGTCCTCGATGCTTCCTTGGAAAGGTATGATGAAACCTTGCGTGAAACCCTTAGTTAGTTTGTAAGCCTTTTCTCGATTGGGTTATGAGTCTAACAATGGTTGCATGGCTTTCAATTTTATGGGCGAGGGAGCTTTTTCAAATGGTGCAGTTGCAATAGCTTTTGGCTTACTCCCTGCGGCCTGTCTCCTTGGGCATTTTGAAAGCGGGTGGGGTGCTGCGCATTCTGTGCATACGTGTTTGTACTTACAATCGGGAAAAGTACAACCTGTCTTGTTGTACCTCCAGCAGGTACTGTCTTGGGGTCGCTGATGGGATCTTGCGTGAAATCGATGTGGGGATGACCTTCTTGTTGGCCTTGACTTGCTTGTATAATCGAATGGCTTGCGTGTCATGTGATTGATCCATAAATTGACATCTTGTGTGCCCCAGGTCATAAAACGGTTCTCCTCCATTTTGTCGCGGAATTGCTCATCGTAATTGAGCCACGCCCAGCTCTCATGCTGTTGGTAAGCCCTTAAGATATTCACGGCATAACTTAACATGGGGCCGTACTGTGTCGGGTCACTGTGGCCGACTACGCTCGCCATATGCATGAAGGCAATGGCCCAATTCACTATGTTTTTGGGAATTTTTACCTCTTTACTTAAAGAGGAGGATTCCGCTCTCCATTTCTTTCTCTCCTCTGTTTTCCTTCTTCCATGCAGAATGGAAAAAATGTCAACGTATTTATGGTTTTTGATTTTTTTTCTTAGGGTCTTAGGCACTGCCTCCCACAGCTCGGATAATGTGGTCAGCGCCGGAGGGCCCCTTGACTCCTTTACGCTCGAATTAGGGGTTGTTCGTTGTTCACTGTCTGTGTCTGTGCCGGAGGTCGAGGTGGTGGAGTCGCTACTCGAGCTAGAATTGGATCTGCGCCTGCGCTTTGATTTGTGCTTTGCCCGTTTTGTTTGTGGCGCTTGCGGCGCATCTGGCGTTTTGTCGCCCCTTAATAACTCACCCGCATCGCTTGGTTGCCTGTGCTGGCTCCCTCCTGCCTGACTGCTGTTTACTGGTCTGTCGTCTTCATTCCTGATGTCGTTTACTATCGTGCCCTCTTCTTGCCTTGTGTGGTTAGCGCAATCTGCCGTCGCTAAGTTTATGTTACTGCAGGACGGGTGTTCAATGTCTTCTGCTGCCATGTTGCGAGTTAGATAACTGTATGGAACTGGTGGGAAGTGTCTGTTATCTTCTTTATCGAGTACCCCCGAGGCTTGCGGTGGCACTTGCCTATACCACCACGGAGGCTGATCGTAGTGTCGATAACCACGTCCGCGTTGATGTGCTCCTTCATGCTACGCCCTTTCGCTCTCATCGTGTGCGTAAGGCGCTGTGGTGATCCATGGTGGCCTCGAATACCATTCGTTCTCGTCCTCTGTCCAAGTTGGATATGATCTGGTTGTGCGCTGGACTTGTGGCTGAAGGGAATCAGTTCTTGCCCAACCTTGTTCCACGCTTCTGGCGGCTCTCCATTGTTCAGGTGCTACCGCTGGTTGGAGTACTGGCGCTGTAGCTGTTACCTCTCCGCTCTCGGGGCACGTTGGAGCCGATCGAACGGCTGCTTCTGCTTCGCTGGAATCCGGTGTCGTCGTTGTCTCGGGTGTCTGATTGGTGACAGTGTTTTGCTTCTTTGCTCCTTTTCTGCCTACGCTCTTCTGAGTTCGACTTCGCCCTCTATTCCTCATAGATGCTGCATTAGGTTGCGCAATTCGCCTGTTGGGTGCTCCTCCCTTGGTGTTCCTCGACGTACTTGCTGTTGCGCCCGCTCGCTTTACTTGTCTTTTTCCGACTGCTCTGCGGGTCTCCATTACGCTTGGGTGGATATGCTTCACCTGCTAATGCTGAAAATGCAAGCAAAGTTATGGTATATATGTATACATATTCAGTTCTATTTATTTATTTAAAAAAAATATATTTTTTTTTTACATGCCGATGAATCCTGCCTCCGCTCTGAAATGGTCCTGTGAACAAGAGAGTAAAAGCAGATGTTAGCTTACGAACATGCTCGGGAGCAGAGGCCCGAGGCCTGCGGACCGATTCCTTCCTCTGGGTCGCTGTCCTCCCTTCCTTCAGTCCGTACTTTTATGAGAGGCCACCATCAAAACTCAGCCAAGGCTCCTGCCCTGCGTGTACCCGAGTCATGGCTAGGATTCCAACGCAGCAAACAAAGTTTTCTATACAAACACTTTAAAATCCTAATTCTACATAATCACAATATGTACTTTATACTGAACGTATAGCGGCGTGTGCCTCCATCAGTGAAACCGATGCCCTCCCTCAACATGCAAAGGGAAAATAACTTGCCTTCGCGTTCAACAGCAGCGGGACCGTACAGGCGTTGAACTTTCTTGGGCAGCGTTCGCCTCCCAAAGCAACAAAGCCAGAATTGTTGGGAGTATGTAACAAGCGTTGTGGTGGGGGTTGGTATGAAGTAGGCCCCGAGATGAACCCCTGGATTGAATTCATTTGGTGTGTCTACTCGGCCCTACCGGGCTTTGAAGCCCTGTGCCCTCTTTGTCCGGGTCATGTAATCCCTTCCCCCTGAGTTGGCAGGTGTTGATGTGCTGACCGAACGCAATCCCTCACCGGGCCGAGCGGCCAACCATCTGCAGGAAGCCCGCCCCCCTCTAAAAGCTGCCGTGCGCGGGGTTGGGTTGCTGGGTTAGCCGTGCTGACCGCCTGCGAGCATGCCGGCCCTAGTACCCCTGTCTTCGGGGGCTCTTGGTGGGCACGCGGTACAGGGTCTCCGGATCTGCTAATGCTTGCGGGCCTAGCCACTGCCTGCGCCTGTCGCGGCGACCATGTGGCGGCGACCATGTGGCATCGCGGCATGCGGGCCTCTCCCGCTCGCTGCGCCTGTGTGCGCCGGGCGGTCGCGGCGGCCATACGGCATCGAGGCAATGCGGGCCTTCCCCTGCTCCCTACGTCTATGTGCACCGGGCGGTCGCGGCGGCCATGCGAGGATCGGCACGGCATCGAGGCATGCGGTCCTATCCCAGCTCCCTACTTGGCGTCGCGGCATGCGGGCCTACCCCGCTCGCTGCGCCTGAGTGCGCCGGGCGGTCGCGGCGGCCATACGGCATCGAGGCAATGCGGGCCTTCCCCTGCTCCCTACGTCTATGTGCACTGGGCGGTCGCGGCGGCCATGCGAGGATCGGCACTTCCCCACCTCCCCGGGAGTCCCATGAAACGCTGGACGAACTTGGCGTTGGCGATATAAATTTTTTTTTTTTTTTTTTAACGCTGGGTATTTGCTTACCGCAAGGTATATGAACCTCTGTTGCCTGTGTCACTGTGCCGCTGTGTCGCTCGCTGCCCTGCCTGCTCGACCTGCTCTGATGCTGGGAGCGCGCTCAAAAAGGGCGTGTTCCTCGCGCCGTGTCCTTTTAAAGATGGTGCTGACGTCACTGGGTAGCGCCGCTGGCGCGCCCGCTGACGTCATTCTCCGGCCTGCGTGCGGGCGGGCCGCGCTCCATCAGGTAGGTGGGTGCGCGAAGCTGGGGGAAAAACCGGGTCCTTGCGCGCGGCCCTTCTCCCCTCCCCGATCCTGGCCTCCGGCGTCGATGGGCGAGCTGCCGTTAAGGGTGGGCTCCGTCCATTGGTGCTGGGCCCACCAATTTCTCAAGATCAAAATCGTAGAGCATATAGAAAGAAATGGTTTAATGGAACACCGTCAACATGGAATTACCCAAGGTAAGTCTTGCCTAACAAATCGGCTTCATTTTTTTGAAGGGGTTAATAAACATGTGGATAAAGGTGAACCAGTAGAGGTAGTGTATTTGGATTTTCAGAAGGCGTTTGACACAGTCCCTCATGAGAGGCTTCTAAGAAAACAAAAAAGTCATGGGATAGGAGGCGATATCCTTTCGTGGATTACAAACTGGTTAAAAGACAGGAAACAGAGAGTAGGATTAAATGGTCAATTTTCTCAGTGGAAAAGGGTAAACAGTGGAGTGCCTCAGGGATCTGTACTTGGACCAATGCTTTTCAATAAATATATAAATAATCTGGAAAGGAATACGACGAGTGAGATTATCAAATTTGCAAATTATTCAGAGTAGTTAAATCACAAACGGATTGTGATACATTACAGGAGGACCTTGCAAGACTGGAAGATTGGGCATCCAAATGGCAGATGAAATTTAATGTGGACAAGTGCAAGGTGTTGCATAGAGGGAAAAATAACCCTTGCTGTAGTTACACGATGTTAGGTTCCATATTAGGAACTACCACCCAGGAAAAAGATCTAGGCATCATAGTGGATAATACTTTAAAATCGTCGGCTCAGTGTGCTGCAGCAGTCAAAAAAGCAAACAGAATGTTAGGAATTATTAGGAAGGGAATGGTTAATAACATGGAAAATGTCATAATGCCTCTATATCGCTTCATAGAAAGACCGCACCTTGAATACTGTGTACAATTCTGGTCGCCGCATCTCAAAAAAGATATAGTTGCGATGGAGAAGGTACAGAGAAGGGCAACCAAAATGATAAAGGGGATGGAAAAGTTCCCCTATGAGGAAAGGATGAAGAGGTTAGAGCTGTTCAGTTTGGAGATGAGACGGCTGAGGGGGGATACGATAGAGGTCTTTAAGTTCATGAGAGGTCTTGAACGAATAGATGTGAATCGGTTATTTACACTTTCGAATAATGGAAGGACTAGGGAGCATTCCATGAAGTTAGCAAATATCACATTTAAGACTAATTGGAGAAAATTCTTTTTCACTCAACACACAATAAAGCTCTGGAATTTGTTGCCAGAGGATGTGGTTAGTGCAGGTACTGTAGCTTGGTTCAAAAAAGGTTTGGATAAGTTCTTGGAGGAGAAGTCCATTAACAGCTATTAATCAAGTTTACTTAGGGAATAGCCATTGCTATTAATTGTATCAGTAGCATGGGATCTTCTTAGTGTTTGGGTAATTGCCAGGCTCTTGTGGCCTGGTTTGGCCTCTATTGGAAACAGGATGCTGGGCTTGATGGACCCTTGGTCTGACCCAGCATGGTAATTTCTTATGTTCTTATGTTCTAAGTCAACTTGATTAATAGCAGGTAATGGACTTCACCAAGAACTTATCCAAACCTTTTTAAACCCAGCTACACTAACTGCACTAACCACATCCCCTGCAACAAATTCCGGAGTTTAATTGTGTGTTTAGTGAAAAAGAACTTTTTCTGATTAGTTTTAAATGTGCTACATGCTAACTTCATAGAATGTTCCCTAGTCCTTCTATTATCCAAAAGAGTAATTATCCGATTCACATTTACCCATTCTAGACCTCTCATGATTTTAAACACCTCTATCATATCCCCCCTCAACTGTCTCTTCTCCAAGCTGAACAGTCCTAACCTCTCTAGTCTTTCCTCATAGGGGAGCTGTTCCATCCCCTTTATCATTTTGGTTGCCCTTCTCTGTACCTTCTCCATCGCAACTATCTCTTTTTTGAGATGCGATGATCAGAATCGTACACAGTACTCTAGGTTCAGTCTCACCATGGAGCGATACAGAGGCATTATGTTACACCCCTCGGTCACAGGAGGCTGTGACCACTTCTGCTCACCTCTTTCTTCACCTCCCTAACTCCATGGAGTAGATTAACAGCATCCTCTAGCTACCTACAACCTGCCTACCATTTCCAGGCCTCCCAGGTCGGCACTGACGCCACCGACCATCATCTTGCCATCTGATCTCTCTAGGCATGCGTGTGCACACACAGGCCAGTCTTATCCACATCATGGAGGAAACCTCGGGGGTGTCCCTTACAGATGATATCAGGATCTGTGGATATTTAAACCTGCTGGCCCTCTCCAAAGATGATTTGGCAAAGAGTGACATCCTTGCTATTTTCGCTTCACTTCCTGAGGACCCTGTGATCCAGTTCTGACGTGGACATCTCAGGTCCCCAGACCTCGGGGACCACTCTCTCATCCTGGCTATTTTTTATTTTAGATTTTTATTCCACTTTTCACACTTTTTTCAGTGCTTCAAAGTGGATTACATTCAGGTACTGTAGGTATTTCCCTATCTCCAGAGGGCTTACAATCTATGCTTTAGCATCAGAGACCATAGTAGGCCATCAGAAGAACCATTGGAGCAGTGCCAAGGTTCGTGCTCATCCTGGCTGACTGGCAAACTTAGAATCATGCGCCCAGCAGAAGACTCTTTTTCGAGTTGTCAGGGCACGACAGTCTTCCCAGCAGAGACTGGGTGAGTAGCAGACAAATAGATTCAGGTTGAGTCTATTATATGGCTGAGTTCTTCAGAGTGTCTTCAGGCTCGAAAGAGTGTGATAGGGCATCTGCCTGGAGATTTTTATCGGATGGACGGTAACAGAGCTTGAAATTGAACCTGGAAAAGAACAGAGCCCATCGGGCTTGATGGGCGTTTAGATGCTGGGCATGGCTCAGATGTTCCAGGTTCTTATGATCGGTGAACACAATGAACTTATGTTGTGCACCCTCTAGCCAAGGGCACCATTCTTTGAGGGCCAATTTTATGGCAAGTAACTCGCGATCTCCTATACTCTAGTTCTGCTCCGCAGATGAGAATTTGCAGGAGTAGAAAGAGCATGGGACTGTAGTACCAGAAGCAGTGCATTGACTCAGGACTGCCCCAGCCCCAGTAGTGGAGGTGTCCAATTCCATTTGAAATGGACCATTCGGGTCTGGGTGATGTAGGTAAGACCCTATCTGGAAGGCTTCTTTAAGGCAGTGGAAGACTGTGACGGCTTCCGGAGTCCAATTTCAAATTTCTTGACCCTTACGAGTTAGGGCTGTCAAAGGAGTAGCCAGAGTGTAATAATGAGGGATGAAATGTCAATAGTATTTTAGAAATCCAAGGAAGCACTGGAAGGCTTTAAGACCCATGGGCTGCGGCCAATCCCAGATTCCTTTCAACTTAGCAGGGTCCATAGAAAACCCTCGTTGGGAGATAATATATCCGAGGAAGAGTAGGCTGGATTTCCTGAACAAGCATTTGTCCAATTTTGCAAACAAGTGATTTTCACGAAGTCATTGGAAGACGGTATAGACATCAGTGTGGTGTGTGGCCAGGTCTTTAGAAAAGACAAGGATATCATCCAGGTAGGCTACAACCTTGGTATACAGCAAAACTCTGAAAATTGTGTTCATCATTCGTTAGAAAACTGTGGGCGCATTACAGAGGCTGAAAGGCATTGCCAGGTATTCATAATGCCAGTGCCAGGTATTAAAAGCAGTCCTCCAAATGTTGTAGGGATGGATATGCACCAAGTTATACGCTCCACATAGGTCCAATTTTGTGAATATAGATGCTCCCTGTAGACAATCGAATAATTCTGAGATCAGTGGCAGAGGATACTTGTCTTTGTGAGTGATGGCGTTTAGGCCTCGATAGTCAATATACGGCCTAAGTGACCCATCTTTCTTGGTCACAAAAAAGAATCCCACCCCAGCAGGAGAAGTTGAAGGGCAGATGAATCCCTTTGTAAGGTTTTCTTGGATGTACTCCGTCATAGTCTTTGTCTCGGGTAGAGACAGAGGGTAGGTACATCCTCGGGGAGGCATGGTCCCTGGAAGAAGATCAATTGGACAATAGAACCTCTGAAGAGGTGGAAGAAGGTCTGCTTTTTGATTGGAAAACACATCTTCAAAATCTGCGTAAGGAGCAGGTATACCAGAAGAAGTGGTAACCAAAGAAACCACGGATGGCGGTATCACTTTCTGAAGATAGGACTGGTGGCAGGCTGGTCCCCACTCCTCCAGTTGCAATGAGCCCCAATTAAATTGGGGAGAGTGCTTTTGTAGCCAGGGGAGTCTGAGGACTACCGGATGGATAGATTTCTCCAGTACTAACAGTTCAAGTTCTTCTGTATGTAGGGCACCAGTGAGCAGCTGGACTGGTTCCATGGTAAGGAAGATTCGGCCAGGTAACAGCTCTCCATAAATAGATGCTATACACAAGGAGGTCTCTAGCGAATGGGTCTTTATACCCAGGAGCTGGACAAGATCCTTGAGAATGAAATAACCTCCTGCTCCAGAATCCACCAGAGCAAGGACTGGAATGGACCAGGAATCCCAGATCAAGGTGACCAGTACAGATAATTGAGGGGCCGGAGATGTCGCACCCAAGTTCAGGACACCTACTGAACTTAGGACGGGAAGTTTCCCGGACGGACAGGAAAGTTCTGTAGATGGTGGCCAGGTACTCCGCAATACAGACACAGACTGGTTTGTCTCCACTGGAGGCACTCTTCTGGGGTCAGCCGCCCACCCAACTGTATGGGCTCTTCCATTTTAGCCACAGTAGTGACTCTGCTTGAGGCAGGGCTGGTGGTCGGTGGCGAACAGGATCAAACCCGAGAGGGCTTCTTGGGCATCTGACTCTCCCGGTGATGCCCTTGGAGACAGTGGTCGATTCTGCCTGTCAAGTCTATAAGGTCCTCGAGAGATGAAGGGAGCTCCCTTGCAGCCAGCTCATCCTTCAGCAGTGAGGAAAGTCCATCCATGAAGATAGCTCGTAGGCAGTCCTCCTGCCAGGCGAGCTCTGAAGCCAAAGTCCGAAACTCGATGGTATAGTCAAAGAGACTTTTTTGACCTTGACAAAGATGTAGTAAGCTGGTGCTTGCCATGGCATGCTGCCCGGGATCATCAAAGGTCTGTCGAAAAACAGCTACGAACTGAGACAACCCCCTTAGGAGGGAATCTGACTGTTCCCACAGGGGGGGAAGCCCAAGCCGGGGCCTTCCCTTCAAGACCAGATAGAATGAAGGTGACTTTAGTCAATTCGTCCTGGAAGATGGAGCGAATTGCATATAGCATCCTGGAAGACGGAGTGAATTGCATATAGCATTGATTGATGAACACTCTGCAGAGTCTGGAGTCACCATTGAAGCGTGGGGATGCTGGTAGGGCCAGCAAGGCTCAAGGCATCGATGGTGATGGCTGTGGATGAGGAGGAGCTTCTATGGAAACAGGATTACTGGTGAAGGCATCAAGCCGGGCGTAAAGACGGTCCATGGAGGAGGCAAATGCCTCAAGAAAATGCTGCTGTTCTTGTATCTTGAATACCAGGCCTGGAATGGCCTGGAGGGCACGCGGCTCCACCGAGTCCTTGGCCATTGCAACCTGTTCGTCGGAAGTGGACCCTTGGGCTGAGGTGGGGTTGACGCAACCCATAGGTAAGGTCCCCACCGTCGGCAGGTGGAGTGGGCTATTTGCTGAGGCCACTGGAGCTTCACCTATACCAGCCCTTTGTGTGCCAGAGCCAGCAGAACCTAGATGGGCCTCTCTATATAGTTGTAGTAGGATTTGGTTCAGCCCAGAAAAAGCAGATGAGAGATGGTACAGTCTTACTCTGGAATGGGTAATGTCCTGGAAACTCAAGTGCCAATGGAACGGAGGCAGACAGCGGGCGCTCGAGCAAAGGTAGGCCGAAGCCTGAAGAAACCACGTGCAGGGAGTAAGCAGAAGAGGCATCCAATGGTAGGTTTGAGTCAGGACTGGTGGAGATCCGAAGGCAGTAGCAAGCAAGGCTGAGGTCTGATCACAGAGATAGTCAAGAGCATAGTCAAGCAAAGCTGATGTCTGATTTCGAAGATTGTCAATAGCGTAGTAAAGTGAAGCAGAGGTCTGGGTCTGGAGATAATGGCAACATCAGGCAAAGCAAAGTCAAAGTCTGTGTAGTCAATCCAAGGCATAAGCAGGGTAGGAACAAAGAGACAGGAACCAGGAACAAAGTGGAACAGGAACTCAGGGTTGACACGAATCTCTAGGAAGCAACAAGTACTCGACCAGCGAGGGGACCTGTTGCAAAGGCAACGCTAGGGAGTGGAGCCTGAATCTTAAATACTATGATTAGGTTGACGTCATCATCCAGGGCCACGGCTAGGTTCCCGCCGTGGTCCCTACTTAAGAGTCAGTGATGCGAGCGTGTGCACCTGGGAAGGGGTGCGGAACGAGTAGCAGCGTCTCTCTGTGGGCCATGCGGAAAGGCCCGATGAGCAGTGGAGGCAGGACCAGGGACGCCGTGGACTGTGGCAGAGCTGGCGGCAACAGGGGGAGGCCCAAGGACGAAGCTGATAGCCCACCGCCGCCAGCGATGAGGAACCAGAGGCTGGAGACACTGTAGAAAGGTGAGGGTGCCTTGCCGCAGGTCTGCCATGGATGGCACACATAACACACTAAGCCTTAGATTTGAAATAACAAAACAAGATCCACCAGAAGCACGTGACCCTAACCAATAAGAAAGTATGAAGGGACTACCCAGTAAGAGGCTGATGCTGACATGTAAGTGAAGGATTGCACAGCTGCCAGTTATAAAGACCTGAAAGAAGAGGAATATGCAAATGCTGATGTTTCTTCTCAAATAGGGAACCTGAGGAACATGAAAAATATAATCAGATGGCAGAAGATGCAGCCCTTGTAGAACCAGAATCAAAGTTAAGGAGATCTAAAAGATTAATTAAAGGAAGTTCAACAAAATGGATATGCCACACAATTCAAGAAAAGGATGTATCTGATCCAACTTCATAGAAAGACATTGAGAATATACCTCCTGCCTAAGCAGAAAAAATGCAGCAAAAGAAGAAATAAGACACGGTAAATTGCCAAAAGGAAGGCAAGCTGTAGAATGCCACAGGATTTTTAAAACTAAGTATGATGCAGAGGGAAATGTGCAAAGGTACAAGGCAAGATTGGCAGCCAAAGGATACATGCAAAAATATAGCATTGACTTTCACAAAATATTTGCGCCAGTTGTGAAGCTCACAACCATAAGGGCCCTGCTTAGTGCCACAGCAAGCAAACATTTACAATTTACAATTTACAATTTCTTGACTTGAAAACTGTTTTTCTGCATGGTGCACTTAAAGAAGAAATGTATATATATAGATATATCAACCACCAGGATTTGAAGAACCAGACAAAGAGAGACTGGTATGCAAACTGCACAAATACACATATGGCCTATAGCAAGCTGCTAAGGCATGCGCAGACAAGCTGAGCAAGATGCTGAGAAGCATGGGATTCAAGCAAAGAGAAGATGACCCATGTCTTTATTCTGGACACAAAAATGGAAGATGGATGTACCTTTAAGGGTACTATGAAAAGAATGACAACAATTCAGAAATCATAGACTGCTTAAGCAAAGAAGTGGAAGCCAAGTTGCTGGGAAATGTTAAGTTACTATCTAGGGACTGAGATACAAAAGGATAAAAATGGACTTTACCATTTAAACCAAAGTCAAAAGATCTTGTAGATTTTCTGGGTCCATCTGAAGCCAATGAAATAAGAACATCCATGGAAATAGGCTACTAAAAGGGAGGTGTACATCATAAAAGACTCACTCACACATTGAGACCCTAGAGCTCAGTCTGCCCCTGAGGTTCTTCACGTTGAATGGAGAATTTAAAAAGGTGGAAGGAAGGCCAAACAGGTGTGAGGAATGAAGGGCTGTATTCTCAGAAATGTCCCCCATTCAACGTGAAGGACCCCAGGGGCAGACTGAGCTCCAGGGTCTCAATGCATGGATGAGACTATGGTGCAGGGAAGAGGGTTTTTGATTTGTTAGGAACTGGGGAATATTCTGGGGAAGGGGGAGCCTATTAGGTGGGATAGGCTTCATCTTAACCAGAGTGGAACCAGACTGCTGGCACTAACCTTTTAATAGGAGATAGAACAGCTTTTAAAATAGATGATGGAGGAAATTCAACAGTTGCTCAAAAGTGCATGGTTTGGAATGATGTATCTTTGAAGGATACTAACAAAACAGGGATGTTAAGGCATCTCAATAGAGAGGTTGCAATAAATGCTAAAATAGCCCATGTGCCTTTAACTAAAAGTGCAGACAGAGCAGAAAGATTCCAAATTACCCTGTCCACTAATAAGCTCTAGGCAGGTGTTAATTTCTGAGCGCAAAAATGTGCATATTGGACACACATTTTTTTTTTAATTTCAGGTGAGTAACTAATAGCTTCATCTACATGCATTTTCATGTGATGAGTGCTGTTAGTTTTGCCTCGAGTTGGACATGCGTTGTGGAGGCGCTAATCCACTTATTGCATAAGGGATGTGGATGCGCCTACACAGCCTGCATCCAACTGCGGGTTAAACAGTGCACTCAGCTGAGTGCACTGTATTGCATTGGCCCCTATATCTTTCAATATTTTGTGCATTATCTCCTGAAATCTAAAGTACACCTACTAATTGAAACTTAAATACTGACTATTCTCCTTTACTAAACTTATTTTTGTGAAAAAAAATATTTAAGTATGTATATAATTATCCTTTTTTTAAAGAAAGTTTAGATCTTTTTAGCTCTAAATTCCTGTGTGCTTCTCTGGGTTTGGAAGTTTCATGTTTACCTGTGACTTTTCCTTGTGACCTCTGGGAACATTCATCTGTGTGTTTTTTCTCTGTCTGCTAAGGATTGTGCTTATTTCTAAACTGTATGAGATCTGTGTCTTTTTCTCTGCTTTCAGGACGCCAGATTATGTGTTTGTTAGTATGACAATAACTAAACAAGGGCATCTAAACAGAATAAGGGAAATGAAAACTGTATTCTTAACCATCTCTCATCCATCGTTTTTGTTTATTTTATTTTGTTTTTTTGCTTACTTTTGTGGCTCTGGTACTGCAGCATCATACTTTCACTACATCTATCCAGGTATTTATGATGTGCTGGGATATTTATTCTCTAGGATTGTTAAGTGACAATTGCCTACACATACATTGTAGGCCCAAATCTGAAAATGGCTGATATTCATTTCTAATCTTATGCCACTTCCTTTTTATGCAGTGCCTTAACTCCTGCTAGCCCTTGATTTTAATGTTATATTTTATTATTTCCAGACACCAGCCATCCATGAGAAATACAGTAAATACACTAGAAAAAAAATAAGTTGCTTTCATGCCATTCTTTCTGTTTGTATGCTTTCTTCCCTTCGTTCCTTCCACCCTTGGGCAAACTAGTTTCTGTCTTTTTTGTTTCCAATTTCTTCTTACAGCATGATTCATTCTCCTTACTCTCCTGGGATCTGGTTGAACTGCTGAAAAAATTGTAGGCCCTACCCAAGGAGAGAACAAAGTGTTGATTTTCAGAGCTACAGTAGAATAAACTGTTTGCCAGAGGGGATGGAGCAGAATGGGATGTGAGTTGAGAGAAAAGGAAAGAGGGTACCTTGAAAAGCTGCGTTTCTCTTAAAAACAAAAAACTCTCTAATGAAATAAGTCACTTTGTGAAAGTTAAGCAAGCAATAGAGCAAAAGATTTCCGAAGGAGGAAGTAGAATAAACAGTGCATCTGATGGATCTGCTCTCATATTGTTGCAATTGTGTTATAAATGTACTCAGACCTGGAAATCTAAAATTGACAATGGATCTCTATATGATAATAAGAAATAATAAATATCTCATTATGCTTGTTAGTCAGGGAATATTCTTTTCTAACATTTGCAACATTTAAAAATTGTTCAGAAAGGATAAAAAATGCTGTACTTGCCAATAGCTAGTTAATTGCTTATTACAATTAGAATCTACAATTTGTTTTTAACAATGCAGAGTAATACATACAGTATTGAAAAATCTTCAGAGGGAAAACCATGTTAGTTTGGTGTAGCAAAAAAATGAAAGAATTCGGGTGGCACCTTATAGACCAACCAACTTAATGAAGCATGAGATTTCGAGGAAAGTGTCCACTTCCTCAGATGCATGAAGTGGACATTTTCCTTGAAAGCTCATGCTTCAATAAATTGGCTGGTCTATAAAGTGCCACCTTCTTCCTGTCATTTTTTAAAAATACAGTTTTATTGTCACACAGGGTTTGATTCACTCCCCGTGGCTCTGTATTCGAGAAAACAAAGAGCAGTTGAAAAGAAGGTTTTGCCAAATATCGCCTGTCATAAAGAAAATATATGACTGCTATTTGGTGTGCTCTGAAATCTTCATAAATGTATTATAACTGCTGTAAGAAGATATTTATCCTATAGAGGATGCAGAGTCAGCCTACAGTCTCCATTATAAAATTTGACACTATCCCAATACCGCCCACAAATGATGATTCTCCCCTTATATTCACAGCTATCATTCATCTCAGTGGAAAGTCTCAACCATGATTACATTTACAGTATAACTGCTCATAGAAAGAGTAAATCCAGGTGCCTTCTCTTCTGAATAATTACCTCTCATTGTTTCTTATGCAAGGAAGAAATGAACATAAGAACATAAGAAATGTCATGCTGTATGAGACTAAGGTCCCTTGAGTCCAGCAACCTGTTTCCAAAAGTGACCTGTCTGGATTGGAAGCATCCTGCAGATCCCAGAAAGTAGGTCTATTTCCCATTCCTCTTTCTCAGGAATAAGCAATAGCTTTCTTTAGTAGGGATGTGAATCGTTTTAGGACGATTAAAATTATCGTCCGATAATTTTAATATCGTCTTAAACCGTTATGGAACACAATACAATACAGATTCTAACGATTTATCGTTATAAATCGTTAGAATCGTGAGCCGGCACACTAAAACCCCCTAAAACCCACCCCCGACCCTTTAAATTAAATCCCCCACCCTCCCGAACCCCCCCCCCAATAACTTAAATAACCTGCGGGTCCAGCGGCGGTCCGGAACGGCAGCGGTCCGGAACGGGCTCCTGCTCCTGAATCTTGTCGTCTTCAGCCGGCGCCATTTTCCAAAATGGCGCCGAAAAATGGCGGCGGCCATAGACGAAAAAGATTGGACGGCAGGAGGTTCTTCCGGACCCCCGCTGGACTTTTGGCAAGTCTCGTGGGGGTCAGGAGGCCCCCCACAAGCTGGCCAAAAGTTCCTGGAGGTCCAGCGGGGGTCAGGGAGCGATTTCCCGCCGCAAATCGTTTTCGTACGGAAAATGGCGCCGGCAGGAGATCGACTGCAGGAGGTCGTTCAGCGAGGGTTCCGGCGCCTCGCTGAACGACCTCCTGCAGTCGATCTCCTGCCGGCGCCATTTTCCGTACGAAAACGATTCGCGGCGGGAAATCGCTCCCTGACCCCCGCTGGACCTCCAGGAACTTTTGGCCAGCTTGTGGGGGGCCTCCTGACCCCCACGAGACTTGCCAAAAGTCCAGCGGGGGTCCGGAAGGACCTCCTGCCGTCCAATCTTTTTCGTCTATGGCCGCCGCCATTTTTCGGCGCCATTTTGGAAAATGGCGCCGGCTGAAGACGACAAGATTCAGGAGCAGGAGCCCGTTCCGGACCGCTGCCGTTCCGGACCGCCGCTGGACCCGCAGGTTATTTAAGTTATTTGGGGGGGGTTCGGGAGGGTGGGGGATTTAATTTAAAGGGTCGGGGGTGGGTTTTAGGGGGTTTTAATGTGCCGGTTTTTCGATTTTTCGATTTTTAACGACCCGCAGGTTATTTAAGTTATTTGGGGGGGGGTTCGGGAGGGTGGGGGATTTAATTTAAAGGGTCGGGGGTGGGTTTTAGGGGGTTTTAATGTGCCGGTTTTTCGATTTTTCGATTTTTCGATTTTTAACGATTTTTAACGATTTTTCACGATATTTTACCCCCCCAAACGGCAACAATACGATTCCCTCCCCCTCCCAGCCGAAATCGATCGTTAAGACGATCGAGGACACGATTCACATCCCTATTCTTTAGTCTACCTGGCTAATAACTGGTTATGGCTTTTCAACTTCTCCATACCCTTTTTAAACCCTGCTACGCTTGTGGCCTTGACCATGTCCTCTGGCAACAGATTCCACAGCTTGATAGTAGGGGTGTGCATTCGTTTTGAACTTAAATGGAAAACGCAACTTATTTTTTTTTTTAACTTAAAAAAATGATGCAGCGTAAATGATCGGATTTCCAACTTATTCAACATAGCTATGTTGAATACGTTGGAAATCGCGATTGTTGATCTAAATAAAAATTTAAACCCCTCACCCTCCTTAATTCCCCCCCCAAGACTTACCAAAACTCCCCAAGCTGGCCAAAAGTTCCGTGAGGGTCCGGGAGCGGACGCGTGGGGAATCACGTGACGTCCGCATCACTCCGACGTCACGTGGTCCATCGCGGTTCCGCTCCCGGACCCCTCGTTGGACCCAAACGGCACTTTTGGCCAGCTTGGAGGGGCCTCCTGACCCCCCCCAAGCTGGCCAAAAGTGCCTTTTGGGCCCAACGAGGGGTCCCGGAGTGAACCCGAGGGGAATCACGTGACGTCGGCGTGACGCGGCGTGATGCGGCGTCATGCCGACGCGGCGTGACGGCGTGACGTGGCCTTCCAAGAATATAGTCAACTGAGTTTGTTTCTTACGTTTGGCAAGTGTTGTCAGTCATTTTGATCCTACTCAGTACGGAGCCCTGTTATCATACACTGACAGTATTTTAGGAGCTTTTAAGGATTACGAAGGTTGGGCCTGGCTCAATTATGATGAAAAGTTCCGGGACAAAATGGCTGGGAATAAATTTATGTCTTGGGGATCGCAAGACATTAATCTGTGGTTAACACAGATGATGAATAAGGGAGCGAGCGCTAGCAGAAGCGGGGGAGTGGGTGGGGGGGGGGGGTTTAGCGCTAGTACAGCGGGTTATGCAGTTGGGGGAAACAAGGGTGCTTCTTTTTGAGGTCCCAGAAGTTTTCGCAAGCTCGAGCCAGGTATTAAAATCACTGGGAGCGGGTCAGACCTCTGCTGGAGGTTTAACAAGCTCACATGCTTGCTCCCTGAATGCAAATTCAGGCATGCCTGTGCTACATGCAGAGGCACGCATTCAGCCATTAAATGCCCACAAGGGCAGGGTGCAGTCGTTACCAAGCGTGCTAAGTTATGAAGTATTATACCAGAAGGCAGAGTCTCCCATTGTGCTTGCAGCTTTAGTAGAGGGTTTGAGGTCTTATCCAGACTCAGCAGTTGTTTCTTTGTTGACCGGGGGATTTAGTTTTGGTTTTATTAGGCCATACGAAGGCCTGGGGATTGGAGGGAGGGTGAGGAATTCTAGATCAGTGTACAGAATGGCGGATATAGCGCGTGACAAATTACAGACTGAAATTCAATTAGGCTGTTTGCCGTTCGGCCTTTTGATCAAATGCACTTATTGCTATTGGCAGTTATCCCCAAGAAGGTGCAGGGTAAGTTTAAGTTGATCCTCAATTTGTGATATCCCAAAGGATCATAGGTTAACGACTTTATACCCAGGAACGAGTGTATGGTGAAAGATGCCTCTTTTGATGAAGCCATCTCTTTGGTGCGCAGAGCGGGGCCCGGGGCTTTGTTAGCCAAGGCAGACATCGAATCTGCATTCTGATTATTACCAATTCATCCATTGTGTTTCCCTCTATTGGGGTTTTATTTTGATGGTGGTTACTTTGTTGATCGCTGTCTGCCCATGGGTTGCGCAATTTCGTACGCTTTATTCGAGGTCTTCTGCACTTTCATCCACTGGGCTACGATGCAGTACAATGATTGCGAAGATTCATTACATTATTTAGACGATTTCTTGTTCGTGGGGCCTAGTGAGTCAGGTGTTTGTCAGCGTCAGCTAAACGGTTTCTTGGCAGTGGCTAAGTCTTTCGAGGTGCCTATTGCACATGACAAAATGGAAGGGCCTGTTACTAAGTTGACATTTCTAGGAATTGAATTGGATTCTGTGGAGATGGTGTCAAAGTTACCGTATGAGAAGGTGGTCCAGTTGAGGGACTTAGTTAGGTTGGTCCGAGGATCGGTGAAAGTGACTTTGAAGCAGATGCAATCTTTAATTGGCTCCCTTAACTTTGCATGTCGGGTAATACCGATGGGGCGGGCGTTCATTCGTAGACTGACACCTAGAAAAGTGGGAGTAAGGGCAGGGCATCATTTCATTCGGGTTATGCAGGCAGTGAGGGCCGAGCTGGGGGTTTGGGAGGGTTTCTTAAATTCCTTTAATGGAGTTTGCATGATGCAGGAGGAAGAGATTTTGAATGAGGACTTGGACCTGCATTCAGATGCTGCTGGGGCGACCAGTTTCGGCTTATATTTTTGGTTGCAGTGGTGTGCGGAGTGGTGGCCGGAGCAGTGGGTATCTGACGAGTTAATGAGGAACATCACATTCCTGGAGCTTTTCCCAATCATAGTGGCCTTGACCATTTGGGGTATGGGGTTGCGCAATAAAAAAGTAGTGTGGTGGTGCGATAATTTAGGGGTGGTTCAAGTAGTTAACAAGCAGGCTGCAAAGTGCCCTATGGTGTCGGCCTTGCTGAGGGATATGGTATTTTTATGCTTGAGATGGAATGTTACCATACGAGCAAGACATGTGCCAGGGAACTTGAGCTTGATTGCGGATGCTCTTTCTCATTTCAAGTGGGACATCTTCAGGGCAGAGGCTTCTTACGCGAGTTTGCAGGGAGAGAATTTCCCAGAGCATCTTTGGCAACTCAGCATGATGAAACGTGGAACTTGATCCGTCAATTACTGGCACCAGCGACGTGGAGATCTTACATGGTGGGAAGAGGAGCTGTGTCTCTTTTTTTGCTATCTTTGGGATGGAATGAGGGCGGCGCGTGAAGGCGATGTGGTCCAGTTTATCTTGTGGGCTAAAGGGGCAGGTTACTCATTAGCATCGGTCCGGTGTCAATTGGCGGGTTTCACATTTTCTCAGAAACTGAGGGGTTGGGGAAATCCGACTAGCAGTTTTTTAGTGAGAAGGATATTAGAAGGCTGGAGCTGAGGGTATGTGGTGCGTAAGGATAAACGGAGGCCGATACGGTATGCTGACTTGTTAAGAATAGCCAAGCATTTGACAGTAGTGTGTCGGTCGGGATATGAGATATTGTTGTTCAGACTAGCATTTTCTTTGGCATTTTTTGGAGCCTTAAGGATCAGTGAATTGGTTACCAGATCTAATGTGTGCAGAGACGGATCTGGCTTGCTGGCTCAGGATGTGCGGGTTTATGAGCATCGAGTGACAATGCACATTAGGAAATCCAAGACAGACCAAAAAGGAAAAGGAGCTTGGATTTCCCTGGTGCGAGCCCGTGATGAGCTTGCGTGTCCAGTAAGGACCGCTCAAGCTTTTGTATGGGTAAGGTCCAAAATTGGGGGGGCGCTTCTTGGTACACGAGGATGGTTTACCGTTAACCATTTACCAATGTTCTCGTGTGTTTCAATGCGCGGTTGGAAGTTTAGGGTGGGAGGTGGGGTGGTACTCACCGCATTCATTTAGGATAGGAGCGGCAATGACAGCGGCAGAGTTGAGGTGGTCGGTGTACCGGATTCAGGCATTCGGACGTTAGAAGTCGGAGGTATTTCGGACTTATGTGCAGAAGTAGTATGTCGGGAGAGATGGGAGTGAAGGGATTCTGTGCATTTTGGCTAATGCAATTCTTTGCCTTGCAGACACGGAAGGGGTGGCATCTAATTGAGAATGTGCCTGGGTCGTGGGTCATTCTTTTGTCCATCGTGCACAGCGGAGAGCTGTGAAGAGGCCTTATGGTGAAAACTTGAATTTAAACTCCAGCAAGTGGATCGTGCGTTGGTTTGGCAAAGGAGGCATGCGATGGGGGGACTTGCTTGCTTTTCTCCATGGCAAAATACAAATATGGGGCATTCCAAATTTGCAGGGAATTAGTGGCAATTATGTGCAAAGATTTGGCAACTATTATAAATAGCATGCTGGGTACGAAAGTGGGTTGGTCCGATGTTATACTTTGGATTAGACACCGTAATGAGCCCTTATGGCAGAACGGTGTTAAAAAATTGAATCGCCAACTTGGAAAATGGTTAGTCCAACAGGGCGGTTTTTGGGTAAGACACAAATGGTCAAGGGAGATGTTGGGGGGATTATTTCTTGACGATGGGGTTCATCTTTCTGACATTGGCATGGATTTATTTAATAATGCCCTGGAAGAAGGATTCGAGCAACAATTGTAATTGTAGCTGGCCGCAGTGGGGGAACAAAGGCAAATAGGTTGCCTTTGTTTGTTGTGGAAAACCCGAGCCATAAGTTGTAATGTATTGTTTTGGTTTGTGAAGGACATTGGGGGGTGGGGGGGAATGCTCGTGAGGTTTAGGTCTGCTACACGGGAAGGCCTAAAGAGTGGGGGGGGGACGGACGATGCTCAGGCCACACGCTTACCCTTGCTGATGCCATGGCGGGGTAAGTGATGGGGGGGTGCTGAAGTAGTCTTACCATTGGGACGAGGTGATAAGCGAAGAGGGGCACGATGGAAGAGGAGGTGGGGGGATTAATTTTTGGTGTTATGTATAAGTTGCGGGCTTGGGTTGTGTTTTATAATAAACTGCGGCCTTATTTTAATGCCATGTTGATGTTCATGTGGTTTTTGTAAAGGGAGAGAAGGGGGTGCAAGGGGAGCGGACTGCTGGTCTCGAGTCCCTATGTTAGAGAAGGCAGACTGAGCAAGTCTCAGGCCGCTGAAGATAACCTGGGCACAAGCAGCAGGGAGTGTAGGCAGGGTGGGGGAGGGGGGATTGAGGTAACCAATGGCATTGGCAGCAATTTCAAATTGCTGCATTGCTATTGGTTGACATGTAAGCCAATATAGAGTTTCGGCGCGAGGAAAGGCAGTTGGGTATCAGCAGCGAAGCAAGCTGCAGGTACTGCTTTCCCGCCCTCCCTCCCGATAGTTAAGTTGTGAATAGTGTTTGTTGATGTTTGAAAGTTGCGCATCGCAGTTGAAGCAGAAAACCCGAGCCATAAGTTGTAATGTATTGTTTTGGTTTGTGAAGGACATTAAAGGGGGGGGGGGGAATGCTCGTGTAGTTTGGGGCTGCTATACAGGAAGGCCTAAAGAGCAAGGGGGGGCCGATGCTCAGGCTGCACGCTTACCCTCTCTGGTGCTGTGGCAGGGTAAGTGATGGGTGAGTGCTGAAGTAGTCTTACCATTGGGACGACGAGGTGTTAAGCAAAGAGGGGCACGATGGAGGAGGAGGTGGGGGGGATTAATTTTTGGTGTTATGTATAAGTTGCGGGCTTGGGTTGTGTTTTATAATAAACTGTGGCCTTATTTTAATGCCGTATTGATGTTCATGTGTTTTTTGTAATGGGAGAAGGGGGGGGGGGGTACAAGGGGAGCAGACTGCTGGTCTCGAGTCCCTATGTTATGGAGTTTTTTCATCCCCTTTTCCATTTTTGTTGCTCTCCTCTGAATCTTTACTAGTTCCTCTATGTCTTTTTTGAGATGGGCAACGAGAACTGCGCATAGTACTCAAGATGTGGTCTCACCATGGCTCAATACAGAGGTGATATATTTTCTATTTTATTACCTATTTCTTTTCCGATCATTCCTAATATTTTATTAGCTTTTTTGACCTCTGCAGGGCACTGAGCTAAGAATATCAATGTATTGTCCACAGCAGCTCTGAGGCCCTTTTCCTGGCCATTGACTTTCTCTAATACAGAACCCAGCATTGTGTACCTGTAGTTGAAATTATTTTTCTCTATGTGAATCACTTTGTACTTTAAATTTCACATTAAATTTCATCAGCCATTCAGATGTCCAGTCTCCCAGCCTTGCAAGGTCCTTCAGTAGTTCCTCAAAATCTGCTGCTGTTTTTTTTTGTTTATGAATTTTCCAAAAACATCTCAAGATAATCACTTGAATTGCAAACAAACAGGGTCATTTATTAAATTGCGATAGGCTATCACGTGCATTACGGCGGTATTGTGTACGATACTACCACGCCCCATGCTAAAACGGCCTATTGCAAATTGTGTATGCAAATGGAAAAACTGATATTCAAGTGGGAGGACTTGGAGCGGGATAAATGTAAAGTAGCGGGAGGTAGCGCAGCATGCGATAAGTATCGCACAGTATTGTGGGTCAGTAATGCAGCTAATAGCTACACCTATTTCTTGGCAGTATGGTCCGATCACGAGCATTATCGCGGCCCACAGTATTATCACGGTACTTATTGCATGCGATTAACATTCCAAGCAATCCCAACACACCTTCCAAGCATTCCTGACCAATAAAAATGCCTTTTATTACCAGGTCAACATTCCTAACACCATTTTGTCACTGTCAAGTGTACTTGTACAAATACACTTCATATCTCGCCAGGTTCTTCGCACACGACAAGACATGGAAGAAGGACAACCAAAACAATAGCCAAGGCCACTTTCAAGATGTCTGAGGGAAGTATCAGCAGCACAGGCAGAGGCTCCGCTGCCGCAGGCTCAGTCCCCAGCCCTGTGGCGGGCATACACCCGGTCACGTCCTAGGAGATACAGGGAGCATATTTTTCCAGCACGAACAACCTCTCAACTCTTGGGCAATCCTGGAATAATATGAAGACATCCGAGGCACAAGGTCCCATGCTGTCCCTGGCCTCCATTTCACGGCAAGTGGCTACTTCCAAACCACTGTAGGGGTCGTAGGGGAAATGTCCCAAAGCACATTCTCATGCTGTCTGGACCAGGTCATCAAAGCTGTCACTGACTGCATTAATCAATACATAAAATTTCCTCACAACAGGCAGGACTTGATGGACTTGAACAGAGGTTTCTATGCCTTCGCACACTTTTCAAATGTCATCGCAGCTACTGACGCACTCATGTGGCCACCATTCCACCCCATCAGAGGGAGGAGACGTACCGTAACAGAGTGCTCTTCTATTCCTTCAACATGCAAGTGGTCTATGACGCTAGAATGCGTATCCTGGACATGATGACCAAGGTACTCGGGAGCAGTACCCTCTTTGACAATTTTGAGGCCGGCCTGTAATATGATGCTTAGCTCATAGGTAAGACACACACTTTTCTTTCTCAATTCCATCTCTGCCTATGGGTATGTGGCTAATGGCACCCAAATTGGGGAGGAGGGTTGTGGGGAAGTACACTATCGATGGAATAACAAGTGGCTTGTGTGGTTGTGTATGCAGGTCATTGCCCAAGGGCATGCCTTTTTTGGTCCAGGTTTCAGAGGCCTGCCAAAAAAATGTGTGCAAATAAGACACAGAACCTAAGCAGAGGATCCACTATATATGTAGCACATATATTTTACCTAAAAAGCCCCTATCCTATCCTCCATTTTGGAGCTGTTACAATGGCTCAGATGAATCCGAACCGTGCACTGTTCATACAGCTGGCACTTCACCTTTATGTGTGGGCCATTACTGAGGCATCAGGAAGATAGTCACCAATGGTTTCTGTACAGCCTCACACACCTGTACCACGAGCAGTCTGCACTGCATGTTGCAGGCCTGCCGTATTCCCTGTGTGGGCTCACTAATTGGTTTCTATGCTGCACAGATTGCACAGCTGCCATGGACATTCACTGCACAGCATAACTTATAGCATTAGCTTGTACCACAGGTATCTCACCTCTTATGTTTTGAAGGTTGGCAGGCACCTACACACCAGTAGCCTTTGCTAGGTTAAGAGGGCCTGTCATGCAATTCTTCCAATAGGCACATCAGATGCTGTAGTCATGAACAGATCATCTCCTTTTGGCAACAGCTCGCCTGCACATATAGCGGACAACGACGATGTGAAACGCTCTCAGGCAACACCAATCAGGTTTGAAGGATCAGCAAAGGTACAGGCTCCCTTATACAGTCTTATTGGATGTTGTGGTTAGCCAGTAGGGATGTGCAGAAGGATGCCATACATTGCATTCGTGATTCGGATTCGTCGGGTAGCAGATACGTTGCATTCGGCCATATGGTGCCCCGATGCGTTAATACGGCGATTTCTATTCGTGTCCCAGCTAAAATTAAAATTAACTATAACCCCCCACCCTCCTGACCCCCCACAAGACTTACCAAAACTCCCTGGTGGTCCAGTGGGGGGTCCGGGACCCATCCCCTGCACTCTCACACCCTCGGTGCCGGTTTCATCATGGCGCCAATAGCCTTTGTCACAGGGGCTACCGGTGCCATTGGTCAGCCCCTGTCACATGGTCATCGGCATCATCTTGTGCTCCTACCATGTGACAGGGGCTGACCAATGGCACCGGTAGCCCCTGTGACATTGTATGGGCAAAGGCTATCGGCGCCATTTTGAGTACTGGCATCGAACGGCCGGCGTGCAGTAGGTCGCTCCGGGACCCCTGTTGGATCCCCAGGGACTTTTGGCCAGCTTGGGGGGGCCTCCTGACCCCACAAGACTTGCCAAAAGTCCAGCGGGGGTCCGGGAGCGACCGCCTGCACGTCGGCCGTCCGATGCCAATACTCAAAATGGCGCCGATCACCTTTGCCCTCACTATGTCACAGGTACCAACGGTCGGCCCCTGTCACATAGTGAGGGCAAAGGCAATCTGCTGCCAGTATTCAAAATGGCGCCGATCGCCTTTGCCCTCACTAGGTCACAGGGGCCGACCATCGGTACCTGTGACATAATGAGGGCAAAGGCGATCGGCGCCATTTTGAGTATTGGCATCAGACGGACGACGTGCAGGAGGTCGCTCCCGGATCCCCGCTGGACTTTTGGCAAGTCTTGTGGGGGTCAGGAGGCCCCCCCAAGCCTGCCTAAAGTCCCTGGGGGTCCAACGGGGGTCCCGGAGCGACCTCCTACTCTCCGGCCGTCCGATGCCAGTACTCAAAATGGAGCCGATAGCCTTTGCCCATACTATGTCACAGGGGCTACCGGTGCCATTGGTCAGCCCTTATCACATAGTAGGAGCACAAGATGGCGCTGATGGCCATGTGACAGGGGCTGACCAATGGTACCGGTAGCCCCTGTGACAAAGGCTATCGGCGCCATGATGAAACCGGCACCGAGGGTGTGAGTGTAGGGGATGGTTCCCGGACACCCCCACCCCCCCGCGCTGGACCACCACGGAGATTTGGTAAGTCTTGGGGGGGTTCAGGAGGGTGGGGGGTTTGTTTAAATTTTTATTTAGGTGGCTGTATAATTCGGCGAATATTCGTGTATTCATGGGGAATCGCGATACGTTTCGCTTCCCCACGAATACTACGAATAGTGCAGTATACGTTGCAGATCGCCAATATGGCGAAAATGAATGCACACCCCTATTAGCCAGTCACATCTCCCAGTGAAAGAAAATGAGGCACGTGTGGTATTACACTTGGTGGCCTACCTAGCATGTTGTGGCTTGAGAGGCATCATCTGCGCACCTCATTCTCCCCATCACATGTGGATGCCATAGTGTGATAAGTGTGCTAGTGGCCCACATGGTCACGGACCCTGGAGAGTCACAGCAATTGTGAAATTGCTGAAATTGTGAAATTGCAGTGAAATTGCAGTGAAGTGCAACATGCATGCCAAAGTAAGAAGGGCATAGTTAAATGTTTTACTGCAAGATAGCAATTGTTACACCCTTGTTAAAGGTCTGCAGCAGAAGTAATACCCTCCCCTGTAATTGATGTGCTTTATATCACAAGAGCATTCCTATACCTATTTTACACCTGTGCTTGATCTCTTAAACAGTGAGGAAACTGTAGGATTTATAACAGCATACCACTTTCCTGCATATGTACATCTAGACATCGTCTAACTGCCATGCTTGCAGGTAGAGTCTTCCTATTGCTTCCATTACTTTTAGGGAGATGTAATGAAATGGCAGCATATCCATACTTCACATTCAGGACAGGTGGCCACAGTGCTGCACACATCACTCAGTTTTGGTATCACACCTTCCATGACAGCCTGACTGAAAGTGATGGTGCTACCTGGTGCACTTTGCTGTATGTGCACAGCTCCTTCAAAGGTAGCATTCCGCTTTCTCTATGCATGCACCTCTACATGCAAGAACCCTACTACAGCAAGCTTGCAAATGTATCACAAATGAGGGGCAAAAGGAGAGAGTTTTGCCTGTCTTGATATCATGTAGATGGCATCACCATATTGGCAAACCAACGGGAGGATGCACTTGCAAGTGATTGAAGGTAGGATTGTGACTGTGCTATTGTACACTGTTCACTTGTAATTTCCTATGATCTGAGACATGTCACCATCACAGTATACTTTATAAGCATTCTAACTTCAGCCACATCCATCCTCATTAAATGTTAACATCATACAGGGAAAGGGTTTAAATGCCTTAAACTGCCATGTTACACATAGGCTCACTCTCATCTGCAAATGACAGGTTTCGTCACAGATACTAATGTGGTGCAGCAGTATGCACATATGTTTGTGCCCTCACTATATGCACATTGTTCACCATTTACCTACACTTAATACCTGTAACACTGCAGGTATGATCTCAGATGCCCATTACAGCACATTGGCTGAGCACTCTCCTGTCCAAAACACTTTGTACATAGTAACGTTAGGAACATCAGTGCACATATTTGCCTGCTGTGCTTGTTCACAGTCCATGTACCACTTTGTGTATTGCATTCTGTGTTATCCTACTGTCCTCAGCAGAACAGGGTATGAGTGTACTGGCTGGCTCTATAGTAATCGCCACACTGTGCTCCTTGTATAGGCCTACTGCTCCCACAGATATCATGTGGCTGTCATGATTGGTGATGGCCTTTAGGAGTAACCATTTTGACAAACAGGCATTTTGTACTACCTAAGCCCTTCAGGGGGCCATGTCAGAATCTTGCACTAAGTATTGGTGATATATGCCTGTCACAGAAGTGTTACCTGTGGGCAGTTCTACATGATGTTTGTGGAAGAAGGACTCACTCAGACTCATTAGCTGTTATAGGAAGTTGCCACATACCTCTATATTGTTTAATGGCAAACATAGCTGCTACATAGGTCTTGCACATGTGTACGTGGAGGAACTGCAGCATATAGTAACATAAGTGAGTTTGTGACTCCCTGACTCACATGATATGTGTGCCTTGCTCACGCACTGTGTGAAGGTGCTGTAGCATTCACAGGTGCTCCCTTGGGCCTGCATTGCAATACCCCTTAGCGGGTAGTGTGTGTTGCCAAATAGAGCACAGACACCTTCAGAACACCTTTCATGGAGTGGTTATCCTCCGGAAAACGTATGGCTCTCACAAGGCAGCATATGGTCAGCTTTAGGAATTGTCTTCGCCCTTGAAGTGCTCATTTTCTCCAAGTACAGTGACAGTTTATATGTACTGTTCATAAAGGTTCTGACTTGGGCAAGTGGCCATGGTCACACATCCAGTATGGTTACATTTGGTTGTTGTTCTCACTGTGCCCTGCCTCCACATCAAGGTTTTGCCAACAATGATTTGGAGTAGGCCGAATAATGCAGTCATCATTATGGGGAGTGCTGCCTACCCCCAACTAGGTCAGCCACAGACCCTTGGAAAGTTATGGAGGGAGATTGTGTTGCTTAAAAAATTGCCCAGTGACTGTATGAATGCTGTGATTCATGGAATAGGCACTATAAAGGATTATATAATGCTATGCCTATTGGGCAGATTCTAATGAGTGCTTACCATCATGGAGCTGTATACACTGCATGTACTGACAAACTTGGTGCATGGGTTGGGTGTGTGTGTGTGTGTGGTATCAGATGCTTGGTTTGCCACATGACACAGGCATTGGGAACATTCTATTACAGCGTCCCTTTTTTCTGTCACTGTTCTCTTTTACCTGCTCTCTGTATGTGATATCATGCACAGTTCACATTCAGGTACACAGTACAGACCCCCTTTTTTCTACCTCCCTCAGTGCTGTGTAGACACACAAACAGTACACCTACCGTCTTTTACCCATTTGAACAAAAATACCTTCTCTGTGCAAAGACAGATGTGGTGCACCTATATCTGCCTATAAAGGGAGGGGCCACAGTTTCCTAAACACTGTAGGAGCTTCACTTGTACAGTAAGCAAATGTTCAGGTTCACTACACTGTATACTTGGTGACTCTTGCAACACACTGTCAGCTGCTGTGTGACAAGGATGATTCATTGAGTACTGTGTGGTACGGAATCTGCACTGATGCAGAGCACAGGACAAAGAGGGGTGCAGCTGGTGCTGTTGACCAGACACACTTACGCAGATGGCCTGTAGTTGTGTGGCTTTGGGATCTGCATGTTACTTGTAAGGTCAGCCTTACCTTACACGTATAATAATGATGCATCTCTACCTGGGTACCATCAAGATAGCGCAAGAGAACATTGTAGAAATAACATCTTTGTGTATCTTTTCTCATTCCAAATCACATGTAATCTTCACTGATATGACTGTGTTGTTTGTACATCTCACTGTGCATGTAAGACTGGCCCCAAGACCCTAGTCCACCACCAAAGCCTCAACTCAAGTTACTAGATTACCCTTCTGTAGATGGCAATTATGTGTGCCACCCCCAAGGTGCTCACTCTCTCTCTCTTTCTCTCTCACTCAGTCACTCACTCAAATATGCAAATTTTGTTTTGCCATATTGCACTGCTTAACACCAGGAAAAAAGGAGTAGTTATTTCTGGTGTTAAAAGTGTGCGTTATGCTGCATTAATGCCATCACATGCTGTGTTAATGCCCCTCATTTTCATAGACCTCGCTCAAACTTCTCCCCTTTGAATAAATTTTAAAAATTTGCATTCGTGTCACACGATGCAATAAATAACACATACGTTATGGCGTTATTGCCGGCATTAAGGCCCTGACGCCCGAGATAACTGCCTAACGTATTTTGATGAATGACCCTGTTTGTTAGCCTCCCTTATTACTATTAGCATTACTGTCTGTTTATTCTGGCCAAATGGATGACATCACACCCCCACTGCTAATCTAGTCCCCTTCTCAAATGAAATTTCTATCCATTAAGCCAGTACAATACATTTTGTTTCCTGTTGAACTTTTATCCTATTCGGCTCTGTGCCCTCTTTAACATATAGTGCCGCCCCTTCACCAATTTAGTCCATCCATGATATCACAAAGTCCTATTGGTTATTCTCTTTCCACCAGGTCTATGAGATATCAATTTTATCTACCTCTTCATTCAGTGTTATATACATTTGAACTCTTCCATCTTATTTTTTAGACTTTTAGCATTTGTATACAGACATTTCAAAGTGTCTGTTTTACCAACCTGCTTATCAATGGGCATGGGGTAATATGGAATCTTTCTGCTCTGTCTGCTATTTGTGTAAAGTCACATGGGCTATTTAAAATGTATTGCAACCTCTCTATTGGGATACCCCAACATCCTTGTTTTCTTAGCATTCTTCAAAGATATAGTATTCCAAACTATTTATTTAGTTGCACTGTAATTCTCTGTCACTAGCACCTTTAGATATTGCACTTCCTGCATGTAAATTGTAAGAGAAGTTATATTTTTAGTTTCCTTGCTAGCAGTCATTTTCTGTGGTGAGTCCTGTTTTGGCTTTTTGACACAGTAAGATTTTGCAAAAGCCATTTCTATTTTGCCCTATTTTCTACTGGTCTTGACTATTATCTCTTTAGTTAACTATTTGGAAGAGACAGCAATTTTATTTGCAAGGTTTACTAAATTTTGGTCAGTTCCTCAGAAAGCAGATCGCTCATATTTATCTGGCAATAAGCTCTCTAGTGTCCCCCTAAATAGTTTGCTTCTAATTTCATTCTGTAGCTCAGTATTTTTTTTTCTGTATTAAAATGGTAAAAGATGCTTCTTTGGGAGTACTAAAGCACAGCAGAAGCCAAGATATACGTGCTACCTTTTTATGGACTTCAAAGATTTGTGAGTAAACATTTTGCTGTTTGCTTCACATGCAAGAACTCCCACATTTTGCATTTTGAAGTCTTATTAATCAGCAATAAATCATCGATGGCAATATTCTGTGAAACTCAGAGGTGTGCAATAACATTATGCACAGGCATAAATATTCATGGGATAGACTTGGATATATCTATATCTATTTATTTATCTAGCTATCTATATCCATATCTGCATATCCATAGAGTGACCTAAATCTCTCTCTATATTTTTTGTGCGACGGGGGAGCAGGGGGAGAAAATTTGACAGCAAGTTGGAGATGGACAGTTGTAATCCAACAAGGTGCTAAGAAAACAAGAAGGAACAGATTAATAGGTGAATGTTAAAAAGCCTCACATGCCAAAAAATATGCACATGTAAAATAACTATTTATTTATTTATTTATTTAGCACTTTTATATACCGATATTCCGGTAACAGAGTACACGCTATTTTAAGATCCGCTACTGATGCACATATATGCACTTATATGAGCAACTGAAAAGAGGGTGGAGTTGGGGCAGGTTAGGGGCATTCTGGGGTGGGGGCCAACATTTACGTGTAAATCCCAATTTTGAAACCAGAGGCCTCAGTGCGTGCTGGCTTGCTAGTCACGTATATTTACTCACTGCTTCTGATAAGGTGTAAGTCTGCAGAAATCACTTTTTAGGAGTAACATGATAAAGTGAGGAGTCTGTGTCAACTGGGGTGAGTGCAGACTGAAGAACCAGAGGGGTCTGGATGACCTTGAGGTAGACCGGGCAACTTGGTGGACTACTTGGCAAAACTGATAATGTCCTTCATGTAAGCATGTTTTAAAATCCGCTTACCTGAATGTGTTAAAGCCGACAAAGATCTAAGGAAGTATTGTGGAGTTAGAAATTAGGAAAAATGATACAGAGGCTCTGGTTGTCCCTATGTGACTGTGGATCACTGCCAAGGGGCACATACATATATACTGCTTGCTTATACACAATAAAATGTTAGTGCTGGTTATTTTACTTAATAAGAAACCATTGCAAGTTGCAGAAAGAAACATTGCTTGCATAAGAATTAAGAGATAGTATATTAGACATACTATTGTTTGTGTTAGCCATATGAAACTGCATTTGTGACATTAATATTACAGTCACTTTCTCCTGATAGAAAAGACATCTCTGCTACCGTCTCAAGTCTTACAATAGACACATAGGAATTGGAATCAGTCTTGTGATGTCCATGAAATAACAAGTCTCACTGAAGTCCATCTATTTATGTACCTAAGGAGAATAGACCATCCAGATTAGAGGCGTAGACCATCCCTGGTTATATACACAGAACTGCAGAGGTTGCAGAAAATAGGAACTACTCATTTATAGTTGACCAGATAGGCCAGAAGAGACTTTCTGTAGTTTAAAATGTACTGTGTTATATGTTTAGTTAAAGTAAATTATTCTGAGATCATACTTTAAATGCTTGTCTTTCATGTGCTTAACAAGAAATACATATTTTCCTTTATATTTAGAGGAGTCATTAAGAAGATACTGCAGTACCCCAAAACAAGAAGTAACTACAGTAAGTTCAGCCAGCTAAAGAATGAGGAAGTATCTTTCAGTGAGAGATGAGGCACATGTGTGCATGTGATATCTAACACGCAACTTATGGACCCTACATATCATAATGGCCAAGAACAGAAAGAACCAATCTATGTTCATGCAGCTAGAAAGCCTTCGACTATAGCCCAGACTTGGCTGTCATCCCATAATTGGACGGTAGCCCAGTATCAGCTCTGCAATTAGGTGTATAAGAGAGGAAGGTCTGGAAGCAGTTCTTTGCATTGAATGGACAACTGACCCAAGACCATCCATGATAATCACAGTGCTCAACATGTTGCCATTTCCTCCACTGAGACCATTCTTTGTAGACATTGCTGAGGTTGAAAAGATGGAGTCATCACTCAGGGAACTGCCAGCTGTAAATATTCTTTTAGACTATGCTCTTAAATGATCTTGTGTATATCTATGCTCTTTCATATAGCACCATATTTGTATGCTCAGTTATATTTGCTAGACTAAGATATAATCTAAATGCTTTGCTGCTACCTTGCTGATTTCATTGCCTATAAGTTTTGGGGAAGTGTTTGCTGTGAGTTATATTACTAATAGCTCTTGTGTAGGAATAATGATCACATATATTCTTTTGCCAATTTCTCTTAGTGTTTGATCCTTATTTCAGCTGGGTCAAATAAGGCACACAACCAACTCCACAGCCACACTACAGGAAGATGTACAAAGTACATTTGTTCGAGTACAGCTTCAAATTAGGAACACATAACCACATATACTCATAGAAGAATTATTGTAAATCTTTTGCACAAGGTGGTGTGCACAATTTAAAATTCCAGCGCATGCCTGCTTGTACGCACGTACGTGTGTATATGAGCATATGTACACTAATTTTAAAATCTACCTTTCAGGAAGCATGATTATATGACAGCACAATCCACTGGATAACCAGGATAAGATGCCTGAGAATACGAGCAGTTTGATGCTGGCAGATTAATAGCTGCTGAGTACCATCCAACGGGATGATAACAAGAAAACAAGGGGCATATAAAGCAGTATGACCTAGCAAAAATGCAGGACCCAGGATAGCGGAGAAGGAATCAAGATTTCAGTGCTCCATAAACCAATTAAGTAGATACCAGCAGGTTTTTCATAGATACCATCTAGCAAGGTCATGGGTCTTGAGTGCCAGATGTTCATGCCACAGTCTTACTAGTTTTGATAGCTATTTATATTATTAATACAAAACTTGGTAAGACATGGCAGGGGGGGGGGGGGTCTGGATGTTGGAATACATTTGGGAACTTTCATATTCATTTACCCAGGAGAGTGGAGAGCCACATAGGAAGAAATCAAACTAATTTAGATAAGGATCAATATCCTACAAGTGATCACGTTTTTATGGCTGGCAACCTGGCAGTTATAATCAGTCACTACTTGTGACCTGCTCCAAACACCTGACAATTTGCTTGAAAACAGCCTGGCCAAGCACTTGCAGCGACAGTGTTTCCACAGATAACAACACAGTTCCCTCCCTATAATTTAAAACAGTCACAATAGCAGAATAATGGAGGGTGGCCAGTATGATGCCAATCTTTATAAAGGGATCCAGAGGGGATCTGGGAAACTATAGATCAGGGAGCCTGAAGTCTGTGCCAGGCAAAATGGTAGATGTTATTCTTAAAAACAAAATTACTGATCACATAAATAGACATGGTTTAATGGGGGAAAGTCAGAATGGTTTTTCAAAGGGAAGTCTTGCCTTCCCAGTTTACTAGATTTCTTTGAGGGTGTAAATAAACATGCAGGTAAAGGTGAGCCAGTGCATAGTGTATTTAGATTTTCAGAAGACATTTGATAAAGTCCTCAAGAGAGACTCCTTGAGAAATTGGGAGATCATGGGATCAGAGGCAGTGTCCTGTTGTGCACTGGAAAATGGATAAAAGACAGGAAACAGAGGGTAGGGTTAAATGGTCAATTTTCCAAATGGAGAAAGGTCATTAGTGGAATGCTCCAATGATTTGTATTGGGATTTTTGCTATTTAGCATATTCATAAATAATTTGGAGAAAGGAATGACAAGTGAAGTGACCAAATTTGCAGATGACACAAAATTATTTTGTCATTAAAACAACAATGGATTGTGAAGAACTGCAGAAGGATCTTGTGAGATGAGGAGAATGGGCTTCTAAATGGCAGATGCAATTTAATATAGACAAGTGCAAAGTAATGCACGTAGGGATAACTAAACCCAAATATAGATACACAATACTGGGATCCATGTTAGGAGTATTCACCCATGTTAGGAGTCATTCTTGTGGGCAATACTGTACATTGAAATCTTTGGCTCAGTGTATGATGGTAGTCAAAAAGGAAAAAAGAATGTTAAGAATTAGAAAGGAATAGAGAACAAAACTGGAAATATCATAAGACCTTTGTACAGATCCATGGTGCCACTGCATCTTGAGTATTGTATGCAGTTCTGGTCGCCCACCTCAAGAAAGACATAGTGGACATGGAAAAGATACCGAAATGGTGGCAAAAATGACAGAGTGAATGAAAAAGCTCTCTTATGAAGGAAAAGTAAACTGATTAGGGCTCTTTAGGTTGGAGTGAGGCAGGAGCTGATGATGGTGAAGGAGAGCAGGCAACATTGACAGTGCAAGAACAGAGGATGAGTAAATCCTCTGCCTCAGTTTCTCAGGGTCCCTCTGCCTCAATTACCACTTCAGTGCCCGCATCATCCTCTCCCAAGGATGCAGACAGAGGGAAGGGATCATGAAAGAAATCTGTAATTTGGAGGCATTTTCAAATGAGGGAAGACCCATGCTTTGCTCACTGTAATTATTGTGTGAAGGAGATAAGAAAAGGGAAGCAACTGGGCCATTTAAGTAATTCAAGGATGAAGCATCTCTGAAAAAGCAGCATGCCCTTCCATATGCAGCTGAGGATGGTAGTAGCAGTAGTCAGGGGACCCCCATCTGCAAGCCAGAGGACACTATTTGAAAAAGGGACAAGTGTTCCTCAAGCTGCTTCCAGGCCTTCGGCTCCTTCTACCAGTCAGGTGGCAGGCCGGCAGCAGCAGTCCCCAGCTAAACCTAGAAAGTGACACCCCACAATGGAGGAAATGGCACTATCACAGGGAAGGAGGCAGCATTCAAATGGTGACCAATGGCTGAAATGGCACTGTCACAGGGAAGGAGGCAGCATTCAAATGGTGACCAGGAGCATTGGCTAGAAGATTGCTTTGGATGATCATCCCCTGCAAGTAGTGGAGAACGTGGGTTTCATGCATTTGCTACAGGCATTAGCGCCAGACTATAAAGTGCCCTTCAGGACCACTTTCAGTAGAAAGGTCATCCCAAGTTTGTACAGTCATTGCCGTAGTCACATCCAGGCACTTTTGGCGAAGATACAGGGGAGCAGTGTGTATTTCACTAGCGACTTCTAGACAGCTACAAATGCTTCCCATGCCTTCCTCTCACTGATGGCACTGATCTGGTTGAGGAAGGGGCAGGCAACAGCTCCATAGGGGATGGAGCATCAGGGTACAGGTGGGCTTTACTGCACACTCATCTGGTGGACAAGGCCCATACCTCAGTTAATATTTTAGAAGCCTTTAGAAAAATGCTTAAGGGCTGGCAGCTGCATCAGAGAGCCAGAAGTCTAAATCTAGGGTTCTTTGTCACTGACAATGGCTCTAAAATGATAAAGGCATTATCCGACGGGGGATATCAGTGTGTACAATGCTTTGTTCATATTCTGCACCTAGCAGAAAGGGGGGCCCTAGGGCTGGGCTCCAGGAAACCAGAGAATATCTATGTGTATGATTTAATAGACAAGTGCAGAAAAAAAGCTGGGCATTTTCATTGAAGTATGAAGGTGGGCCAGCTTCTCTGTGAAAAGCAGTAGGATTTAGAGATGCCTCACAAGCAACTCATTCAAAATGTGGGCATCCAATGAAATTCCACCTATATGATGCTGCAGAGGGTAATGGAGTAGCAGACACCCCTGCATGATCTGCCTATGGAAATGGAGATGGTGTGCAAGGTCCCCTAGGGCATCATGACTGGGCAGTCATGAGTCAGCTTGTGAAAACCCTGAAGCCATTTAAGGATGCCAAAAGCACCACCTTGGGAGATGCCATCCCCATAGTAAACATCTTTCTGGAAAAGTTGGAGGGCTTTCAACAGAAAAAGGGAATGAGAGCTGAGGTGCTGTGCTTTCTGGAGTCCTTGGAAAATCAGGTGACAGAGAGTTTAGGACCTCTGACCAGAAATCCCACATAGATGCTCGCTACATTATATGATCCCTTTGTGATAGGGGACTTGCTCTTCAGGCCAACAATCTAAAACATAAGAAGATCATACTGACAGAGAAGGTCTGGAACTAGAGCACCATAAGCTAAGTCTGAGGAGAGATGTAGCAGAGGAGGAAACATGGACTCTCTACCTGGGTAACATCAAGCTAAGTTGAGAGAACATTGCACAAATCTCATGTTTGGGTGAGTTTCCTCACTCCGAAGGTCATCAAATCTTCACAAGAGAGCACTGTTCTGTTCGTATGTCTCACTTTGAATGTCAAAGTAGCCTCTAACCCCTACACTAATACTTAAACCTCACCTCGCGTTACTAGGTGGGCCTCCCATAGAGATATAAATACCTATCTGTGTGTGATACAGCTTCGCAAAACTGTGAGCCCAGCTCACTTGGCCAAAAGTCCCGCCCAATATCCTCTCCTTTTTGTCATTTGTATCGCACCATGTGTTATGGTGTTTTCGCACGCGTTAATGGTGCTTTCGCTTGCGTTAAAGGCGTTTTTTGCATGTGAAAACATCATATAGCACTTTGATAAATGACCCTGTTAGATTGTAAGCTCTCTGGAGACAGGGAAATACCTACAGTACCTGAATATAATCTGCTTTAAAGGGTGAAAAGTGGAAAATAAAAATCTAAACAAGCAAAAGAAACAGCAGCTCAAATCTCTGCAACATGCTATCTCTCAGAGGACATGGGACAGATTGGCATCTAGCCAGACCTATCTAGAGTGGCTCAGCACCACCTCGCTTGCCAACCAAGAAGTGTGTTTTTGATAACAGGGGATAATGTGAGTCCTCATCCCTCAAGGCTGCTTCCACACTTGATGGAAAAACAAGTGTTCTTGAAAATCAATCTGCCTTTGCTTGGTTTTCCAGATTTCCCTTGCGATTGGCAGGATGAATAAAAACAATTTGAAAGTCTTGTAGCTGCTCTGCCTATCTGCCTGCCATGCTACAAGTACTAGAAGGGGCCTGCATCCAGCATCCCAACACCGACAGTTGAGCCACACTTCTGCTAATACCATTTTGGTCTGTTTTCTATGGACCGCAACCATCTCTATCCTGTTTGAGGCCCTCAGCTGAACAGCTCGTCTCCATCAGCAGCTGGCTGCGCTGGTCTTCATTTCACCGTCGGCAGCTGGCAGCAGCCATCTTATTTTCTTTGGCCTGGTCTCGGGTGGCGGCTGGCTACGCCGATCTTGTTTTCTTTGGCTCCGCCAGCCTGCTCTCCGTTGATGGCTGACTGCGTCGGTCTTCATTTCTCCGGCAGCGGTGGCTGGCAGCGGACATCTTCTTTTCTTTGGCCTCACCGGCCTGGTCTCTTCATTTCTTCAGTCCGGCGCCCTCAATGACCTGGAGCAGAGGAGGCCACGTGATCAGCTAGTCCAGCCCACCGGGGGAAGCCCGATCCCCCGATAGGCCAATCCATCTCTACTCTCACATGGCCTTCTATTTCAAACGGCCACTAAAACATCGCAGCGCGAACAAAAAGAATGAAACTAATGATATGTTGCATTTGTGGGGGTTTGCCATGCGTTTCGCAGACCCACGAATATAACGAATAGGGACCTATAAGTTGCGGATTGCATATTCATTCAAAACGAATGCACATCCCTACTTGCTGCCATGAACAGATTTTATATCTTGGGGTTCTTAACTTCTTTCTGCCACTATACCTTCCTGGCATATTCCACCTCTTCCACCTTGAGATCTTCTTCCAATCTGGGGAGCTGCTGTGCACCTTTGATATGCGTTTGAAATCTTGCTACCACTCTTTCTGATTTGTGGTCCCTTTATCTGTACCTTGGGATTCTCTCTGCTACATTTTCTGCTTTGTTCCCCTTTCATGGTGCCTTAGGGTGCTGATGCCAGTTGTGGTGCCACTTTGCCTCTCATGATGCCACTATGTGTTCATGTCACTATTGCTGATGTCTGCTTTTTGCACCTTGGGGTGTTCTTCCTCCTCTTGCTGCTTCTTTGCTCCTCTCACGGTGCTTTGGAGAATGCCTGCCAAAGCTGGTACCCCTTTGCAGAGCCTTAGGCTACTATTTATGCCACATTTGGTGCCACTTTGCCACAGTCTAAGTACCTTACAGTTCTTTCCCCCTTCAGATGATTTCTTCCCACAAGTTTTATTAGAATTGCTAAAAAAAAATCATTATTCTGGAGCCCAGAATATCCTGCAATGCTTTTCCCATTGTTTTTTTTAGCAAACGAATAATCAAATGTAACAAATAAACATTTTTTTTTTTTGTTTTGAAACTAATGAAATGAATTTGGGTCCCAACAAAATGAATGAATGAACTGAAACAAAGTTTTTTTCTTCTGCACATCCCTACACTTATAGCTTAGAGGTGATAAAGGGGGGGGGGGGGGGGTGATGAGTGGCTGATGGCTAGGCCAGAAACATATGACTGTCACTCTTTTTTTTTTTTTTATTATAGATGGTGGAAGGATCATGATCAAGACAGTGGGCAATGGGGTTTACCAGAGGATCTTATATTTGTGCATTTGCTGCACCAGCTCTAGGGTGGGGAAAAGGGGAGAGGCAAGGAAGAAGGGTGAAGCTATGTCCTGCAGGAACTGATATAGAGGAGCACAGAAATAGTGGGGAGCTTTAACCAGATTGTGAAGGCTGTGCAGCAGCTCCACCAGAAGCAGGCAGCGTTCAGGGCATCTGTGAATCAGAAAATTCAGGTGTGATGGCTTTCCTCTGCTCCTCATTGAAAAGTCCTGCAGTGTTACTACCTCCTTCCCTGCAAGAAGATCATTCTGCATTTGCACTGTTCTCTCCTATAAGTCTCCCACATCAATTGAAATGTGGTGCTTGTTCTGTTAAACTGCACAGACACAAGTGCAGTCCTTAGCAGGCACTCTGTGCTAACGCATACAGTCCAGGTGTCTGTTTACTTCTCAGGCACCAGCACAGGCACAGTTTACACCAAGTACTCTGTAGTCCAAACACAGCTGGCTTCCTTCTACAGGCAGTCTTTTAAAGTTGCTGCAGTTTGAACAACAAGTGCTGCCATATTCATTCTGCATGCAGTTTTCTAAAGTCTCTGCTGCTTAAACACTAACAACTTTCACCTGCAAGTTGCTTTCCAAAGTCTCTGCAGCTTGAGCAACAACATAGCTGACTCACATGCCTTTTGTGGGCTTTTTTCCTCAGTTTTTCTGTCTCTCCTTCAACCAGCTCCGCACATCATAATTGCTCTTCTGGATGCGCCCCGCGCTGTTATGCAACATAAAGGAAAGATTCTCGTCTTCCTCTTCTTGCCCCAATCGCACACACCTGACTTATTATACCACCTCCCTGATGTCAGTTGCATCAGAGAAGTCCCAGTCCTTCTTCCTCCTAGTACTCCACCTCAAGGACCCTTTTCTATGGGGATCTTCCCCTCTCTTTTGCACAGTAAATGTTAGCCACTGTCCTTCTTCTGGGAAGTTGTTGGCTACTGCTAAGAGGTGTTTCTCTGTCTTTTCCTCCCCCTCTTGTTCTTCTTATGCAGTTTGTAGACTCCATTATATTAGGATGCAGGTACCAGGTGGATTTCTTCCTATCTGATGAAGCACAGATTAGTGGAAGAACAGAAACTCTTTCTGGAGCTCTCTATGAATGTTAAGATGGGTGTGGAATGCCGCCCCCCCCCCCCCCCCCCCCCCCCCTTAATGTCAGGATTGGTTACATCGGACACAAACAGTACAAGCTCTGAAGCTCTTCAAGGATGCTATGGAGGATCTGAGTTAAATAACAGCCACCCTGGGTGAGGTCATCCCCATAGAAAGGATTTCTGGCAGGAACAGAAATTGATGCCAGAAGTATTGGTGTTTGTGGATTCCTTACTGCAGCCAGTGGAAAATCAGCTCAAAGCCCTCACCTGGATGAATACCTAGATGCTAGTCACCTGGATAAAAGTGGGTATCACCCTCCAGTAGGGATGTGCATTCGTTTACAATGCATTGGCAATCCGCAATGTATAGGTCCGCATTTGTTGTATTCGTGGGTTCGCGAAACATATCGCGATCCGCCACAAATACAAACATATCATTAGTTTCATTCTTTTGGCTCACTCGCAGTGATTTCTTAGTGGCCGTTTGAAATAGGAGAATGCCATGTGGGTGTATCCATAGCAAAAAAACAGCCCTTTCCTGTGAGTCATAAGTGACCTCACAGCCCTATCATAGAATGGGTCAGACAGGTTGGCAAGGAGACCAGAATACAACCTATCAGCGCTAAGCATTTTTCTAATGCAACAAATTGCCACTCTCACTCAGTGCTCTGTGCTGCTGTTCCTGATGACCAAGCACTATATATACATTAAGCACGCGGCGTGCCACACACTTTCTTTGCAGGGGTGGAATGAGGAGGTGGTCTGTGGAAGGTGGTTTCACTCAGAGCTAGTCTGAGTGTCTCAAATCTGTATTCAATTGCTAGCTACTTCGATAGAAAAAGATGTTTGTTCGATTTGGCTGCAGTGCCAGCTACTAGCCTTGTTTCTTTTGATTGCAAATGTTTTTATTGATCTGAGACGGTCTCTCTGTGCCACTGAGAGAAGCTGCTAGCACTAGCAGTGGCATTTTGCTGCTTATTTTACCCCCAGGGGTCGGTTGCAAGCAGCATTTTGGTGTTGTGGGTGGGAGATATATTCAATTTGTAGCTAGTTTGATAGAATTGTCCTTGAAAAATATATTTCATCAATTTTGCTGCTGTGCCAAGCCAGGCTTTTTTGTTAACTGCAGTTTTGATTAATTGAACTCACTGTCTCTCTGTGCTCTTTCAATACAAGAAGGCAGTGCACTGGGTATCAGTGACAGTGGGCACTGGGTAGTTTTGAAGACTCACGTATATTGGTATAGCGGTGGTCTGTGAAGCCAAATCTCCAGTGGGACTTTTTTGTAGTTACAAGCTTGGTGTGTGCACACATATTACATTAGTGCATATCAAGGCACTGTGCCTGTGGGCAGGCAGTTTAGCAGACTCATGTATATTGGGACAGCAGTGATCTGTGAAGTCAAATCCCCAGTGGGCCTATTTTGAGGTTACAAGCTTGGTGTGTGCACATACATTACATTAGTGCACATCAAGACACTATGCCTGTGGGCAGGCAGTTTAGCAGACTCACGTATCTTGGGACAGCGGTGGTCTGTGAAGCCAAATCCCCAGTGGGCCTCTTTTGTAGTTACCACTTTGTTGTGTGTACATACATTACATTATTGTACATCAAGGAACTATGCCTATGGGCAGGTAGTTTTAGCAGACTCACATATATTGGGACAGTGGTGGTCTGTGAAGTCAAATCCCCAGTGGGCCTCTTTTGGAAATAATTATTTTAATTGAAGTCCCTAGTAGGCAGTGACATTAAATCCATAATGTCAGAGAAAGCAAGACGTGGTCAGGTACTTGGGACAGGGAGAGGAGACACCTCAAAAGGGAGTGACTGTCCCCCATTAAAGTTAAAAAGGGACCTGTTCCAATCTAAAATCTCTGGAGGGCAGGAAATTCGATCCGGAAAAAAATGAAATCTAAATATGATGCATCGCCACCACCCGTTTCTGACCCTGTACTTTTGGAGGTGAGGGAAGGTGAGGCTGAGTCATGCAAAACAAAATGGCAGCACCCAAAAGCAGCAGTGCGACAGCAGTCTCGACTTAGCGTTGACAATGTAGCACAGGCACTGTTTGCTTCTGATTCCAATGAATAATGATCTTGGTGGGATTCTCATCAGAAATGGAAGAAGTAATAACTGATGAAGGTTTAGGAGGATTCGTTAGTCTAGTCTTAGCCTCCACTTCAGTGCTTCAGGGGAGAGATGAAACTGATGATGAGGTAGAAGAGCAGTCAGCGCAGGCACAGAGTGTGACTGATGCCCCTGGCATTCCTTCTCAGTGTGCACCCACTACTTCAGCTCCAGTGCCAGCATCCACCCCCAAGGCTATACAGAAGGGAGGATCACGAAAGACATCTGCAATCTGGAGCCACTTTAAAATGATGGAGGACCCACATTTTGCTCGGTGTAATTATTGTGGCAGGGCTATTAGCAGAGGCAAGCAAATGGGACATCTATCTAATTTTGGCATGACGCATCATATGAAGAGGCAACACCCAACAACAGTACTGCCATCTGGGGATGGCAGCAGTACCAGCCAGGGGACCCCTTTTTCCAGGCTGCGTAAAGTGGTTGAAAAGGAGCAGAGTCACCCCACATCCTCAGCCCCTTCTAGCAGTCGGGTGGCAGGCCAGCAGCCCCCTGCCATGTGGCAGAAGCGACAACCCACCATGGAGGAAATGGGGTGGAGTGCGGTAACGCTATCCCGGGGTAGGAGGCAGGCAGCCTCAAAAGTTGTAACCAGGAGCATTGGGGAAATGATTGCCCTTGATGACCAGCCCTTGCAGATAGGGAGAATGTGGGTTTCAAGCATTTTCTGAAGGTCATAGTTCCAAATTACAAAGTCCCCTACAGAGCCACATTTAGCAGAAAGGTCATCCCCAGCCTGTACAAGCAGTGTCGCAATCGCATCCAAGTGCTGCTAGCTAAGGCAGAGGTGAGTGTGCATTTCACCTGTGATATCTGGACCGCCATGAATACTGTACATTCTTACCTCTCCCTGACAGCACACTGGTGGGACCTGGCTCACGCAGAGACAGGCAGCATCTTTATTAGTGAACAAGTATCAGGGTGGAAGTGGGCTTTACTGCACACCCATCTGACGGACAAGGCCCATACCGCAGCCAATATTCTAGCATGCATCCCTTCTCAACTCTTTTCTATATCAGAAGCTATCATATATCTATATCTTGTGAATTCTATTATAGATTGCAGATAGGAACCGGTACTAGCTCCACAAGGGCAAATGTTTCTAAAACCCTCCAAAGTCTCTCTTCCTTTCCATAAGCCATCTCATACACAGATATTATGAGTTCTCATTCCAGACTGTATATAGGAACCAGTATTCGCCTATGGCTCCTTTTCCTGAATATACTGAAGGCTCTCTGTTGCATAGTAGCCATTACAGATATCTATAATTGTGAGTGTAACATCTATTATTGGTTATGTATCCAGCATACCCTGTCTACTCACTACCTATAGTCTCTCTCTACAGCTCAGCAACCCAGAGATCACAATTCCAGTATCAGAGGGACTTCAGCCCTGCCGGGCACATCAGCTCACTGCTGCCACCTCTGGTGGTTCTACTGCCTGTCTAATAAAGAACTAGCTGTGTTTGTCTCCTTACTCCAGCCTAGCCGGTGGTCCCTCTCAGGATATCCTCCTGGGGGTGCTGTCATCTGCCATCGGCCCAGGGATTCACCAATTTACATTAAGTGTTTATTCCTTACACTGCCACTCTGTGGGAGCCAACCCACAATAGATTATTAACTCCTCCTATGGAGTATTACACATTGCTAGTTCCTCCCCTTGGGGGGAAGCATCGATAACAGATTGCTGACTCCGCCCTCTTGGCGGCATCATCGATAACAGATTGCTAACTCCTCCCCTCTGGAGGAGCAGATCGCTAACAGATTGCTAACTCCTCCCTCTTCTGGAGGAGATTGCTAACACCTAGCCAAAGTGGCTCAGCAATATCTGTCATTTCCACCAACCAATGTGCCCAGTGAACATGTATTTTCAGTGACAGGGGATATCATGAGCCCTCACCGCTCAAGGCTGGCACCAGAATTGATGGAAACGCTAGTGGTTTTTAAACTAAACCTGCCTTTGCTTGGGTTTCCAAATTTTCCCTGTGAATGGCAAGATGAATAAAACACTGTGCTTGTCTGTCCACTGCCCAGGCCGTACGTCCCTACAAGGGCCTGTCCTCAAATGTTGTGCCTGTCTATCTACTGTCCAGGCCATACATCCCTACAAGGGCCTGACCTCAAACGCTATGCCTGTCCATCCACTGTCCAGGTTGTATGTCCCTACAAGGGCCTGACCTCAAAAGCTGTGCCTGTCTGAGTTTTGTTCTGGTATTTCTAATTTCAGTTTCATGTATTTGTGCATCACTTCTTTCCAGAATATTCTTTTCCTGTTTTGCAACATTTGGAATGTAAGAACATAAAAAGCTGACTTCAGATGTTTGGAGCTTGCGTAGTTCATATGCTAAATAGTTTTCCTGACCATCATAATATGGGCCATGTTCCCGAAATCTTTCTTAGGTTCCAACAGTAATGTTTCTAGTACTATGGGAAACTGGTGGTTGTTGCACTGTAGTTCATCCTCTGTCTTCCCATAGTTTACAGAGGCACTGTGTAAACCACAAAGTCCACATAGGTTGATATTGTAGATTTGGTTGATATTGTAGCGGTTTTCTTATTTCTGAGAGCTCTTCATGTTCCTTTGTCATCAGCTGAAGTACATAAGTACAGTTAATAGCTTCTGGGTATTCACAAATAATCTCCAGATCAGTTCTTGCTTCACAAATGGTAGTCTTTATTACTCTAAAAGCATCCTCTGTTGAATTATCTTTCAGAAATGAAAAAGATGCCATTTTCTCCTGGCAGTGAACCAGTTCAAGAAGAAGTGACAAATCAAACCACAACATACATGCACAAAGGAAATCCTCTTATGCTTTGCCTGTCAGTCCAGGCCTTATGTCCCTAACAGGGTTTGACCTCTAATGCTGTGCTTTTCCATCCAGGCCTTATGTCTCTACGAGGGTTTGACCTCTAAGAACATAAGAACATGCCATACTGGTTCAGACCAAGGGTCCATCAAGCCCAGCATTCTGTTTCCAACAGTGGCCAATCCAGGCCATAAGAACCTGGCAAGTACCCAAAAACTAAGTCTATTCCATGTTACCGTTGCTAGTAATAGCGGTGGTTATTATCTAAGTCAACTTAATTAATAGCAGGTAATGGACTTCTCCTCCAAGAACTTATCCAATCCTTTTTTAAGCACAGCTACACTAACTGCACCAACCACACCTTCTGGCAACAAATTCTAGACTATAATTTTGCGCTGAGTGAAAAAGAACTTTCTCCGATTAGTTTTAAACGTGCAACATGCTAACTTCATGGAGTGCCCCTTAGTCTTTCTATTATCCAAAAGAGTAAATGTGCCTGTACGTCCAGGCTTTACATCTCTGTGAGGGTTTGACCTCGAATGCTGTGCCTGTCTGTCCAGGCCTTATGTCCCTAAAAGTTTGACCTCCAATGTTGTGCCTGTCCATCCAGGAGCCATTTCCTGATCAAAGGAAAGGGAATTCTCCCTGGGGTAGCCAGCCAGCCTATCTCTTAGTACCTGTTGACCCATGTTAAACTGCTGTTCACAGTTCGACCTCTTCCACATCGCCACGCTTTGAAGGCTCGTGTTCCGCTCTAGGGGCCAACCCATTCTAGGTAGCCCTTTCTTGCACAAAGGAAAGGGAACTCTCCCCGGGGCCAGACTGTCTTGCCCCTATGAAAACCACAGGGACCTGACTACCTCGGCTCTGCCAGCCTGCATTTCCCCTATCAAAACCACAGGGACCAGACTACCTCCACTCTGCCAGCCTGTCTTGCCTCTATCAACTTTCTGCCACTCTGCCTTGCTTCCGTACACCAGATGACTCACTCAACTCCTTGTGGTGTTCTTGCCACTATCATGGTTCCTCAGTGTGTTGGTGCTAGTCTTTCTGCTTGCTATGTTCCCCCTTCATTGTGCTATTGGATGTTGATGCCACTGTTCTTGCCACTTTGCCTGTCGAGCTGCCTTCGAGGGTTTATGCGTATGTTATCGGTGCTCTCTTTTGAAGCTGTGGTGTGTTTTTGACACTCTCGCTGCTCCTTTGCACCTCTGTTAAAGCACTCTTGCCACTCTTGTTACCCCTTTCCCCCTTTAAAGTGCCTTAGGCTATTCATGCCACTTAGGTGCCACTGTACCACAGTCTAAGTACCTTGGAGCTCTTTTCTCATTCTGATGGTAGTTCCCCAGAAGTTACATCAGAATTGATAAGAAAACTCCAATTCTGCAGCCAAAAATAGTCTGCAAATACTTCCCCCATTGACTTTAATAGGAAATCAGAAAATGAATAAAACATATCAATGAATTGGTTTCCCTCCCTATGAAATGAATGCAAAGGATTTGGGTCCTGGCAAAACGAATACCGAATAGCAACACATTTTTTCCTTCTGCACATCCCTGCCCTCCAGTCTGGCACCCTGACTTACTGAATTGAGAAAATGGTGGCTAGGGAGCAAATATGGGAGCACCAGAGGCAGAGTGGCAGTGAGAATGCAGCGCAGGAAGAAGTCTCCCCAAGTAGCACTGTTAGAATTCCCCCACCCGGAGGCAACCACAAAATGGTCTCTCCTGCAACAGGTCATTGCTTCAGAGATTTGCAGCAGAGACCTGTGTCACCCCCTCCCCCTCCTTTCTCAGCAAAGGAGACCCCTTCACAAATTGCTGTGAAATGGTACCTTGGAGGGCCCTTAGAGGTCATAGACACAGAGCCATAGAAATACCAGGCACATAAGCCTTCGGTCTGGTTGGACTTTGCCAAGGTTGTCCAGTCTTTCCTTTCTTTTTCTTTCCACCAACCAGTGTTCCTTTTTTATTATTTACTTTTTATTAAATTTTTCATATTTAACAGAAGTACACTTGTAACAGAAATCTGACAATGATTAATATTACATTTGTACAGGATCAAATTAACCTAAAGAATTTTTTTCAATCTTTGTCAACCTTTATGAGTACAATGCAAGGGGGGAACAATTTTGTATATGAGCAAAATAATAATAGGAAATGTTAAAGTCCAATATAGAGCCTGAAACAAACCCTTACAACTAAATTAAGCTGTACCCCATCGAAAGGATTTTAGGAATGAGAGTCTAGGAATGTCCTCAATTGAGAAGGTTCAAAGAATATATACCTGGAGTCCTGATACCTAATCAGACACTTACAAGGGTATCTTAAATCAAATTTTGCAGATCTATTTATAACTTCATCTTTCATTTGCAAGAATTTCCTCCGACGGTCCTGGGTTATTCTAGTGATGTGTGGGAAGACCCATACTTTCTGACCATAATAAAGATATTGGCGATTGCGAAAGAAGAACCTCAGCACAGAATTCCTCTCAGACAGAAATCAAAAGATACCAAGAAGGTAGCATATTCCTGAATATTCATTTTTTGTAATAATTCCATCGATTGTCTGCTATTCATTGATGAGCAAGGATCAGAACTTTGTGAGCCTTTAGAGACCCCTCTTTCAGATTTAAACAGGTAATAAGCTCTGGTTATAACAGGAAGAGCCTCCTCTGGGAATTTAAGAGTTTGTTTTAAGTAACTCCTAAATAATTCTTTAGCAGATATCATCTTAATACAAGGGAAATTTAATATTCTCAAATTTAACACCCTCATATTATTTTCAACATTTTCCAATTTTTTTGAAGAAATTGAAGCTGACTGGGCCAAATTATGTTGTACCGATTCCATTCTTGCAATCTTTATATCCATTTCAGTAACTTTAGTTTCCATAGGTTTAATTTGCTTCTCAGCAACCAAGACATGTCAATTATTTTCTATCAATGCTTCAGTTAATGAGGATATAGTTTTCTCCACCAAGCCTAATGCATTCCATACGGATTCCAAAGCTATTTCTCTGGGTTTTTCGGTAATTAACTTTAAAGGTAAGCAAACCTAGTCTGTCTCCATTCCTTCCTTCTCAGGGACCTCTCCACTTTCTTTAGCATCAGAAGAAAGTAGTAAAGGAAGCAAGCCCTTGGAATCCACAGTCAGCAGATTCACCGAAGGAGAGTCTAAAAAACTTCCCCTTCTCAGGGCAGTAGTGGCAGCGGTTGCTCCTTGCAATAATTCCAAGTTCAATGAACAAGGCGGTGGAGGAGCACATGGCTCGCCAGGGCTCAGCGATATTACTTTGGCCAAGGAAGGTGTTTTTCGCTCTACTTTCACCTCCGCAGTGGCTCTTACATCCAGCATCGCTGGTAAGCGTGCTGCAAAAAAGGACTCTATCTGCTGTTGTTGCATAGGTTCGGTGACCAGAGACGAACTCAAAATCTCCCTCACCTGAGCCTTCCTTTTTGTGTGAGGCATATCAAAAAGAAATACTAAAAATAGAGGAAATTTCAGGATTGCGGCAGAGCCCTTCTTAGCATGTTGTTCAGGTGGCGGCCATCTTGTCCCCCCCACCAACCAGTGTTCCTAGTGAATGGGGATTCTAAATGTCAAGGGACACCATGAGCTCACTTTGGCCATGACTGGTGCCAAACTTGGAGGAAAAGTTTGTCATCCTTAAAGTAAATCATCCAGAATCCGTTAAAGCAGCTGGGGAAGAAAATCACTGCCAAAGTCTTTAATAATTTAAAGAAGTGATTGAGAAAATCCCAGTCGCCAACACTAATACAGATTTCACCTTTCAAAAAAAGTAGAAAGCAAAAAAGCAAAGAATAAGAAGGGAAAACCTCAGAGCCCAGCAGCATTACAATTAGCTGTGATTTAAGTGCTTCTGATAACTCAATCATTGGAAAAATCGATTCTGAAAACTTATTTTAAATCTGAGAAAATGTGCAAAAGGGCTTGAGAAATACTTCTGAAAAATGCCACACAAAGTAAGTCAACTTATCTTCAAGTGTAGTGAATCAAATTAGCCTAAGTAGCTGATTAAACTGGACATCCGAGTCTCACCAGCCTTATAAAATCCTCCCTCACAGGTTACTCCTGGCCTCAGCATGGAGTCTTATTTCTGCCTTTGGCTCCTTGTCCCTGTATTCATTGCTTGGAATCATTGTTCTTGCTTCTTGCCTTGCCCTTGCTCTGTCTTGCCACCCAGTGGCCTTTTTTGCCTGTGTGTTCTCTGCTTAGCTCTTGCTCTGTTTAGACCTACCAGTGGCCTTCCTTGCCTGCATGCTCCTAGCAGTGCTCCTGCCATGTCTGGGCCTGCCAGTAGCCCCTTGTCCTTATGTTTCCACTGTGCTATCTGTTGTTGTTCCTGCATTGTCTAGTCCTTGTTTGTCCATGTTCCTATAGTGTCCTATGCTGACCTGTCTGCACTTTCTTGACCATCCACCACCAGCACTGGAGGGCTTAACCTGAAGGGAAGATGGTTGGCCAGGCAGCAGATCTCACACCTGACCTGCCTACTATTGATCTCTGCATTCCCCCGCCATGGGGGTATCATGAAATCGTCTAGCACAGCCATGTCATAGAGTTTGCAGATGGCTATTCCACCTCTGTTCTTAATATATCTGAAGGCAATCCCGATCTCCTGTATGGGGATTGCCGGACAAACTTTTGATTACAAATCAGTGCAATTCTGTTAAAGAATAACAAAACTGTAAAATGTTCAACTTGATCAAATTATTTATGATTTTGTCAATCTTTTTCAGATTTATGCTGCTTTACAATTGAATGCCCAGTGATCCCATGAATGAAATAAGAATCACCTACTGACTACAAAGAACAAAAGTGGATTAGCCATTTGCAGAATCGATAATCTCCACACTTCCTGATGCATTATCCTTCACTCTAGCCCTTGGGGGAGTATTCATACAACTGTGCTTGCTGTCATTCCTTGCATTCATCTTTCTTGGGGTTTGTGCTGATATATGCGAAGACAAATGTTGGAATTAGAACGCTTTTCCACATAACCATCCTCACTTCCCATGTATTGTAACATCCCTCCAAAATAGTGCGTTATGACCCTGCAATGGAACTCATTGCCCCATGCCATACAATCTCCACCTATGGCAGGTGCAAACATATTCAGCTTTGACATCAGGTCCGGTTCCATGTCTTGATGAATGCAAAACCGTAGGGTGATATTATGAAGCATAGAGCATACTACAATGATATCTGCCACCTTCCCCAGTGAATACTAGAGATGTGCATTCGCTTTTGCTGAATTGGAAAATTTCAACAAAATTGTCCAATTCAGCATGTTTCGGGGAGCCTGAAAAATGATTGGGATAGTCCCGTTTTTTTTGTAAAAATTTGTTTTTCGAATTAGTGCGCACTAATGGGAGTTAGTTCGCGCTAACTCCCTGTTAGTGCACGCTAACGGGAGTTAGCGCGCGCTAACAAAAACTAGCAAAAAGTAACAAAATCTAACAGTTTTTGTTAGCGCGCACTAACTCAAAAAATGATTTTTCACGAAAAAAAGACCTGAACTGCAAAAAACAAAGAATGACACGAACACAAAAAACGATTCACAAATTGACGTTGTATGACTTCTCTGGTTTTCATGTGTGTCTCATTATACCGGATTTCTGCTGGTGCAGACAACAGTGTGAACAGATGGGGTTGTGAGCAGCCATGCTTTGCAACCATAACCAATATCTCCTGCAAAAAAAATTGGAAAGTGGAAACTATTATTTTTGGTACCCATTCCAGATAACTTACATTTTAGATTTTCTATTAATTCTTTGGCACTCACCCAAGAGTGTTGCAGAATAGTATGCAGTTTGACAACATGTACAGAACGCACCTATTCCACATTTGGTACCTACCCCAGAGAGCTTATATTTATCCAGCCCAGACAGCTAACATTTTATTGAGTGCATAGCCTGAAAGTGTGCACTATTCAGCTTTTGGTATCCACCCCAAAGAGATTATATTTATGCATTTGGTTTGACTTCTATTTTAAACTTACCAAGCAACCAGCCTTTGCTTTATTTCCCTTTGGTGAAATTTCAAGCCAGCGCTGACTAAAATGACCACCAGAAAAGTGAGTTAACTTTTACTCCTGCCATGTCTCAAGTGTATAATTTCTCATGTTAAAAACCATGCACTTAAATGTCTCCATGCTAACATGGCTCTCTGCATTGCCCTGTAATAGCTAATAGCTTTGTTTAAATATAATTTGCATGCAGTATACTGCATATTTCTTAGGGTTTTTTCAGCACTAAAACCATATTACATACATGAGTAATGTTAACACCAAAAAACTGCTCTAAAACTGGAGTAAAACCTGCAGTGCACTCTGCGCAGCTTATTACATTGGAAATCATAAGCCTCTGTCTTATGATTTCCAAACCCTGTACACAATAAGATGATGAGAATAAGTCAACTGATGAACCTATCATGGATTGAAATAGTCGCCAAGAAGAAAAGGCAAGTAATGAGTATCTTTTTTTTTTTTTACCTGAAAAATCCACTGAAGTTTTAATATTTTTTAACTAAACAATTCTTTGCATTGTAGCTCATTTCTCTCTGCAATTTAGCTGCATACATTCTAAATTAATAAGAATACAGAGTTCACTGACATTGGCTGTAAATGATAAGTACTACTTTGCTGTATTATTTAGAGTGCTGCTCTTCAGGAAATCCCAAGAGGGATGTCAGCATATGACAGTATATTGCAATAGGCTGCTGAGATTCATTTTAACTATACTTTGTGCTATGTAGTTTTGGTGTCTGCTGAAGTGTTAAAAGCGCAGAGCTCTAGCCTGAGTCATAATTATACACTGTTGTTAATTGCACAGTAGTTAGTTGGAGATATGGAAAGGGAGCAGTTAATTATTGCTTTCTCTCTCTGTCAAGAAATATATATCATCTGGGTTTTTATATTTTTTTTTCATTTTTCTGTGTTGCATTTGAATGGAATCAATATTTTATGCTGTTTGACAATGTAATGCATTTCTATAACAGACAGGAGAACAGGAGAACGTAATTTATTTTTGCTTTCCTGCAAACAGACCTGAGCTTAAGTGCTGGAATAACTTCTAAAACAAAATCTTGTACAATTTTACAGACCAAAAGTATTTCAGGGAGGCACATGCTGTACTGGATGGAGAAATTGTTCCATCAGCTACCATTACTTTCTACTTTTTCAGCTTTAATCAGCAAAAAAATATAAGCAAAGGGTATTAGATCTGGATTCCTGGCAAATGATTGTAATGTGTCAGATCATTTAGTAGGGAAGCACCTTAATTTTGTTTCATTACTTTATGTATATGTATTTTTTGTACCTACAATTGCACTTACCTGCATGAAATAGATTTATTTGCATAAGGAATGAAATGAAACAAAACTTGACAAAGAAACCCAAAACAAAACTACCCCAAACTTTTTTTCCCATGCACACTCCTATCATTTACCAGATGTTTAATAAAGTTATCAGATAATGTGATGATTCTGTCTTCTATGTGTCACTCTCTTGATTTCTATTTTGACTGGTACTCTTCACTGCAAATACTGAATAATGCATATTGAGAGTGAGGTTTAGTACTCGAGTAGCTTGTATTGCATATAAAATGCCTGCGTACTTTACACCTGCTATATCTGTGGGTGACGGTACAGGGTAAAGTAATGTGCATAGTGACATTAAATATCAGCAGATAGAAACCATCTGGCCCATGTAGTCTGCTCAGATTGAGACAATCTCTTTAGTTTTCTACCACATGAGCATACACATTCACAATGCTTGCCTTAAACCAAAACCATTTTTCTCCCAGTGTCTCCTACATGACCTTTCAATCTTATTCCCACCTCTGCTCTCCTCAATGGTCCAAACTATATCCTTTTCTTTCATATCATCTGTTATCCCCAATAATCTGTTTACCACTGTGTTGTGTGCATATATTTGAAATGTTAGTTGTACATGTGTTATTTACTCTCCCAAACTAAGCACTCCATGGGTAATGTCTTTTTTTAACCCTGTTCAAGTTTATGCATGATGTAAAAGCCCACCTGCTCTGAGGAATGAAATTTCTATTCTGTGGGATCAAGTCAGGAAACTCCTAATAATTACCCAGCTAGATCCCTTTGAAAATTGTCCTCCCTGTATGTATTAATAAGGTTCAAGATGTGGTGTTGACAAAATCTATAATGAAGCAATTTTATTATTTATTAAGTAAGCATTTTAATATAAGCATGGGTATCTATTCCTCTATTGTGGGATAATATGCTATTTATAGGAAAAAAAACCACTTTCAAAACAAAAGCATTTAATTCTTCCAGAAAGAAGTAATAAAATATACACATTTGATTGGCCTTATGGGTTCAATGGTGGAGAAAGTGGCCCATGAAAATCAAGAAGACTATATATTTTTTAAAGAGACACAATTAATATCTCTAATGCTCTATGCTGGCCACTGGTAGATAAATTATTGGCTAACCATGTTGGAATGCTGCTTTAACTGATGAATTCATGGTTCTCAAAGTATGTTGGGTGGATCTAGAAAGGCAGAGGTGGATTTCATATAAGCAGGGACTTTCATTTTCAGTTTTAATTTTATTTTTCCTGGGATTTTTAATGTTATAACAAAAATAATCAGTGGAAGAATAACTTTTTCACTGATTTATCTCCTATTTATCATAATAAGAACATAAGAAATTGCCATGCTGGGTCAGACCAAGGGTCCATGAAGCCCAGCATCCTGTTTCCAACAGAGGCCAAACCAGGCCACAAGAACCTGGCAATTACCCAAACACTAAGAAGATCCCATGCTACTGATGCAATTAATAGCTGAGGCCAGTCCTTAAATAAACTTGATTAAAAGCAGTTAATAGACTTCTCCTCCAAGAACTTAACCTTTTTTGAACCCAGCTACACTAACTGTACTAACCACATCCTCTGGCAACATATGAACATATGATTATAATAACTTCACAGCTTTTCTTTCTGATCTTGATAAATTGCCACTCCCCCCCCCCCCCCCATACACACACACACACATTGTTTAGGGGTTAACTCTTTTTTATATCATTTTCAACTAATGCCAAAAATATTTGAATGGCGGGCTCAATTGATCCCGGAGGGCACCATACCGATTGAGAACAAACTATTGATTGTTTACCACCTTCTGTTACCTGATCTTTGAAAAATAATCTTAATCTCAAGGTTCGAACACATTTATGTAACACTACATAAATTTTAAATTTATCAGTATAATTCATTGGAATGTATGCGCTACTCTTGTAGCATGCAGGGATGGTTGCTGAGGAGAGCACAGTAGTGGCCGGAGGCACGGGGTACACGAGGATCCGTCAGCAGAAGTAGCAAAGTTGCCAGGCACTACCAAACGCACCCAGAGCAGTCATTTCCCTCTGCTTATTTTTGTTATAATCCCTCCTTGGAATAAAGGGCAAAGGATTTTCTACAGGTACTTCATGGTTCAAACTCATTCTAAACATAAGAGACTTGACTCTTTACCTAAATGAGGAAACATTCAGGGTGGCTGCCCTGGGTACCATTCTTCTATCTTTAAGTTCTGAAGATGGCTATGTTTTCTGAACATAAAAGAGGCATAAACCCATGTAGAAATAGTTTGTATTGCTGGGATATATCTCAGATTTATGGTAAATACTTTCTTGCACTTTAGTCTTACGTTGATTCCTCGGGTGTTCACTAAAGATATACATTTCAAATACTCTGCCTAAATGAGGTAGGAAAAATGCATGCTGTTTACACTAATTTTCAAAGCAGACTTATGCGCTTAAATCCACTTTGAAAATTATCCCACCCAATTTACATGCATATAATTACACCTGCTACTATGTGCAGAATAAAGTTTCAGGAAAATGTATGCATGTACATTTGAAAATCAAAAAGTATTTGCATAAGTCCAACTACTTCCCCATTTCCATCTCCAAGAATGCATCCATGCAGTGCAGGTGAACTTACTCATGAACAGGACATACTGACCTAAGTTTACCTGCATATCAGGCAAGTAATTTTGCAAAATGAGACTGCGCTGGATATAATCTTTGGAAGTAGCGGAATATAAGTACTTTTAAATAAATAAATAAATAAACAAACAAACAAATAAATAAATAAATACTAAGGCTATTTCTACATGAAAAATACTTTTCTACCCATGGACATGCCTTTGAAAATTACCCTCATCAAGGTCCATATTCAGCAGACCATTGAGTGGCAAAATTATCTGGGTAAATTTCCCCAGATACCTTTCACCAAACATTCAATGGAGCAAATCTGCTGAATATAGTCAGCTAAAATTATCTAAGTAACTTTGCCCAGATAAATTTTGCTATCTCCCTGAATATACAATGATATTCATGCTATCACAATCCAACCCATGAAACCCATCAATCTAAACTACTCAATTCTACCTCCCGCCCCTACTTAGCTTGCTGAATATACACCTTGAAAAGAGCTATACCCACCACATCCCAGACCTAATCGAAAAATTCAAGTTCCATATTCTACATCTCATATAGCCCTGAATAGGTGAAGGTGACACTGTCACCTTCATACAACTCTTCTTACGAGATTACCAAATTCATCACACACCCTGATTCATGGTCCTGAGGTGGGGTATTTGTTCTCATCTCTCATCATTCCCTGTCTTTCAGTCTAGTTACAACCAAGCAAATTGGAAAAATCGGATTGTCTCATACTAAAATTCCAAGATGATGATGGACCTAGCCTTGTCCTTTTCTACCACCCTCCATGTAATCAACTGCACTCCTTTCTCAACCTCTCTGAATTCATATATGACCTTGCCACTACCACCCACAAACTCCTGGTCTTAGGAGACTTCAAGTACCATACTGAGATCCCCACCCCCCAAAAGGGAATGCCATCAGCTTTCAATGCAACATGGAACATCTCTAACTCACACAAGTAATAAACCCTCCATCCACAAGGGTGGTCATGCTCTCGACTTGATATTCCACTCCCCTGTTGTGAATAAAGACTCCAACTTAATACAAGTGAATTCTTTCTCCAGGTTGGATCACTACCTAGTGTGGCCCACTCTTCCACGCCCATAACAGCTCAGCTAATGCATGTACTCAAACTCCCTACCTGAAACTTCTCTTCTATCATGCTGAACAATCTAATTGAGCTCCTCAACATGCCAGAAACCCCCATAAGAACATAAGAACATGCCATACTGGGTCAGACCAAGGGTCTATCAAGCCCAGCATCCTGTTTCCAACAATGGCCAATCCAGCCATAAGAACCTGGCAAGTACCCAAAACCTAAATCTATTCCATGTTACCATTGCTAGTAATAGCAGTGGCTATTTTCTAAGTCAACTTAATTAATAGCAGGTATTGGATGTCTCCTCCAAGAACTTATCCAATCCTTTTTTAAACGCAGCTATACTTACTGCACTAACCACATCCTCTGGTAACAAATTCCAGAGTTTAATTGTGCGTTGAGTGAAAAAGAACTTTCTCCGATTAGTTTTAAATGTGCCACATGCTAACTTCATGGAGTGCCCCCTAGTCTTTCTATTTTCCGAAAAAGTAAATAACCGATTCCCATCTACCCATTCTAGACCTCTCATGATTTTAAACACCTCTATCATATCCCCCTTCAGCCATCTCTTCTCCAAGCTGAAAAGTCCTAACCTCTTTAGTCTTTCCTCATAGGGGAACTGTTCCATTCTGTTTATCATTTTGGTCGCCCTTCTCTGTACCTTCTCCATTGCAATTATATCTTTTTTGATAGGGATGTGAATAATTTTTTGACGATTTAAAAAAATTGTCAGATATTTTTTAAATCATCAAAAATCGTTAGAGTCACGATACAATACAAATTCCCCTGATTTATCATAAAAAATCATTAAATCGGGCACGGGAATTATTTGGGGGGAGGGTGGGAAAACTGGCACACCAAAACCACCCCTACACCCACCCCTACACCCACCCCGACCCTTTAAAACCAATCCCTTATCCTCCACCACCCTCCTGAACCCCCCCAAAATGTTAAAATACCTGGTGGTACAGTGGGGGGGGGGGGGGGGGGTCCTGGCACGATCTCCCGCTCTCGGGCCATCGGCGCCATTTTGGCTGCCACTAATATAAATGGCGCCGATGGCCCAATAAAAAAAACCCCACCCGACCCTTTAAACCGACCCTCTTAGCCTCTCCCACCCTCACGACCCCTCCAAAACCTTTTAAAATTACCTGGTGGTCCAGGGGGGCGTGGGGAGCGATCTCCCGCTCTCGGGCCATTGGCTGCCACTCATAAAGATGGCTCCAATGGCCCTTTGCCCTTTCCATGTGACAGGGTATCCGTGCCATTGGCCAGCCCCTGTCACATGATAGGAGCACTGAATGGCCGTATTGCCAGTAGTCAAAATGGCGCCGGCGCTTCCTTTGCCCTCACTATGTCATAGGGGCCGACGGTCGGCCCCTGTGACATAGTGAGGGCAAAGGTAGCGCCGGCGCCATTTTGACTACTGGCAATATGGCCCGAGTGCAGGAGGTCGCTCCTGGACCCCTGCTGGACTTTTGTCAAGTCTTGTGGGGGTCAGGAGGCCCCCCCAATCTGGCCAAAAGTCCCTGGGGGTCCAGCGGGGGGTCCAGGAGCGACCTCCTGCACTCAGGCCGTATTGCCAGTAGTCAAAATGGCGCCAGCGCTACCTTTGCCCTGTCACATGGTAAGGGCAAAGGGCCTCGGCGCCATTTTATTAATGCAGCTGATGGCCCGGGAATGGGAGATAGTTCCCCGCGGCCCCCCTGGACCACCAGGTATGTGTAAAAGGTTTGGGGGGGGGGGGGGTCGGGAGAGTAGGGGAGGCTAATGGGGTAATTTTAAAAGGTCAGGGTGGGTTTTTTTTTATCGGCGCGGGCCTCACTAAAAAAAATTAGTGATGTGAATTGGAATCGGAACCGATTCCAATTCACATCTCTAAAGATCAGATTCCCCCCCCCCCCAAGCTGAACCCGATCGTTAAAACGATTGGGCACACGATTCACATCCCTATTTTTTGAGATGCGGCGACCAGAATTGTACACAGTATTCAAGGTGCGGTCTCACCATGGTGCGATACAGAGGCATTATGACATTTTCTGTTTTATTCACCATTCCCTTTCTAATAATTCCCAACATTTTGTTTGCTTTTTTGACTGCCACAGCACACTGAACCGACTATTTCAATGTGTTATCCACTATGATGCCTAGATCTCTTTCTTGGTTAGTAGCACCTATTATGGAACCTAACATTGTGTAACTATAGCATGGGTTATTTTTCCCTATATGCATCACCCATCTTTACAGAATCAGCAGAAAGTCTAGTACAATAATGAATTAACAAATTTACCTCAGCCATTAAAATCCTTTCATGGATTATAAACTGGCTAAAAGACAGGAAACAGAGAGTAGGATTAAATGGATAATGTTCTCAGTGGAAGGGTGTGGGCAGTGGAGTGCCTCAGGCATCTGTATTGGGACCCTTACTTTTCAATATATTTATAAATGATCTGGAAAGAAATACGACAAGTGAGGTAATCAAATTTGCAGATGATACAAAATTGTTCAGAGGAGTTAAATCACAAGCAGATTGTGATAAATTGCAGGAAGACCTTGTGAGGCTGGAAAATTGAGCATCAAAATGGCAGATGAAATTTAATGTGGACAAGTGCAAGGTGATGGGTACGTGCCAGGTTCTTATGGCCTAGATTGGCCACTGTTGGAAACTGGATGCAGGGCTTGATGGACCCTTGGTCTGACCCAGTATGGCATGTTCTTATGTTCTTCTTATGTTCTTAAAATCCTAAACTGCTTCAAATCCAATCCTACCAGACCCCTACTTTCTAGAACTCCTTCTGGTTCCATGAAGATCTTCTTCTCCTCCAACAGCAATCCCATCATCTGGGATGAAAGTGAAGGAAACAAAGAACTGAGAGCAACATACAAAGTTGCAGATAACACTCAAAGAAGTATAAAGCAACCATCGGGTAAGCAGCAAACGATTATATCTCCAAACAGCTAGAACTATAAAAAAAATCACCCAGGGAAGATTTTCAATTAATACAAATACCCTCCATACCCAAACTTCAATCACTTGCTACCACTTTTTCTGACTCCTGAACTGAAGATTTTGCTGAATTCTTCATGGAAACCATCCAAATTATATACTCCTCCTTCACCACTTCCCTCTTTCCTGTGTTCACTCCAACTGAAATGACTTACAATACTTATCTCTGACACCCCCTTAACCACATATGCTCCTCCCTCATTCCCAGCCAGTTTAATCAACTTATTCCTGACAACATCCTACTGTTCAAATTCAAAACATTAATCCCCAAAGAAATAGAAAGCATTCTTCAAAGGATCAGGCATTCTACCTCTCCATTATACCCAATACTGCTGGCATGTATCTGTGACTTAAGACAAATCCTAGCCTCCTGACTAACCACCATATGTTCCCTGCCTCTCCTACTAAAAAAACCCAAAAAACATAATCAAACCTAGCTTGAAAAAACCTGGCTGATATGGGTACTTATAGGCCCTTAGTCCCTTTTGCAGATATGACTTGTAATAAGACAGTGAAACAGTTTTGGACAGGTCACACAAAGAGGTCATTATTCTTGTTACCTTAAGTTTTTTGATTTTTTTTTTAATCATAAGTAGCTTTACAATTGCTAACAAGTATTATAACATTTTTGCTTTGGTTTTATGATTTCTTTTTGCTACACAGGCAGATGCCGTAGAAGGAGAGAAGCTAGATAAAATTGCTGTCCAAACTGAAAAGTACTGGTATAAAAACTATTTTTAAAAACCTACCAAGATCATTTGGCACTGCAGCTAGTTGCAGATGCATAGATAAAATTCGCATATAAAGGGGCAGATTTTAAAAACTTGCGCGAGCGCGTACTTTTGTTCGTGCAGCAGGCGCGAACAAAAATACGCTGGATTTTATAAGATACGCACGTAGCCACGCGTATCTTATAAAATCCGGGGTCGGCACGTGCAAGGGGGTGCACATTTGTGCAACATGCGCGCGCCGAGCCCAGCACGCGCTGCCTGCTCCCTCTGAGGCCACTCCGATTTCGGAGCGGCCTCGGAGGGAACTTTCTTTCGCCCTCCCCCCACCTTCCCCTCCCTTCCCCTACCTAACCCACCCCCTCGGCCCTATCTAAACCCCCCCCTTACCTTTGTCGGCAAAGTTACGCCTGCTTTCAGCAGGCGTAACTTTGAGCACGTTGGCTGGCTGCCCCGCTCCGTGGTCCGGTCCCGGGGGCTGTTCCGGAGGCCGCGGCCACGCCCCAGGAACACCCCCGGGCCGAAACCATGCCCCTGAAATGCCACGCCCCACCCCAAAATGCTGCGTCATCCCGACACGCCCCCGACACGCCCCCAACAGGAAGCCCCGGGACTTACGCGCATCCTGGGGCTTTACGCGCGCCGGCGGCCTATGCAAAATAGGTGCGCCGGCGCGCGAGGGCCCTGCACGCATAAATCCGGAAAGATTTACGTGCGTGGGCCTTTGAAAATCCGCCCCAAAGCGAGTATTAATATAGATGCAGAGCTAAATCAGACTGACATACAGCCATTAAGATTCAATGTTTATAGTAAAAGGCAATCATAGAAATATTGACAATTGTGCAATCTAGTTTAGGGATTGGAAATGTTCAAGTGTAAAATCCTATATAATGTCTTATTATCAGTAAAATTATTTGAAAGAGAGTTTTACACTTGTGCTTTATGTAGCACTGTGCCCATTTCTCTTTCCATAAGGTATGCCACCTTTTAAGATGTAGCATTAATGAAAGAGGAGTTTTTTTTCCACAGCAGTTGGCTCTAAGGATCTATTGCTTTGAGCCACAACATGTCTGAACCAAAAATAGTCAACAACTATTATCCAGTCTTTATTCTCCCCTTCCTCTCATACAATGGAACAAGCAAGTTACTTCAACTCTTGGAATTCTTCAAAGAGCACAACATCCTTTAGTCTTACTAATCAGGATTCTAGAAATTTCACAAAACAGAATCAGTCCTATTAGCCAGCACCAACAGTCCAAATGAATGCTGACTAAGGTGGCAATTCCTTCCTAGTTCTATAAGATATCTCCACTGCCTTTGTCATGGTAGATCAACTCATAATACAACAACTAAGTGACATCGGCATTGAGACACAGTCCTCAAATGTTCCAATCTTTCATGGACAACAGGATCCACTCAGTATCCTGGGCAAACAAATCAATAGGGATGTGCACTGATTTTGTTTTTGTGTTGTTTTCATTTCAGGTCATTACCTGTTTGATTTCATTTTAAAAATGGTTCAGGAGGTGTTTATTTTGGGTTTCCCTAATTTCAGAGTTACTGTGCACTAACGGGACTTAGTGTGCACAAACTGGATGTTAGTGTGCGCTAAGGGGTAGATTTTAAAAAAAAGCGCGATCGCGTACTTTTGTTCGCGCAGCAGGCACAAACAAAAGTACGCTGGATTTTATAAGATACGCGCATAGCTGCGCGTATCTTATAAAATCCTGGATCAGCGCATGCAAGGCTGCCGATTTTGGGCAGCCTGTGCGCACCGAGCCGCACAGCCTACCTCCGTTCCCTCTGAGGCCGCTCCGAAATCGGAGTGGCCTCGGAGGGAACTTTCTTTCGCCCTCCCCTCACCTTCCCCTCCCTTCCCTTCCCCTACCTAACCTACCCCCCCCGGCCCTATCTAAACCCCCCCCCTTACCTTTGTCCTTCGATTTACGCCTGCTAGAAGCAGCCGTAAATCTACGCGTGCCAGCGGACTGCTGGCGCGCCATCATCCGACCCGGGGGCTGGTCCGGAGGCCTGGACCATGCCCCCGGGCCAACACCACGCCCCCAGTCCCGCCCCCGAAATGCCGCATCCAGCCCCCGAAATGCCGCGTCATTTGGCCCCGCCCCCGACACGCCCCCTTAAAAAAACCCCGGGACTTATGCGCGTCCCGGGGCTCTGCGCACACCAGCGGCCTATGCAAAATAGGCACGCTGGCATGCAAGGGCCCTGCTCGCATAAATCCGGGCGGATTTACGCGAGCAGGTCTTTTAAAATACGCCCGTAAGTGCACACTAACTAGTTTTCCTAATTTCGGAGTTAGTGCGTACTAACTAAAAATGTTACTAAGTTAAAAAGTGTCAAATGGGGAGCAGTTCATTAGCTAGAGTTATGGTTCTAGTTATTACCCCCTCACCCAAACAGTCAGACACCAGGGGAATTAAAAGTATGCATTTCCTAAAATGAGATCGGTAAATGGAAAAGACCTTTATTCTGACAGTATTCAAGCCTGACTCTGGCCGAGTTTCGCTCTGTACAAAGAGCTGCCTTGCTACTGTTGAAAATATTCTTTTTTACATAGATTCCAAATTAGGTCATGTGGATAATGTATAAGCGCTGGGATATATTCTACGCCGGCACACTATCAGTATGATCGCCGCAGCCCTCCATTATGTGGTCTAGTATGAAAGAAAACTACTGCAAGTGCATCAAAAGCTAACACAGACTGATTGCGCGATGGTATAACTGCAGATTTAACCTGAACATCTTCAAAGACAGAGTGGAAGGAAATTCTTGTCACATTTAGTGTTTGCAAAATTGATTATTAATAGAATATATCCCAGCACTTATACATTATCCACGTGACCTCATTTGGAATCTATGTAAAAAAGAATATTTTCAACAGTAGCCCCTGAGGCAGCTCTTTGTACAGAGCAAAACCCGGCCAGAGTCAGGCTTGAATCCTGTCAAAATAAAGGTCTTTTCCATATACCAATCTCATCTTTCTTGGTTGCTACACAGCTATATTGGATTGGCTTCCGGTTTGTTTTTTGGGTGCATATCCTAAAATGCTAAGGTCCCTTTCCTAAAATACAAAGGGATTGGGAAATTTTAAAATATGCATTTGCATTACATGCTTTTGCTTATTCTGACTAGAACTTGATGATATTATTATATCACTTGTTTGTTTACATTTGTTACCAGGCACTGGCCATCCCCCCACAAATATAACCTTGCATCCTTGGCAACACAAACAAGTAAATAAAGAGACAGCCAATGGGAAGGCAGAACAATACCTCTAGCTAACGAACAGCTCCCCAATTGACATTTTTTAACTTAGTAACATTTTTAGTTAGTACGCACTAACTCCGAAATTAGGAAAACTAGTTAGTGTGCACTTACGGGCGTATTTTAAAAGACCTGCTCGCATCGCATTAGGGGGCGTTACCAATGCAAATGAGGCGTCTTTCGTGCAGTGGGGAAAAATCGTCTGCGGCGATGTTTTCGCCATTCGCGGGAGAGAGAGAGAGAGAGAGAGAGAGAGAGAGAGAGAGAGAGAGAGAGAGAGTGGCCCCCAACCCCCGACGCTTATACCTAATCCCCACCCCGAGTTAGTAGGTAGCCCTCCCATAGGGATTCAAATACCTATGTAGGGCATAGGCACTATAGTAAGGTGCTCTCTCTCTCTCTGTCTCTCTCTCTCTCTCTCTCTCTCTCTCTCTCTCTCTCTCTCTCTCTCTCTCTCTCTCTCTGTGGATGGTGATAATCCTTTTCTGGCCCGTAGCGCATTAAAGTGCTTTGAAAATGAGGCCCTAAGTCCTGTTAGTGCATACTAACTCTGAAATTAGAAAAAGTAATGGGACTTAGTGAACAGTAACATCCAGTTTGTGAGCATTAAGTCCCATTAGTGCGCACTTAGGGGTAGATTTTCTAAATTTGCGCGATCGCGTACTTTTGTTCGCGCACCAGGCGCGAACAAAAGTACGCTGGATTTTATAAGATACGCGTGTAGCCGCTCGTATCTTATAAAATCCGGGGTCGGCGCGCGCAAGGGGGTGCACATTTGTGCAACCTGTGCCTGTTCTCTCCAAGGCTGCTCCGATTTCGGAGCGGCCTCGGTGGGAACTTTCGCCCTCCCCCCACCTTCCCCTCCCTTCCCCTCCCTAACCCACCCCCCCGGCCCTATATAAACCCCCCCTTACCTATGTTTCATGATTTACACCTGCTAAAAGTAGACGTAAATCTACGCGCGCCAGCGGGCTGCTGGCGCGCGATCACCCGACCCGGGGGCTGGTCTGGAGGCCTCGACCACGCCCCCGGGCCGGCGCCATGCCCCCGGCCCCACCCCCGCAACGCCGCGTCACGCCCCCGAATGCCACGTCATTTTAGACATGCCCCCGACACAAGATGAAATCGACAATTGTGTTGCCATTGTCTATTTCATTGAAAATGAATGCACATCCCTACAAATCATCCTTGTTCAAAACCCTTATTTGTGGAGTACCCCAGGGTTCAGTGGTTTCCTCCATCCTCTAAAATTTACATTCATCCGATCTGTGACTTCATTCAGTCCTTCAGCATTGAATGTCACTTTTTTTTGATAATGGCATACAGCCCTGCATCAAAACAGGAAAAGACCACATTTCTTCCTTCATGCTGTTTTTCAGCAGTAGTACAATGGCTAAACAAACACAAACTTAAACTCATCCTCTCCAAATTAAAACTCTTCTGGCTAAGATGACAAGGGTGCTCCTTACTATCCCTGTCCTTCTACAAACTAAGGAGTCAGTACAAGCTTTGGGAGTTCAATTCAATCACAACCATATGATGGAAATGCACATCACAAAAGTGGTAAGGGCCTCCTTTATACATATACGCCAGATTTGAAAACTACACAGCTACTTCAAAAAACACAACCCGATCATTGTGACAAATGGATTAATAGCTAGTCATATAGACTATTTATTTATTTAGGGGTTTTTATATACCGCAGTACGTAAAAATACATCACCGCGGTTTACAATTAACAATAATTAGCAACAGGCTTTACAGATAACAGGTATATACGATAACAGGCAGTACAGTTAGTAAACCATAAATTAATATAATGTTTTACATACAAAAAAAAAATGATTTCGGAAGAAACTAAAAATCATTTACAAACTAACACAACAACTTTAGAGCATAATATTCAATACTGTAATTGACTACTGTAATTGACTACTGTAATTCTCTATTCCACTGCATTTCACAATATAATCTCAAGTGCCTCCAGCTATTAAAAATACTATTGCAAGAATTCTGATAAGGGCCAAAGCATCTGATCACATTATACTAAGCTTCTTAATTGCACTGGTTCCCAGTTGAAAACCAGATTCAATTCAAAACTCTTTTCTTTGTCTTTATCTCTCCCAGCTTCTGATAACCTGAGCTCTTGCAAGATAATTTGGTCCTTCTATTCTCTCCCCCTCTGACTTTCACTAGATTAACTTGCACCAATCTTCATGCATTCTATTGCTTTGCCCCAAAACTACTGAATAAAAGACCATGATTCATATACTTGAGAAATTTTACTTTACCTTCAGGAAAACAATCAAAGCTTGGCTACTCAGCCAGCCTTTTCCCTAAATTCACTTCAAAACTTTAACAACTGTGAGAAGACAATGACAGAGACTCCCTTTATTACTTGACTAATGGAACTTGGTCATGAAACTGTATCCTTTACTGGACTTCCTCTTATTGACTCTACTTTCCCTGGAGTAGGTGCCTGCCATTTGGCAAGACAGCATGGTCCATTTTTTAAAGGATGGGCCTTGGCAACAGTGATCATAATGTATTAAAACTTAACATAATCACTGAAGGTAGGGAATGAAACTGCAGTGACATTTAGCAGTTTAGAAAGTAAGACTATGATACAATGAGGTAATTAGTTAGAAAAACACAAAATGGAACAGACGCAAAGGTTAAATGTTTGCATGAGGCATGGACACAGTTTAAAAAATATGATCTTGGAAGCTCAAACTAGATGTATTCCATGCATTAAAAAAATATAGAAGGAGATCACGTTTTGTGGTGGGCCTGACAAGCTGCTGCTGTCGGAGCTCCGGCTGCCACCCCTGCCTAATTTTAACTGTTTTGGAGCTTACTCGGTTAATTTTCTCTGCGTACCCCCGGGCATTTTTGTGAGTACCTCTCTGCCGACCGCCGTGTTGCCAAAAACCGCGGGATATTCTTATGGCTGCTAGATCCACGCGAAAAGACAAAGAGAAGCCCAAGATTCTGGGGTCTAAGATGGCCGCTTCCCCGAAGATGGCTGATGCATCCGCGGAGGTCACTTTGGAAGAAAAAATATCCCACGCAGTTGTAAATGCCCTGGATATGCGACTTCACCAAATATCGGAACAGATTGCCGAAGTAAGAGCATCGTTTGTAGAAATTGACGGACGAGTGGAGCGTGTGGAAGGACGCGTAGGGCTCGTGGAGGACGACATTGGCGCGTTGGAGAGTCGGGTAATTGTGTTAGAAAAGCAAGTAAAAGCCCATGAAGAGAAGATTGACGATCTTGAGAATCGCTCACGGAGGAACAACTTGCGCTTCGTGGGCATACCCGAGGCTTTACCTGACCATGATTTACCGCGGCTCTTAGAAGCTTGGCTATTGAGCTTGGTTCCCTCCCTTGCCTCGCCATCTGGGGGCCTCATGGAACGGGCCCATAGGGTGGGCAGAAAGATGGATGGAGAAGGGGACCGACGGCCGCGGATCATCCTTACGAAGTTCTTACATTTTGTTCATAAAGAATTGGTTTTGCAGCATTACCGAAAAGTGAGAGAATTTTTCTATGACTCCCATAGAATTTTAGTATTCCAGGACTTCTCACCTCGTGTTACTTTGATGAGGAAAGCCTTCAGCGGAGTTTGCAGTGATTTGGCTAATAAAAAAATTCGTTTTGCCTTAATGTACCCTGCGCGTCTCCGCATCACTTACCAGGGGCAGGAAAAATATTTCACTGCGCCGGCGGAGGCTCTGGCATTTGTGGGAGGCCTTTCTCCTTCGGAACTACCAACTGCGCCATGATAAGTAATACCGCTGTGGAGCTTTTTTTTTTTCACTTGCATTTTTCACTAGTATTTTTGCTTCTTTGTGTGGTTGAGCTATGTCCTCATGTGGGGGAGCTCGGACTATTTGGGGAGGTTGTTTTTCCTCCCTTTTGGTTTACTAATATTGGGGATGACTTTGAGCTCAAGGACGCTACATGTTTTTTGTTTTTGTTTTTTTTAGCTGAGCGCGTTCTATCGGATAGCTTTGTACCCGGCTAGGGTCCTGTGGCCCTGTTATCCCCATGGTGTTCAGCTAGTGGAGGTGCTAAATATTTACTTTATATTTTAGTTGCCTTATTCTTTTTCTTTTTACGATATTCTACATGACATTTAATTACCTATGCAGCATTGAGCACAAGAGTTCGCTCTGTAGAGGTTTTTAAGTTTTCTTTTTCCAGAATGACGGCGGGGGTGGCAGTCGTACACATGGGTACATCTGTGTGATCTCTAACCCCTTCAAGGGGCTTTAGTTTGCTAATGGGGAGGGGATATTTTGTTCCTGGGCAGCCTTGTGGCTTGGGGACTGGGGGATTTTGGTTTTTTCTGATTTTTCAATGTTCATATTTGGGGACGGGGAGGGAAAATGGAAGAATTGTTGGGTGTGATTTGGTTGGGGGTATTGCAGAGAACCTCAGGGGTTTTGGATACATAACAAGAGCACTGGATTATGTGATTTGGTTGTTTTACTATGCTAATTATTTTTTGCTTCCGCAGCTATTTAGGGTTGAGGTACATCAGCGACGGTTCCCCCTCTTCCTGGCTCCATGGCGTTAGAGATGGTAACATGGAATGTGGCGGGCTTGGGTACTCCCATAAAGCGTGAGAAAGTGCTAGCGAGGTTGGCCAGACTTCATGCTCACGTCACGTTCTTGCAAGAAACTCATATGCTTGAAGCCGAAGTTCGTAAGCTTCGTAAGAAATGGGTGGGACAAGTATTTTATGCCAGCGGTTCTTCCAAGAGTAGGGGGGTAGCTATTCTCATACATAAGGCGACCTCTTTTCAACTACAGACACAAATCGCAGACCCGCAGGGCCGATATATTATTCTAACAGGTGTTCTGATGGGGTCCCCAATTACTCTGGTCTCGGTCTATGCCCCAAACTCTTATGACCACGCTTTTTATACCACTCTGCTTTCGCATCTCACTACACTAGAGGGCTCTCCCATGGTGATTGGAGGGGACTTTAATTTTGTTATCGATCCCCACTTAGACAGGCAACCGCCCCGGGGTGGTCACTCTATTAGTCTCACTAAAGGCCCTAATTTTTTGTGTAGGCATCTTCAATTATTGGATTTATGGAGAGCCTTACACCCTGGGGAGCGGGATTTTACCCACCTGGCCAGGGCGCATGCTGCAAAATCCCGGATAGACTATCTGCTAATTTCAGAGTCCCTCTTCTCTAGATTCACGGGGTCTACTATTGCACCGTTGCTGGTCTCAGATCATTGTCCGGTGGTGGGCACTCTTGGTCAGCGAGTGATGGGCTCCTCGTCTCAATGGCGTCTGCCGGCTTTTTTGACCACAGATTCAGAATTCCCGGCATTTCTTCTTAAGAAATGGCGTGAGTTCATGCAGACTAATCAGCAGCATCTGGCCCAGCCGATTTTGCTGTGGGAAACCGCGAAATGTGTTCTGCGTGGGGATATTATCAGCTATGTCAGTTTTAAAAAGAGAAGTATGGACAATGACATAATTTTCCTCGATAAACAGCTGAGGGAGCTTAAACGCCATATTACTATTAGAGATGATGTCAAAAAATTAGCTCAATACAATGAGACTCGACAAGCTCTTAATAATTTAATACATGAGAGAGCCAAGAGAACACTGCGGGCCCAGCAGCTTCGTTTTTTTCGGTTTGGCAACAAAACGGGGCGACTCCTCGCCTCTCTTTTGAAAGCCCAAAATTCCTCTAAATTTATTGCCACTTTAAAGGACTCAGTAGGAGACATTAAATCCACCTCTTCAGAGATAGCGGACATTTTTTCTGCCTATTACAGTAAGTTATACTCGGCAGAACCAGTGGAAGACGCTTGCATAGCGGACTTTTTAAAAGAGCTTCCCCTGCCGAGACTCTCAGAGGATCAACAGGCGAAATTACAACGCCCGATTGAGCTCTCGGAGATCAGTGAGGCGATTGGGTCGCTCCCTGCCAATAAAGCACCGGGCCCGGACGGACTGACCTCTGTTTTTTATAAATCTCTGATAAATGAGATCTCACCTACCCTACAGGTTGTATTTGAAACCATGACAGACCAAAAGGCCATGCCTGGTTCTATGAGGGCTGCCACTATTGTAGTCCTCCCGAAGGGGGGCAGGGATCCTTTATTGGCGTCCTCTTATAGGCCAATATCTTTGTTAAATCTGGATATAAAAATTTTTGCGAAGATCTTGGCCAATCGATTGAAGCCTATCATGCCCCTGTTGATATCGCCTGATCAGGTGGGTTTTGTTGCGGGGAGACGATCCACTGTAAATATACACAAAGTACTGGCAGTTTTAGAGCGATGCCAATCCTCCATGATACCAGATCCTCTCTTAGTCACTTGTGACGCTGAGAAGGCGTTTGACAGGGTGCTTGGCCCTTCCTCAGACAGGTTTTGCTTAAGATGGGATTTTATGGACGAATTTATGACTATATTACTTTATTGTACACAAATCCGTCTGCTCGGATTTTGGTAAATGGCTTACTGTCGGGAGAGTTCCACTTACAAAGGGGAACTAGACAGGGATGTCCCCTATCTCCTTTACTGTTTATTTTGACAGTGGAGCCACTGGTGTGGATGCTAAAGCTTGATCCTGCAGTTGCAGGTTTCTCGGTCCAGGGGCAAAGGCTTCTCACATTACTTTTTGCAGATGACATTTTGCTGTTACTCTCCCATGCCCGCAAGGCTTTGCCAGCTGCAATAGCTATTTTTCACAGGTACCAAAAGGTTTCCGGCTTCAAACTTAATTTAGATAAAACGGAGGCTTTGGATTTGGGGGGGAAGCTGAGGGACACGTGGGCGGATTTCCTGGTCAAGTGGGCTGCTTCTACTGTTAAGTATTTGGGAATTATTATTCATCCCAACCCCAAGAAGTGGTATGGGCTAAACGTGCTCCCTGCTATAGAGACGGCGGCAAAAAAGTTAGAGGGGTGGCAAAATCTTCCGCTGTCCCTCCAGGGACGAAGTGCGGTAATCAAAATGGTGATCGCTCCGCAAATACTATATAAACTGATTATGCTGCCCTTTTTACTCCTCTCCAAGGATAATCGTAGACTCCAATCTATTATCCGTAAATTTATTTGGAATTCACGACGTGCACGGCTGGCTTATTCCACAATGACTGCTCAGAGACAGCACGGTGGTTATGGCCTCCCCGATTTTGTTAAATATTCATGGGCCGCGAATTTACGATTTTTGGGGGATTGGCTACTCGGCACTTCTGAGTATACAGACCCGGACTTGATTCGGGCCGTGTGTGCGCCGGGGGACCCATTTTATGTTTTACATCTATCGGGCCCGCAGTGTTCTCAACCTTATATGGGGCATCGGCTGGTACTTACAATGCGGACACTATGGGGCATTACTAGGAGATTGTTGAGTCTACCGACACATGTATCTTCCCACTCGTCTGTGAGATGGGGTATGCCGGAATCCCGAGTCATGCTACCTACCCACCATGAGTTTGCTATTTCCTCTAATTGGCTGCTGCACGAGGTTTTGGATCCCAATACGGGGCTGATTTACACTTTCCATCAATGTCAGGAGAAGTTTGGGTTTTAAACCGGCTCAGTTTCTTCTTTATGGACAGCTGAAAGCAGCGGTAGCAGCTGCTTTGCAGGGGACACCTAGCGCGTCTCTTACGAACTCCACATATGACTCCTTGGTGGAATGTTTCAAGTCCAGGAAGGGGTCATTGTCGTGTCTTTACCAGTTTTATCATTCAATTTTCCCCCACTTTGTGTTTCAGGCTTTATTACCTAAGTGGTCTAAAGATTGTGGGGAAGCTTTGGAGGTACCGATGTTGCGAGACTGCTATCTATCCATTGTCAAACTTACCAATAATACTGGACTTCGCGAACTACAACAACGTATCTTTCACCGTATTGTGTATTCGCCGGCAAGAGCCTACCTGATCGGACGTATTGCTTCCCCAAATTGTTTAAAGTGTGCTCATGCACCGGCTACATTAATCCACTGTCTGTGGGAATGTCCGCAGATATCTGCTTTTTGGGAATGTATTCGTGACCACATCAGTGGGATTCTACACGAGACTATCCAGTGGTCGTGCTCGTTTTGTATTCTGAACAACAACGTTGGGGACGACAGCCTCAACGTGGACAACATTGGATTTGTATCCAAGGCCTGTTTGATTGCCAAGAAATGTATACTATTGCAGTGGATAGAGGACAGCCCTCCAACGAAAGCGGGTTGGATGGCTTTGATGATGGAGTTATACCAAATGGAGTATGGTTCTTTGTATAAATTTTTTCGGCCTCAAAAAAAAGCTCTTTTTCGGGAAATATGGGGGCCATATTATAAGTCTCTTACTTCTCATGCACAATCTTTGGCTCCCCTGGCGGAGTTACATGTGACGTGATGTTTTGTACACGTTTTATTGTTTCTCTTTCTCTGGGGGCGGAGTGGGGGTTTTGACAACCAAACCTGACCGCTTTTATTGATGTTTTTTTATTTGTGCTTATTGTTGTGATCGTTTGTTGCTTATTTATAGGGGAGCTGAGGTTCTCTGCAGGGGGGAGGGTGTCTTCCGAGGGAGGGGGGTGGGTAGGGGGACTAGAGGTCCGGCATACATGGGGGAAAAAAAAAGAGGTGTGGTTTGTATACTTGTACTGTTGTATTGTTGTCTGTTTCAATTTATACCATGCCACAATAAAGAAATTAAAAAAAAAAAAATATAGAAATAAGACCAAACAACTGCCAGCATGGTTAAATAGTGAATTGAAAGAGGCTATTAACACCAAAAGAATATCTTTCAAAAACTGAAGTGGATCCAAATGAAGAAAATAGGAACGAGCGTAAGCAGAGGCAAGTTAGATGTAAAGAATGAATAAGACAGGTCAAAGAGAATTTGAAAAGATATTTACTAGAGAGCCAAAAACTCAAAATGAAAACTTTTTCAAATATATCTAAAGTAAGAAGTTTATGAAATAAGAAACTTGACCACTAGATAACCAAGGGGTAAAAGGAGCACCCAGGGAAGGCAAGACCAAAACAGAAAAAGTAAATGAACTCTTTGCTTTGGTCTTTACTCAGGAGGGTTTGGGGAGATATTTACACTGAAAGCATTCTTTCAGAACATAAGAAATGCTATGCTGGGTCAGACCAAGAACTACTGAGCCTTGCATCCTGTCTCTGACAATATCCAATCCAGATAGCAAGAACCCAGCAGATCCAACAGTAGATCTTTTTTTTGTTACTCGCTTCCAGGGATAGCAAGAGCTTTCCTTAGACAATCTGGCTACTAATGTATTATGGATTTTTCCTCCGGAATCTTGTCTAAGCCTGTTTGAAATCATGCATGCCATCTTGAGCATGTACTCTGGCAACTAATTCCACAGCTTAATTGTGCACTGAGTGAAAATGTACTTTCTTCAATTAGTTTTAAATCTGCTGGTTGTTAGTTTCATGGAGTATCTCTTATTTTAGTCTTACTTGAAAGAGTAAATAAATGTCTTTTGTTTACCTGTTCCATCCATCTCATGATTATATAAGCTTGTATCTTATTTCCTATCAGACATTTCTTTTTCAAGTGTAAACAAGGGTTTTAAATTAATAAAAGTTAATTACCTGCAAAAGTGTCCTTAGATGCTCTGCCTCCATGGTGGAGACTGTCTGCTCAGGGAGCCATTCTTTATTGTGTTTTAATGTTTTTATTTTCTTTTATGGTCTTGGGCGGCACAGGTTTCTGTTTATGTCCATGACTGGTAGCAGCATAAAGCTGCATTAGTAAGGGATGGCTGCTGGATGGCAGTATTGTGCTGCTAGCGGCATTGGATCGTGGTGCTAGGGCTGCAGTGGGGCAAGAGAGAACTTCACGCAGCACCGAAAAAGCAACAGCTTGAGTGCAGGAGTGGGGACGAAGCATGCAGTAAGGTATCAGGGCCACTGCTGCTGCTGTTGCGCCCGTTTGCTTCCTGGATGTGGCTGTGGTGAGGGGACCCATGAACCATCATGGTAATGCTGGAGAAGTCTCTGATAGTTATCTGGTGAGTCCCAGGAAAGCTCCTTGCACCAGAGTAACGGGCAGGCCACAATTCTGGTGATGTCATCATGACATCTGTGGCAATTGATTATGGTTTTTGAATGTATTTTAGAGACTTTTCTTTTCACAAGCATTTTTGAAAAAATATAAAAAAAACAAAAACAAACGGTGGTGTTTCTGTCACATTAATGGGTGGAAGGTGGTGAGTTAATGATTATAAAATAAAGTTACATCAGACGGCAACCATAAGGATGATGCCCTTTACAATTATTGGGGTAGATCTTATAATTTTGCACGAGCGCGTACTTTTGTTCACGCACCAGGTGTGAACAAAAGTATGCTGGATTTTATAAGATACGCGCGTAGCCGCGCGTATCTTATAAAATCCGGGGTCGGCGCGCGCAAGGGGGTGCACATTTGTGCAACTTACGCGCGCCGAGCCCGGCATGCGCTGCCTGTTCCCTCCGAGGCCGCTCCGAAATCAGAGCAGCCTCGGAGGGAACTTTCTTTCCACCCCCCCCGCACCTTCCCCTCCATTCCCCTACCTAACCCATCCCCCCGGCCCTATCTAAACCCACCCTACCTTTGTTGGCAGATTTACGCCTGCTGTAAGCAGGCGTAAATCTGCGTGCGCCAGCAGGCTGCTGGCGCGCCATCACCCGACCCGGGGGCTGGTCCGGAGGCCTCAACCACGCCCCCGGGCCAGCACCATGCCCCCAGTCCTGCCCCGAACGGCCCCGTGACCCTGGACATGCCCCCAGACACGCCCCCTCCTCGCCCCTTTTACGAAGCCCCGGGACTTACGTGCGTCTCAGGGCTGTGTGCGCGCCGGCAGCCTATGCAAAATAGGTGCGCCGGCGTGTGCAGGGCCTTTAAAATCCAGCCCATAGTTTTTTGGTTTAAAGACTTTTTGGGAACAGATATATCACATTTTTTTCACAGTTGAAAGCGAGGGTTAGAAATGATATGTTTTGTAATATATTTAGTTAACCCCAAAAGTGGAGATTTTCAGATATTATGATATCACCAAAGTAGGGATACCATCTAGAAAGAAACCTGCTTTACAGTTTAGAATCTAGGGAGAGCATTGTTGTATTTCTTCCATAGAGGGAATGCTGTCCAGGGTCTTCTTTGGAACACTGAAAAAGTTTAAAACAAAATAAAACACCTTAAGAATAGAAGGACAGTATAAAAACACATGTGTGTGAGTAAATGGTGTGCTTGAAAATAAATGTTGTGCAAAGGAAATCTAATCTAAGTAATAATTAGAGTAGTTAGGGTTATTGTAATCTCAGCTGATTCGAAGAAGTAAACAACAGCTTTAATAGTTTAGCTGGTATATTTGAAAAAGAGTATAAAATGCAAAGACTAATAAAAAAGTGTGTCACAACTGAGTGTCTAGATAGAACTGGGGAAACCCCCACATGGGCAGCTCAGGACTTCAAGGCAGGGCAGAGAGGATCTCCCACCTGTACAAGACACCAGCCCCATCTGTTAAGCCCTTGGGTTCTTGTGGCCAGTAGGGTTTAGGCTGAGGCAGGAATCAAGGTGCAGGCTGGAACTTGGAGGCATAAGCTTGAGACAAGGACTAGATATGAATAAAAGGCAGGACTGGATGCTGAGGTAATACAAGTCTGGAGACCGAGGCAGTACAAGACCGAGGCAAGGCAGGGCTGGAGATTGAGGCAGTGCAGGACTAGAGACTGAAGCAAGACAAGACTGGAGACAAGGGCTGGGCACATGGGGAACTAGGCTGGAAAGGCTGGACAGATTTGCCAGTGCCTTGCCTTATTCCATACTGAGAGCAGATACCAGGGACAGGACTAGGCAGGGTAGAACCAGATCAGACAAGGACAAGGCTAGACAAGACGGACAAGAACAGGACAAGACAGAACAGAACAAAGAACACAGAGGCTAGGAAGCAGATGTTCAGAAGACCCATAAGCCACTAGGCATAAGGCCTGGAGGCCTGGAAGGGAAATACTAGGAGGCCTGGAGGCATCAGACTATGCAACACAGGGATGGAAGGCCTGGAGGCCACATAACTAGGCAAGAAAAAGCTGGAAGGCCCAGAGCCACAGGGCTAGGCAGGGCAGAGCTGGAAGGCCCATAGGTCACAAAGAAATGCAAGGGAGAACAGGAAACCCTGCTGATTCAGAAGCCCATGTGACTATAGCCATAATGCCCTCACACTAGATAGGTATTTATATCTCTCTGGAGGACTGCATAGTAAGTTGAGATGAGGTTTAGGTATTCGTGTAGGGGTTAGGGGCCACTTTGACATTCAAAGTGAGATGTATGAACAGAATAGTGTTCTCTTGTGAAGATTTGATGACCTTCGGAGTGAGGAAACTCACCCAAAATGAGATTTGTGCAATGTTCTCTCAACCTAGCTTGATGGACTCTCTACCTGGGTAACATCAGGCTGATGAGTAAAGATGGCCAGCGCCATCTTTAAAGATGGCACCGGCCATCCAGTGCTCCAACCATGTGACAGGGGCCGGCCAATGTCACGGATACCCTGTCACATGGTAAGGGCAAAGGGGCATCGGTGCCATTTTTGTTTTAGAACAGCTGATGCCTGGGAACAGGAAATCTTTCCCCGAGGCCCCCCTGGATCTCTCCTCTCCCCAAGGCCCCCCTGGATCTCTCCCCGAGGCCCCCCGAGGTCCCCCTGGACCACCAGGTAATTTTAAAAGGTTTTGGGGGGGTCGATTTAAAGGGTCGGGTGGGTTGTTTTTTTTTAGCGGCACGGGCCTCCCTAAAAACAAAAGGGTCGGGAGGGTGGGGGAGGCTAAAGGGGGTCGATTTAAAGGGTCGGGTGGGTTTTTTTTTTTATCGGGTCATCGGCGCCATTTTAAATAGTGGCAGCCAAAATGGCGCCGATGGCCCGAGAGCGGGAGATCGCGCCGGGACCCCCCCCCCCCCGGACCACCAGGTAACTTAACATTTTGGGGGGGTTCGGGAGGGTGGGGGAAGGTAAGGAATTGGTTTTAAAGGGTCAGGATGGGTTTAGGGGTTGTTTTGGTGTGCCGGTTTTCCCGCCCTCCCCCAAGAAATTCCCATGCCCTATTTAACGATACAATACAAATGCCCCTGATGATAAATCGGGGGCATTTGTATTGTATTGTGCACTCTAACGATTTAGAACGATTTTAAAATTATCTGACGATAATTTTAATCGTTCAAAAACGATTCACATCCCTATAGGATAGTAGGGAAAAGAACCTAGGAAGATATTCAGGATCAAGAGCTCCAGCCTTTGATTCCCTGTTACCTTCTCAAGCTTCACACACTATCTTCTGAGATAACAAACTACAACTGAAGTGCCAATAAATGGAATACAAATTAAGTAAATAAATAAATAAATAAATAAATCAAGATGAAAGTATCAACAATTCCTAGCCTCAGTCTCAAGACTCCCTTACAAGTTATGTCAACCATCAGTAAAACCATTAGTTGTACGCACACCAACAGAAACATAAATCAGGCCTAAATAGATTGTGACAGTAACTTACAAATAAAAGAAAAGGAGAAAAAGGAAGAAAACAGAAAAAAAAAGGTGTTCATAGGCATAGAGTAAACACAAGTATGGCAAAGGAATATGGAGTAACACATACTTATTTGGAGAAAATAATTTTGAGTATCCATATTTCTGTGAAGAAAAGAAAAAACACAAAGTATTAGTTCTAAAGTTTACATTATAGTTAGCAAAGCAGAGGCAGTATGAAAGAGCTGTGTTTAAGAATTTATACTCATTTGATAGTAGTGTGGTGAATTCTGAGTCAAATATACTAGAGAACTGGTTTTATAATTCTAGAATTCTAGGAGAAAGTAAATAAAGTAAAATATTTATGGTATTTTTGTACATCCTATATGAAACTTGTCTTGTTTTGACTGAAAATAACTGCTAGTAAAATTGTTGTAGTAAATAAAACTATTTGAATAAGTTGAACTCAATAGAAGAGACAAGTCCTTTACACTATCTCTGCTTTCTTTCCAAACCTGTGGGAGACATTGCTGGGTGGTTTCCAGATCCCTTTACTTTGACTTAGTTGGGAGGGGGTCATCAAGCTACATTCCTTGCGTGATACCATCTGAAGGCCTTGTGACTGTAACTACAAAAGAAATATATGATACCTTGGCCACAACAGCAGAAAAGGTATTCACCACAAAGGGGTATACTTCAGACAAGCTGAAGAGACCGGGATGCATGCAAGAGTATTAGGCACCCTAGGTAACCTTTAAAGCCTTGTATCTCTCCCCCTAACAAACCCCCTACAGACAATTAAATATTAGGCATTTATAATAATAGATTTTACATGAAAAAGGACATTCTGAATTAAAAATATCAATCTCAACTGATGCAAATCAGAAAATCCTGCAAAATAGACACTTGGAACCTATGTGATATTAGGCCTATTGTAAAGAATGTTGGGTATAGGCTTCGCCCTCAGAAAGCCATGAGTAAATGTAATTACAATATAATAAATCTCCCATACTAAAACAGGACTAACTGCCAGCATTCAAACAGTAACAACCCTACCTATGAAAAGGCAACACTGTAAATAATACAACAGGCCCTAAAATACCAATACACTTCCTATTAAGAAAATTGGATTAGCCAGGCTGCTATAGATCCCTGCATAGAAACTGCATACTAGCAGAATACCTCACCTCAGATACATATGCAGAACACTGACAGACCCTCACCAAATATAGAATAAAGTGATTATAAACTATAAATAGAAATATGCAGATAAAAACTAAACTGGAAACAGTAACAAGCTAGGCTCAGTATGTAGTGCAACAATGGAAAAACAGAATCACTAACATTACTCATAAAACATCAAACAATCAAATTATAAGCATAAAACAATCATAACAGTAAAACTATTCTAACAAAAAAATAAATATTTTAATACAGCTGTCAAACAGATTCACATCCAATAATTAAAAACTCATACAAATTTTTAAAAGTTTCCCAAACACCAATAAAATATTTCAAAAGAGCAGACACAATAAACACCCATCAATAATTAAAACAAATAAGGAAGGATTAAAAATATTCTTACTCTCCATACCTGGAAACTTTTGATGTCTAGTCACTCTGAGTTTATTATGGATTAGTGCAGGATATGGATGGGAAACCACAAACCTTTTCCCCTCTCACATAAACACATGCTCATATATACACTATTTCTTATTTATAATCTCTCTCATATGCACACTTACTCATGCACTCTCATACCCAAATTTACACCTGCATGCCCCCACCCACACATTCACACACTCATGCTCTCCCTCACATACACACATTCTCATTCATACTATCTCTCTTACATACACACATATTCACAAACACACTAAAACACACACATTCACATGGCCCCTCTCATACACTCACATACTCATATTCTCTCACACTCTCTCACACCATGCTCTCTTACACTCACTCATATACTCATTCTCTCACAGAATCATGTTCATGTTCTCTCACATATATACACGTTCTCTAATCATGCTCTCCCACTTGTACACTTGTGCTCTCTCACTCATAATCATGCTCTCTCAGACACAACAATGTTTTCACTCACACAGACACACACCCAAGCTCTCTCACACCCTCATGTTCTCTCTCTATCTCCCCCTCCCTGAATGTAGCAGCAGCATTAGCAGCCTCATACTTGTGCAGCCAAGTCTCATGGTCTGGATGCCTCCTCTCAGCTGATGATGCCTCTGCTCAGTGCTTCTTTCGTCTTGCCAGCGCCACATGGGTCCAGCCACTGCAGTTCCTTTATTAAGCATCATGGACCTGACTAATGCAGCTATACCTCCAGAGTCCTTCTTTCTTCCAGCACCGTGGATCCAATATCAAACAAAACAGGAATGTTAGGTCAGAGAGATTGAAAGAAATGCTAAAACAATCCAAGTGTGATTAAATAAAGATCAGACAAAGCAAGCAGGTTGTTAATTTAAACAAAATACACGCTTTGAAATATCTGTATACAAATACTAGAAGTCTAAAAAATAAGATGGGAGGGTTAGAATCCAAAGTAATAAATGAAGAGGTAAATATAAATGGCATCTCAGAGACCTGGTAGAAGGAGGATAACCAATGGGACACAGGGAAACCAGGGTACAAATTGTATTGTAATGATAGGAGGGATCAAATTGGTGGAGGGATGGTACTACATGTTAAAGAGGGCACAGAGTCAACAGCAGGTTCTTCCACGTCTTTAGATTTATTTCAGTCTCTAATTCTCCTTGGGACCCTAATGGGGAGATCCCTGGAACATGTTTTCTTACTCTGCTCCACTGCAAGTAGGAAGGGGCAGTCAACAACCTTCCTCCTGGATGTCTAACTTAATACTATTTTCCCTTAACCAAAGATAACACAAGAGTTATCCTTTGTAGTGGGTCAGCACCTTGGATGGGCAGGTCTTCCCTATCTCTGGGTATCCCGAATAAAAAGTTCCCCTTTCCCTGAGTCCAGGAAAGGCCCAGGAGTCCAGCAAGGCTCCTACCAAGAAAATTTTAAAATCCAAAAAGTAAGCCAGAGGAATATTCAGACTAGCTAGGGACTAGAGTTGCTGGACCACCCTCCTGAACCTGGTCAGGATTCCCAGGCTGGGTTAGTCTTTTTCTTCCGACGGTGTGTGCACAATTCAACAAAAGGTAAGCACCTACCACCTCTTAACTCTCCAAAACTTGTAAAAGACTTCCTCCAGACTCTCAGGAGAGAGCTGTTATAAAGCCTCCTAGGGGGATGACCATTCCCAGGCCCCTTAACGGGAGGGACTGGACTTGAATGTGCCCTCCTCCCATCCACTAACCTATTCTATCTAGTATTTCCCCAGGGCTTAGTGGTCAGTGTGACAAAGTGCCACTATTTTCTCCTTTAAACATGTGAATGGATACCTGCTCCACTTTAAATTCCACAGAGGGAGACAGCTCTGTGGGTAGGACCAGGCTAGAGCAGGATAAGTTTGTGAGCCCAGCAGATATGAAGAGGTTTCTACATCTCCAGGAGAGGCAGCTCCTGCAAAACGTTTCTGACTAAACGAGAAAGGACTGAATATACACTGTCCAGAAGGAATACAGTCTACAACCCTGGCATAAGCTGAATACTGCTAAGAAAAGCAGTCCACTGATCTGTTGTTGTTATATGAATAAAAGCGAATATGGCATTAGAAAATTCTGGAATCAGCATTTATTTATTTATTTGCTTTTATATACCGACATTCGTTGGAGTACATCACATCGGTTCACATTATAACAGTTGGAATAGTGTGACAGGGGTGTCTTACTATTTATACATTGTAACATTAAACCTTAATGGGTGAACATTAAACATATATAACATTAAACATTAAGGATTGGATATTGAAAATTCAGTTTTAGAACTGGGCTAAGGTGCATGGTTTACTACTCTATCCAGCATGGTTTACTGCTCTAACCAGAAGCTTTGTTCTGCCATCCTCACTTATGGAATCAGGTTGGGGATTTTTTCTAAAGCTTGGCACAGAAAAGAATCCAAGTCTCCAAGTGATGCCTGTAATTGATGTTGGTTGTGTGGTCTGCCAAAGAATTTGGAGGCAAAGCAGTGATGCCAGGGCTGCAGAAGCATTGGAAGTTGGAAGCTTGTTGGCTCATAGAAGAGCACCGAAGGAAAAAAAACCTCTATAACTGCCTTTAAATCAGACAGTAGTCTGTGGGGCCTGGAGTCAGGTTAGGTTTTTTATTTACAGACTAAGGAGAAAAGCTCCTTTTGAAAATAGAACTGTAATATTCAGTAAAGTCAGTGCCGGTTAGACAGTGCCGGTTAGAAGCAGGGCATGGCTCCAGAGGAAAGTGAAACTGCTAGAAGATACACAGGCTGTAGCCTCCAGCTGTAAACAGCCTTTGTACTAAGCACCTGAGTGCAGTGGAGTGGAAGCATGTCCGGAGTTAATTGGCAAGCATTGGCTCAGAGCCTCCTAGAAGGGCAGAAGTAGCTGCATGAAAGTCTCATGAAGACCCAGAGTCTCTGGACAATCCCTCAGGAAAAGCTGGAAGCAGAAAGAGTGCCACTGCTACCCAAGTCAGCTTCTGCCCTACCCTGGAAAGGGATACAGCTTCAATTGAAGCAAAAGAAGCACAGCAGCTGTTTGAAGTATGACTGGTGCTTGACCCTTAAGAGAGACTCTACTCCATAGGAGAGTTCATTAGAGCATGGGGAACCTTAAATCCCACAAAGAGTTAGAGCTCTGAGGTGGAACCTTGCTGGGCAGGGAAAGTTCTGAAGGTGGAACCAGCTGGGACTGGATTAGTTTGTGAGCCAAACTGGGATCAAGAGGCCCCTACCTCTCAAAAAGAGAGGCAGCTCCTATAAAACTATTCTAACCAAACCAGAAAACATTGAATATTCACTGTCCAAAGGGAAGACAGTCTACAACCCTATGTGTAAGATGAATACTGCTAAGGTAGGCAGTACACTGTTCTGTTGTTGTTGATTATATATATAAAAGTCAACATTGCATTAGAAGAAGTTGGAGTCAACATGGTTTACTGCTCCAGCCCAGAAGCTTTGCTCAGCCATCCTCACAGTCACATTATGTTTAAAGCACATTGAGCTGGCATTAACATTTTTTCATTAATGGTAATTCTCCTGTGTTGCAATAAACTTCAAAATTCCTGCCCTAATGCAACTAATATTTTAATGCATTGTGCTGGAAGTAAATGCACACAATGCTATACATATACATATTCATGATTTGCTTAGCGCCTAACTTAGGAGGCATAGTTTAGTTTATACATTGGTCCTCCACAGTTTATGCAAGATATGATGTGAACAGTGACACCCTCCTCCCAGATGATTTAAGTGGCACCTCCAGCATCCCCCTCTCAGGGTGCAAAGGGGCTCAGAGGGGCTGCTTCAGCCACTCAGTGAGGTAGGAACATTATTCCTGATGGTCCACTTCAGTTGCTTGAGGGATAACGGGGTACACTGTTGCTAGTATCACAGATATATTACCAGTAATGGTACTGCTTCTTCTTTAAATCATATTTTAATTCCAGATTTACTTAAAACTTGATGCCCTTTAATAAATCAGACATTAAAATAGCAGCTAACACCCAATTTTAATGCTGCTTAGAAAATAAGCCCCTTAATGCACCTTAAATAATTGGCCCCATAGTGCTTTGATTCTTTAAATGGCTGATGTGGCCATCAATGACTCTCATCCACAACTTCCCATCATTTTTAAGTAATTGCTTCCTAGACATATTGTAGAATGACCTAGCATAATGCACAGTGGTGCACAGGCACCACCAGCTTACAAGAGGGTAGTGAAATGCATCACCGACCTGAGATGCTGTTGCCAGGGCCTGGGCAGCTTGCTAGTCTATCGAAGAAATCCTCTGCCAGGGACTTTCCTGCTTCTGGCTTCTCCACAAAATATGATAGGTACCCAACCACACTCATATCAGCTATCTGCTTTTTCCTTTAGTTGGGAAGAGCAGCCAAAGAAGAAGTCAGAGGAGAGAGAGTATGCTCAAGATGCAACAAATAGCATTCTTGGCACGCTGCTTAAATATCTTCCCACCACTGCTTGCCTCCTTCCCTCCTTCTCTCCTCTCAACTTAGTAGAGCCCTGCTTTTCTTTGCAGGCTGCAGCTGTAGTTTTACCTTCATCTGATGCAGTGGCTCCCATGGTCCCACTTGTATTTTTTTTTTTCTGGGTGCTGAGGTCCAGTGATGGTGACATCCCTGTCTCAGGCCAGCTGCTTCCTCCTCAACTCTGCATTGCACTTCTATTTGCATTGCCTTTCTCCTCAGTAAGACCTCGATCTGGTGTCACATCACCCTGGCCCAGGGCTGGTGCCATCAGCACTCAACATTTCCCCTCCTTCTGCAGCCAGACCAAAGCCAGATAAATAATATGTTGATGTAGTAATAATAATACAAAATGGAAATCACCTTGGCAATAATGGATAGTGATAAAGAAACGTGTGGTGTACTATAGTGACCCTCCTCTCTGCCTGTCTCCCCTTCCTGCTGCTTTCCATGCTCAGCATTCATGAAGGAGATGCTGGTAGCCTTCCTCTACTCCCCAATCTTCCCTTTCCCCTGCCCATCATCCCTCAAACCCTTTCCTCCCTTCTTCCTGCCTAGTATCCTCCTGATCCCCTCTCTCCACCTCCCTGCCTAGTATCCCTCTGCTACCCTCAGGCCTGTTACTGGGGTATCAGAGAGGGGGGCATCACAGTCGACGGGGAGGTTCTCCTTGGATAATATGTCAAGCTTGGCCAGTAGCCGCATAGAGGCTCAGGAATGCTTGTTCTACTACAGCAGTGGCATAGAGCACTGGTGCCCGCCCCCCCCCCCCCCCCATGAGGTGCTCTGGTGCCCCCTCAGGTGAGGCACTCCAAGCAATTATCTATAGTGTCCCTCCCATCATCCCAGGCTCCCCTGCCTTCCCCTACTTCCTGCCCAGCATCCTTCTTTCTGAACCCTCTCACCCATGCCGGGAAATCTAAGCAAGTGCCAAACATAATTCTGTTGGAGCATCTCAATATTCTTGTTTTTCATTCACATGGCAGCAGCAAATTTTCTGGTGCAGCTCCAACTTCAGCAGCCACCCTATCCTAAGAGCTCTCTTAATTACAAATCACCAGCTAGAGAAATAATGTGGACAATTCTATTACTAAAGCACTGTAGGATGCATTTCAATTTTCTAGAAAAAGAAAGTCAATGGACTTATTCATGGATAAAATTTTCCACTGGTTGAAATAAGAAAAAAAAAAGCATATCTCCTCAGTAATGCATATATTAAAAGTTATAGGGATGTGCATTTGATTGAAACAATGGGTAAAACATAACAAATGTGCCCATATTTGTTTCATTTGTGGCTCCCAGAAAGGAATGGAGGAGTCCCATGAATTAAATAAATATTCTTTCTCCCATTCATTTATGTTTCCCATATGTTTCAATGGCCCATTGAAGTCTATGGCAGTGTAGTGCTGAGAAAAAAACAACAACATAGCCACTAAGCCTTGATGCTTTTAATACAACTGCAATATTACTCCCCATTTCAATGGTGGGAGGATAAGGGGAATTGGAATCAGAAAACAACCGAGGGCCCCCAACTTCTGCGGTCTGGGATACTAATAGGCAGACATAAGTGAAAAGCACAGGTCTGTTTCTACGACCTAGAAGACCCAAAGAAAATGAAGAAAGCATGCAGGGGGGTAACTTACTGATGTGGCAGTTACTACCCTTAGCAGAAGGCATGGAGATTACTAACCTTAACCAATAAGTCTTGATGCTTTTAATGCAACTGCAACATTGTTCCCACTTCGATTGCATGGGGAAAAGGGGTATTGGATTCAGACAACCAACCAGGAGGGCCCCAATGTCTACAGTCTGGGGTATTGATATGCAAGCATTAGGGAAAAAGCACAAGACTGATTCTATGGCAAAGTTCGTAGGGAAATAAAAAGGTACAGGGAAGGAGGTTTACCTATTATGTGCTATCCCCTATGTAGTCTATTTATCAGGGATCATAGGACACAATTTTGCACAAATGCCACTTATGTCTGAGCTATGTTTCTGTATATTGAATGTTTGGTTTGTGTTTATTTCTTGTTCTGTTCAATTTCTCTTTTTGGGTTCTTTATGGTCCTATGTTCATGTGCTTCATTCTTTCAATAAAAACTACTTTGAAAAAAAATGATGCTAGCTGGAATTTTTATAGGTTACCATAAAGCTTGGGATATCTACACAGAGCAGCAGTTTGTACCTTAAGAGAAGCATGGGTGTAGCCTGCATTGAGTGGCAGTTGCTACCTAGGGAAGCTTGTTGGGCAGAGTGATTGGACCATTTGGTCTTTTTCAGCTGACATTACTATGTTACTATATGTTACTATGTGACTGTACTACTTTATCAGAGCCAAGGCAGAACAAATTAGCAGGGAGACTTGCTAGAGGACAAATCATTGTGCTGCATGCTTTTAATTAGCCTATAGCTGCTATATGAATCAAGTAATGCTGATGTCCTCCCATATAAAATCTGAGCATGTGAAAGCATCAGTCTGTATTTCCTCTCTTAACTTTTAGGATGTGCTAGGAGAAACTCTGATATTTTTTAAAAAGCTTAATTTTTTAATTTGGCACTGGTCAAGGGCTCCGTCTAATTTTCTGTGTGCTGTAATAGTCTCACTCACTGTGCCAGGAAGAGAGGCAGTATACTGCTTCTGATTTTGATTTTTTTCTTTACTGGGCTATGTTCAAAGTGAAAGACAGTCTGGAGATTGCAGTTGCAACAGTGATAGTGATTTTTTTTCCTCTGTACAGTAAGATGAGCACATCAGGCTCAGTGACTGAAGAGAAAAATCTTATCAGGCTGCTAATTGTTTTGTCTGTTAGTGTTTACCAGTTATTTAATGTGCAGAGTTATTTAATGTGCAGAGTCAGTTAGCACTACTGCACACAGCACACATATACTGTAAATGTATCGGTATATGTGTGTGTGTTTTAATACAGTTCTCCATGTATTGGGTAGTGCTGTGAGTGGGAGCATACTTAAAGTATCAATAAATAAATTTGAAATATCTAAATCCTCAGTAGGCTGTACACTTCAGAAAATTCTATCATGTCTGAAACAAAAGACAGGAGGGGACCTTGGCTTTGGAGGGGTAGTAATAAAAAAAAGCAGTCAAGCACCTAAATTAAAGAGAGATGGTTTTTAGGTACAGAATGGCAGGAGACAAAAGCAGCTCAATGCATAAGAAATTGAAATTGGAGACCATGTACCTGCTGCCTGTTCTTCTCTCTCTTGTTTTGTGGCAGATGGAAAATATGAGAGAGTTATCCAAGAACTGAATTATCATGGCAGAGGTAGCAGGAATGGAATGCCCCAAACTAGCAGTGTGTTCCTCTTATGTTCCTGTGTCTGGGGAAGTAAAGACAGTATTTACATTAACTGATTCAGAGGAAGAACCCCATCAGGGATTCTCTGAATCAGAAGATATTGAAGAGATAATAGCTAAAGAGAATTTAGTCAGTAATATCTTAGCATTCAGTTCAGTAATGGAGGAGAAAGATGATACTAATGATGTTGAGATCAACCCTGAGGAAGAGCTGGCATTGCAGATAGAGAGTGTTAGTGATATCTCCTGACGTTTTCCTCAACTCCAGTGCCAGCATCAGCCGTAAACATAGAGAATGGATCATGGAATAAATCCCTGATCTGAATGCACTTTAAAATGAGGGAGGACCTGTATTTTTCTCAGATATTCATTGCAAGAAGGATATTAGTCAAGGAAGCAAATGGACCAATTAACAAATGTTGGTATGCAGCATCACCTGAAGAAGTAGCACCCGCTAGCACTATTATAGGGGGTTGGTGGCAGTAGTAGCCAGGGTACCACGTCTGCTCAACAAAGTAAAAGTCAGAGGAAAGGTTTTGAAAAGGGAAAATTTCCCTGAGCTGATCCCACAGCTTTTCCCAGCAGTCAGGTGGCAGGCCATCAGTCCCCAGCCATGCATCTGAAGCAGCAACCCACCATAGAGGAAATGAAGTGATGTTCCATAGCATTGTTCCGGGGAAAGAGGCAGGCAGCATCTAACATAGTAATGAGGAGTATTAGGGAAACAATTGCCCTTGAGGACCATCCTCTGCAGGTAACAGAAGTTAAGTGTCTGCTGAGCATATTAGCACCCAATTAGAAAGTGCCCTCCAGACCTGCATTTAGTAGGAAGGTCATCTCCACCCTATACAACAGCACCATAGTCACTTGCAAGCATGGCTGGCTTAAGGCAGAGGGGAGTATCATGCAATTTATCAGCAATGTTTGGATCAGCATAAAAGCTATATACTCTTATCTCACCCTGATGGCACACTGGTGAGACCTGGCTGAGGCAGAGGCAGGCAGCAACTTAAGCAAGGACAGAGCATCAGAGTGCAGATGGGCTTTGTTGCATAGCCCCCAAATCTTGAGCAATGTTTCAATCAGATATAAGAAGGATACTGGAGAGTTGGCAGCTAGACTAAAGAGTCAGTAATCTTCAGGCAAGTTTCTTTGTGACAGAATGTGATGCAAATATAAAGGTAACAGAAGATTGGGGCTTTCAGGGTATCCATTGCTTTTCAAATTTGCTGCACCTGGAAATGAGAGATATCTTGTGGCTGAGACCCAAAGATGATGGAAATCTAGTCCTGAAGAATCTGATAGAAAGGTGCAGGAAATCAGCAGGGCATTTCCTAAGAAGCATGAAGATGGGGCAGCTTCTCCAGAGATGCAGAACAAAATTGGGATGCCTTACAAGTATCTAATTCAAGATATGGGCACCCATTAGAATTTCATCTATGTGATGCTGCAGAGGTTAGTAGAGCAGAAGACACTTTTTTAATGATCAGTAACTGGAAACAGAGATAGGTGTGCCTCATAGGGATGTGCATTCGTTGGTCATTCATTTCACATATTGCGTATATCTCGAGTATGTATGTAGGTTGTATATGTACTATGGTAGGCTATGCATGTACTAGAGATATGCAAGTAATGTACAAAAAATTCAATGAATAACCAATAAATGCATATCGCTAGTGATGTGCCCACTGGGGCATCATGACTGGGTAGTGATAAGCCAGCGGATACAAATCCTACAGCCCTTCAGGGATGCCAAAGAGTATTTGAGTCCCAGAAATGTTACCCTGGGTGGAGTCATCCCTATAGTAAATATTCTGGAGGAAAGGTTAGAGAACTTCCTTGAGCAAGATGGAATGGAAGCAGAGGTGTTGAAGTTTCTGGACTCACACAAAACAATATATACATACTTCTACACTTTGTCATGCTTGGTGAAAGAGATTCTTGCCCTTCAGTTCCGGCATCTCATATTCATGAAGGAGATGCTGGTAGCTAAGATGTATGAATGAAAGCACCAGAAGCAGAGGGGCAGAGGCAACAAAGGAAAAAATGGCAACTTCAGAGTGTAGTGCAAACTGGAGCAGCACCCAATCACCTATCACTTCTTACCCATCTCAATACACCAAAGCCAGATTGCACACAAAAAACAGTATCTCCTGACACAGGCTATAGTTAATGCAGCTGGCAATGATACAAAATTATTCAGAGTAGTTAAATCACAAGCAGATTGTGATCTTTGCTTGGATTTCCAGAATTTCCATGCAGGTGGTAAAGATTACTTGAAGAACCTTGAAGGCTTAGTTGTGATTCTGTCTACCTGTCATGCCCCAGATGTACCAACTTAGCGGGCCTGCTGTTACTGCTCTGCCTATCTTCTATGCCCCTTATATACCACTGTAGGGATCTTGCTGCTACTGTTCTGCCTACCTGCCATGCCCCATATGTAACACTTTAGGAGTCTTGATGCACTGCTTTGCCTATCTGCCATACCCCTTATATACCATCTTAGGGGTCTTCCTGCTACTGCTTTGCCTACCTGCTATGCCTCAGATGTACCATCTTAGGGGTCTTGTGCTATCTCCCTCTACTTGCCAATCTCTCACATACCACCTTAGGGATTATGCTGCCAAATGCCTACCTATGTCTCAGATGTACCACCTCATGGGTCTCGCTGCTACTTCTCTGCCTATCTGCCATGCTCCTAATATACCATCTTAGAGATCTTGCTGCTATCACTCTGCCTACCTGCCATGCCCCAGATGTCCTACTTTAGAGGCCTTGCAGCCACTATTTAGCCTACTTGCTATGCCCCAGATTTACCATCTTAGGGGTCCAGCTGCTACTGTTCTGCCTTCCTACCATGCTCTTTAAATATACCCTTAGGAGTCTTGCTGCAACCACTCTTCAACCTCACATGTCCCACATGTATCACCTTATGGGTCTTGCTGTTATGCCTCTTCCTACCTGCCTTGCCCCTGATGTATTACCTTGGGAGTTATTGCTGTTATTATGCCTACCCTAAATTCCTATTTTATATGAGCATGAAAGTTTTGGTTCCTCTGTTTTGTTTTTGATGTTTGGAACTCAGCCTAGTTCTCTACTCTATTTGCTTGTTTGTTATACTGTCATGTTTTATCCCCAGAAAAAATGTGAAAAAAATACATTTTTCTTCCACCCCATCTCTTTTCTGGTCATTTCTTTTTTTGCACTCCTCTACATGCCAGCCTAGTTCCCCCAACCTGTTTCTTTGTTGGCTATACTGCTGTGTTTTGATCTAGAAAAAAAATAAAAAAAGAAAAAAAATACAAGTTTCTCCTCTGGCCTCTTCTCTTTTATAGTTCTCTGTCTTACTGCTTTGCTGTACATTTCTAGGTTCCCAGCCTAGTTCCACACTTCTTTCTTGGTTATTCTGGGATATATTATTCCTAAAAACTCTCAGTCAGAAGAAACAAATGCAGGCAGAAGAGGCAAAATGCACAGGAGAGATCTTATACATATTTTGAATATGGCAAGCTTTCAGAAGGATGAGAGAACTAATGCAACAGTACAAAATCAACAAAGGGAAGAGACTGTGATCAGCTACAGATTATGGGAAAAACATTCTTAATAAACCTGAAAAATTACTAGGAAAGTCATACTAATGGCAGACCATTGTCATGTTCTGATTGTGATTCAAGTTTCAATCAGAAAGCAAATTCAATTAGAGATGCAAATTTCCACTCAGCAATAAGATCAATTTCAAATAGAGAATGTAATAATAGCTTATCTCAGTACGCATGAAAAACAGATATTGTGGTGAAGTATTTTTAATCCATTTGTTTTCAATGGCAAATCTTGTTTAACATCATGAATTTTTTTTAGTAATATTTTTCTTGATTTTATTAAAAAGGGCCCTATATTTACCTAGTATAGTTCTATAACATCCTAATTTGTGTGTAGTAGGGATTTTTCTCCATAATTGTTCTTTCTTTCTCAGCATCTTTTTGAGATCTCTAATCTCTTGATTATACCAAGGTGTGTTTGTTTTGGCTTTATTTATTGATTTGTTTACCATAGGACAAATTCCATGAGCAATCTTATTCATTAAGATGTTCCAAGAATTGATGGCCAAATGTATACTGCTGGTCTACTTTTGTGTCAAGGTTATTTTGAATTCTAATTTTCAAGTCTTCAATACTGCTTAATTTCCAATAAGTAAATGATAAATATTTCTTCTGAATTGATAATTGATCTATATGAATCTGTAAATTAACATCAATCAATTTATGATTTGACCAGGAGATGGATTTTATGTTATGCTTGTTTACTGTAATTCAATTTTTATTGATGAATTTTTTTATCTAAAGTATAATCTAAACAGGCAACATATCAAGGTGTGCTTGAAATTTCTTCCTAATCAGGCAAGGAGCGCCCAATATAATTAGGTCTATTTCTATATCTTTCTGTCACATTTTCTTGTTCTCTGCATTGCTTGGTACTTAAGGATCTTTTATTTCTTCATAACATCCATAGAATAGCCACTGGATACTCAAACCTTTATCAGCAACGCCATTCATGATCTTCTCTTTCACCACAAAGGTGGATTTTTATATTAGACACAGTGGTTCCTAAAGGCCTAAACTGTGAACTAGAATGGTATCTATTTACTTAATTCGTTGGGGGTTATCATTGACATCTGTTGATCGTACTGCTAGCTGCGCTTCAGGGATGGGGGCCTCTCTGATTGGCCCCCCGGGACCACGTGATCGGTTCACCTGAATTTGCGCCAACTCTGTTAGGTTCAAATACCTGTCTATACTTAGGTTGTATGCACTCCCTGTCAAGTGTAAAGAAATTCTGCACTCAGGTAGGCTGGACCTATATACTCTTGATATGCTGTAAGTTGTGTCGACATAAAGTCCTTTGCTTTGTCCTAATCCTTTAATGTTTTTTACAGCTCACATTGTGAAACGTGTGTTCCCTCCCGATGCAGCTCTAGGCAAAACACGGGACCGTGTCGGGGGACGTGTATTAAGATGTCTGTACTGTAAATCAGTGGAGTTTGCTGGATTAAACTATTAAAAGCACTTGATCTTCTGAATTCCTTTGAATCTTCTTGATTGGGACTGAATATAGATGATCTGCACTTTTACTGTGGATATTATTGGCTGAAGTGCAGCGGTTGCTCTGTTGTGTTTTGATAATTGAAGTCTCCCATTATTACCGCACTATCAATTTGGTTAGCTTCCCTAATTTCTCTTAGCATTTCACTATCAGTCTCACCATCTTGACCAGGTGGACGGTAGTATACTCCTATCACCATAGTCTTCCCCGACACACAAGGGATTTCTACCCATAAAGATTCAATTGTGCATTTAGTCTCATGCAGGATGTTTACCCTGTTAGACTCTATGCCATCCCGGACAAAGGTGAGATATCTTCACAATGGAAGAGGCCAATGTTTTGTTATAGCTACACTATGGCATTAGCAAAGCTATATAACCTTTTGGTCATCAACAGTGTGAAGACATTGCTAAATCACCTCTAGCCAAGCATTTCTTCATCTATTCCACTGGACAGCTTATGGAGGTGAAGACTAGCTAACTAGTGCCAATCTCACATACTTGCCAATGTACCCAACAGTTTGCTAAGACTATGCTCTCTGGAGAAGGGAACATGAGCCACTTGTAAAGCTTGACAATAAAGAGTTTCCAATTTAGCTCTTTCTGTCTTCCTTGGGAGCATACAATGAGCTTTCAGTTGTATGCAGTCTTATTGCTCTGTAGTTGCTCATCTCTGTGTTAATGGTTCAGACAATACTTTTTTCTATTTTAGAATGACCTAGACTAGATTGTTGAAACAGTCATTTTTGTTGTTGTTTTTATGGCACCACCAGGGGGTGGGGGAGTAGGTATTACACCTGAGTTTAACTGTTCCAGATACCTAAAAGATAATGAGACTAGCAGGCTGCATGCTGCCAGTGGGAGATGCTGTTGAGCAAGGACCTAAGACCATATTTCATCGAGGAGTGGAGAGGCACCCAAATACCTGCACATGTGGACGCAGGCTATACTGAGCGCAGTAGGCCTGATGCTGGATAATCAATGAAAGGTGGCCTATATATATATATATCCTGATGAGCTGGGTGTCCCCCAGAAGTCAGAGAGGCCAACCACATACAACAAGAAGAATGGAGATCGCAATGGATGACGAAGATTCAAGATACTGAGACCAATCACTGTGGACACTCCTGGCAGGCCACAGGCACGCCTTGCTACTATTTTAAATTGGGCAGATCTCTGTGTCAGTTAAACTCCAGGGCCATGCAGTTTCGATGGGGCTCAGGTATTGATAAGGATATTCTGACCCATTACTCAGAAGGAGCTTTTTCTTGCCAATCTGATTGTTAGCCCTTATTTTTCTATGTTTGCTAGTCCTAAAAGGACCAGTGTTTAATACATGTTTATACATATTGTTTTGACCTATGTAAATATAGATTAGCACACTGCCTCTCATTAATTACAGCTCATGTTATTTGTAGCTGAACATCTTCATTCTTTGAGTCACAAATTCATTGATGACCGGTCGCTCCGCTATGTTAAATTGGCTCCTACATCCTATCATACTTGTCATGTGTATTTGTCTCCTGTGTTGACCCATTGTGTTCACCAATTAAATTGACCACACCCTCCTACTATAGCCTCTTCCACTACTGTGGATTGCAGGACCTGATTATTCAGGGGTGGAATATTAGGGAAACTGCAGCATCAGCTGCAGCACTGAGATTTGGTCTGGGAAAAGATGACCTATCCCATCATTGGTGGGATATTCTCACTGAAAAATCACCCTCAGCTGCAAATATTTAAAGTGGCTTACTCATCCATTATTGATAACTCTATTCAGTATCATTGCATTAAATATGTGGAATTGTGGTTTGACTTGTAAAATTTAGAAACGACCAGAATCTGTAAAGACAAATATGATAGAGGGAGGATTGTTGTCTCAGTAGACTTGTACCTGTATTGCCCCAGAAACCCAAAAAATTGGATTCCAGGCATTGTCAGACAGGTGACTTGTCTTCATTAGAACCCACCTGTGATGGAAATGTTTCATTATTTAGTAAGCAAGAATCACTAGCATTAGCATTAACTTTGATTAGTGTACCTGCTTTGGCTATGCATGCCGACATAGAAGTCACAAAACTTGCCTGTACATTAGCAAAATCTATTAATACCACATCTAAGGCTTTAGCATTATTAAACCAAGAGCAAGCTACCCTCCGAAACGCTATCATTAGCAATCGTGGTGCTATTGATTTTTTATTATTGCAGCATTGATTCGGTTGTGAGATTATGCCTGACATGTGTTGTTTTAATATTACTGATAACTCATGGGCCATTGAAAATCAAATTGTCCAATTACATAAGTATGCACAAGATATCAAAATTAATTCTTGGTCCAATATGTGGGACAATATATGGTCCATATTCCCGATTGGATGGATTAGAACAGCTTGTCAATATATCTTAACCTTTCTGATCATTCTGGTTAGCGTAGGCTGTTTTGTACAATGTATACCTAGTTTGATTTTTTTCTGTACAGAGATGGTTTCAACCTAGGTTTATCAAGAACAATATGATGGCCTATAGCAATATTAACCTGGATGCTGTTCGCATAGTGCATACCACAAATCATGCAGGAGATAGAAGGGCTGAGGAAAGTGAGAGTAGTTAAAAGGGAGGTGTCAAGGAAAGATTCTTCCCCAGATTGTGAAGAACGGCCCTCATCTCTTTGCTAGTCCCCTGTGTGAAGAATTGAATGCCAGTGTGAGCCAGCAGCCCTTCTGGCTCAAGGGAGGATTGCTGATTATGCCCGGGTTCAATCCCCGGCTTCTCCACCATTGCTGAATATACTGATGGTATTTCTGCTAAAGGAAAAAACACCAGAAACCTTGAATGCCAGACTTTGCAGGAAGAGTTATAAACAAATCTTGCAGGACTTCATAGATAACAGAAGAATCAGTGAGACACAGGTTGAAGCAGGAGACGGCTTTGAAGGGTACTAAGCAGGCAATCTGTTTTAAGGAATGCAAGGGAGAGATAAGGGGGAGACAAAGCAAAACAAGGCAATAAAATTTGTGGTGTGAAAACATGCAAGCAGAAACCAGATGGCTTGCTGACTTTGTTTTTTAACCTATATAAGCAGAACTGATATGAAGCCAGTTAGTTAGAAAAAAAAAGATGTTCCTGCGCGAGAGATGTGCTAGCTATAACCATTATGTAAGTATGTATTAATTTCTGTCACTTACTGTATATCCATTTTCCATTTGCTCATGTGTATGCTTTGAATGATATATAATAAAGAATAGTAATGTAAAATAGTATCGGAGTTGTTCTTGTAAACAATAAAAGTCGAGCCTATGTTTTGAACACTACACTATGGCATTAGCAAAGCTATATAACCTTTTGGTCATCAACAGTGTGAAGACATTGCTAAATCACCTCTAGCCAAGCATTTCTTCATCTATTCCACTGGACAGCTTATGGAGGTGAAGACTAGCTAACTAGTGCCAATCTCACATACTTGCCAATGTACCCAACAGTTTGCTAAGACTATGCTCTCTGGAGAAGGGAACATGAGCCACTTGTAAAGCTTGACAATAAAGAGTTTCCAATTTAGCTCTTTCTGTCTTCCTTGGGAGCATACAATGAGCTTTCAGTTGTATGGCCTAGGCCATATGGTCTTACATGCAAGAAATGTGCCTAGTTGGAATGGCCAATGGCACTCTAGCATGCAAGGTTATCTGGCTTCCAAACCTTTTACCTAATGAACCCTTAAGACAATAACTACACAAGGAAAAAACACAACTTGAAAGAGCTTTTTCAAAACCTGTGGCCACTTTATTACAAAACAAATGCTGTCAACAGATTCAAAGCAAGTCAATGTCTTTGATAATCACATACTGCAAGGACAAGATATCAAATAGCACATGGCATTGTAACTAAAATTACCAGCAGATTGAATATAGACCTGTACATTCATTGTTACAAATAGTAATATAAAATATACAGTATTCACAGCTTATCCTATAGCACAATCATGGTTACAGCAAAGAACAAAGAAAGCAGAAGTGTCAACCCAATCGCTACAGTACAGCTCTAATGTTAGAGTTAATAGCAGGAAAGACCAAAATAATATATGTGTGCTGTATTAACTTTCATGTGGATGCATGCAAAACGTAATTATTAGAGATGTGCATTGGTTTATAGTCTCATTTTGGGCTTCATTTTTGGGGAACTGCTGGAAACATCATTTTTCCCTTTGTTCAGGTTTTTTTTTTTTCATGGGCCCCCGATTTTCGGGTTAGTGCACACTAACGGAAACATTCTTTTCAGGTTTCGTTGCCCCCGAACCATGCTGAATTAGACAATTTCGTTGAAATTGTCTAATTCAGCAAAAATTAATATTCAAGGGAATGCTCCCAACAAGGGAACGTGTTTCGCAGAGCTGCATTGGGAGGGACAGGAGACGCTAGAACAGGAGACACTGGAACAAGAGACACTGGAACAGGCAAACTAGAGAACACTGGAGTGTATGACCCGATTGCCAAGGCAGGGATCATGGGTCTGAACCCTGCCTTAAATATATGATGGTTCTGTGATGTCATCAGCGTGCGCCTCCTGGGGTTTTTCCGCACTTGGCCCTTTAAAGGGCTACAGGTTGGCCGCATGCGTGCCTAGGGGCAAGGCCAAGGATGCGGAGCCCTGACGGGAGCTCCGCTGTGAGGCCTGTATGGGAGACGGAGAGCGGGGGAGCTGGGGACACTGCAAAATGGCTGCGGCTGCAGAAGAGGAGAGCCCAGAGCTCGTGGACAGGAGAGCAAGGTGAGAAGGGCCGGTCGTAGAACGGACGTGGTCGGGACGTGCAACATTATCGCTCAATTTAAAACTTGCCAATTGTGAGTAAGATCTTAAAAAAATGTGTATTGAATCAACTGGAAATTTTTCTTAATGAGCATAACATTCTTAATGATTATCAGTATGGATTTAGGAGCAGTATGGGGCAGAGACATTATTAATTTTACTGACAAATTATATTTGGTGTTTGTTCATGGAAATAGTGCACTCTTAGTAATGCTGAAGATAAGTGTAATCTTTGATAATATTGCACATGATTTATAACTGATGTAGCTGCATTCAGTTTGAATAAGTGAGTTGTATTACTTTGGTTTACCTCTTTTTTCTATAATAGATGTCAACAAACTATAAAAGGGTAATGCTATATCCCAATGGAAGATGTTGGGTTCTGGGATTCGACAAGGTTCGGTATTGTCACCTGTTATTTTTAATGTGTACCTCCAGTCATTATGTTCGACTCTATTGACTCTTGGTGCAAAATTTTAAATTTATGCAGATAACATAAATTTGCCTTGCCATGTGCTGATGATGAAATGGTGCCTTTAAAAGATTTGTCAACTAGACAAGCAACAGCTTCCAAACTTTCAATCCCATTTTTCACAAAAATGGAGGCAAGTAATTTTAACAAAATCAAAAAATGAAAAATCTTAAAAAATGATTTAATATTATATATCATCACTCAAAAACACAGCATCAGACGTATTCTAAAGTGCTTCTTAGATTTCCATCCACTGCCTCTCACCACACAATGGGCCCAAAATGGTATCAGCAGTAAGCATGCTGTTATTTCATTCATTTGACATTTCTGAATACTAATTTCAATGTCTTTTTTTTACTGGACCTTTATTAATATTCTCTACAAAATTTCACAACATCTAATCATTAAAATCTGAGCAATAAACTTATCTTTAATCAAAAATGTCCCAGGGTCCCACTGTCACTGAGCATTTCTAAGAAGTACCTTAGAATAGATCTGATGCCATGTTCTTGTGTGATAATATTATAATTTTTAAAATTTTTATTATTTTATTAAAGTTACTTGCTTCCGTTTTTGTGAAAAGCAACCTTTAGAAGATTTACATAAATGATTCAACTCTATTAAACACTGATTGTTAGAAAATGGGATGGTCCTTAACCTTTAAAAGACTGAGGTATTATGGTTAGGAAGAAAGTGTAATAAAAAACGAGTCTGAAAAACTGCAGTTTCCTCTAAAAACAGAAGTTAGAGATTTGGGTTTTATTCTAGAATCAAAACATACTTCTAATTCACAGATAAAGGCGATGACCAGAGTTGATTTTTATAAATTATGATTGCCAAGATTTTTAAGGAATTTGATTCCAATTTTAGATTTTAGGATAGTGGTGCAGGTATTAGTCTTATTAACTATGGATTATTATAATGCATTGTATGTAGAGGCATCTAAAAAATCTATCAGAGTGCTGCAACTTATTGAAAATGCAGCAGAAAGAATTATATCTGGATCTAGTAGGAGTGATAGCATTTCTCTGATGCTTAACCAATTGCATTAGCCCCTGTATCACAGTGAATTTAAATTTAAATTATGTTTTTGTAAATAAAATTGCTATAATAAAGATAATTATTTCCTTATATGCTATTTAAACCTAATGTACAGCTAAGAATTTCATTGCTACTGTGAAATTGTATGATATGCCTTCAGTATGAAAAATCAAATTACAAGATACAAGAGGACTTTTTTGTAACAGTATAGTTATTACAGAATGTTTTGCCAGATATTGCCCTAGATTAATCAAAATGCTATAAATGTAGTGGAAATAGCACCTACGATAAAAAAGGGGGCATGGCTAGGTTAATTTCTCAGCGTCTGCATTGCATAGGTAACTTCCTCAGCGCATACTACACACGTCCAGTGCAAAGACAGTAGGTGCCCTAGGCAACTTCTGCCTTGCACCTGCCCCCCCATTCACGCCACCTCCACTGATCTCGAGCCCGACTCGTCCTACCTCATTCATGCTACCTGCTGTATGCTTCTCAAGGCCATGAGCAGTGCATGCTGCTTGCGGCCCGATGAATCTCTACTCCTCTTTGCCGTGAGCAGCTCTGCTCGCCCACCATCTGGCTGCTCCTCGGCTTCCCTATGGGTCAGCACCATAGTATACTGTCTAAGGGGGTCATTTTCCAAAGTGATCGCATGCGAAAAGGGACTTTTCACACGCGAAAAGTCCCTTTTCGCATGCGATCACTAAATGGGGGCGAAGTCGGGGCGGCACCGGAGCAGACGCCGCGAAGACATCACGGACAACGAAAAGGTAAGAACCTTTTTTCGCTGCCAATTTCACGCCCAATAGCGCCACCTTTTATGATGGCGCTATTGGATGCAAAAGCCAGCAGCAATCGCACCACAGAGGTGCGATTACTACCGGCTTTCGCAGGCCCACCCCCCACTTTGGCCCCCCGCCCCCAGTACCCCGCATTTCAAAGAGCCCGCCGGGATTAGAGAATCTAGGCCTAAGTTTGCCTAATGGATGCGCCAGCTGTGACACTACATTTGTCGCACCTGCGCTATTTTTTACTTTGCACACTGAGTAATCCATCGTAGAAGCATTACTGAACAAAAAGGTTTTTATTGCAAATGCCTGTTAAGGCTGCTGGTGAGAGAGAGACCAACATATAAGTTCACTATTTATTCAATCCAAGAAAGAGAGGAAACAAATCACTATTGTTGAAAAAAATCAGCAATTACTTTAGTATGAGAACAACGATATCAGAACAGGGTGCCTTAAATTTAATCCACTGTCTCTTGCCACACAATGGGCCACAAACAGCATCAGCCGTTCCGGCACTATAATGCAATCATTTATCGTTGTCTCATGTATATCAAACACCTTATAGACATTTTAATCAATTTTAATTTTAATATATCCCAAAAAGATGTTTGCATTTTTTATATATGTATATTTCTAAAATTAAAAATACTTAGCTCCCACTGTAGCGTTCAAAGAAATGCCCAACATGGACCATGTTTCGGCTATCAAAAGCTTCATCAGGGGTCACCTCATATGTATGTACCATCAAGACGCCTTCTGTAACACTTCACCCATCCAAAAAGGATTCACCTTTCTTCTAACACACCTAACCAGGTTAATGGCACCATAGTGTCTTTTCTGAGATGCGGCGACCAGAAATGTACACTAGGGATGTGCATTCATTTAGAACGAATTAGGCAATTTCTATGACGGGGCCGGCCAATGGCACCGGTAGCCCCTGTCACATGATAAGCTCAAAGGGCCACCTACGCCATTTTGATCAGTGGCAGCTGATGGCTCGAGAGGGAGAGATTTCTCACGGGACCCTGCTGGACCACCAGGGCTTTTAGTAAGTCTTGGGGGGATTGGGATGGTGGGGTGGGGGTTGTAATTAAGTAAATTTGAAGGGTTGGAGTGGGTTTTTATTTTTTTTGGTTCGACTAATCTGCCGAAAAAATAAATGACCCGTAGGAAAACAAATTTTATGATGAAGCACCTGACCCAAAGCCCAACCCGAAAGCTTAAAATGAAGTACATTTCTACTGTACACAGTATTCAAGGTGTAGTCTCATCATGGAGCGATACAGAGGCATTATGTCATTTTCCATTTTATTCACCATTCCCTTTCTAATAATTCCCAACATTCTGTTTGCTTTTTTTCCCAGACATCTCACAAATGTCTGGGAAAAGTACCAAGGATATCAAATATTAAGAAGAAAGAAATATTTAGGTAAAAGAGAGAGAAAATACATTAATTTATTGTTTAATGTATGAATGCCTAAAAGTGTGCCAGGTCTGGTATGAATATACTCTCTTCATGGAAACAACTGTGAGTGAAGGACTGAGGATACAGATTTTGTAGGTATGAAAAAGTGTTTTTTTGTTACATTTGGACACATGCTGGCCCAAGCATGCAGCAGTTGCTTATGTTCTGTAGCCTGTTAAGACATAGGCAGTTTGTTTTCTTACTATAATTCTTTTTTTTCTTTGCGTGTAATCATTTGTTTTTTTTCATTGACTCCTATAGATCTATGGTGAATAAGTGTATCAGATAACATACAAATGTGGTGATGCAGAGATTGAAAGTTGGGCAGGCATTTTATTTGCTTCTTGACCTTATTTCGCTTTCCCTTTATGCCTAAAGGATTCTCAGAGTGGTTACATTGAATAGAGTCAAACTAAAAATGTAAAATCTAATAAAGGTTCTCTCTTGTTTTAGGAGCAATAACTAAGTTTTGAAGTTCAGATATTTATCCGATAGTCCATTTCACTCTCTTTGCTATCTAACTGGGTCAGTCATCAAACCATGATGTGCCGGTATCAAGTGCATTAGGACCTTAAGACACAATAAGGCCTTACCACATGTGATACCAGCCGCATCGCAGCGCTACAATGCAAACTAGGGGCCTCATTTTCCAATATCACATTGGTAACGCATTAAGGGGCGTTTCCCATGCAAATGAGGCTTTTTTCGTGCAGCGGGGAAACTTCGCGTGCCGTGATGTTTTCGCGATTTGCACAAATGTATTCGCGAATCGCGAAAACATCTTCGCGGTGCACGATAAAACAACCAAAGAATCATCACACTGCACGAACAGCCTGTTTCATTAAAGGTTTATTGTGGTTCATGATGTTTCTGGACAGCCTGTTTCAGTATCCTGGGGGAGAGGGAGAGAGAGCCTTGCTATAATGTCTACTCCCTAGACAGGTATTTGTATCCCTATGAGAGGCCCACCTAGTAACTCGAGGTGGGGATTAGGTATGCGTGTAGGGGGTTGGGGGGCCGCTTTCACATTCAACATGAGACGTACGAACAGAACAGTGGTCTCTTGTGAAGATTTGCTGGCCTTCGGAGTGAGGAAACTCACTCCAAGATGAGATTTGGGCAATGTCCTCTCAATCTAGCTTGATGGACACTCTACCTGGGCAACAACAAGCTAGGTGGAGAGAACATTGTCCAAATCTCATCTTGGAGTGAGATTCCTCACTCCGAAGGCCAGCAAATCTTCACAAGAGACCACTGTTCTGTTCGTACGTCTCATGTTGAATGTGAAAGCGGCCCCCAACCCCCTACACTCATACCTAATCCCCACCTCGAGTTACTAGGTGGGCCTCTCATAGGGATACAAATACCTGTCTAGGGAGTAGACATTATAGCAAGGTTCTCTCTCTCTCCCTCTCCCTCCTTCTGGAAACACTGTGATAAACCTTTACCAGCCTCTAGCATACTGCAAATGAAAGGGTTGTAGCTATTGGCCACATAAGGAGCTGCACTAATACTGCAGCTGTTTTGCCGCACACGATAACTCTTTCCTACTTTACATATGCTCCACCCCAACTCCGCCCCCTGAATACACAATTAAAAATTTGCAATCACGTTAACGGCTGTTAGCGCGATTTGCAGAATTATCTCCTGCGGTAACTCCTTGGAAAATGACCCCCCAGGGGAAGGGGAAGAGTATGGGTGGAGTTATGTCCCAGAAGTGCTGCTGGCAATAACGTTTTCTACCTTATCGCCGGCAGCACTGAAATAACTACACCTTGTCCCGGCACTACTGATGCTAAACTGTACAGCCCGGTCGCAATCATGGCAGGCGAAAATGCACCACTGCGATGTGGCCTGATGCACAATTTCACCTCGCCCCTTTGTTTTGCGCAGCTCATCATTCTGCGGAATGACGAATCTAGGCATAAAAGTCTAACTTTCAAATCTATATGCTATACAGCATTTATGTGCATAAGTGGACAAGCAGAGATTTATGCTAGCATTATAAACTGCATGGCAGGAGATGCACAGTTTATAAAATGCCATGTAGTTCTGTTCCAAAAATACATGAGTATGTTTCAGTATGTGCTAATATTTCCAATGGAAGAAAACACATACGTTCTCTATTTTATACATATTTGCGTATTTTATAGATGCATACAGAAATATAAACATATGCGAAATAACTCCAGGTATTTTATAAAGTATGCGCACACATATACCATTTTGAACTCACAAGTGTACTGGAAATCACCATTTTATCAACACCTCTGAAGGTTCACCTAGTCTGTCTTCTGTTCACCAAGACCCTCTAGCGCCTCACCTTGAACTCAACACCTGTTCATCCAGAGTTCCCACCCAACTGCAGCCAACAGATGAAGTTCAGTTTCACTTGCGCCAGTTAATTAGTGTGTGTAAAAGTATACAAATAAGTTTGATAATGCACATGTGTATATCTCTTACGAAATAGCAACTACCTGGTGTACTTCTGAACTCAGCCCCTGTCTTATATTTCACTAGAAAAATGAATGCATGAAACAGAAAATAACATATCTGCGAGAGTATTCTACTTACATGCGTATATGCTATTTTTATGTAGGAAACCCCTTCAAAAATTTACTCCATAAGTTTCAATAAACAATAAGCCCTCAGTTCATTTCTATTGGGTGGCACATATACACTATCTGTCAGAGATCAAGTATTTCACTCCTGGTATCAAAAGAATAAATTATTCTGAAATAAAAAGAGAGAGAAAGAGAAACATGCTTGGTATTAATGACTTAATGCTGTTATGGCATAATTATTTTAAGTATTTATAACTCAGCAGGTTAACCTGCTAATAATTATATTATTTTAAATGATGTAAATGTTAATTATTTTTACACTTTCTGTTTAATTTATTTGGTTGTAAACCAGTATGATTGATACACAGAATATCGGTCTATAAAGCAATAAAAATAAATAAATACTTAAATAAATAAATAATAGCTAACTTGTGATTTATTACTTTAAATGATTTAGACTACAATATTATAGAGCAGCTAATGAGAAGTTACCCTGAAAATCCTTCCCTTGGCTTAGATGTCTCTCTCTATCCTTTTGCTTTCAACAACAGATCCCTTCATGGGAGCAGCTCAGTATACCCCATGAGTGTTTCCAAAATGCAAATTATGAACATGTTTAAGAGTATGGCTCAATGCCATGCACCAGTCTGTTTATAGGTAAGGGGCATTGTTTTGTGTCCCTGAGAATCATACAACTATATGCTTGGATCATGCCTTGCTTCATTTACAGCAGGATGAAAGAATTCACAGCGGACATCTGCAGATCAATCTTAGAGACTACTGTACCCAATAAATGAGTTTGATATTTTTGTCTTTGCCTCCCCGTGTAGGTCTTAGCTAATTTATTGTATTTTTGTAACCGCTTTCTTTTTTTTTTTATGTCTAACTCCGGAAGGTTTTGCAAGATGTCCTACTGATATGAGAATTAATTTATGACATGCAGATTCTTAATGAGCTCTCAACTAGCCAGACTTCAAGAAGAGAATAATCTACCACTCAAACACAGTGCACAAAGCACTATTAATGCTATTATTATTGGCACACGGAGAGTAAAGCAGGGGTAGTCTTTTTTTATAAACCGCATGTCTCCTGGTCTCTGCTCATGTCAACTATGTGAATCAATCATGTATGTAGAAACAAAATCTTGCCACTCAAGTCCGTCACTATATCTAAGTGGACTAAGGGAGACAGCTAGAACAGTTTGTATTGCATTCAGTGGGCTCTCTGTACTTTTGTTTGTACCCTTTGCATATTCCTGACAATAGACGCACCTCACTTGTCAGACTATGTTGAATTTTTCAGGCTTTATGATATAGTGATGCAAGGGAAAATTTCTCATTTGCTTTCACTATGCTGTCAAGAAAAAGAAGCTGCCCGCCACTGTCAGTGAAGAAGGACCTATAGTCAGAGTCAGAGAAAAGACCTTACTACTAAAAGGTCTTCTCTCAGCCTACAGGATATTTTTTTCAAGTATGTTTTATACATGCTTGAAAAATAGTTATACATAACTATTTTTCTGTCAGCATCTGGGCTAAAGCAATAGCCTTATTGTTTTAAATGGTACTTTCTGACAAGCTTTTTCCTTTACAGTTTGATACAAATGATTTGCCTTTCTGGTGTGAGATTTAAATTTATTATTTAATCTCTCGTACAGTGATCATGTAAGCCACCTCATTAATTTAAAGGCAATCCAAAGAATTAGAGTCTTATAAATCTACCAAACTTTTTGTTGCGTGCCCCGTCCACGCCCGGCCGGCCCGCGTCACATGGAGGAAGCACTGGATGGCCGGCGCCATCTTTAAAAATGGCGTGGGCCATCCAGTGCTCCTACCATGTGACAGGGGCCGGCCAATGGCACGGATACCCTGTCACATGGTAAGGGCAAAGGGCCATCGGCGCCATTTTGATTAGTGGCAGCCGACGGCCCGGGAGCAGGAGATCGCTCCTGGGAACCCCACTGGACCACCAGGTACCTGTAAAATGTTTTTTGGGGGGGGTCAGGATGGTAGGGGAAGCAAAGGGATTAGTTTTAAAGGGTTGGGGTGGGTTTAGGGGTTATTTTTGTGTGCCATTTTTCCCGCCCTCCCCCAAAATGATAAGAGAATCCCCACGATCAATATCGTGGGGTTTTCCTATCGTTTCGGGGGAGCCCCCGATTTCTGACGATTTTGAAAATATCGACGATATTTTCAATCGTCCGAAGCCCGATTCACATCCTTAGTACTGACCTCGGCCTGCTCCTTGACCATTCTGTTTGCTGTTTGGATCCTGACCTCTGCCTGCCTTGTCACCTCGTCTGACCTCTGGAACCTGACCCCTGCTTCATTAACTACTCCTCATACTGATCCTTGGATTTTGACCCCGGCTGCCATTATCCAAGTCTCCTTATTCTGGCTTTGTCCCTTGCCTTGTCATCGCCTATGTTGTACTGGCCTTCTTTGCTCCTCCAGACCTACAGCCTAGAGTCCGATCATGCTCCCTTGCTGCTCGTGGTCATGCCTCTCTACTACCTCTCCGGGAGACCCTGCAAGGCCCACCTAAGTCCAAGCAGCTCGGCTACCTACGGGATCCATCCGGGGGGACCGCGGGCTTCCAGTGGTGAAGCTCATCCTAGCCTCTGCCTCTGTCTCCTCCTGTGCTCCACCTCCTGGGGGATGGTGCTTCCTGGTCCCTACCAGGGAGCCGTTCTCCACTGCTCCAGGACAAGGATCCACCACCAAGTACAACAGATTGCCAAGGCCCTGGACTCTGTGGAGTCTCCTACCTCCAGGGCCCTATCGCGTTTGGCCGCCACAGTCCAAGAACATCGTAGGTCTTTGGAATCACTAGCCTCTTCACTGGAAGAGCTTCATTCCCTGCTGTGAGATACAGCTCTGGACAATCTCATGGGCCTATCAGCTTCTATGCTACCCAAAGCATCATTGGCACTCCCTGCACCTCTGTAATACAATGGGGACCCACGCTCCTGTCGTGGCTTCCTCAATCAGTGCTTCATGCAATTTGTACTGCAACCCTCCTTGTTCCTGAAGGAAACCACTAAAGTGACCTTCATCCTTTCCCATCTGGAAGGGAAGGCTCTTGCATGGGCCTCTCCATTATGGGAATGCTCTGATCCCATGCTTTCCAAGCTATCTGAGCTTGTTGCTCTCTTCAAGCAGACCTTTGGAGACCCAAGCCACCAAGGTGTAGCCAGCCATAATCTACTCCACCTTGGTCAAGGGTCACGGACCCTTTCTGAGTATATGGTGGAGTTCAGGACCCTGGCTACTGTGCTCAGGTGGCAAAATGATTGTCCTCAAGCCATCTTCCTAGATGGACTCTCCAGCACTCTCAAAGATGAACTCTCTGTCTGTGAGACTCCCACGACTCTAGAAGCCCTGATTTCCCTCAGAAGGAAGATTGACCATCATTTCTGGCAAAGGCGCCTAGAAGGAAAGGCTTCCCACTCTCCTACATCACATCCCATGCATATCCAGAGCCCTCCAGCCAAGACTCTATCACCACCACCTCCTCCCGGGTGGAACCTATGGAGGTGAACTGTGGGGGACTGTCTCCAACCGAACGTCTCCGTTGGAGGAAGGAGGGTCTTTGTCTTTACTGTGGTACTTCTGGACATATTTGGCAGTCCTGTCCAGTCCATCCAGAAAACTGCAATGCCTGAGCCTGGCGGGGGTCCAGAGCTTAGGCGCTACTGTCACCTGTTCCCAACTCTTGCTTCCAGTCTCTCTGGGCATCAATGCCCACTCCTTCGCCACCACTGCTCTTGTCAATACAGGAGCAAGTGGCAACTTTATCATGGATGACATTGTCAAGCTTCTGAACATTTCTCTTCAGCCATTAGATGTGAGCCTCCACATCACCTCCACTCAAGGAGAACATCTTCCAGGGCTCATCACCCATCAAACAGTGGCTGTCTGTCTTTCCGTGGGCACTCTCCATGAGGAGAAGATGTCCTTCTATGTGTTAAAACATTCTACACATCCAGTCATCCTGGTGCTGCCCTGGCTCCAGGTCCATGAACCCCAGTTCGATTGGCATTCCCTGCAGTTGGTGCAGTGGGGTTCCAAATGCCAGAAGACATGTCTATGTCAAGTATCTCCAGTAGTCTCTGTCTTGAAGTCTACCACTCTTTCTGGTTTGCCTACCCAGTATTTTGAGTTTGAAGACATCTTCTCGAAGCAGAAGGCGGATACTTTGCCTCCGTTACGCAAGTTCAGTTGCTCCATAGAACTTCTGCCGGGCACAACACCTCCCAAGGGAAGAACTTATCCATTGTCTCATCCAGAAACCCTAGCCATGTCTGAGTATATCAAAGAAAACTTAGAAAAAGTGTTCATTCGTCCCTCTGATTCTCCCGCTGGAATGGGCTTTTTCTTCGTCAAGAAAAAGGACGGTGGTTTATGCCCTTTTATTGACTACAGAGGGCTCAACGCCATAACCCACAAACACCGGTACCCCCTGCCCCTTATCAGTAAGCTGTTTGACCGCCTTCAAGGGGCACAAATCTTCACCAACTTGGATCTGAGGGGTGCGTACAATCTGGTACGCATCCAACCTGAAGATATCTAGAAAACTGCATTCAACATGAGGGATGGTCACTATGAGTATAGTGTGATGCCCTTTGGGCTATGCAATGCCCCGGCAGTCTTTCAACGCCTTATGAACAAAATTCTCCAAGACCTCTTGTACTCATTTGTAGTCGTATATCTTGACGACATCCTGATCTTTTCCAAAGATCTTGAATCCCACCAAGATCATGTTCCGGTCGTCCTCCAATGTCTAAGAGAAAATCATCTTTAAGCCAAGTTAGAAAAGTTCCTCTTCGAGTGAAATCACTTATCCTTCCTAGGGTACATCATATCTGATCGAGGTTTCTCCATGGATCCAGATAAAGTCCAGGGGATCCGAGACGGGCCCCAGCCAGTAGGCCTACAAGCCTTACAGCGTTTCCTTGGCTTTACTAATTATTACAGGAGCTTCATTGTCAATTATTCTACCCTAACCCGCACTTAACCTACTCTTACATTTTTTTCAAATTTTTCTTTTTTATTTAAACCAAACTTATTAAAATTACTGTGTGAACTCACACCCAAAAACCATTGATTCCTACCATAATTTTTATAAAATGAATTGGGTGTATGGTAAAGCTTCATAAACTACCAAGAGCACTCAACCATTAGTGCCTTGTGTGTAATTTCTTGTTTAATCATGAGCACCACCGTCCACCCTACCCTATTTTGTGTTTTATAATTTTTTGAATTTTTTAATTTTCAAAAATGTCTCCAAATATGTGTAGGTTTTATGTAGTTTTTACAGATGTTAATTTTTCTTCTTTTTATAAAAATTTGAGTGTGAAAATGCTGTACATCGAACAAAGAATGCCAGGTCGCCAGAATGCTGGACCCACCATTTTTGCAAAGAAGAGAGTGGAGGAGCAGCGCTGAGGCGAGCTCAGTATAAACTTTAGTGAAGACATGAAAGAACGACAGACAAGGAATCGTATCATGCATCGTTTGAGTGGCTTCCCCTGATGAAGAACTTTCGAAACGGGGCCTTGTTGGGGCAAGAGCCTTGTTTGGGCAAGAGCCACAATTGAAAACTACCAACGTTAAGATAAGTGGGATTTAGCATTCTGGCGACCTGGCATTCTTTGTTCGATGTACAGCATTTTCACACTCAAATTTTTATAAAAAGAAGAAAAATTAACATCTGTAAAAACTACATAAAACCTACACATATTTGGAGACATTTTTGAAAATTAAAAAATTCAAAAAATTATAAAACACAAAATAGGGTAGGGTGGACGGTGGTGCTCATGATTAAACAAGAAATTACACACAAGGCACTAATGGTTGAGTGCTCTTGGTAGTTTATGAAGCATTACCATACACCCAATAAATTTTATAAAAATTATGGTAGGAATCAATGGTTTTTGGGTGTGAGTTCACACAGTAATTTTAATAAGTTTGGTTTAAATAAAAAAGAAAAATGTAAAAAAAATGTAAGAGTAGGTTAAGTGCGGGTTTGGAATTGTGCATAATTGTATTTACCCCCACAATTGTGGATTAATAGTGGTTAATTATTCTACCCTAGCTGCGCCACTCACCGCTATGACTAAGAAAGGGGCTAACACTCGTGTGTGGATACCCAAAGCATAAGACATCTTTCAGATGCTAAAAGAAACTTTCTGTTCCAGTCTTTGTCTTCAGCATCCAGACCCAAGACATTCATTCGTCGTCGAAGTCGATGCCTCTGCAATTGGAGCAGGAGCCATCTTAAGTCAGTTTTTTCCAAAGGGTAAATTGATACCTTGTTCATTCTACTCACACAAGTTCTCTCCTACAGAGGAGCATTACACCATTGGTGACTGAGAACTTCTAGCTGTCAAGTTGGCGCTCCAAGAGTGGTACCCCTGGTTGGAAGGGGTGCAACATAAATTTACCATTTTCACCGACCATAAGAATCTTGAGCACCTTAAAGAAGCTCAACTCTTGAATCCTGTTGTGCTTGAGAGTGGACCCTTGTCCTGGGGAAAGGATGGAATGGCTCCTGAAAGGGAACAGGGAGTAACTGGCCCCAGGGGGTGGAGCACTGGAGGAGACAGAGGCTAGGTAGAGCTTCACCACTGGAAGCCTGAGGTCCCCCTGGGAGGATCCCCTAGGAACCTAGGCCGCTTGGACTTAGGTGGGCCTCGCAGGGTCTCCTGGGAGTATGGAAGTCTGGTGTGCCCACAGACACAGAAGGAACGTGGTCGGGTTCGAGCTGGAGTAGGGAGAACCAGAACAGAGTTGGTGATGACAAGGCGAGGAACAGAGCCAGAATCTGGAGATGAGGTCAGGCAGGCAAAAGGTCAATGTCCATTGGTCAGTCCGAGAAGTAGTCAACTAGGCAAGGGTCAGATATCAGAGGTCAGATGAAGTCAGAGGCAAATAGAGGTCTTGAGGCAGGCGGTAGGCAGGCGAGCAGGTCAGGAACAGGCTGAGGTCTTGAGGCAGGCATCAGACAGGTGAGCATGTCTGGAGCAAGCTGAGGTCTTGAGGCAGGCGGCAGACAGGCGAGCAGGTCTGGAGCAAGCTGAGGTCTTGAGGCAGGCAGCAGATAGACAGGCAAGTCAGGAACTAGCTGAGGTCATAGACAGGCAGCAGGCAGACAGGGAGGTCAGGAACTAGCAGAGGTCATAGGCAGGCAGCAGGCAGGCAGGTAGGTCAGGAACTAGCAGAGGTCGTAGGCAGGTCAGGAGCAAGATGAGGTCAGTACCAGTAAGTCAGTCCGATGTTACTACCTGGGTAGACAGACAGACGAACACAGGAACAGGCAGGACTCAGGAACGTGGATGCAGGAACAAGTCAGGAATGGAAGTGGAACATAAAATTCCTGGAACGAGACTAGGAACAAGCACAGAAACAATCTAGCATACAAGCCGACCCGAATGCCAAGGCAAGGAAATGGAGGCAGGAACTTCCTTATATTGTTAGATCAATCAGGGAGCGCCATGGAACCAAGACCCGCCCTCGGCCCTACAAGTGTCTGGGCAGTCCGCGCCATGCGCGTGTGTAGGGGCGTAGCTAGAATGGCAGGAGACGCCGAACTTCGGCATGAGGCCTGGCGCGTAGAGGAAGGCCTGGAGACCACCGGCGTGGGATGCCAGGGCCTAGCTGAGCTAGCAACTATCGCAAGGGAGGTTGTCCCGGGACCTGCTGAGGAACTATGCAGGTGAGCGGTCTTGTGTGCGGGATGGCCATGGGCGGGGCACGTAACAACCGATCCAATTCACAATATGCAATGCGAATAGGTTCAAAGTGGGCAAAACATTCTCCAGTATTAGTGGCAACTATGGACTTACTGTAATTGAAGTCTTTCAGATCTTGAACATGGCGTTTCAGCATTCTTTTTCCTGTGACCGCACCGTAAATACTAACCTTATAAATATGCAGTAGTGCTAGTGACATCAAGAGTAATGTCAGTGACAGCAATCAAATTAATGTTAACACTCGACAGCTATGTTTAGATCATTAGTGGATACAGAATTAAGTCTGTAAATCCACTGTTGTTCTTTATAATTAAGAATGGCCTTAGTGTTGCCTCCCCTTGGATTAATATGAACAAGTTCGATGACATGCCATTTGATGTCTTGAAAAGAATGATGATGCTGAATACAATGTGATATGATCTGGGCTTGGAGTTTAGAAGTAGCTAAACAGCTACGATGTTCTGTGGGTCTGGTTTTAATCAAACGTTTTGTTCTTCCTACATAAAGAACAGGACATGGGCATTTAAGCATGTAGATCACGTTGGTAGAAGAACAGTCTGTGTAATCATGAGCTGTGTATGACTTTCCCGTTAAATCTGTCCATTCAGTGCCAGTGATAGCTTGATTACAAAATGAACATTTTTTGCATGTCCAGTGATCAATTGTTATATGGTCAGTGTTCGATGGTAAACTTTGTACAAAGGAATGAATGAGCAAATCTTTAAGATTTTTCCCCTGACTGTATGCTATAGTAGGACGTTCTATAAACATTGGATGCATTTTCAAAATTGGCCAATGGTATACAATTAGCTCTGAAATTTGTGGTGAAAAAATAGAATATGGTAAAACGCATGTTAATGGAGTGTCATCTGAATGTGAATTATCAAGAAGTAGCCAATCTCGATCAGCATTGTATGCCTGTTTGTAAGCTGATTTGATCTATTTAACAGGATAGCCCCATTGTAAAAATTTGTCAAACATCCGCTGTGATTGTGCAACAAAATCTGTTTTATTAGTGCACAAGCGACGGAGTTGGAGGAACTGACCCACTGGTAAAATTTTCCATAGATGAAACGGGTGGAAACTGGAAAAATGTAAATAAGTATTTTTTGCACAGGATTTAACATAAATATTGGAAGTTAGAAGTTGACCATCTTTTTTAATGAGGATGTCTAAAAATTCAGTCTGGTTTGGATTATAATGTATGGTGAACTGGAGATGACTGTCTAATGAATTAAGCCAATGAAGAAAAATTGTAATGCCTGGTCATCAGAATGCCAAAGGAAGAAGACGTCATCTATGTAGCGACACCAATGAGAAACATTCTGAAATTCTGGGGCTCCATAAAGGAATTTTTGTTCAAATGCTGCTACATAGAGGTTTGCAACACTGGGGGCCATATTTACATTTTTCTAGTTTCCACCCATTTGACACATTAGTATTTGCCATAGTTCTCCATATTTATATATACCTGGGATTACATGATTTACTATTGATTCAATTGTAAAGTCACATTATCATTCAAAATGACCACAGTTTCCCATATAGTTTCCAAAGAAAAGACCTAAGAACATAAGAACATGAAAATATGCCATACTGGGTCAGACCAAGGGTCCATTAAGCCCAGCATCCTGTTTCCAATTGCCAGGCCATAAGATCCTGGCAAGTACCAAAAAACTAAGTCTATTCCATGTTACTGTTGCTATTAATAGCAGTGGCTATCTTCTAACTCAACTTAGGTTTTATCATCGATGTCATTTTTATTCCAAAGTTGGAAATCTCCGGTATCGTGATACTAAATTCGGCTTGAGACTGTAGCAATTCTCCCATTGAGATCCCTCCAGAAACGCCATCCACAATGGCTTCCACTGCGGTCTCCCTCGATGTTGCTCCCATGGCTCCTCCTGTGCCACTGACATCATCAGTAAGTGACGAGTGAGTAATAAATGTGGCTGTCCTTGTTACCGCAAGATTCTCCGGAGGTGTTCTTTGAACTGGGGACAAAGATATTTTTGAGTTAAGGAGGGGGTCCGATGCTTCGTCATCTTCTTGACTCCTCTCCAGCGACTGCATTTCTCCTGAGCGAGCAATTCTATGCATGACATGAGCATCCATACAGTCGATTACCCGACTTGCTGGAGAAGCCTCTAAAACTAGCCTCTCCTGGGCCCGTCGTTTTTGGCCCAAATGCGGCATGAAAGATTGGGGAAACAAATAATTCCATGAGGAAAAAGAGAGATGCTGAGCGCAACTGGGTTAGTCCACCATCTTGGATCCCCCACTTTGATTACATCGGCATTATATATTTAAATACAGGAGTTTTTTACTTTTCATTGTCAGTATAAATGCCATTGTTTAATTTCTATTCTTTCAAGATTGTATAAATGATTATATAAAGGTAAAATTGCAATTAACAAAAAAAACCAAAAACACCTAGGCAGGGGAGACATATTAACAGAATTGTCAACTTCCAAGCAGAGGTACAACCTTTCAGGTATATACAGGTTTGAGACCATTGCTTTTCATGTAGCTGAAATACAGGTGTTAGAAAAGGTCATGTTCTGACATAAACTGTGGCCAACATAGCAGAGTTTCAGTCCTATAGGATGTGTATTCTGTGATGTTAGTACATTTTTGTGGATGCTGAGACCAAGGCAGGTGTGCCAATAGACTCTCAGTCATCAGCTGTGTATAGTATTAAGGCAAGAGAAGGTGTTGTCAGCCTATAAGCTCATGAGCCTACAACAAGCCTCTTTCTGAAAAATGTATAGCCAAACTGCTCCCAGAAGTAATATGTGGAAGTCCTGATATCTTCTGCACTTTCATTGTTGTTTAATTGAAATAGATGCATTTTTTGATATCTGAGGTCTGGAGGTGTCCATGTCTGTTACAAAGAAGAATCAGTGAACATATATGCTTCCAATTGATGTTTGTCAGGCTGCCTGGTGTAGACAATATTTTGTGAGTAGTAATCACTCTAACTACCTCATCAGCATGTAGAAGCAAGCTGGCACAAAAAGCATTAATGTTTGATGATGAACAGACCAAGAACAGCAATTTATAACCTCTATAGGTTACCAAAGTGCTGAAAGAATGCACAGTGTGTGCACTCAATGAGCATACACTGACTTTAACCAGAGGCAGTCCTGTGCTTCCACACCTTAGAATGGAAGCTACAGATTTGGTAATGGGTAGGCAGTTAGATAATGGCCTCAAGCATTGTAACCTAATGTTCTACCTTGGCCTGACCCTATTTATTAATTCAGCCAAAAGGGGGCTAAGAGCATTGGCAGCTTAAGGCCTCAGATATCCAGCACCCCCTTGCCAGATGAAATAGAATTGAGATCTGGCTTTAGTTATCACTATGTAGCCACATCTTGAAAACTCTCACAATGCAGCTTGGGCACAGAGCCACACAGGCAGAGGCCTATATACTCAGTGGCAGCTGAATGGGTAATGTAGTGCTCTGGGAGGTATCAGTGGCCTTACAGCTGAGTTGCCAAAGTAAACCGCACATTGCTCCTAGAATTTCAATGTCTCCCATTAAATAGATATGTATGCATCCACTGCTGCTCACTGGGTTACAATGTGAAATGCAATGTCCTCATGAGCATAGAGTTCATGTTAGTGCACCAAGAAGAACTTAGATTAAATTCTTTTTTTGATTTTATAAGGCTGTCGTGGTACATGTGGGCACCAATGACATAGGAAAATGTGGTACATGTGGGCACCAACGACAAATGTGGGAGGGAGGTTCTGGAAGTCAAATTTAGGCTCTTAGGTAGAAAGCTTAAATCCAGAACCTCCAGGGTAGCAATCTCTGAAATGCTCCCTGTTCCACACGCAGGTCACCAGAGGCAGGCAGAGCTCCGGAGTCTCAATGCATGGATGAGACGATGGTGCAAGGAAGAGGGAATCAGTTTTGTTAGGAACTGGGGAACCTTTTGGGGAAGGGGGAATCTCTTCCGAAGGGATGGGCTCCACCTTAACCAGGGTGGAACCAGACTGCTGGCGCTAACCTTTAAAAAGGAGATAGAGCAGCTTTTAAACTAGAACAAAAGGGAAAGCCGACAGTCGCTCAGCAGCGCATGGTTCGGAGAGAGGTATCTTCAAAGGATACTAATGATGCATTAGAATTAGGGCATCCCGACAGTGAGATTCCAATAATAAGAAAATTAGTCTAAGTGCCTGTAACTAAAAACTCACCTGAGCTAAAAAATTCTAACTTATCCCTATCAATTAAAAAGCAGAATGAAAATATAAACAAAAAACAAACTTTGAAATGTTTGTATGCTAATGCCAGAAGTCTAAGATGTAAGATGGGAGAATTAGAATGTATAGCAGTGAATGACAACATAGACTTAATTGGCATCTCAGAGACATGGTGGAAGGAGGATAACCAATGGGACAGTGCTATACCGGGGTACAAATTATATCACAATGACAGAGAGGAGCACCTGGGAGGCGGTGTGGCGCTTTATGTCCTTGATGGCATAGAGTCCAACAGGATAAACTTCCTGCATGAGACAAAATGCAAAATTGAATCTTTATGGGTAGAAATCCCTTGTGTGTCGGGGAAAACTATAGTGATAGGAGTATACTACCGTCCACCTGGTCAAGATTGTGAAACGGACAGTGAAATGATAAGAGAAATTAGGGAAGCTAACAAAATTGGTAGTGCGGTAATAATGGGAGACTTCAATTACCCCAATATTGACTGGGTAAATGTATCATCGGGACACGCTAGAGAGATAACATTCCTGGATGGAATAAATGATAGCTTTATGGAGCAATTGGTTCAGGAACCGACGAGAGAGGAAGCAATATTAGATCTAATTCTCAGTGGAGCACAAGACTTGGTGAGAGAGGTAACAGTGGTGGAGCCCCTTGGCAATAGTGATCATAATATGGTCAAATTTGAATTAATGACTGAAAGAGGAACAGTATGCAAAATCACGGCTCTCTTGCTAAACTTTCAAAAGGGAAACTTTGATAAAATGAGAAAAATTGTTAGAAAAAAACTGAAAGGAGCAACTACAAAAGTAAAAAATGTGCAAGAGGTGTGGTCATTGTTAAAAAATACCATTCTAGAAGCACAGTCCAGATGTATTCCACACATTAAGAAAGGTGGAAAGAAGGCAAAACGATTACCGGCATGGTTAAAAGGGGAGGTGAAAGAAGCTATTTTAGCTAAAGGTTCTTCATTCAAAAATTGGATCCAACAGAAGAAAATAGGATAATACATAAACATTGGCAAGTTAAATGTAAGACATTGATATGACAGACTAAGAGATAATTTGAAAAGAAGTTGGCCGTAGAGGCAAAAACTCACAGTAAAAACTTAAAAAAATATATCCGAAGCAGAAAGCCTGTGAGGGAGTCAGTTGTTAGATGATCGAGGGGTTAAAGGGGCACTTAAAGAAGGTAAGGCCATCGCGGAAAGATTAAATTATTTCTTTGCTTCAGTGTTTACTGAAGAGGATGTTGGGGAGGTACCCATACTGGAGAAGGTTTTCATGGGCAATGATTCAGATGGACTGAACCAAATCATGGTGAACCTAGAAGATGTGGTAGACCTGATTGAAAAACTGAAGAGTAGTAAATCACCTGGACCGGATGGTGTACACCCCAGAGTTCTGAAAGAATTAAAAAATGAAATTTCAGACCTATTAGTAAAAATTTGTAACCTATCAATAAAATCATCCATTGTATCTGAAGACTGGAGGATAGCTAAATGTAACCCCAATATTTAAACAGGGCTCCAGGGGCAATCCGGGAAACTACAGACCGGTTAGCCTGACTTCAGTGCCAGGAAAAATAGTGGAAAGTGTTCTAAACATCAAAATCACAGAACATATAGAAAGACATGGTTTAATGGAACAAAGTCAGCATGGCTTTACCCAAGACAAGTCTTGCCTCACAAATTTGCTTCACTTTTTTGAAGGAGTTAATAAACATGTGGATAAAGGTGAAGTGGTAGATGTAGTATACTTGGATTTTCAGAAGGCGTTTGACAAAGTTCCTCATGAGAGGCTTCTAGGAAAAGTAAAAAGTGATGGGATAGGTGGTGATGTCATTTCGTGGATTGTAAACTGGCTAAAAGACAGGAAACAGAGAGTAGGATTAATTGGACAATTTTCTCAGTGGAAGGGAGTGGGCAGTGGAGTGCCTCAGGGATCTGTATTGGGACCCTTACTTTTCAATATATTTATAAATGATCTGGAAAGAAATACAACGAGTGAGATAATCAAATTTGCAGATGATACAAAATTGTTTAGAGTAGTTAAATCGCAAGTAGATTGTGATAAATTGCAGGAAGACCTTGTAAGATTGAAAAATTGGGCATCGAAATGGCAGATGAAATTTAATGTGGATAAGTGCAAGGTGATGCATATAGGGAAAAATAATCCATGCTATAGTTACACAATGTTAGGTTCCATATTAGGTGCTACAACCCAAGAAAGAGATCTAGGCGTCATAATGGATAACACATTGAAATCATCGGTTCAGTGTGCTGCGGCAGGCAAAAAAGCAAACAGAATGTTGGGAATTATTAGAAAGGGAATGGTGAATAAAACAGAAAATGTCATAATGCCTCTGTATCGCTCCATGGTGAGACCGCACCTTGAATACTGTGTGCAATTCTGGTCGCCACATCTCAAAAAAGATATAAATGCGATGGAGAAGGTAGAGAGAAGGGCTACCAAAATGATAAGGGGAATGGAACAACTCCCCTATGAGGAAAGACTAAAGAGGTTAGGACTTTTCAGCTTGGAGAAGAGACGGCTGAAGTGGGATATGATAGAGGTCTTTAAAATCATGAGAGGTCTAGAATGGGTAGATATGAATCGGTTATTTACTCTTTCGGATAATAGAAAGACTAGGGGGCATTCAATGAAGTTAGCATGTGGCACATTTAAAACTAATCGAGAAAGTTCTTTTTTTACTCAATGTACAATTACACTCTGGAATTTGTTGCCAGAGGATGTGGTTAGTGCAGTTAGGATAGCTGTGTTTAAAAAGGATTGGATAAGTTCTTGGAGGAGAAGTCCCTTTACCTGCTATTAATTGAGTTGACTTAGAAAAATAGCCACTGCTATTACTAGCAACAGTAACATGGAATAGACTTAGTTTTTGGGTACTTGCCAGGTTTTTATGGCTTGGATTGGCCACTATTGGAAACAGGATGCTGGGCTTGATGGACCCTTGGTCTGAGCCAGTAAGGCATGTTCTTATGTTCTTATGAAACAGCTTACTACATCAGCAGTTAAGTATCCAGTCACAATATGAGGGGTTCAAGACCTGCTCCACCTGTGGCCTTGGGTTACCAGTACATCTCTGTACCGCGGCCTGTATGTGTGATATATGCAAGTCTCTGTGCCTGTTGATTGTGGGCTTTGTGGCTTGCTATGGTTTATGAGAGTCTAGTTGTTGGGTATGTTTTGTCTCTCACTTACTGTCATTGTGAGAGTCTCACTGTAAGTAAGTCTTGGTATCTGTGTCTACCTCTGGCAATCTGGGTGTATGTGTGTATGGGGGGGGGGGGATATGCTCCTTGAGTGATTACTTGCAACCTGTAGGCCCTTGAGTATGTGTCAATGGAATCTTGTATGCAAGATGAAAATATAGCCTAAGGGTCCTTTCCACCACGGTGAAGCTATTTAGCTGCATTATAATTAGCTGATATGTATTAATGATACACCAAAAATCCCACACATATGTTCCTGAGGCATTTTCAGAATGAAGTAACAGCCACACACTGCCTGTAAGGACCCATTTAGATGATTATAAAGGTGCGCAAAAGAATCCAATATCATATACACATTTCCATAAAGACAGAGAGTAAGCAATTCTTGACACAATGCTACCATATACCCTTAGTGGCAGAGAATGAGACACACACATCCAGACATTAACATCCCAAACTTATATAAACATCTGCATGCTTGGTATCTGTATATTATGTATACAGTTACACATGCATATATTTACCTTAGCTAGGAAGCCAGCACTACTAAGTATGAATGAAGGTGGTGTGATCGTTTCCTATGCCTTGACTTGACCCACAAGAACACAGTATATACTCCATCAGGTCCACCGTAGTTTATTAGGCCTAAATGTGGTGGAGGACACCTATAAAGAAGATGTACACCTGCACTGTGCTGCAAACACTGTAGTACACCTTGTGTATAGATAGCCAAGGCAACACATCAGCTATTGTTCCTTCCTTGTAAATAGACGTTCCAAGAGAGTCTACAAGCATCCTATGGCTTTTCAATATGGAATGCCCATATATAGCAAAGTGTACACTCTTGGGGGAGGCCTACTAAGGAACCCACCTTAGTATACATGTATACTCTGCCGGTTTAGCTATGGCTGTACCAGATGTCAAAGTAAGAAGCATTGGGACATCATGCATACGGTAAGTATATTGGTGAGCAGAACTGAAACTTGCTGCTTGGATATGACTTAACAAAACACCATTCCTTGGCAAATGGGTGAAGAGACTCACACATTGTTCCCAGAATCTGTCTTCCATTGCCAGATTGTAATGTAATGCAAGCATAGAGTGTGGGAGTAGCACACTTATAGTTACAGATTTCAGTGTGTCACAATGTAGCAGAAACTGTACACAAGTCATAGCTCCCTATTGCATGTGGTGGTTCTGCTGCTGTTGAACACATTGAAAGCATGTGAGTCTTACCTGCATCAGAGACAGCTGTGTACATGATTTTGTAGTGTATACTATACACACCATCTTCTCTATACTACTACATTAAATATCCTGAGGTCCATCATCAAAAGCTATTAGATGGACATCTCTAAAATTATCACTTTAAACAGCATTCTTAACCGGTGTGTTGCAACACATCAGTGTGTCGCCAAGCGCTAGTAGGTGTGTTGTGTGCTACCCACAGTCAGAGGGGCCGAAGGTCGGAGCTGCAGGCCACACTGAACACCAGGTCGGTAGGGCCGAAGATCATAGCCACAGGCCGCCGCTGGAGACCAGGCTGGCAGGGCTGAAGATTGGAGCCTCAGGCCATCACTGGAGACCTGGCTGGCAGGGCTGAAGATTGGAGCTGCAGGCCACCGCTGGAAACCAGGACAGTGGTGCCAAAGACCAGAGCCACTGGTTGCCACCAGAGACCAGGCTGGCAAGGCCAAAGACCTGAAGACTGAAGCCACAGCACACTGCCAGAGACCAAACTAGCGGGGCCAAAGATCAGAGCCTCAGGCTGCCTCCAGAGACCAGGTCAATGGGGTGAACACCAAAGCTGCTGACCGCCACCAGAGACCAGGCCAGTGAGGCCGAAGATTGGAGCTGCTGGCCACCGATGGAGATCAGTCCGATGGGTCTGAAGATCAGAGCCACTGGCTGCTGCTGCCGGAGAACAGGCTGGTGGGGCTGAAGATTGGAGCTGTTCAGCCCGGGGCCGGGTTGTGTGTGTGTGTATGTAGTTGAGATTGGGAGGGTTCTTCTGTTTCTGTGTATATATGAATGTGAGAGAAGGATGGTGCTTTTCTATGTGTTTGTGTGTGGAGTGAATGAGAGACAGGGAGGGTGCTTGTGTGTTTCGTATGTGTGTGAAAAAGAGAGTGTGCTTGTGTGTGTATGTGAGATGGGGAGTGTGCTTGTATGTGTATGTGTGTGTATGTGTGTGAATGGTGTGTAAGTGAGATGGGGAGGATGCTTGTGTGTGTGTGTGTGTGTGTGTGTGTATGTGTGGTATATATGTGAGAGGGAGAGGGTCCTTGTGAGTGTATGTGTATGCTGTGTATGTGAGAGGGGGAAGGTGTTTGTGTATGTGCGTGTGTGTGTGTGTGTGTGTGTGGTGGATATATGAGAGAGGAGGATGCTTGTGTGTGTGTGTGTGTGTGTGTGTGTGTATGTGAAAGGGGGAGGGTGCTTGAGTGTGGGTGGTGTGTGTATAAGAGGGCAAAGGGTGCTTGTGTGTGTGTGTGTTGTGTGTGTGGTGTGTATGTGAGGGGAGGGTGCTTGTCATGTGTGGTGTGCATGTGATGGAGAGGTGCTGTATGTGTGTGTGTGGTGAGTGTGTGGGAGGGGGAGGGTGCTTGTGTTTGTGGTGTGCATGTGAGAGAGGGAGGGTGCCTCTATGTGTGTGCATGGTGTGCATATGAGAGAGGGTAGGTGCTTCTGTGTATTTGTGAGAAAGGGAGGGTGCTTCTGTCTGTGTGAGTGAGAGAGAGGTGGAGCATGTTTCTAGCTGGCTGTGGCTGTGAGAGAAAGAGGGGGCATGTGTGTGACTGAGAGCTTGTCTGTAAGTGAAATAGAGAGAGCATGTGTTTGATTGACAGCCTGTGTGTGAGATAGAGAAAACATGTGTGTGAGTGAGAGACACTGGTCAGAGAGGTGACGTGTTTATGTGTGAGAAAGACTGATCAGGGAGGTGACTGGTATGTGTGTGTGTGGTGTGGTGTGTGTGTGTGTGTGTGAGAAAGAGAGTGAGTCATCGGGGAGATGATTGGTATGTGAGAGACAGAACTGGTCTTCAGGGTGTGATTGGTGTGTGTGTGTAAGAGAGTGAGACTGGTTGTGGTCCCTAAGGAAGAGGACAGTGAAGACAGCTTCAGCAGCTACTGCTGCTTCTGGTATGGCCTCCAAGGGAAAGGAGTAAGATAACTGCTGGAGAGGGTAAGTAAAGGTAGCTTTTTAAGTTCATTTTGCTTGAGTGATTGCCATTTTAATTATTGGGTAATATGAGAGGCTTCTACGAAAACTAAAAGGTCATGGGATAGGAGGCAAATTCCTTTCGTGGATTACAAACTGGTTAAAAGACAGGAAACAGAGAGTAGGATTAAATGGTCAATTTTCTCAGTGGAAAAGGGTAAACAGTGGAGTGCCTCAGGGATCTGTACTTGGACCGGTGCTTTTCAATATACATATATATATAAATGATTTGGAAAGGAATATGACGAGTGAGGTTATTAAAAATGCGGATGATACAAAATTATTCAGAGTAGTTAAATCACAAGCGGACCTTGCAAGACTGGAAGATTGGGCATCCAAATGGCAGATGAAATTTAATTTACACTTTCAAATAATAGAAGGACTAGGGGGCATTCCATGAAATTAGCAAGTAGCACATTTAAGACTAATCAGAGAAAATTGTTTTTCACTCAATGCACAATAAAACTCTGGAATTTGTTGCCAGAGGATGTGGTTAGTGCTGTTAGTGTAGCTGGGTTCAAGAAAGGTTTGGAGACATTCTTGGAGAAGTCCATTAACTGCTATTAATCAAGTTTACTTAGGGAATAGCCACTATTAATTACATCAGTAGCATGGGATCTTCTTATTGTTTGGGTAATTGCCAGGTTCTTGTGGCCTGGTTTGGCCTCTGTTGGAAACAGGATGCTGGGCTTGATGGACCCTTGGTCTGACCCAGCATGGCAATTTCTTATGTTCTTATGTTCTTATGATGTGTCTGCTGTTTTGAAATATTTTATTGATGTTTGGAGAATTTTAAATAATTTGTAAGAGTTTTAAACTGGTTTTGTTAGATGTTATTCTGTTCATCAGTTGTTTTGAATCATGTATTCATATAGTTTTACAGTTATTTCTGTGTGGGCATCTATAGCAGCTTGGCTTTTTCTGTTTTCCTAATTGGAGCTGTATTGTTGTTTAGGGCCTGGTTTAATATTTGTAGTGTTGCCTTTTCATAGGTAGGGTTGTTCCATTTGAGTGCATGCAGGGCCGGCGGAAGCACTAGGCGAACTAGGCGATCGCCTAGGGCGCTGAGCATTAGGGGGCGCCGAGCCGCTGATGGCCAATGGCCGCCGGTAGACGTCATCCCAATGGCGGCTGAGCGGTGAACCACTGCTATGCTGTGTGCCGGATACACACAGCAAGAAGATCGGCAGGACCGTGGTACAGTCGCGTCTAAGCATGCTGGTGCTCCTCCTCCTTCCTGCCCGCGCGGCTCCGGCAACATTTTTCTTCCGGGGCCGCGCGGGCAGGAAGGAGGAGAAGCTCCTGCATTGGCTGCTCCTCCTTCCTGCCCGCGCGGCTCCGGCAACATTTTTCTTCCGGGGCCGCGCGGGCAGGAAGGAGGAGATCAGCCATTGGCTTCTCCTCCTTCCTGCCCGCGCGGCCCCGGAAGAAAAATGTTGCCGGAGCCGCGCGGCAGGAAGAGGAGGAGCATCAGCCGCGTGCAAGAGGAGGAGCATCAGCCACGTGCAGAAGAGGATCAGCGCGGCTCGAGAAGACCGGGGCCGCTGCAGAGCCCATCCTGCAGTGGCCCGTGAAGAGGAGGCCCAGAGGTGAGAGAGAGACTGAGGGTTTGTACAGTGTGTATGTATGAGATGAGTTGAGAGACTGTGTGTGTGGGAGTGAAGACCTGAATGTTTGCAGAGACAGCATGGGAGAGCCTCTGTGTGTGTGAGACAGCATGTGACAGTGAGAGCCTGTGCTTGAGCAAGACAGCATGTAGGAGTGAGAGAGAGCCCTGTGTGTGTGTGAGTCAGCATGTGACAGTGAGAGCCTGTGTGTAGGAATGATTGTATGAGAGAGAGCATGTGACAGTGAGAGCCTGTGCTTGAGCAGGACAGCATGTGGGAGTGAGAGAGAGCCTGTGTGTGTGAGTCAGCATGTGACAGTGAGAGCCTGTGTGTAGGAATGATTGTATGAGAGAGAGCATGTGACAGTGAGAACCTGTGCTTGAGCAAGACAGCATGTGGGAGTGAGAGTTAGACAGCATGTGCGAGAGAGAGACTGTGTATAAATGATTGTATGAGGGACAGCATGTGAGAATGAGTGCCTGTGTATGTGAGAGAGAGAAAGCATGTGAGAATGAGAACCTGACTGTGTGTTTGAGGGAAGCAGACAGATGGAGAGAAAAGAAATATGTTATAAAAGGAATTGGCAAAAAAATAAGAAAGGGAAGGTGGAAAAAAAAAAGCCTGTGACCAACCGATTAGAAAACTAAGATCAGACAGCAAATGTAAAAAGAAATAAATTACTTTTTACTGATTGGAACATGTAATCTTTGGGAATGTGCAAGAGTAGCACTTTCTCTATGCGGATCTCACAATGTACGAGATCAGCATAGAGGAACTGGAAGCCCATGGGGCCTGCACAGAGGAGGCAGCAGAATGGGCTTCAGTGCCAATAGCAGCAATCAGCACCTCCGCAATAGCCATAGAGCAGCAGTGACAGTGGCAGCAGAAGAATGAGAGAGGCTCTGAGGTTGCTGGCAAAAGAAAGAGAGGGGGTCTCTGCCTTTATTGTGTGCATGTGTATGAATGGGAGTCTGCCTGGCGGTGTATGTGTGTGAATGCATGGGTGCCTGCCTGAGGGTGTGTCTGTGAATGTATGGGTGTCTTCCTGGGGTTTGTATGTGTGAGAATAGGTGCCTGCCTGTTTGTGGTGTATGTGTGTGTGTGAGAATAAATTGGTGCCTGCCTGGGGGTCTGTGTGTGTGAGACTGAATGTGTGCATGCCTGGGGGATGGGGAGGGAGTGGTGTGAAAATGAATGGGAGCCTGCCTGGGGTTCAGTGTGAGAATGACTAGGAGCTTGCCTGTGTGTGTGTGTGTGTGTCTGTGTGAGAACGAGTGGGAGCTTGCCTGGGAGTGTGTGTTTGTGTGTATGTGAGGGAGCCAGTGAGAGTGAGAGCATGAGTGTGTATGAGAAAATCCAGGGGAGTAAGAGTTTGTGTGGGGGTGTGTGGAGGGGGAGAGTGCCTGAGTGTGTCAGTGTCTGTGAGAGCGAGAGGTTATGGTTGGGTATAAGAGCATGAATGTGTATGTATGTGACAGTGTATGTGTGAGAGAGAATGGACATGTGAGTATGTGTGAGAGAGAGAGGATAACCTCCTAATCCTCGACAATATCAGGGTGACTGGAAATCAAGAGCTCCCATGTATGGACAGCAGGGGCTTTTTAAAATCCTTATTAGTTTTAATTATTGTGTGTTATTTGATATATGTACTGTTTTGAAATATTTTATTGGTGTTTGGGAAATTGTAAAAAATTATATGATTTTAATTAATAGAAATTCTATTTATCAGTAGTTTTAAAATATTTTATTAGTATGGTTTTACTATTATAACTGATGCTTTGTTTCTTGATTTTATTTGTTTTATGAGGAATGGTTGTTCTGTTTTTCCATTGCTAATACACAGAGTCTGGCTTCTTGGGGTTTCCATTTCAGTTTTTTCTAATTTGTGCTCCTTTATTTTGTATTCTGTATTTGGTGAGGGTCTGTCTCTGCTCTGTGTGTGTGACCATGATGAGAGATTCTGCTATCATATAGTGTCTGTATAGAGATCTATAGCAATCGGGTTTGTTTTGTTTCCTCAGTAGGTGGTGTATTGGTATTCTAGGACCCAGTGTAATATTTACCCTTGCTTATTCACAGGTAGGGTATTGTTGTTTGAGTCCTTGGTGTTATTACTGTTATGTTATGATGGGATTGCAGTATAGATTTTGGGTGTCTTTTTTGCGGTGCTTTGTGTTAGTTCACAATGTGTCTGGCAGTGGAAGGTGTTTGTGCTGCTGTTACTGTGAGGTGACACCAGAATTTGAAAATATATTTTAATATGATGAGCTGTAAGGGAAACATCCAAGCTCCATTGTTTGGGGGAATTTCAGTGGATGCACAGAGATACAGAACTGGAGGTGCAGGATTTGTATTGACATTCTGTCCCTTCCTATATATTCCAGACTTCACTCTCATAATCCATATAGAATTAGTTGAATGAGGCTATCAAATAATTTTTAGTAGAGTGTGAAACTGGCCAGCTTTTTAAAATAATGCAGAGGACCCTTTGGACTTTTTTAACAACACTTTTTTTTATAACCAATTTTAAAGCAGGATCCATGCTATAGAGGTGGGTGATGAAGAAATGTCATTTTGGCTCCCCCCCCCACCCAAAACAAATTCTTCTGTCTAGAGATGCCACTGATTTTCTGTGGCACACAAATGCATTGGCCCCTGGGCGCCGGAGACCCTTGGTGCGCCACTGGGTGCGAGCCATATGGGGCCGCAAGTGGTGGCAAAGAGGAGTGGAGATTTGGCGGGCCGCAAGCAGTGCCCAATCTGCTCGCGACCCAGAAAACCCCAGTCAGCGGGCGTGATTGAGAATGAGGTAGGAGTCGGGGCCGAGACCGGGGGGGGGGGGGGCGCAAGGAAGAAGGCTCGCCTAGGGTGCCAAATCCCCTTGCACCGGCCCTGAGTGCATGCCATAATTCAGGTGTAACTTTGTGTGCATTAGCTTGTGTGCATTATTGCAAATCCTGGTACTATGTTAGGTGCTATATTTCTGTTTCCATTTCTCCAGTTTTGTACTACATGCAGAGTGACTTTTTTGGGTTTCCATTCCAGTTTCTGTCTCCATATTTGTAATTTGTGATCTTTCTGTACTTGATGAAGGTCAATTTTGTGTGTTTGACCAAGGTGAGGTATTTTACTACCATGTAGGCATCTGTATCAGTCTTATTTGTTGTGTTTTCTCAATAGGATGTGCATTGCTGGTGAACTGCTGTCTATTTATAAGTAGAGCTATTGCACCTGGTAGTAGAGGGAGTTTGTGTTGCTGTTATTGAGATAACACCAGAATATCTTTTTTGTATGGTGAGTTCTACGGGTAATGCTCTAGTTCTGCTTTATACCCATTAGGGATGTGCATTCGTATTGACCGCATATGTAAAACGCTACTCATATTTTTTTTTAACTTAAAAAAAGGATTCGACATATACGATCGGATTTCCCACATATCCAACATAGCTATGTTGGATATGTTGGAAATCGCGATTGTTGAGCCAAAATAAAAATTTAAACCCCCTCACCCTCCTTAATCCCCCCCCCAGACTTACCACAACTCCCTGGTGATCGAGCGAGGAGTGAGGACGCCATTTCTGCAATCCTTGGCGAGAAGCATGTGACGTCGCGCCACATTGAGTGACGCGGCGCCACGTGATTCCCGGCGAGTTCACGCCGGAAGGCTCGTTCGGCCCAAAAAGAACTTTTGGCCAGCTTGGGGGGACCTCCTGACCCCCCCAAACTGGCCAAAAGTTCTTTTTGGGCCGAACGAGCCTTCCGGCGCGAACTCGCCGGGAATCACGTGACGCCGGCGTCACTCGACGTGCCGCCGACGTCACATGCTTCTCGCCAAGGATTGCAGAAATGACGTCCTCACTCCTCGCTCGATCACCAGGGAGTTGTGGTAAGTCTGGGGGGGGGGGATTAAGGAGGGTGAGGGGGTTTAAATTTTTTTTTTGCACATATGGACATATACCCAACTCATTTAATTTTTTTTCTGTCCATATTGACCGCAAATGGGACCCCCTTTGGACATATGGACATATGGACATAAACTTTTGCTCTGCACATCCCTAATACCCATTGCTGAGGGTCAGGGATGGAGGTGGGGTTCCTGTAGATGCAAAGTGTACATTTACATTTAGCCTTGTGACTATCATGTGTTCAGTGTGTCATGGATCTGATAACTATTAGGTGTGTCCCAACAGAAAAAAGGTTGAGAACCACTGCTGCTTTAAACAACTAATCTTCCATATTCAGCCACTTATCTGGCTACATAATAGCCACATAAGTTATTATCTAGTTATAGTTTACACCGCCCCCCTCCACCCCCCCCCCCGTACACACACTGCACCTGGGTCTATTTGTTAAGGTATTGGGTGGGTGGTTGGAATAGCATCAGGTGCCAGGAAGGAAATGGTGATTGGGGAGGGAGAATTAGATGATGTGTACTTTTTTGGCGGAGGCAGGGGTGAAGGGAATGGGGAAGGAAAGTACTTTTGGGTTCACATGTTAAAAGGGTTGGGGAAGTGTTCAAAGCAAGCAGGTTGATGATACCTGGGGGATGGGGGGTGGCAGGGGGCCTGCCATGACCCAAATTTGATGTTATGTTTTTCAAGATGGAGTGCTACTTGCACACATATCTGTAGAAGATATCCAGGTAAGTAAACAGTGTGCCAGCCACACAAGGCCTGATCACTTTAGGTTTATTCAGCCATATTTACATGCTGGGTGGTTGGGCCTACAGTTATCTGACCGTATGTAACTGCATAAGTTTAGGGTGAATAGATTAGGTGGAACATTTATTTTGCTGAATATAGGGAAAGGTTCTGCTGCTAATTGTAGCGAGATCATTTGACCACTCCCCATCCTGATGATTATAAACCTCAGTGTACTTGCAGTCTGGTAGAACACAGTGTCATCCCAGAAATTAGCTTCGATGTAAAGCTCATATAGCCTACTGTGTAACAGCTGAGGCATCCTAGAGGTATGGAGGATAGAGAGTCTATATGCCTAAGAGCAGAAAGCGATGAGGCCTGCTTTTGCTTGTGACCAGGTAGACATCCTCATAGCAACAACTCATAGATCAGACTTTCCTAATAGCTATCTACAGATCAACAACTAAAGGCAGTACAGAAGTGGTAGGGATTATGAGGAAGTCTGTCTGACTACAAGCAACAGCAGGCCTCATCACTTTCTACTCTTAGCAGTGTGGGCTCTCCATCCGCCACACCTCAGTTATCATACAGCAGGCTATAGGAGCTTTATATAGAAGCTACTTTCTGGGATGACACAGTGTTTAGCAGACTGCAAGTAGATTACAAATATTTAAAGCTGTCATACATAAAAAAACTAATGTAATTCTTCTCTTTTAGGTAGAGATAACACAAATGTAAGGGCCCCAGTGTTATCTCTTGTGGGGGTCATTTGTGTTACTCTACCTAAGACCAGAAAAGAGTTACATGTACACCTGCAGCTGCAAAATATGATAATTAGGGATGTGAATCGGGCTTCGGACGATTGCAAATATCGTCGATATTTTCAAAATTGTCAGCAATCGGGGGCTCTCCGAAAACAATAGGAAAACCCCACGATATTGATCGTGGGGCTTCCCTTATCGTTTTGGGGGAGTGCGGAAAAAAACGGCACACAAAAATAACCCCTAAACCCACCCGACCCTTTAAAAGTAACCCCTTAGCTTCCCCTACCCTCCCGACCCCCTCAAAACCTTTTTACAGGTACCTGGTGGTCCAGTGGGGATCCCGGGAGCGATCTCCCGCTCCGGGCCGTCCTCCGGCTACCGGGCCGTCCTTTGCCCTTACCTTGTGACAGGGTATCCGTGCCATTGGCCAGATCCTGTCACATGGTAGGAGCACTGGATGGACGGCGCCATCTTGTGCTCCTACCATGTGACAGGGGCTGACCAATGGCACCGGTAGCCCCTGTGACAAAGTAAGGGCAAGGCTATCGGCGCCATTTTGGTTCCTGGCACCCGACAGCACGAGTGCAGGAGATCGCTCCTGGACCCCCGCTGGACCCCCAGGGACATTTGGCCAGCTTGGGGGGGCCTCCTGACCCCCACAAGACTTGCCAAAGGTCCAGCGGGGGTCCGGGAGCAACCTCCTGCACTCAGGCCATATTGTCAGTATTCAAAATGGCGCCGGCACTAGCCTTTGCCCTCATATGTCACATAACACAAATGTAAGGGCCCCAGACTTTGACAATAGCTGTTTGTATGGAATTTAGCAGGCAAGAAACAAACTTGATGTGATAAAAAAAAAAGTCAGGACACAGGAGATGAACAGCATATTTGAGTAGTTTGGATTTAAAAGGAAGGAGGAAAATGGGATGATAGCAGGACTGGTAGGATCCAATGACAGTTTTTGATGGGTTGCATGACCATAGCATTTATGAAGGCAAGTAAATGCAGTGGGAAGAGTTGCAGTATAAGTGGTAGGTTAATGGTAAGACAAATGGCAGAACGGACTGCAGGGGAAAGAGAGTTGAGTTGTTGAATGGGAATGGGCTCAGAGGAACAAGTAGTGAGTTTGGAGGAGGAGAGATGATGGGCAGTTTCCTCCATTGTGATTTCAGAAAAGGATGAGAGGGTCTCAGTGTCCAAAGGAATGAAGTATAGGAGGAGGAGGTAGAAGTAGAGGTGACCTAGTTGAGAACTCAAGACTATTTTTATGAACTTTGTCATGGAAGTAGTCAGCCATAGCCTGGGCAGAGAGTGCAAGGAAAGTGGGAGGGGATGTTATTTCAACAAGAGAACTGAGTGTGATAAAGATACAGCAAGGATCAGAGGCAAAGGAATTTGTCAGATGGACATAGTAGTATTGCTTGGTAAGTGCAATAGCAGACTGGAAGTCAGCATGAATTTAAAATGCATGAAATCTGCATGGGCATGGGGTTTTAATCAGAGACACTCTACAGAGTAGGCACAGGAAGTCACAAAATGAATTCTTGGGTAGCTGGGGTTTTATATGCTAAACAGGATGAGAAATGGGACTGGAAACAGGTCCTAAAACTGAGGAGAGTATAGTGCTTTAAGAGGAAACTGCCTCATCAACTGACTTTTGCAGAAAGAACAGGTTTACATTTATAAATGGGACACAGTAGAGACAAATGGCCCCCAATAAGGAGGAAGAATGGTCATCTTTTTATTCATATATGGGTGAGCTGTGCAAAGGGGAACAAGGCTTCTGATTGGTCAAAGATTATTTAAATTAGAAAGCAAGTAAGGTGACTTACATCAACTTCGGTTTGGCAGTGAAGAAATGAGATGATCATTATCGAAGTAAGCTGAAAGATTTTTATGTTAATAGTTGTTCTGTAAGTTTAGCAAATCCAATTGATATTTTCTTCGGTGTCTGATGAATATCTATCCCTGACACAGGCACCTATATGCCAAAACACTGCAGTGACATGGAATCAATAGTGTTTTATGAAAACTGATATAGGAATAATGTTATAATTTTGGAATGAGAGTTTGTTCGCGTTTGCTTGGTCAGGATTATGGATAATCACTGCAAGAGCATTTTCTGAAGAACTTAATGTGCTTTATCTGCACAGCTGTTGAAGCTTTATAAGGGATTACAAATCATCTGCAAGGACACTTTTGTATTGTAATTGTTTGCACTTCCAACATTTCTTGTTAGGACATTTTATGAAGTGCTCAATGTATTGGTTTTATCAACACATTTGTTGAAGTGTCTTGAACGACTACAAGTTGTTTGGAGGCAAAGAACCTCAATTTTTTTCTAGTGAAAGTATTTGTGATAAAGTTATTAAAATTATAATAAGTAAAATAACATATAAAATAATGTTCAAGTAAAGGAATGTATAACATTTTTATTATCCATATCCTCTGGTTGTCATATACAGTATTTTGTAATGGGATAGTATTTGTGGTTTTTGTTTTTGTCTAAATTGAAACTGGAACACTTGCTGTTCTTCCCAGTGGTCTTCCTGCTCAAGCTGTAAAGAGGTTTGAATTTAACGTGTGTTCTACAATTATTTATGGGCAATTACTTTCACCACAACATTTTTATTGTACAGATATTACTGCATTGGCTCCATTATTTTCCAAAATCAATTTTCACTAGCTATTAACATTTTCTGTCACAAGAGAGTCTTTAAAAAAAGCAAAACTCAATAAACACACTTTAAATAAATAGGACAACTGAAAAATTCAAGGGAACAACAAAAATCATTTGCACATGCAAAGCAGGGAAAGAAAAAACTGCTCTGATAAGAGTTTTTTTTTAAATCTGTTCTCACCTGAATCTCAAAGACCTTTATCAAAGTTTCCTTCCTTGCTTTAATCTAGCAGGGTCCAGAAGAAACTATACAATGCAATGTCCCATGCTGTGGCACTTCTCCAGCTTTCTTGCCTCATAATTTCAAATCTATTTGACTCTCAAACTGCACCAAATTTCCCCCCTCCACAAAAACCTATAGTCTCTGTTAATTAAATCACATAAAAATTCTGACCATCCTGCAGATGCAAACTGGCTTCTGTGTTACACAGTCACAATGCTGTTCCCCATGCTCATATGCTGTTTGCCCAACTATGAAGTAAATTGAACTTGGCAAAACTTTCCACTGAACTCAATTGAGTTCACTTTGCAAAGCTATATAAACTTGCTTTATTTTTCTTACTTAAACCATTCTTTCCCTCTATCAATGTTACCTAGATTTTGAAACATTAAATCACATTTTAAAAATTTAAGGATCATTCAACCATCCATTTCCATTTTTTTTTTTGCCCATTTCCTGCTTACTTCTGCAACAGCAGCTTTCACACTAGCTGATTATTCCCTGCAGCTTCTTATATTTCTTAATAAATAATAAACTTAATTTCTGTTAGCACACATTCTTCTGATCTGCACATTTTAAAACATGGATTTCACTGGACTCTGATCTACAACTAAAGTCTTCATTTTTAACCTGAGTGAGGTCAGGTGATTGGCACCTGTGACCAATCAAATTAATTTGACAATACAGCTACCAATCCCAATCTTTCATGTACCTCTCGACATACTCTTTTTTAAAATTGAAATTCACTGACAGGAAATATAAATAAACACTAACCAATGAAATTTAAAATGCTATATAAACCAAGGGGGTCCGGTTGTGAGTTGAATGGGACATCAAGCTGCCCTGATCTGAGACTCTGGAGGTGAAAACGCCTGCTATTTGCCACCATAGCGAGCCATGAGTAGCGAGGAAATTCAGCAAGTGACAACAGCTGAGCCCGAGTCTCGATGTCATCATCAGGAGCCCGGGTCTTTAAAACCCAAGAGACGCAGGTAGTCCAGTGGGGTCCGGTTGTGAGCTGAATGGGACATCAAGCTGCCCTGATCTGAGACTCTGGAGGTGAAAACGCCTGCTATTTGCCACCATAGTGAGCCATGAGTAGTGAGGAAATTCAGCAAGTGACCAGAGCTGAGCCCGAGTCTCGACGTCATCATCAGGAGCCCGGGTCTTTAAAACCCGAGAGACGCAGGTAGTCCAGTGGGGTCCTGTTGTGAGCTGAATGGGACATCAAGCTGCCCTGATCTGAGACTTTGGAGGTGAAAACGCCTGCTATTTGCCACCATAGCAAGCCATGAGTAGCGAGGAAATTCAACAAGTGACAACAGCTGAGCCCGAGTCTCGACGTCATCATCAGGAGCCCGGGTCTTTAAAATCCGAGAGACGCCGGCGCGCAGCCGATGCTGGCGCGCTGCCTAAGCCGCACATGCCGAAGGCGTGCGCGGCTTAGACCGGCTTTGACTGGGATTTGACTGAAAATTGGAGTCTATTGAAGGATTGATGGGTCATAAAAGAAAAGCAAGATTTGTTACATCTTCGCCAGCCACAACCAGAGTAGGGCCAATGGATGCCCATGTGAGTCGGCAGGGACCGCCAGTAATGGACAGCATGCGAGACTCATCAGAAGCCTCGCTTAGTCCAGGCAATGCATCAACTCCCCCTCAACCATGGAAGAGTCCGGGAGAAGGATAACGGGATGAAAAGGACTCTAACGTGAGTGCAAATAATTTGCAAGTAGCTGAGGTTGTTCCTGATTCATCTAGGTGCCTCAATGATTCTATAACACTGGGCAACAATGAAAGTGTTACTGACCTAAAAAGGTCCTACTCTGTAGTATCTTGATGTTCTGAACATGAATATGACCATGAAAAGTTTTTATTGGCTCTCGTTTTGAAGATATTTAATATAGTTCACTTTCTATGTTTAGTCATGTAAATTTATCCAGTAGGACTGTAAATAAGCCCAGAATGATGTAATATTGCATCATATTGCATAATACCATCATGCACACATCATCCAGAGTTTTTTACATCATTTTCTGATGCAATGCAGTTCTACTGCTATGCTGCTGCTGAGTAAGCTGACGTTAGCAATGTACTATATGAAGCCCAGTCAGAAAGGGTGAGCATTTGAAATATTCATGCTGGCTGACTACTGCTGGACACTCCTCAGAGATGCTCCCAAACAGGTGTACAAGAGACAAGCAAAGAAATCTAAGACATAGTCTATGACGTAGTCTATGACTACGATATTAACCGTAGGTCTCCTACTATTGGCATACAATTCAAGATGTAATTATATTATTGCATATTACAAAAAATCTAGAGCCAATTTTGCATTTTCACAGTCACATTCATGTTTAGCACATGGAAATTTATAAGAATTGACTAATTTCATGTCAGTAACATGACTTGTGAAAATTTGTTGCCCAGTGAGCTATTGGCATACAGTTCAAGATGTAATTATATTATTGCATATTACAGAGCCAATTTTGCATTTTCACAGTCACATTCGTGTTTAGCACATGGAAATGTATAAGAATTGACTAATTTCATTTCCGTAACATGACTTTTGTGAAAATTTGTTGCCCAGTGTAATTGAGGCACGTGAGGAAAATCTTGTTGTATCTATTGGAAGTACACAGATAAATTATGTGGATCCTACCAATGTGACCCTCTCGGACATGTGGAGGGTTCTGGTAAAATTGGACTTGAACTTGACTCGTTAACTCGTCTCTCTCATCTTTAGTTAATGTTAATAGAGTTTCAATATTGGAGCAGGGTAAAAGATTGAGTACTGTAGAAGTAATGAAGAATGAAGTGTCTGGGAAAATCAGTAACATGCAAAATCTAGAAAATGTATTAATTAGAGATAATACCTCAATACATACTGAATTGGAAAATGTAGAAAACTTATTAAGAGTAAAAAACTTAAGATTGGTTAATTTTACAATGACTAGACTATTATCTCCGAAGGAGATGCTAGTAAAATATTTAAAAGAAGTTTTAATGCATGAGGATAAAATGCTATATAAACTACAAGGCCAATATTCAAAAGGCCATTTAGTGGATAAGTTATCCAGCTAATGTTAGCCGGATAACTTATCCCATATATTCAGCGAGATTAAGCATCCTGCTAAACATATTAATTTAAAGTTATCTGGCTGCATATAGCCGTATAGCCTAAAAATCTAAACAGCTATGTTTGAATATAGCTGGTTAGGTTTATAGATTATCTGGCCTTCTGTGACTGGGTAATTTGCTACTTATCTGGATATCTTCAAAAGATATCCAGGTAAGTAGATCTTTTGCTATACAAAAATAAAAAAAGAAGAAATAAAGTGGTCTCTGGCTTGATTTCCTCCCCCCCCCCCCCCCACCACTCCATTAAAGATACCCTTTCAGGCCTTGCATCCCTCCATTCATAGCACATAAATATAAAAATGTTCTGGGATCGCTCCAGCCATCCCATCGCCCCCTCCCTCCACCCCACAACTAACACTTTCCTAATCCCAACTGCGGTCAGGCTTTCCCATCTCATCCCTCCCTTCCACTCCCCCAATCCCCCTCCTCATACCTTCCCCATATTTCCTGATGCCAATAAATTCCTGCCGGGAGCGAGGTCTGCGCTTATCCACTCCCTGAAAGATCTGTCAAATGGTGCTGCAAGCATAAACTACACTCAAGATACTTACTTCTACAAATGGAAGTGTAAACTGAGTGTAGTTTATTCTTCTAGCGCAGCTTGACAGCAGTTGCTCTGGACCTCACCAGGAGCGGGGTAGGGCAGGAAGGGGGGTTGGGGGAGCGGAATGTTACACATTTATATTGCGGGAGGGGGGATCGGATATGAGGACTTGGATTAAGTTACTCTTAGAAAAGTGTTAGTCGGGTGGTGGAGGGGAGAGGATGGGATGGGATGGCTGGAGCATCCCAGAATATTTTTATGTTTATGTGCTGTGGGGTGAGGGATGCACAGCCGAAAAGAGTCGGGCTGTAGGCACCTCTATTTCTTCTTTTTTTTTTGTATAGCAAATGCACTACTTATCCAGGCATCTTTTCAATAGCCAAATAAATAGCAAGGTATCTGGCCACACAAGCCCAGATAACTTTAGACCTCCTCAGAAGCAGGTCTAAAGTTATCTAGCTAGCTAACTGAGCCAGATATATGTGATATTCAGCTAAGTTAGCTAAATAACTCAACCCCTCCCAGGAATGCCCCTGAATTGACTTTATTTTATCTGACTAAATTATAGCTGGATAACTATTTTTCCAGCTAACTTAGCCGAATATCACATATATCTGGCTTATTTTGAAGTTTCTCTTCTCTTGATAGGGTTAGGGTGGGAAGCATTAGCATACTAAGGGGGTGCCAGGAGATGGTCTGCCCCGGGTGACAGCCAGGAAGGGGGTGCTATCCACCGATCCTTTTTAACTGCGCGTGTGCGTGGCCATGCACAACATTTATTCCCCCCATGCAGGAAGATCGGCAGGGCCGTGGTGGAGCTCATCCTATCATGTCCTGAAGAAAACAAGTGATCCAGCCTCCAGGTGCTCCTTCTTCTTCCTGCCCGTTGCTGGAGCCATACAGGCAGGAAGGAGGAGGAACGTTGACCCACATGCAGAAGAGGAGCAGCGTCTGTGACAGGGCTGCCATGGATCCCACCTCGTGGTGGCCTGAGAAGAGAAGGCCCAGAAGCAAGGCCATTGTGGATCCCATCTCGCAGTGGTCAACAAGATCAGGGCAGCTGCAGAGCACATCCCGTGGCTAGCCATGAAGAGGAGTCCCAGAGGCAAGAGGGAGGCTGAGTCCCTGTAGAGTGTGTGTATGTGAGAGAGTGAATTGAGAGATTGTGTGTGTGTGTGTGGGTGTGTAGGAGTGAGAGCCTGTATGTTGTGAGAGATAGAGAGACAGCATGTGAGAGCCTCTGTGTTTATGTGAGAGAGCATGAGAATGAGAGTGAGAGCCTGTGTGTTTGAGACAGCATGTGAGAATGAGAGCCTAAGTGTGCGAGTGAGAGAGACAGCGTGTAAGGATGGGAGCCTGAATGTGTGTGAGATAGACAACCTATGAGAATGAGAGCCTGAGTGTGTGCTTGAGGGAGAAAGGAAAGAGGACAGGTAGGGAAGGAGAAAGGTGGAGAGTGAAGAAATAAATAAACAAAGACCTTTCAAAAGGAATTGGGAAAAGACCAAGAAAGGGAACATGAAAAAAAAAAGAAAAAAGCTTGGGACCAACTGATTAGAAAACTTAAGATCAGATAGCAAAGGTAAAAAAAAAAAATAATAATAATTTTTGGTGATTGGCATATGTTATCTTTCTGAATGTGCATTGCATATTTGTATTTTTTTCTTTCAGCCTTTCTATTTTATTTCTGTCTGCATGTTTCTTTTACTAATTTGCAGTCCCTTATTCTATATTAGGTAAGAGTCTGTCTGTGTTCTGCGTTTGTAACTGAGACGCAGTATTTCTGTTGGCAGTTTTTCTCTAGGACTTTGTAGCAGTGAAGCTTGTTCTGTTATTAGTGTATTAGTGTTCTAGGGCATGGTATAATATTTAACATTTCTGCCGTGTCATAGATAAGGCTGCTGCTGTTTGAGTCCTGAGATGGTGCTGGTATGGTATGGTATGACAAGATTCTAGGTGTCTTTTTTTTTTGTTTGGCAAGGGTGTGTGTTCTCAAAGTGTTTGGCAGTGTGTGTGTGTGAGAACCATCTGTCAGGTGTGTCCCGACAGAAAAAAGGTTGAATACCACTGCTCTAAGCTGCAAACGTGCACAACTTTTTTTGTGGCCATGCCCAGCTTTTACCCTTTCTACCCCCATGCAGGGATCAGATCGGGCAGGAATAAACTAAACCCCTGCCCGATCTGATCAGTGGCATCACACTTCCCTATATCCCATCCCGGGCAGCAGAAGTCATATTTATTCAATCATCATCTCCTGGTGCTGAAGGGCCAATCTCAGAGCTCTTATCGCAAGATCAGCCCTACAGCAGCAGGAGATGGCATTCAGATAATTGTGACTCCAGCTGCCACCCACCCCATAGCTGGGCAGGTTGCTGAAAAGTGAAAGAGGAAGTGGAGGCCACCAGTGGATGCCATCCCACTGATGGCCGAAGAGAGAAGTTTGTGATGGCCACCAGTGGACTCCATGCTGCTGGTAGCTGAAAAGAGGAAGAGGATGTGATGGCCGCCAGCAGACCCCCATCCTGCTGGTGGCCAAAGAGAGGAGGAGGGCACAATGACTGCCAGTTGACCCCATCCTGCTGGCAGCTGAAGATAAGGCCCAGGCTCTGTGTGTGTATGTGTGTGTGTGTGTGGCTGGATGAGAGCCTGGGTGGTGTCGTGGTGACTTCCTGTGTGTTTGGTTGACTGTTTGTGTGTATGTGTGGATGAGTACCTGGGTGTGGGGATGAGAGAAAGTCTGTGTATATGAGAGAGAGCCTGTGTGATGGGTTGTGTGTGTGTGCGTGTGTAAGAGAGAGAGAAGGAGCATGTGTGAGGGGGTTTGTGCATGTGCGAGAAAGGAAAGGACTGTGTGAGGGAGAGGAGAACCAGAGATCACTGGGGGAGGGGGAATGGAGGAGTGAACCTTGGAGGGGGGGGGGGGGGCAAAGAAATATCTGCCCCAGGTAACAAATACTTTAAATACACCATTGGTAGGAAGCAGTATGGATATTGCAGTTGTAGCAGTGCTAGTAATTTTTTTTTTTGTCTCTGGATACCAGTGAGGTAGGCAGTGCCCATTCAGAGACAGAAGAGTTTACCAGGCTGCCAGTCTTTTTGGCTCTATTAATATTTAACAGAAATATTTGGTACATGTAGTCAGTCAGCACCAGTGCACACATTATATAATCTGACTTTCCCAAACAATTATTCTCCATGGCCTCATTTCTGGCCTCAGACTTGATGAATCAAACCCTTTTTTTCTTTTTGAGTCATATATATAATTGAGCTTTAAAACTGTCTCATGTTTATTAAGAATATTACTCTCAATACTTTTTGACATTTTCAATTTTTATTCACTAGCTGATCATTTTTAGCTCAACATTTGTTTTAATCTGAAAAGGGATTTTTTTTTCTCTCAAATAAATATATTTCGAAAAAGGTAAGAAAAAAAATCAGTTTCTTATCACAAAGAAATGAATTTAAATGGACATCCTTTCTGTAACAATCAATAAATCCTCCCTTTTGGTCATCCCTAAGTATGTGAAACATCCATAGACCATACAACAAGATAAGTGAACTGTGGGGAACTTTTAGCATTAAAACGTTCAGCTTAAACTCAGATAAGACTTCAACCCATCTTGTTGAAAAAAAAAAAGTTTTAATTGCCTAGCAGACAAGAAATGTTTTGTCATTATTTGTGTCTCTGGTAAACTGTCGCTTTGTGCAGGAAAAAATTGGAACCAAGCCTTTGATTCAGCAATATGTAATGTATCAACACTGTTCTGAATAGTTAAACAGCTTTCTCCTTTCAGTTTTTTCTTTCATCATGGAGAATCATTCCGAGACAAAAACCTGTTTGTTTGACACACTGAGATCCAGAAACATCTGCATCAAAAGAGCAGTGTGATTAGGGATGTCAGTCATGGTAACTGCTGCAGCATAGTGTACTCGCAAAACGTTGCTAAGGATAAATTTATTGATATGGTTCACTGGAGAAAACTTAGTGCCCTACATAAAATTTAACAGCATAAAAGTTAGAAATATATATTTTTTTATATTCATGTAGAAAGGATGTGGATTATTGGTCCAGGGGAGTGTATTAATATATGCAGTGTATGCTACATTCTAGAACAAGAATGTGAAAATAGCCAGCATTCTTAAACTCATGATCAGAAATACCTCAAGTTCCTCATATGCATATTGAGCTGCCCCCAAATTTTGACCTTAATAATGCATCATGTTGGAATTCTGGTCCTCTTATTCTTTTACTGAAACTACTTTCGTTTTCCCTGTACACCCATCTGTTCTTAAGGCACAGCGATCAAAAGCTATACAAACAGGGAAGGTTCCCATTTTTAGGGATGAAAGGAATTCAGTAGGATATACAGCTTCCTGTATTCAATATTTCCAAGCTAAAGGGACTTGATTTCTCCAAGGACTGGAACAGGATTATAGAGCTTTTTCTTCCAGATTAGTAATTCAAATCTATGTCAGAAGTGTGTAAAAGCCGCAACCATCTGAAAGCTGGTGATACATAATGTAGTATGTGATGTATTGTCTTCTTAGATAAATCTAGTAACACATACTTTTATGATTTAATTTAGAAAAAAGGACTAAAGTTTTTCCCCCTCTTCAAATGTGCTGTCTCTTAAATATGTCCTCTAAGTACTAGCTTCTTGCTACTCTAATCTGACCCAGTTTTGACAGGTCCTATGTTCTCACATAGCTAGACTGAAAGCTAATATTTCCATCCATCGTTCTCCTGCTAGGTATCTCTTCAATAAAGTCAGGCACACAAATATTTTTGCATATAGCTGCACAGGTTTGTTTCACTTGTGCTATTCTATGACTTCATAAGGTTTTGCAAGGTGTAATTGGACTTCATTCCAGTTCACCGCTAAAAAGTACTCATGGACTTTGTCCTGAAATACACATTTTGAAAACTGCCCCAGTAATGGCCAAGAGTTGTGCATTACTGGCTGTGCTGAGAGGGATACCATCCAATCTATGACTATCCATGTCTATGGTCTATTTCCCGAGGCATTCCTTATTTTAGAGCAGTGTGAGGTTGTCTTGCCTGGCTGAGAGCAGATCACACTGGTAAGTCAATGCTTTGACTTGAAGCTGGAGGGTCGCAGTGTTGGTTTGACTGGGGATTTCACACCTAATGGCAGCCTCATCTGGGTTTATGCCACGGATCTGGATTATGGTAAAGTCTAGAGAAAGCCTAAAGCCTGAAAAGAAACCTCTGACACATGCAAATGAGACAGCCCACCTTCAGCCCTGGTGTGCAGGCTTTCCTTTCATTGTTTGTCTAGTTTGGATTTTCATGTGTTTTATTAATTCAGTTTGAGATTTCTATTCTGTCTTTTGTGGCTAAACAGTCACTACAAAGCAGTATTAATAAAACTGTGGCCATTGTTATCCAAATTGTGAGTCATGTAGTTCATTAAATCAGGACACAGGTTGATTTAAATTATGTGAAGGAGGAAGGTGATTAAGCGTGGCATACTGGATAGTTCTGGATACCCTTGTTATATAGCTTTTGGTAGAAAAGATACTGTACATTACTTATTAGAAAACTCCTTATCCTCTTCTCTCCCCCTCAAAAAATAACTGAAGAGTTTCAAGAATAGCAAATGGCCAGGACCTTCAGATTGCTGATATATCAGGAAACATGCTTTTCCTTTCTACTGTTGGTGACCCACTGAAAGCTGTCAGCGCACAATACCATGTACCATCATTAAAGGACTTCTATAACTTTATGGATTTCTCCAAAATAGTATTATTGAACATAAAGCCCAGCAAAACGAGCTAATCAGAGGCCGAAAGCACAATAAATTGAGAGCATCCTTAAATATTTAAAGTCCTAAACAACATTTTCATTCTTGGTTTGAAGCATACTTTTTTTTTATTTTTAGCAATTTAGAACTTCCCTTTACAGCTCTTACAAACATTAAACAGAAATCCCTCAGGTACAATGGAGAAGATGCTACTGTGTACTGTGGTGGTAGATGCTTTAGGCCTGCCTCGAATACTCTTGGTACTGACTTAAATACAAAACCTTTGCATCAAGCAGAACTTTACAACGGGTACTAATCTAGCAAGCGTTATTACTATGCAGGAAAAGGCTAAATAAACCTGCTTATAAAGTGTTAGCATAGTTAGTTTGCTGAAGTTATTATGGTATTGTAGAATTTGCAATAATGGTAATTGAAACTTCAGTATGTCATGAAAATATGACAATCCCATACTTAATCATAAATATGGAGAAAATAATAACTTCTGCTATTAACCCTTATCGCTAAACTAAAGACAGTTTGAATCCTCTTTGTCCTTCATGAATTCTCACTTTCAATAGGTAAAAGTATTTACCGTAATTGAAAGTCTCTGCATGCTGAAACTATGGACCTCACTGGGTGACACGCACAAACAGATAGATAGAAATATAAACTAGGTATGGCCAAAGTTCAAATTAGAAGAATGAAGTTATAGAAAACAAGAAGGCTAAATTTTGATAAGTAATTTCATCAAAAAGACATGGAGAAATAATATACAATATATATATGCAGACAGAAAAAGAATACATTTGATAACATTTTAGTTTAAGGGAGAATGAGATCTGCAGATAAAATTCAGAATGCCCTCTTCCACCCCATTTTGTCGTTTGTTTATGATGGATAAACTTTCTGAATGGGGGACACCATCAAAATTTGATCTTTGAATGATGTGTACCTTCCTTCTTTCCCATTGAAAGATCAAGGAAATCTCTCATCTGGTTATTTCTCTCAGCGGTTTATTGTATGCTCGTCGGTCTCATCATTATCGCTATTTCAGAGTAGCTCTCAGCTGGGAAGGTTGGACTGACCATCTGAAAGGGAATAAGAAGCACAAGAGTTAGACAAGGATTTGAGGAAGGAACGGAAACTGATGAGGAGAGAAGGCAGAAATCATTTAAAAACATTCACAGGAAAATCAGGAAAACAAGGGCAAAAGTGGAGCTGAAAACGTTGTGAAGCTTCTATCTGACTCTTAAATCGAGTACTTTCAGGCAGAAGACTCATAGCAATTTTTGTAGAAATATTTGGTTATATAATTTTTCCTGTGGAGCTTTCTTTCCTTCCTGAGACTTCAGAAAATTTTTTTGAATAAAAGATCTACTGTGCAAGCAGCTTTGCCTGCAAGGTTTACACACTATTTTAGCCCTTCTCCCGGCTCAAAACTTAAACTTGTCCCTTAGTGTGCTTTCATATATTGCTGCAAGAATGACCCAGCCCCAATCCCAGTATTTGGCAGATTTTTTGGCTTTTAATGTGCTGTGGGGAGTGGGGCTTATTGAAATTGTTAGCATGATACAGTCACTGTGCGCGGCAGCCAAAAAGGGTTGGCTGCTTGCCAGGGGCACATAGGATGCCTGCTGAAGTTGGCAGTGCATCAGAAACAGGCTGCTGCCATGTGGCTAACCCTCTGAGCTGCCTCCCCGTCCTGACATCCTCGATAAAGGCCAGGCCCAAACATTCTCCTTTGCCATGCTGACACGCATGACATTGAGCCAGCCTCTGATGATGATGTCAGGTAGTTTAGAGCAGTGGTCCTGGGGGAGTCAGGAGGATGAGCTAGAGTGGGTGGGTGGGGGGCCTCACTATTTTAGGAAATGGGAAAGGTTGGGGCGGGTTCTAGTTTTTTTTGTTTTTTGTTTTTTTTTACAACAAAACAGGGAAACAAACAAACAACAAATAAAATGATCCTGTGCTGGACCTGAAATGGCCCATCCCCTGAAATGAAAACAAAAAAGGAATATATATTTTTTTTAGGATACCACCCCTAATATTTTCTCATAGTTACATAACAGCGAATAAAGACCAAAAAGGCTCATCTAGTCTGCCCAGCAGCTATTTATGTGTACTTACCTAACTCAACCCCCAATCCCGTTGTATCCCCTTTAGAGTTGTAACTGCTGCTCCAGGAAGGTTTCCCCATGCTTTGTAGAAAGCACAAACCAGCCATATCACTGTTGCTCTGGGCTGCAGCTGTCGCTCAGTGAAAGTTGCTCAGTGCCTTGATTACCATCCTGTTGCTACAAGAGATCCTCTGTGTTTATCCCAAGCTTTTTTGAAGACTGCCACAGTCATTGTCGTCACCACCACCACCTCTAGGAAGCCATTCCAGGTAAAGTGACAAGTTCGGTATCACAGAGCTTAATACTAGGGTCAATCCTTTTCAATATTTTTATTATTGAGATTGTAGAAGGAATTAAGGGAAAGTATACTTGTTTTCAAATGATACAGAAATCTGCCTCAGGGTAGACACAATGGCAGGGCTGGAAAAATGAAAAATGACTTGAAAGAAAACTGGAAGAATAGTCAAAGGTGGTTTGGAAGCTATGCTTCAATGCATAAAAGCATAAAATCCTCCATCTGTGAAGCATAAATCCATTATCACTTATCAGAAAGACAAAATTGGCAACTGTGAAACAGGAAAAGATCTCGAAGAATCATCTCAGATGACATAGAGGTAGCCAGTCTATGCAATTGCAGAACTGGAAAAGCTGGCAGTATGCTCCGTACATAAGTAAAGGTATCATTATTTATTTATTCATAAAATTTATAGCCCATATTACCATCATTCCTAGGTTGGCTACAGTAAAAACATTCATAAAACCATACAAATGTAGACCAACCACTACACATATTGCTGCATCCTATATCTAATTCCCAAGAGTAATTCAATTTGTTTATTCAGCTCCATTTTCTGATCCAAACGCCTGTCTGAACAAGAGTGCTTTAACTTATTTTCTAAAAGTCTGATTGTATGCCACTGATCATAATTCATCAGGTAACACTTTCCAACTCATAGGGCCTGCTACTATGAAAGTTCTCTCATGCATTTCACATAAATGCTGTTGCCTGACTGATGACACTTCTAACAAATTTTGTCCCTGTGATCGCAGAGCATTAGATGGAACAGAAATCCTCAAAACCACACTAATACTAAATGGTACCATGGCATTCAAGGCTTTAACAATTAGCTTAAAGATCTTAAACCCGATCTGCCACAGTATCAGAAGCCAGTGAGGTGATTGCAAGACAATTGTTATATGTTTGGTGCAAGTGTGCATGCAACCGCATTTTGTAGCAGCTGTAATGGCTACAGTGCAGCTGCTGGTAAACCAATAATCAAGGCCAGTAATCACCAAAGTCTGTGGCACTGATCAGAAGTCCCCTGGTTGCAAAAATGTTTTAAATGTGCATACAAACTGAAGTTTTAAAAGTGCTTAAAGACAACAGGGGTGACCAGAACTGCATACAATATTCAATATGGAACGAAACAAAGGCATTTTGACATCCACCATTTTATTCACCATTACCTTCCTAATAATTCCTAACATTCTGTTTGCATTTTTTGCATGCCACAGCACACTGAGCAAACGATTTCAATGTGTTATCTGCTATGATGCCTAAATCTCTTTCCTGGGTGGTAACTCCTAATGTGGAACCTAACATTGTGCAAACATAGCAAGGGTTATTTTTCCCTGTATGCATCACCTTGCAATTGTCCACATTACATTTCATCTGCCATTTGGATTTCCAATCTTCCAGTCTTACAAGGTCCTCCTGCAATTAATTAATCACAATCCACTTGAGATTTAACTATTCTGCATAATTTTATGACATCAGTAAATTTAAGCAACTCACCCATCATGCCCCTTTCCAGATCATTTAAATATATTTTAAAAAACACTGGTCCTAGTACATAATTCTGAGGTTCTCCACTGTTTACCTTTTTCCACTGTGAAAACAGACCATTTAATCTTACTCTCTGTTTCCTGTCTTTTAAGCAGTTTGCAATCCACAAAAAGATATTGCTTCCTATCCCATGACTTTTCAATTTTCTTAGAAGCCTTTCCTGAGGGACTTTGTCAAATGCCTTCTGAAAATCCAAATACACCACATCCACTGGTTCACGTTTGTCCACATATTTATTTACTCCTTCATAAAAGTGTAGGAGATTTGTGAGGCAAAATCCCTTGGGTAAATCCATGCTGGCTATTTCCCATTAAATCATGTCTATCTAAATGCTCCATAATTGTATAACAGTTTCCACAATTTTTCCCAGCAGTGAAGTCAGGCTCACTGGTCTATAGTTTCCCAGATCTCCCCTGGAGCCCTTTTTAAATATCGGGGTTACATCGGCCACCCTCTAGTCTTCAGGTACAATGGACAGTATTAATGATAGGTTACAAATTTTTACTAATAGGTCTGAAATTTAATTTTTTAGTTCTTTCAGAACCCTGAGATATATACCATCTGGTTCAGGTGATTTACTACTCTTCAGTTTGTCAATCAGACTGACCACATCTTCCAGGCTCACCATAATTTGGTTCAGTTCATCTGAATCTTCACCCTTGAAAACTGTCTCCAGAATGGGTATCTCCCCAACATCCTCTTCAGTAAGCACCGAAACAATTTGTTTAGCCTTTTTGCAATGTCCTTATCTTCCCTAAGTGCCCCTTTAACCCCTTGATCATCTAATGGTCCAACCAACTCCCTTGCAGGCTTTCTGCTTCAGATATATTTAAAAAAAAATGTTATGATGTGTTTTTACATCTACGGCCAACTTCTTTCCAAATTCTTTCTTAGCCTTTCTTATCAATGTCTTACATTTAACTTGCCAATGCTTATGCTTTAACCTATTTTCCTCTGATGGATCCTTCTTCCAATTTTTGAATGAAGATCTTTTGGCTAAAATAGCGTCTGTCACCTCATTTTGTAACCATATTGGCAATCCTTATACCTTTTTTAATGTGTGGAATACATCTGGACTGCTCTTCTAAGATGGTGCTTTTAAACAATGATTATGCCTGTTGTACACTCTTTACCTTTGTAGCTGCATCTTTCAGGTTTTTTTTTAAACTATTTTCCTTATTTTGTCAATGTTTTCCTTTTGAAAGTTTAGTGCTAGATCCATGGATTTACTTACTGACCCCCTTCCTGTTATTAATTCAAATTTAATCATGTTATGTTTACTATTACCAAGTGGACCCACCACCTTTATCTCTCTCAGCAGATCCTGGTCTCACTGAGAATTAGATCTAAAATTTCTTTCTTGCCAGTTTCTGTACCAATTGCTCCATAAAACTGTCATTTATTCCATCCAGGAACTTTATTACTCTAGCATGTCCTGATGTGACTTTCACCCAGTCAATATTGGGGTAATTGAAATCTCCCATTATTACCGCACTACCAATTTGGTTAGCTTCTCTATTTTGTCTTAGCATTTCACTGTCCATCTCATCATTTTGCCAGTGTACTTCTATATACTCTTTCCCAACACACAAGGGATTTCTGCTCATAAAGATTTGATTATGCATTTAGTCTCTTACAAAATCTTTATCCTGCTGGACTCTATGCCATCCTGGACATAAAGTGCCACCCCGCTACCAAGTTGTTCCTCTCTGTTATTGCGATATAATCTTTCCCTGATATAGCACTATCCTATTGGTTATCCTCCTTCCACCATGTCTTTGAGATGCCAATTAAGTCTATGTCATCATTCACTGCTATACACTCTAACTCTCCCATCTTACTTCTGGGGAAACAAATAAGTATTGGGGTAACTTGATGATGCGGTGATTTATGCGCTTAACCAGATTTGATGCAACTCCAACATTATTCTTTGCTTCAATAGCAAGGTATAACGTGTAACGGCAAATTGGATTCAAACAGCAACCAATGGGGGACAATTCAAGATGGCCACCTCTGAGTAGATGTGTTGGCAGCAGCTCCCTTGATTTTCTTTACTTTTTGTCTTCTTGCTTCAAGTGTTTCCATTTTCTTCATGGAGAAAAGGAAGGTAGCTGTAAAGAAGGAGATGCCTCCTAAAACAATGGTTATTCTCCGTCAATCCACTATGGTGAACACACAATTGCCAGTCCTATGGCAGAGGAGTCTGGCTTGGTAGAAACTGGGGAGCTATGCCTGTTGGCAGCAGAAGTTTCTCTCAGCCCCGAATGCCATCCTCTGAGTAGCGCAGCTCTCTCTGCAGATGTTATGCTGGGGAGTATTGGAAGCCTCACAGTCCTCAAATGGTTATCTGACAGCACTCTTACTCTTCAACCAGTAGAGGCCTCATGGCTTAGTTTGATGGGAGTTGGTTTTGAATGTCAGGAGCCATCTGGAAATGCTGGGACAGTTGCTGTTTTCTCTGCTGTGTCTGCGGGAGCATCAGATGTCTTATGGCTGCTTTACTTCACTCTTTGTCTCTGGTTTCTGAGCTTTGCTCTAAGACTCCCTTTGTAAAGCCTGCTACAATAACTTTGGAAAGTCTTTGGGCTGTAATCATGTCCACTGAAAAGTCAGTGTCTTCACTTGTTGGATTAACTATGAATGTACATTCTAATTTTCAAACTCATGAACAGCATATCTCAACATGTGAAAAGAAGCTTTCTGAGGCTGAAAGCTCTTTGGAAAAAAATTCTGATGATCAAACTAATATGACTAAAGATCAGGATATGAAGATGGAGGGAAAGATACTTGGAGAGGATATGAGGAAATAGGTACTTCTTTGCTGAACAAATGATAATTACCTGGTTCAAATCAGTAGTGTAACAGAACTTAAGTATGCTTGGGACAGATAAAGAAGGCAGTATTAAGAAATGGGTGGGCCCGTAGTAAATACAAGGGCCTAAGATCAGCGAGGATCCGGCATCGGTGGGCGGCACCAACGGTCAGCGGCGGGCTGCTCTGCCGCGCCGGGAGCAGCGTGGTCTGATGATGTCGGCAGCGTCACCACGCACTCGGGGGGTGTTTCTTCAGGCTGGCATTATCGGGGCTGGCCGCGGCCAGCCCTGATGATGTCGGCCGGAGTATTTAAAGCGGGGACCGCGCCGCAGCCGGCCTCTTTCCAGGGACCAACTTTCCCACCCACTCAACCCAGGGAAGAACTAAATGTGCCAAGGGTCAGTGCAGGGACAGGGCACCAAGGTGCTCATAGGCAATGTCACAGCTTGGGGGCGGGTATCCGGGCCAATAGAGACTTATTGGACATAGGTCAGCTGTGGGGCTGGCAAAAGGCAGGTTGTTGGAGGGGCGGGGACCACGCCTGGAGGCAGGTCTCCCTTGCTTGTAAATGCGGTGGGTGGTCGGAAGTGATGTCGCCTTGCTTGTGGCAGTGGAAAAAAGGGGGCGTGGTCCGTGTAGCAGGGGAGCCGAATGATTGGCCCGGGTAGGTGAAGTTGTTACAATGTTGAGTTCATATTAACTGTTAAGTTAATAAAAGCTGTGGCCGATTGATACCAAGATTACTGTGTAATGTGCCATTATTTGGGGGATGGAAAAAGGGGCAGGATGCCGAAGTGAGCCAGAGAAGGGTCATGGCTCCCAGAGTCAACCTATAAAAAAATGATATTTATATGTGAACTAAATATACATTGAAGCACATCAGATGATGGCAGATAAAGGCTACGTAATCCAACTAGTCTACTCGGCTATTCCTGTCTACATTGTTCTAGCTAAGGACACAACCCTGCAAATAGCAATACAAATTTGATTGACTGCAGGACATCACTCCTAGCCAAATCAATTTTGTCATCTTCCATCTCAGGTTCTCTACCAATCTAGCTAGATAAGTGTGCAAATTCCCATACTAAACTATACCCAGATCCCCTTCCAACCATTTCTCAAACCCATTGACTCTGGGAGCCATGACCCTTCTCTGGCTCACTTCGGCATCCTGCCCCTTTTTCCATCCCCCAAATAATGGCACATTACACAGTAATCTTGGTATCAATCGGCCACAGCTTTTATTAAATTAACAGTTAATATGAACTCAACATTGTAACAACTTCACCTACCCGGGCCAATCATTCGGCTCCCCTGCTACACGGACCACGCCCCCTTTTTTCCACTGCCACAAGCAAGGCGACATCACTTCCGACCACCCACCGCATTTACTCAGCACATCCGCTTACATCTTCCCACTTCAACTATTGTCATCCTGCGCTTATACAATTTTGTATATAACCTGTGTACACATCAATTGTTCCTTGTACCCCTGTATATAACCTGTGTACACATAAATTGTTCCTGGTACCCCTGTACATAACTTTTCCTTATGTATCCACCCACCATTCCCCCTCCCCTTATCCTTTGTCTCGTCCACCCCTATCCCTCCCCTCCTTTATCTACTCATTTATTGTATTTTACCTTTATAGTTATCTACTATGTTACTTTGTTTATGTTACTCAATGTTCCATGTAAAGGCTTTGCCTATATATCCTTGGTTGTAAGTTATCTGTAAACCGGCACGATGTGCAAACGGTTGCCGGTATATAAAACTAAATAAATAAATAAATAAATAAATAAATAAATGTAGCTTGAAAGCATGGACTCCTAATCTTCCATAAATCAGGTAATATATGCACATAAATCAGCAGATGCCTAGACAGACAGTATAGTATTCAAAGTGAAAAACCCCCAAACTGTTTATTACATGCACATGAAAGATGCCACAGTTTCAATCCAACACAGGATGGTCAATCATTATATATGCACTTGTAGGTTTTTGTAAGTGGAACTTGAGCACAAACAGCAGGAATGTTTTCAGTTAATTGTAAGCACACAGATTTATATTTAAAAGATATACAAATAAACCCCTTCCTTTTCATTGTCTACATTTATTTTGCAAGTTTTAGAATGATTTGTTTTTTTTTATTTTTTTGTTCTTCACTGGAAACCAAAGTGTCCAAGTGCCTCTCCAGCTGCTATGTAATTTGGAAAACAAAGTAAAGCTATGCATGATTAAAAAAAAAAAAAAAAAAAAAGTTTGCAAAAGTCCTGACATCATTAAAACTGAAAGGAAAGGATCTATTCTACTTCCCCACAGATTCTGTTTTGTGCTTTCTACGTCCCTATTCAAAGGTGTACAAAACATACACAGCGACCATGCCTTGGGAATAATAATATGAAACTAATATTTTTATTTTGTAGTTTCTTGATCCGTCAGTATCTGTTGCTTTAACTTTGCAAATAATACAATTGCAGCATGACATGATGATAACAACGAGCTATTACTTTAGCTAGATAGTTTGTTACTATGCCAGTTAGAAACTTTTTCTTTCTCTTAGAAATTGTCAGGTTTTTTTTGTGTGTCTTTGCTGCTGGTGACAGAAAACGAGGCTAAGGTGCAAAGGTGTTGTTCATTTGGGAGAGGGGGGTGTTTCCCAACAGCTACTGTTTTCTAATTAAAACTGGCCAGGTTTACTCCTCCCCTGTAGATATGTATACCTTTGAGTGTGCTTTATAGTTATTACAGAAAAGCCAAAGCAAATTGTTCTATAATTCAGTTTAAGGATTCTGCAAGGCCTGCACAAATACAGCCTAATGTCTGGAGAAAGGAAAACATTTATCTTGTAAAGTTATTAACACCCTCGTTTGCAAGGGATTTTTTTTTCCCCCTCTTCATGAAACAAAGTTTTCGCTGAGATGGTTAAAACTGTTTATAGTAAATTATCCTCCCTCTGTGCTCAACACCTGATTTCATCTCCTGCACTGCAAGACATGTCATTTCCCATGACGTTCTGCAAGAACTGCTGGGCTCAGCTGAATTAGGACCCGGTTGCTTCAGTATTAAACATATGGCATAGTGTTTATTTGTTCTATTGTTCCTCTTAAATGAATCTGAAATATCAAAAGCTTCTATAAACTTATATTTTTTTAGCCATCAATGCCTAGAGCTAGTATAATAATCTGTTCAGTGTATTCCTAGCATGTGATATTGCTTTATAACCTATAATAACAAAACAGAGATATTGCCTAGAGAATCTGAAATATTATTTAGTGTAATTGTACTTTAACATTCACCAGAAGGTGCTCTCAGACTTCAGGCTGCTCCATAGTTTGTTGAGAAATGAACTTTGATGTTGGATATCAGCATCTGAACATACTATACTTAGAATGAATTATACTTCTTGTCAGAATTTTTCATATAGCCTTTCAGAAAAAAGCTTCCAGATTCTGTATAATCCAGTGCACTAAACATAATATTTTCTTTTGCCAAATTCAGGCAGAGTTATATATGGAAAAATATTGAGATATATATGGATGCTGGAGGTTTTTTTTATATATAGACAAAAATATATTCAGTTTGAGTTTCCTAATATTTTGCACACATTGTTCAAATATAGTTGGTCTCTGTAGTATATGGCACTCCATAAATGCTTCCAGTTAGGAATTCAAGAGTGATTCACTCATGTTCACAAGAGTATCCTACATGGTATGTATGTATAATCCTTGAAAATGAGAGGAAAACCTGACACATGCTTGAACTTTTACTCTGTCCCATTGCTTGTTTCCACGCTTCCCTCCTCATCTTGTAGAAGTTTATGTGTGACTGATCTCTGAAGTAAAACTGGCAGAAAACTCACTGATCCTGAGAGTGAGTGTGCATGTGCATACTCCCCATGACAGTCTTGACTGCTCCTCTCACAGATATCTTATTTAGGAAACAAGTTCACTTCCATTAAAAAACAAACAAAAAAACAAAACAGGTGGCTGTAGAATACTAGATGAAACCAGCAGATATAAACTTTTAATATAATAAACCGCACAGAATGAATGTTCTACTATAGGCAGTATATAAGACATGTTTAATACATAAATAAATATTTTGTACACCTAGCAGGAGTTGCAAAGCCAGGATACCCACTAAGAATAACTTACATGTTTAGAGCAACAGGCTGAGGAAAAGTGAATTCAGGATTGAAATCTCACTGGTGCTCCTTGAGAGCATGGATAAGTCCCTTCATCTTCCATTGCCTCACTTACAAATTTGTAGACACGGGCCCAAAATGTTTGTTAAAAAGAAATCACTGGTGCATACTGATGCCCCGCCCCCTTCCCAAACTCTTCTCTTTGTAGAAATACCCTGCCCAACCAACTATCCCCCATTGACCCCCCCCCCCCCCAGCAGCAGACATTCTCTTCCCATCCCCATAATACATCATCATTCCTGGGGGGTCTACTGGGTTTCCCCACCCCCTCCCACCACTTACATAAAAAATTGATTCTGGTGGTCTAGAGGACTCCTTGGAACCCCTGAACTCTCCCTTGCCTTCAGAAGACTGTTAGTTTAGTGACAGCCTAGAGTCCCCCTAGCTCTGGGCCAAGTCAATGCCATCATTCAAAATGACACTAGATGGCCATTTCCCCTATCACATGACAGAGACAATGTCCAGCCAGTTCCATTTTGGAAAATGGCTCCAACTGAGCCCAAGGTTAGGGGGCGCTCCAGATCACCACTGCACTACTGAGTTTTCTAAAGGTATGGGGGAGTCTGTGGGCCTCTCTAGATCATCAGGGTTTATTTTTTATGGAAGGGGGGATGGTGGTATGGGGTGGGGAGACCCACTGAACTCCATGGATGATCTTGTATTTGGAGAAGGGGGACTGGGGTACAGGGACATGTCTGCTGTTGTGGGGGCACTATGGGGGGTATTTGGTTGGGGTGGGTTTATTTTCTACAAGGTATAGGGGTTTGGGAAGGGAGCAGGCCAATGATATTGATTTTTGTTTTTTAAATTTTTCGACCTGTGCCACCTCGATTGGTGAGGGTGTGGACTGGACAGGGGTCTTTATAGACTGCCGGGGAGGATTTTATAATGGCTGAAGAAGTAGTTTTTCGGGGGTCTTTGACTTTAAGAGGCTTCCTAGGGACATTGGAATTAATGGTTATATCCTAATGCCCAGGAAAAAAAAATAACTACACCTCTTTCAAACTCACTAAAATAATGCAGCTGATTTTTTTCTGTCAGTCACGTTATTTCATGCATATGATTTCCTATGCATTAACTGCTCTGCATGGATTTACAAAATTATGCGTGCAGATCACATGCTAAGCAGCTAATTGTAGCAGGAGTGTGTTTTAAGCCAAAATGTCACATGATATTGCTAAGTCACATGATATTGCTTTGTTACACGATAAACAGTATTTTTCACACATTAAATTCTCTTTAACATGCATTATACTCATATTGCATTTTAATAAATCTAGGCCTTAGATTATAAGCTCTCTAGAGACAGGGAAATAACTGTAGTACCTGAATATAAAGCGCCTTGAGCTACCAATGAAAAGGCATGAGCTAAATAAAAGGCATGAGTTAAATAAAAAAAGACAGGAACAAGAATCAAAAGAGTCTAGCACAGAACGTGAACATTCCATACAATTAGAGTGCTCACTATTGCATACATAAACCCCCACCCCCACCCAAGTAACTTAATCGTCTAGTCAAAAGTGCAGCCCATAATCTCTAGAAAAGTGCAGCCCTTAGTCACTAGTAGTTCTAAAGGCTGAACATTGACGAGTCAAGAATATTGTCCTCACATAGTGATGGATCTGGCAGGATGAGCTTGTCCATAGGTAAATGAGGAACTGGTAGCTCTGGGTTGAAAGTATGCTTATTAAGAACTTCAGGAGTCTTATGAGGAACACCAGTACTTGATAATACAAACTTAGGGTCCTATTTACTAAGCATTTTTCCCATAGGCACAAAATGGGAGAAAACCTTCAGTAAACAGGCTCAACTAGTTAGCTGGATAAACTTATCTGGCTAACTTAGCCTATATTTTCAGTGGCATGGCCATGCTGCTGAATATATCCAGCTATCTTAAAGTTAGCTGGATAGGTTTATCCAGCTAACTTTAGGACAGGTCCACAAGCTGACTAGAATTAGCAGGATAAGTTATCCAGCTAACTCTGAATATTGGAGTTAGCTGGATATTTATCTGGTTAACTCAATTCTTCCCAGTTATACACCCATAAAGCCTTTAACTTATCCAGCCAAATTTTAGTTATCTAAAAAGTTATCCAGCTAGAATTTAGCTGGATAAGTGCCCAAAACTTTATTTAGCTGGATAACTTCTGAGTTATCCAGCTAAAGACTTATGAATATTGACCTTCTTAGACTGTAAGCCATCTGGGATCAGAGAAATACCTATGGTACATGAGTGTAAACTGATTTGAAATAGCTGTCTAGTCATGAAAGGCAGAAACTAAATACAATTAAAATAAAATAAAACTTGAGCAGAGATTCAGTTGATTAATATGACAAATGCCAAATCTGTTCATCCTTAGCTTTTACCCTGTATAACAGAGCTCCAGTGATCCAATTTGGTCCATACCTATAATGTCTATTAATACAGGTTCTTGTAGTGTAAATGAGCCTGGGGAGAAGTCTAGCTCCTGTTCTTGCTTGAATTGTTATTCCACAGTGAAACATTGACAGAGGCTACGCATATCTTCAAATGGCATCCCATAAACCATTCTGCCAAATGGCCCCCGGTAGTTAGAAGGTGTAACATGTGGTGAGATGAGTAATTGGGTAAGGCTAGTAGACTTCAATGATTCTCCTTAATGGACTTTTTGTTGAGTGCCCCAACCGTTCTTCCTTGATTTCTGCCTGGGTTCAGCTAGTTGCAATGGTGACAGCCCTAATGATCTTTCTTTCTACAAAGTACTTGAAATAATCAGATGAGAAAGTAGGCCCATTCTCTAACATGATTATGAATTGCAAATAGTTGTCAAAGTACTATAATTGTTGCAACAAATTTTTGTAAGGATGCTGTGATCACCTCAAATAAGAATATACCACAACAATAATGTTCTTCCCTTGAAATTAACCTGCATAATCAATAGGGGTGTGCATTTATTTTCGACGTATTGGCAATCCGCATTGTATATGTCCCTATTCATTGTATTTGTGGGGTCACGAAACGTATGGCGAACCCCCACAAATACAACGTATCTAACAAATAAACCCCCCACCCTGCTGACCCCCCAAGACTTACCAAAAGTCCCTGGTGGTCCAGCAGGGGTCCTGGCGCGATCTCCTGCACTTGGGCTGCCGGTATTCAAAATGGCGCCGATAGCCTTTGCCCTCACTATGTCACAGGGGCTACCGGTGCCATTAGTTGGCCCCTGTCACATGATAGGAGCAATGGACGGCAGGCACCATCTTTTGGTAAGTCTTGGGGGGGTCAGGAGGGTGGGGGGTTATAGTTAATTAAATTTAAAGGGTTGGGATGGGGGGCGTTTGGGGAAATGAATACATACGTAACTAATGAATGGCTCGGGGTCCCCCGAGAATGGATGCAACAGACTTGGCTCCCCACGAATACGAATATCGAATGGGATGAATCTGTCCCTGCTGCACATCCCTAATAATCAAAGTGAATTTTTGACCATGATTTCTTAATGACTTCCCTAAGGAAAAAGGTGGCTTTTGACAGGTTGTGTCTAGATATCTTGCATGTGTCTCACTCTTTGACATCCCTTTCTAGGTCAGCATCTATCCCAGGTCACCAGATGGAGCTCTTAGCCAGTGCCTTCATACACCACCAAGATGTATGGCATGTAAAATGGCTTGAATGATTTGATGAGCTTACCTTGGAATAACAACAGTTTCCTTAAAGGAGGCATCCCTTATGGGCTGATAGAACATGCTCACTGTTTGAAAATGGTCTGAACTCCTCAGGCAGTTTACCACTTCAGCATTCCCTCCATAACCAGTTGAGGACATGGACCAAAGCAGAATCCTTTGCAGTCAATCTAAATGTCTGAACAGCCTGAAAGGGTTTATAGCATCAAAACTGGCTAGAAGTGGAACAACAAAGTCTGGCATCCATAGCAGGAGGCAGCTCAAGGCATCAGCAGGGGAAATTGTTTTTCTAAACTTGTACACTAATGTATAGTCATAGGCATTCAAGTATAATTCTCCAGTATTGCATACATGGTGATAAAGCAAGCAATGTAGGCTTGTCTTTGGAGAATATGCCTAACAGAGGCTTGTGGTTATTAAAGATTTATAATGTCCAGTCGTAAGCATATAGTAGATATCGAGGCTTCCTCAGTCAGTGCTTCATGCAATTTGCACTGCAACCCTCTTTGTTCCTGAAGGGGACCATGAAAGTGACCTTCATTCTTTCCCGCCTAGAAGGAAAGGCTCTTGCATGGACTTCTGCTTTGTGGGAACGCTCCGACCCCATGCTCTCCCAGTTTAAGTTTGTAACTGTCTTCAAGCAGACCTTCGGAGACCCGGGCAGCCAAGCGGTAACCAGCCATAATCTTCTCCACCTTCGTCAAGGGTCGATAACCCTCTCCGAGTACACTGTAGAATTCAGGACCCTGGCTACTGAACTTGGGTGGCAAGAGGAATGTCTGCAAGCCATCTTCCTAGATGGTCTCTCCATCACTCTCAAAGATGAACTCACCATCCGTGAGACTCCCTCGTCTCTAGAGGACCTGATCTCCCTCACTGGGAAGATCGACCACCGACTCCGGCAATGGCGCCTAAACGTAAAGGCCTCTCAATCTCCTACTCCACGCCCAATGCGTGCCGGAAGTCCTCCATCCAAGGCTTCCTTGGCACCACTACCTCCTGCTGAAGAACCCATGCAGGTTAACCGTGGGCGACTTTCTTTGACCAAACGTCTGCATTGGAGAAAGGAAAGTCTCTGCCTTTTCTGTGGTGCCTCCAGACATCTTCGGCAGTCCTGCCCGGTTCGACCGGGAAACTGCAATGCCTGAGCCCGGCGGGGATCCTGAGCTTGGGCGCTACTGTCACCGGCCCCCAACTTCTACTTCCAATCTCCCTTGGCATCGAGTCTTACTCCTTCACCACCACTGTCCTTGTCGACACAGGGGCAAGTGGCAGCTTCATCATGGATGACATCGTCAAGCTCCTGAACATCCCTCTACTGCCGCTAGAGGTGAGCCTCTGCATTGCGTCTATCCAAGGGGAACACCTTCTAGGACTCATCACCCACTGAACAGTGGCCATACGCCTTACTGTGGGAACTCTCCACAAGGAGGAGATGACCTTCTATATGCTGAAACGTTCAACAAACCATGTCATCCTGGGGTTGCCCTGGCTTCAGGTCCACGGACCTCAATTCAATTGGAATTCCCTGCAATTGGTGAAATGGAGCCTCAAATGCTAGAAGACCTGTCAATGACAAGTATCTCTGGTGGAAACCATCCTGAAGTCTACCACCCTTAATGGGTTGCCTACTCAGTACACCAAGTTTGAAGATGTCTTCTCGAAGCAGAAGGCAGACACGTTACCTCCACTGTGCAAATTGAATTGCCCTATAGAACTTCTGCCAGGCACGATGCCTACCAAGGGCAGAACCTACCCATTGTCTTGTCCAGAAACCCTCACCATGTCTGAGTATATTAAAGAAAACCTAGAAAAAGGGTTCATCAGACCCTCCGACTCTCCCGCTGGAGCGGGCTTTTTCTTTGTCAAGAAAAAGGACAGAGGACTACGTCCTTGTATTGATTATAGAGGGCTTAATGCCATCATCTGAAAAGACTGATACCCGTTATCCCTCATCAGCGAGCTGTTTGATCACCTCCAAGGGGCATGGATCTTTACCAAGTTGGATCTGAGGGGTGCGTACAATTTGGTACGTATCCAACTGGAAGATATCTGGAAGACAGCATTCAACACTAGGGATGGTCACTACAAGTACATCATGATGCCTTTCGGCCTATGTAACGCCCCCGCTGTCTTTCAACGTCTCATGAACAAAATCGTCCGAGATCTCCTATATTCCTTTGTAGTCATTTACCTGGACGACATCCTGATCTTCTTGAAAGATCTAGAATCACATCATGATCATGTCAAGACAGTACTTCAATGCCTAAGAGAGAACCAACTCTATGCCAAACTGGAAAAAAGCATATTCGAGCAAAACTGCCTACCCTTCCTAGGGTATATCATCTCCGACAGAGGATTTTCTATGGATCCAGAAAAACTTCAAGGTATCTGAGACTGGCCCCAGCCAGTTGGCCTCTGTGATTTGCAATGCTTCCTTGGCTTTATGAACTATTATAGAAGCTTTATTGCTAATTATTCTACCCTAGCTGCTCTGCTCACCGTCATGACAAAGAAAGGGGCTAACACCCATGTGTGGACTCCCAAAGCACAAGCCACCTTTCAAACACTAAAAGAAGCATTCTGCTCTGGAACTTGCCTACAGTATATGGACCCTAGATGCCCATTCATCGTAGAAGTTGACGCATCTGCTATTGGAGCTGGAGTGGTGTTAAATCAATTTTTTCCTAAGGGTACTCTGATACCATGCTCGTTCTATTTGCACAAATTCTTGTCTACAATTACATGAGCGGGTTCTCAAATGGGCCCATGATTCTAAAACCTAAGCCTGGTACCCGAAGAGGAGATCGCCCTTTGAAGGGGGGTACTGTTGCGACCATCGCTGCCCGACATCTCCACTCCACCCTCTTTACCTTTGTGGCAATTCCCTCCATGTCTGAAGGACGGCTGGTTGCCGCGGCGTCTCCCTGCCATTTCTCTCCGGCGTCCCCAGACCGGCTCGACGCTGCAGATCTGCCATGTTGCCTGAAGCCTAGGGTGCGCACGCGTGCTCTGAGTGAAGTACCAGCAAGGGCACGAACCTCAGAGGCGTCCCCCTGAGATGACGTAATCCATTTCCAATATTTAAAGGTCTCTGATATTGCTGACAAACCGAGTTAGCAACGGACGGGTTAGGACAAGGTTTACTCAGCTTACCCTGCCTATGCTACTCTGCCTCCTCGGACTTACCAGAGGTACCCACTCCTTGGGGTCCTCGCTCTCTCTTTGCTTTTCAGGTTACAGACAGGAACTGGTACTCGCTCCTCGAGGGCCCTCGTTCCTGACTATCTGCTGATTTCTCTTCTGCCTGGAAGCCATTACTGTCTACATCATTGTGAGTTACCATCGCTCTCTCAGAGCATTCCCTGGAACCAGGTACTCGCTCCTCGAGGGCCTATCCTTTCCAGCTCCTGAGCTCTCTGAGACCAATATGTGAGTGTTGTCATCTAAGTTCTGTTCATGAACTCTGCATACCCTGCCTACTCACTGTCTACATTTTCTCAACAGCTCAGCCATCCAGGGATCACTCCTATCTGATTGTTCCTCCCATCAGCATAGCGGATTATGACACCTGCCTTGCCTGTCTGTACCTTGCCATGCCTTGAGTCTTCATCTGCCCTGCAACATCTGATTTCTTCGTCGCAATGTCCTGAGTCTTCATCTGCCCTGCAACGTCCGATGTCTTTGTCTCCCTGCCACGCCTGATGTCTTCATCTGCCTTGCCATGTCCGATGTCTTCATCTGCCTTTCTCTTCATCTGCCTTCTCCTCTGTCCGGCTTGCTGCTTCCCACTGCTCCCTAGCGGCATTCCGAAAGGGCTTGGAAAGGTCGGAGGACCATTCAGAGACCACCATTGCGTTGGTGGTCTCAAGGAAGCATGCAGGACCGGTCGAGGCTCAGGGTAAGAACATTTCACTGCAAGGGCACACGTTACCTCCCGTGCTGGGGAGCGCCCCCTGGTGCTCTCGTCCATTGCAGCACAACAGATCCTTTATTTTGACAAACAAATGATTTAAACATTTTTGTACAGTTTTTGGTGTTGGTTTTGTTTCAATCATAACAAAATTAACTGAAAATAGACTCATTCATTGCATTTTTCACATTCAGATTTCCTGAATGCACATCCTTATTACAGTTACTATTAGTTTTAAATTATTAGTACTGTAAATGCAATAATGCTGCCAAAAATGGTTTTGTGGCATTTTACTTAAAGAAGAATGTTTTAAAAAGGGTTTTATTACTTGACTTCAATCTAAAACATTTGAAAACATAAATTCCATGAGAAAAAAATGTTTAATTAAATTTTAGATACTTATCATATCACACTTCTGCCTACTCAGTTTCCAAGTTTGTGCAATGCATACTCTATATACTATATTTGCCTGTGAGATGTTCAGGACTTCATGTTTTATAAAATAAGGACTTCAATTTGATTTCTATGGAGGTTTTTTAAACCAGTGTGAATTATTTTTAATACTTAGTTCTTTGTTTTGCAGTAAAAAGTAATTAAAATCACTTGTTTTCATAACTGCAGTTTATTAATGCAAAACCTATGGCTTTGTCAGTGCATAACATTTTTGAATAATTTTCTCTCTTAGATTTTAATTTCAGGAAGCTAATTAATGCCATGTAGCTGAATACTGCTTTATCATTTATTTTCTGATCAAAATGGTATTGTTAAATAGAAAGAAAGAAAGTAAAACATTTTGAGGTCAATATTTACAGGGCTTTGTCCCCTCCTTCACCAGCTAAACTGTGCAGGTTAACTTTTTATCTAGATAGAATGTAGTCAGGTAAATTGGAAGGGCAGGAGACTAGATTTTAGCCAGGTTTCACAAATATTGAATGCTACTCAGCTAAACTTATATGTATAAGTCTGGTCAGAGAAAACATTGGCCTAAATTTGCACAGGTAACTTTAGAGAAGCATATGCATTGGTAAACCTATTTGGATAAGCCCCAGTGAATTTCTCATCTAAAGCTACCCCAAAACTCCCCACCCCCCAATGCCCTGCTGAGTAGGAGCTTCTTCATATTCTGTTTCTAAGGGGTTTTTTTTTATTTTTTTATTTTGGTGGAATTTTTAGAATTAACAATTCCTTAACTCTGGATTTCTCTAATGAATGGTGCTTGAAAATATTTTTTTTATTTTGTTTTCTGACTGCAATAATACATTTTAGAAAATGTCCATTTACTAGATTTATACTGTAGACCAGGGGTGCTCAAACTGGTCCTACGCCCCCCCCCCCCCCCCCAGCCAGTCGGGTTTTCAGGATATCCCTAATGAATATGCATGAGCTTTATTTGCATGCACTACCTCCTGTGTATACAAATATTTGTCGAGGTTAGTAGTTGATACTGTTTATATTAGATGTGTTATTAATAATTTTCAAGTTGTCATTCACTAGTCTTTAACAAAAAAACCCTACAGTGCCGGTTTTAGTAGTTGATAATGTTCATATTAACTGCAGTAGTATTAATTCTTAAGTTGTTATTCACTAGTCCTCAAATATTCCCCCCTTTTTTTTCTTTTCTTTTTTTTGTTAAAAACAATAAACCAGGGTGAATATAAGTATTCTATTCTTCTTTTCTTATTTTTTTCTGCTGCTATGAAGGCATCGATAAAAAAATGAAATGATAAAATAATTCATGTTTCATCTAACAGCTTTCTAAAGGGCAAAGTTGAAAAAAGCACAATATTTGGAGTTTAATCTTGCCGGAAACCTAGTGAGTAATAGATTCTTAAAAATACATTCTTTTGGATAAGACACATCGATCAATGCTAGTTTTAAATTTGTATGCATAATTCAGTATAATGTATCCCTATTAGATTTATTTAATTGCTTCATTTTTTATGTTTCTTTTTTTATGTTTGTTTTTTGTTTTTTATATGGAATGTCTCCCTTTATTTAATGGTTTTAAATTAGCTAATTGTATTATTTTTTTATATTTCTTGTTAGTCTAGTGATAAAAAAGATTAGAAATTACATCTAGTAAAATTGATTCATACTGATTTTTTTTTTTAAAAGGTACATTTTCTAAAAAATAAGTTACAACATTTTGCCTCCTCTCTGTATTTTTGTTTTTCTCTGTTTGTTGCAATACATATATACATATAATTCCTTCCCCCCCCCCCCGTTTTACTATATACATTTTTATGTGCATATTTATGTTTTTATATGGATATTCATGTATTTAAATGTATGAGTATTTTATTGAATTATCTATTATTTAATTAATTTTTGCATTATTATTTATGTGACATCCTTTGGTCAATGTCTACTAGGGACCTATACAAGGGCAATATCATCTCCCTTGTTCTGTTAATCATTCCTCTCCTTGTGCACAAGATTTTTATTTTTGCTTTAACCACTATTTGACCACCTTAAGATCATAAAATACATATCCCACTCTTCCTTTGCATTTAGAAGAATTTCACCTCCAATACTGTTGCTTTCTATTGTGCTTTTGCATTTAAAATGTATTTCTCTCCATATTTTAGCATTACCTCTTAGCTGCCAGACCTTAGATCATTCCTTGCTACTATACCCCTCAGGCTACACCTTGAGGGTCTTTGTGCTACTCAGCCTTGTTTAATTGATTGGTAAGGCAAGACTTCCTTTTATTACAACCATATTGACTCTCCTCTATTAAGCCGTGTCTATCTATATGGCCAGGAATTTTGTTTTTAAGAATAGCTTCTGCCATCTTGCCCAGACTTTATAGCTTGAGTGTTTCTGCCACTCTGGGTATCTGCTTTTCACCTCTAATATTGCATTGGTGTCTTGATGCCACTCTTTGTGCTGTTTTGTCCCTTTATCAGTGCCTTGTGTTTTTTCTGCTACCTTTTCTGCTTTATTCCACCTTCATGGTGCCATAGGATGCTGATGTCACTATTGTTGCTACTTTGCCTGTTGTGCTGCTGTCAAGGGCTCATGTCACTGCTGCTGGTGTCCTATTTTGGAGCCTTAGGATATTCTTCCTACACTAGTTTTATTTATTTATTTATTATTTTATTTTAATTTTTTCTATACCGGCATTCGTGAGGGTATCACATCATGCCGGTTTACAATAAACAGTGGGGTGATAAACGGAAAACAGTGAACGTTTCTTCTTTGCTCCTCTGATGATGCCTTGGAAAAGTCCTGGAGCTGCTGGTAGCCCTTTGCCCCTTTACAGAGCCTTAGGCTGTTCATGCTACCTTTGGTGCCACTTGCCACAGTCTAGTTACCTTTGAATTCTTTCTCTTTTCTGATGATTTGTTCCCACAGGCTTCATGAGAATTGATGAGAAAATCCCAATTCTGGAGCCCAAAATGGTTAAATATCTATTCCCTATTTACCTGTTCCATCCCACTCATGATTTTGTGAACTTCTTTCATAACCCCTCACATTCATTTTTCTTCCAAAGGTGAAAAGCTCTATTCTATTTAGCCTTTCCTCATAAGGAAGCTGGCCCACCTCCTTCAGCCTTTTCTAGTTCTTTTTTTTTTTTTTTTTGAGATGGCATGACCTCAACTGCATGTAATTCTTAAGGTGCAGTTGAACCATGAATTACTACAATGGCATTATGCTATTCTACATTTTAATCTCTATTCCTTTACAAATAATTTCTAACTTTCTATTTGCTTTTTGACCACCACTGCACACCGAGAAAAGGATTTCAACACAAGGTCCACCACAAGGATTCCAAGGCCCTTTTCCTGGGCCTTCATTCTTAATAAATAAGCCAGCATTGTATAACTGTTAACAAGTGCAAAGTGAATGTGCATCACTTTGCACTTGTTAACATTAAATTTCATTTGCCATCAAGTTGCCCAGGCTCCTCATCTCACAAGGTGTTTCTACAATTCCTTACAATCTGTTTCTATTTTATCAACTTTGAATAATTTTGTATCATTTTCAAATTTAATCACATTACTCATTGATCTACTTTCCAGATCATTTATGAATATGTTAAATAGCACAGCTCCCAGAACAGTTCCCTGGTGTACCCTACTAATTTTTTTTTTCATTTGGAAAACTGACCATTTAATCTTACTGTCTGTTTCTGTCTTTTTATCAGTTACCAATTCAAAATAGGACACTATTTTTTATCCCATACTACTTTTATGGATAGTCTCTCATATGGGATTTTATTAAATGCCATCTGATAATCCAAATACACTCAAACCTGTTCTGAAGGATCCCCAGCCAGTCATCTATTCAGGATATCCACAATGACCATGTATGAGCTAAATTTGCTGTAATGGAGGCAGTGCATACAAATCTCCCAAATGCATATTCATTGTGGGTATCCTGAAAACATGACTGGCTGGGGGTCCTGCAGGATAGGTTTGGGAACCACTGCACTATATTAACTATCTCACCTTAATCCACATGTATATTTACATATTCAAGAAAGTTTAATTGATTGGTAAGGCAAGACTTCCTTTTATTACAACCATGTTGACTCTCCTCCATTAAGCCATGTCTATCTATATGGCCAGGAATTTTGTTTTTAAGAATAGCTTCTGCCATTTTGCCCACCACCAATGTCAGATTCACCAGTCCACCTATACCTTTAGTACCTGAATGTAATCCACTTTGATGTACACCTTGAAGTGCCGAAAAACGGAATATAAAAATCTAAATCTATTTTTCCCAGAACCCTTCTTAAGCCCTTTTAAAAATTGGTGTTACATTGGTCTCCCTTCATTTTTCAGATACTGTGGATGTTTTAAATGATAGGTGTTGGGTTTCTAGCAAGTGGTTTGCAATTTCATGTTTGAATTATTTTAGAAATCTGGGTTGAACACCATCTGGTCCTGGTGATTTTTTGTGCTTCAATATTTAATTATGATTTATTAAATCTTCCAATTTCAAAATGATTTATTTTAGCTACTTAGAATCATCACTTCCAAAGAATGTTTCTGGTGTGGCATTTCCACAACAACCAACTCAATAAAGACCAATACAAGACATTAATTTAGTTTTCATGGTATTTCCTTATCCTTCCCAAGCACCTCTTTTATCCCTCAATCATCTTATGTTCCAACTGACTCTCTCATAGACTTTTTCATTGAATGCACTTGAAAAAGTGATTTCTTATTTGGGTCTGCTTTCCAGTTTTTGAAAGGCTTTATTTGTCTCTTTCATATCATCATTAAACCATGCTGTTATTTGGTCTTCCTTTGACAGTTTTTTTATGTATGGAATGCCTTTTATCTAGGCTTCAAAGATGATATTTTTAAGCAATGTCCAAATGAAAATAAAGGGGTAGATTTTCAAACCCCGGTGCATGTAAATCCTGGGGTTTACGCGCATGGCCGGACCTTATGCACACTGGGCCAATTTTCAAATGGCTCGGACCTGCGCGTATACGCCGGGACGCGTGTAACTCCCAGGGCTTGAAAAAGGGGCAGTCCAGGGGTGGGTTGTGGTGGTTGGGGGGGGGCGGGGCAAGGCTAGAGGCACCTGGTACAATGGCCATTTGCTGTTGTGCTGGGAGATCATGCGTCGGCAGGGTGCCGGCAAGTGCAGGTTGGGGGAGGGGGAAGGGAGGTTAGGATAGGGGGTTGGGATGTTCCCTCCCAGTCCTCTCCTTAATTGAAATGAATTGGAGGAAACTGGGGAAGGCCCCAATTCATCGCTGCACGTAATTGCACACGCCGACCTGGCATTTTATAACATGTGCACGCCAGCATGTGCATGTTATAAAATTGTGCATCCATAAGCGCATGTCGGGTAGCGCATGCACATGGATGCATGCCCGTAGGTTTTGAAAATCTACCCAAAGTGAGTAAAACTAGGAACCAGAAAATATCTAAGAAAAAAATCAGGTAAATTTAAATCATCACCCTGTACATAAGAAATCCAAAAACATAAAAAAAGACTTCATGAAACCTGGGACAGAAAGACTTCCACAACATTTTGGACTGTTAATCATCTGTCTAAAAATCCCACTTTAAATTAAAAGTATGAATGAAAGAAATTTTAAATAAAGTGAAACCTGATCTTAATTATGATTTGATCAAAACTATATTGAGAACTGCATGCACAAAATCTGACTTGGCCAATGTTTTGCCTCATAGTTGCATCAGAAATTTATATTTGTGCTCTGAATAACACATGAAAAGAACAAAATTAATGCAAAAGAAGAAATAAACGTAAAGGTTTCTCTTGAGTTGAATTTCATATCTCATCTTTTCAATGTGATAAAGAGTACAATATGTTGAAAGATAAGCACAAAAGACCTTTGTATTGCAGTATATAACACATATCTCTTATTAACCAGAACAGATGGTTTATTGAATTGTGATAAATAAGAAAGATACAACTTTTCTTTAAGATTTCCTGCTTGTGTGCATTCTATTTTTAAATCTTTATCTTGGACAAGTATGTTAACTATACATCTTCCAAAATTTCAGAGGAATCTTGATTATCAAAGAAGAGAACAGTGGAAAACACAATATACAAAAATGAACTATACATGTTCAGAATTAGATCTTCAAGAATGGGTGAGCCCGCTACGAATGCCAGTGCCCACGGCTTACCTGGGGCCGTGGGCCCGGAGTCGTAGAACAGGGCACCGGGGATCGGCGCTGGAAAAGGCCTCAGAGCACTCCTGCGCTCCGAGGATGGCATGGGGATGACTTCTTCGGGGCGCTCCGGCACGTCCTGATGACATCAGATGCATCGCGGCGCTGGGGGCAGTCCTAAGGGGCCAGCATCATCAGGGGCCGACGCAGCCAGCCCAGGTGACATCGGCCCAGGCTATTTAAACAGCAAACTGCACTGCAGCCGGCCTCTTTTCCATTTCCCAAGGGAGCAGACCGGCTGCGGCACGACTCGGTCCGGACCACGTGGCCCGATCGGCACATGGCAGTTCGCGGCAATGGTCCAATTTTTTAAATATATATATATTTAATGGAGCTGCTCAGTCAAGGAGCAGCTAAAAGAAGAGCAGCCAGGGAGCAGCCAGGCAGGGAGCCAGCCAACCACATGGGCTACCAGCCGGGCAGGGAGCCAGCCAGCCACGTGGGGTGAACAACCAGCAGACTGGCAAGCAGACGATCACGTGTGGCCAGAGTTCCCACAGCAGCAAGAAACATTACAAAAAAATATATATATATATTAAAAAATATATTATCAAGAAGACTCAAGGCTGCCCTACAAAGAAAGAAGTCATTGAGCCCTAACCCGGCATCTTTATCGCAGGAACATTGACACAGTGAGTACACAATCCGGAATATAGGAAGGGGACCGAGGACTTGCCAAGTAGAGCAGAGGAGCGCCTCTACACAAGGTTCGACGAGCCGAGGGGGAACTAGGGGCGCCCAAAGCCGAAGGGGAATGCCAACAGTGGAGGGGAAAAGTCGTGGAAGGGACCCCCAGGGTCCCGTGATACTGAGCATACAAATGGCTGGAACTTGAAGCATAGCGCTGCAAGGATAAGGGTCCCGCAATGAAACAGGGGGCGGTGTGAGACAGCAGTATTCTGTATGAATAATACTGGAGGTGCGAAGCCAAGCATGGAGGATCAGACACAGCCCTTTGGCCTCCCTTATATACCTGGTTATCCCCTACCATGGACATGCGGCCCTTGGATACAGCCTGCCAGCCCCGATGGCATGAGCAGCAACACAGGACCTAACGCATACCCACAATACTCACAAGCAGCCTACACTGGAGGGATGCCATACCCAGTATATCCATGGGGATATTGGCTGGGACAACACAGCATGCGGGATAACCGAGAGGCAAAAGGGGCAGAAGATGAGAATTCAACAGTGGTCGAACATGGCGGACGAACTCGGCGCACGTCAAGAGGTAGAAGGAGTACTAGCACTGTGGTTAATAGTCAGTCCGAAGGAAAGACACAACGCAGTGAAACATCCAGTGCAGTAACTGATACCATCGGCAAGGCTGTAATACTAATGGAAGTCAGTGCAAGGGATACAGCTACAGCAGAAGCGGGAATAGAGCAACAACAGTTGGGTGAGTTATCTGAGCCTAATGTTTCTATTCCACAGCCCCTAGCCGACACAGCAGTAGCACATGCATCAAAAAAGAAAAGCGGAAAGCGGAGGAAAAGGTATAGTTCCACTTCCAGCGACAGTAGCTCATCTTCTGACTCTGATAGCGCAGAGGAGAACATCCCCCCATGAGTGCAGTCGGCACAGGGAGAGACGGCAACAACCTCGACACCGCTGAACAGCGTTTCCCCTCTATGGATAAACGTGCCGAGGAAGCTCCGACAAAGGATTAAAAGAAAAAATACATCAACATATTCTGACTTATGGAAGGAAGGAGAAGTTCAAGAGACAGAAAAAATAAAAAAGGCAGAGATTCAGTGCCGGAGGATAACAAGACAATACCGTACAACATATGGACATGTACCAGATCATTTCTCAGACTGATGAGTGTGGTAGCCAAATATGATCCATACCAATGTGGATAGATGCTTGGATACGCAGACACAATTTTGGGGGCACAAAGAGCATATGAAAGCTGGGCCTGGCTAAATTATGACGAAAGAATGGAGGAGACTGGGACAATGTCTTGGGCGACACATGATATCGACTTATGGCTAAAACAAATGACAAACAGGGCAGCTGACACGGGGGTTTGTGGAAGAACGGGGAATAGAACACAATACACTGGAGCAGCTTATGACAGATCTGCAAACAATACCAATAATGTCTGATGGAGATTCAACAAAACATCTTGCACCTTCAAAGACTGCAAGTTTAAGCATGTTTGCTTGATTTGGTCGGCACATCATCCAGCAAGCAAATGCACAAAGAAGACCGCCACTGGGAGTTCTTCCCCAGGAAAATGAAATGAGGCAATGGCAAAAGCAGCCTCGCCGATTCAATTGGACAGAATGTTAGAATGGCTTGCCAAATACTCAAAGAAGGAGAATGCAGGGAGGATTACCAGGGGTTTTGGCGAAGGTTTCCAAATTCTTTATCAGGGAAAGATCAAGGAATTTACAGCCAATAATGCAGCATTTACAATGAGACATTCGGAAATAGTCCAAGCCAAATTAAACATTGAACTGTCATTGAGTCGAATGGCAGGACTTTTGCGACACCCCCATTCAAAAATATGGCATTATCTCCCCTGGCAGTACCAAAGAAGGAGCCAGGCAAATATAGACTAATACAAAACCTATCGTTCCCGCTGGGGCTTTCGGTTAACAACCACCTACCACAGGAAGAATGTTCTGTACAGTATGCTTCATTTGACACCACCACCATGCTTCTTAGGAGGTGTGAAGAGTCTTCAGTCATGGCAAAAACTGACATTGAATCGGCATTTCGGTTGTTGCCAGTACACCCATCTAGTTTTCAATTGCTGTGATTCAAGTTTTGTGGCATGTTTTACTTTGATAAATGCATGCCTATGGGATGCTCCGTGTCCTGCGCTTATTTTGAAGTCTTCAGATCATTCTTGCACTGGGTAATGGCAGAAAGGGCCCAGTCGGACAATATAATATATTACTTAGACGACTTCCTGTTTGTCGGCCCGGCGGGAACAGAGACAGCGGTTCACCTGTTGCAAACCTTTCGGGAGGTGGCACAGGATTTTGGAATTCCGCTGGCACAAGAGAAGACTGAAGGGCCAACCACCACAATGTGCTTCCTTGGCATTGAGTTGGATTCAAAAAGGATGATTTCCAGACTCCCAATGGACAAACTTCAAAAATTGTGTGCTTTGCTAGACAGGGCATCTAAGGCAAGGAAGATGACACTACGGGAAGTACAGACAATGTTGGGAGTATTTAACTTTGCATGCCGGGTAATTCCCATGGGCAGAGCATTCCTGTGCAGACTTGCAGCAGCAAAAGAGGGAATCCGGCATCCGCACCATTTCATCAGGATATCACAGCCTATACGTGAGGACTTGGTGATATGGGCATTATTCCTGAGCAGTTACAATGGAATATCAGTTTGGCAGAAGCCCCCAATATCAAGCCGGGATTTGGACATTCATTCAGATGCATCTGGGGGATGGGGATTCAGTGTGTACTGTCAGGGTGCGTGGGCCACTGTGCAATGGACGGCCACATGGTTTGATGAAGGAATAACAGCTAATATAACATTCTTGGAGCTGTTCCTTATATGGGTGGCATTGATAATTTGGGGGGAGCACTTGCGGAACAAACACATCGTATTCTGGTGTGATAACCAAGCAGTGGTTTCAGTTATCAACAGACAGTCAGCCAAATGTCCAAGGGTGGCGGACCTGTTTCGGCAGGTAGTTTTAAGTAGCTTGCGCATTAACACCACTATAAAGGCGGAACATGTTCCGGGGGTGCATAATGGTGTGGCAGATTCATTATCTCGTGCTAAATGGTCTTTGTTCCGTAAACAGGTACCCGACATGGACAAAATGGCAACTCCAGTACCGGAACATGTATGGGCAATTGGTCGTCAACCACGTAAGAACTGTTGTGATGATCTGTGGCTCCCTCCACTCGGAACACATATTGCAGGGGATATGGGAGAGTTTGCTCCTTCCTTAGACAACATGGTTGGAAAAAAGGACCGTTGGGGAGGAACAGATTGTGGCATACATATCGTGGGCCAAAGATGCAGGACTATCCAGGGGCATGGTAGTGAAGCAGCTAGCGGGGTTGGTATTTTTCATGGGTGCTCAAGGTTGGGGAGACCCTACAAAAGGATTTCTGACACAAAAAATGTTGAAGGGTTGGGGAAGAAGATTAGGGTCCCAGAGGGATGGAAGGCATCCCATAATGCACGATTTGTTAATATTAATATGGCATAGGCTGGGCAACGTATGTCATTTAGTATTTGAGACGCAGTTATTTAAATTTGCTTTTACATTAGCCTTCTTCAGCGTGCTATGTATTAGCGAGCTGGTGGATACGGCTAAGAAGGATGTCGGTCACACGGGAATGTTGATGCAGAATTTTATCCAGTGCAGTAACCGATACCAGTCGGCCCCTGTGACATAGTGAGGGCAAAGGAAATCGGCGTCATTTTGAGTACTGGCATCCGACGGCTGGAGTGCAGGAGGTCGCTCCCGGACCCCAGGTGGACTTTTGGCAAGTCTCTTGGGGGTCAGGAGGGCACTCCAAGACTTGCCAAAAGTCCAGAAGGGGTCCAGCAGGGGTCCAGCAGGGGTCCGGGAGCGACCTCCTGCACTCGGACCGTCAGCTGCCAGTAATCAAAATGGCGCTGATAGCCTTTGCCCATACTATGTCACAGGGGCTACTGGTGCCATTGGTCAGCCCCTGTCACATGGTAGGAGCACAAGATGGCACCGATGACCATGTGATAGGGGCTGACCAATGGCACCGGTAGCCCCTGTGGCATAGTAGGTCAAAGGCTATTGGCGCCATTTTGAAACCAGCACCGAGGGTGTGAGTGCAGGGGAATGTTCCCGGACCCTCCTGCTAGACCACCAGGGAGTTTTGGTAAGTCTTGGGGGGGGGGGGAAGTCAGGAGGGTGGGTTTTTTTTTTTAATTGGTTTCTTTAGGCGGCCGAATAATTTGGCAAAGATTTGTGTATTCGTGGGGAATCACGATACGTTTTGCTTCCCCACGAATACAATGAATATGGTCACATCCATTGCGGATTGCCAATACATAGGGACCGAATGCACACCCCTAGTAGGGCCTCTATCCATATGTCAGTTAAAGATGAGATTATCCCTTTTTTAACCAAGTTGACTAACCTTTATCTTTTCGAAGGCTTTATGCCAAATACCTTTGAAGTCGGCAGCAGTTCAACCACTTTTGAAGAAACCTGGCTGAGATTCAAAAGACATGGTGAATTACAGACCAATTTCCTCTTTGCCTTTCAAGCAAAGATGGTTGAGGCTGCCGTATCCAAGCAACATTCCAATTATGTAGATCAACAGTAGGTTTTACACCAATTTCATATCAGTTTTCAGAAATCCTTCAGCATGGGGATTCTACTGTTTTTCCTCCTTGACTCCTTGAGAAGAGATCTTGACAATGGCGACTCATATGTTTTTGTTATGCTGGATATCTCTTCGGCATTTGATATAGTCAATCATAAGATCCTTCTTTACTATTTTAGTGAAGGTAAATCATAGGAGTAGCCCTTAAATGGTTCCAGTCTTACCTGGAAGACAGATGACAAAAAATAGTGGTCAGTAGGGATGTGAATCGTTTTTCTTACGATTGGAAATATCTGTTGATCTACATAATTGGATCTGAAATATAGGTATGATATTTCAAAGTTCGTCAGATATCGGAGCCTCCCCAAACAGATAGGAAACCCCACAAATGATTCCTGTGGTTTTCGTATCTGTTTGGGGGGAGGGGAGAAAGGGAACACATCCCAACCCCCCCCCCAAAACCCACCCCGACCCTTTGGATCTAATTGTTTAGCATCCCCCACCCTCCCGACCCCCCAGAAGCTTTTTTAAAGTACCTGGTGGTCTAGAGGGGATCCCGGGAGCGATCTCCCACTCTCGGGCCGTCAGCTGCCAGTAAACAAAATGGCGCCAATGGCCCTTTGCCCTTACCATGTCACAGGGGCTACCGGTGCCATTGGTCAGACCCTGTCACATGGCAGGAGCTATGGACAGCCGGCACCATCTTTAAACATGGTGCGGGCCATCCATTGCTCCTAACATATGACAGAGGCTGGCCAATGGCACTGGTAGCCCCTGTCACATGGTAAAGGCAAAGGGCCATCGGCGCCATTTTGTTTACTGGCAGCCGACGGCCCGAGAGCGGGAGATCGCTCCTAGTTTCCCCACTAGACCACCAGGTACTTAAAGAATGTTTTGGGGGGGCTCGGGAGGGTGGGGGGATTCTATAGAATTTGATTTTAGGGGTCGGGGTGAGTTTATCGGGATCGGGATCGGGATTGGTCGCAGCCGATAAAAAATGGCTACGATTCCAATCCCGATCCCGATCCCACGATTACAATTCCGGATACGATTCCGGACCCGATTCACATCCGTAGTGGTCAGAGATGTCACCTCTAATTGGCACAGCATGCAAACAGGAGTCACTCAAGGTCAGCACTTTCAGCTTTACTATTTAATATTTATCTAGCGCCCATCTGAAAACTATTAGCTGGGGTCTGTGGGAGTTTCTTTCTGTATGCTGGCAAAATACAATTTTTTATCCCTCTTGAGAAATCCTGGCTTGACACAACTTCTTCTATTACACTTTAGGGTCAATTTTAAAAGGCATTGCACGTGCATGCTATAAAATGCATGTGCATATGTGTGCTGGATTTTAATGTCCTCGCAAGCGTGTGTGGGCGGGTAGCCTCCTCTGCACGCCGGGGGGACTTTTAAATATTGTGAGGTAATGTGATTGGGCCTTTGCACCAATAAAGGAGCGGATTGCGAGGGAACTTCCCTAACCCTAACCCTATCTTTCCTCCCTCTTCCCCTCTGTTCCCTGACCCATAAACCTACCCTAGCTATCCCCAATTTTTTTGTTTTTATATTTACTGCTCCTTCAGAGCAGAAGTAAACTCCATGCACCAGCTGGCTGCTGGCACTCGCTTCCCTGGAACAGCATCTAATGGCGCTGTCGTGGCCTGCCCCCGTTCCGTCCCTCTCTACCCCTCCTCACCCAGACCCCAGATTCCTGCCTGTCCCTATCTTCAAGCACGGTACTTCTATGCATATTGGGAGTTATGCGCATGGATGGGCCTTTTCTAAAATGCGCTCAATGCATGCAGGTCCCAGCCACATGTGTAATCCCCAGTATTTGCACGCGCGGGGCTTTTAAAATTGACTTGTATGAGTTAACTAAATTAAGTACTGGTTGACCCACAATAAGCCCACGCTTAATTTATCTACGACTGAGATTGTAGAAATTTGAATATTCCATCTGCTCTCAAATGTGAAAATTCTGAGAGTAAGATTCTTCCTCAGGCCAGAAGCATTGGTATCATTATTGACTCCCTATTATCTATAATCTCACAAATTAAATCTGCAGTAAAAACCAGATTCTATAAATTGTGAATACTTTGCTGTATTAAGCCATTATTATTCTTAAGTGATTTTTAAACAGTTATGCAGGCCCTTATTTTTCTAACCATTGATTATTTTAATGTTGCTTACCTGGGAGCCCCACTAACTGCTATTAAGATTTTATAAATGCTACAGAATGCTGATGCCAGATTCATCTTGGGCCTTAGCATAAGAGGCCATATTTCACTTTGCGATCTTCAACGGCTCCCTGTGCAATGGTGCAATAAATATAAGATTGCTGTGCTTGTACATAAGCTTTTGGCTTTGGATGGATGCACTGCCATGGACTAATGCTCTGCTTCTAATTTATAACCTGAAGCATTGCGCTCAGCTCAAAGGGGACTGTTGGACATCCCATCTCTATACAACATGCCAGACTTACAGACACTAGAGGGCTTTCTCTGTTGTAGCCCAAATTCTCTTCAGTTAATGGAATGTCATAAAATCTTTAGGAAAACAGTAAAGACTTTTTTCTTTAGGCTCACCTTCTCATATTTTTTGAGCCACTTTATGAACTGTTTAATGAGGCTGCCCTATGTTATTATTGCTTATATCATTGTATTGATTTTATATGTCTCTATGTCTTGGATTTTATGTGTGTTATTTTGTATGCTGCTTAGTGCCTTGGCTTAAGCAGCATATACATAAATAAATAAAATAAATTGCTTTAAGACATCTCTATGGCCTGAAAGAGTTAGCCGCATACGTTAACCGGCTACTTATGCGGCTAACTCCGCTTCTTCCTGGAACAGCTCCTGCCCACCTCCAGAACGCTCCTGACTTATCTGGCTAAATTCTAGCTGGGAAACTATCCAGGTAAGCCATATATATGGATAACTATTATGTCATCAGTACAAATGTCATTTTAATATGGACTAGGGGTGTGCATTCGTATTGACCGCATATGTAAAACGCTACTTATATATTTTTTTTAACTTAAAAAAGTGATGAGACATAAACGATCGGATTTCCCACATATCCAACATAGCTATGTTGGATATGTTGGAAATCGCGATTGTTGATCCAAAATAAAAATTTAAACCCCTCACCTTCCTTAATCCCCCCCCAAAGACTTACCACAACTCCCTGGTGATCCAGCGAGGAGCGAGGACGCCATTTCTGCAATCCTTTGCGAGGAGCACATGACGTCGGCGCCATGTCGAGTGACGCGGCGTCACGTCGGAGTGACGCGGCGTCATGTGATTCCCCGCGGGGTCGCGCCGGAACGCTCGTTCGGCCCAAAAGGAACTTTTGGCCAGCTTGGGGGGGCCTCCTGACCCCCCCAAGCTGGCCAAAAGTTCCTTTTGGGCCGAACGAGCGTTCCGGCGTGACACGGCGGGGAATCACGTGACGCCGCGTCACTCGACGTTGTGCCGACGTCACGTGCTCCTCGCAAAGGATTGCAGAAATGGCGTCCTCACTCCTCGCTGGATCACCAGGGAGTTGTGGTAAGTCTTGGGGGGGGGATTAAGGAGGGTGAGGGTTTAAATTTTTATTTGCACATATGGACATATACTCAACTCATTGAATTCTGTTTATGTCCATATTGACCGCAAATGGGACCCCCTTTGGACATATGGACATAAACTTTTGCTCTGCACATCCCTAATATGGACCTCATGTCAGGGATTTTAAACATAAAGACTTTGATGAAATGGGAAGGAGGTAGAAGGCTGGGAGGAGATGGGACAAATAGAGAAACAGTGAGCTAAATTACAAGGAGCAATAACAAAGGCAATAAATCCTTATGTAAGAAAAGGTAATAAAAGTAAGAGGAAACGGAAACTGATATTCTTTAAAGAGGTGGCTGAGAAAATAAAGGCAAAAATATCAGTTTTCAAAAAGTACAAAGAAACACAGGGATAGATATTCAAAAGCCATTTAGATGGATAACTGAAATATTATCAATCTAAATGGCGTAGCCACAATATTCAGTGACTTATCCAATTTAGATGGATATTTTGGGGGCATTCCAGGGGTGGATGGTAGGTGTTCCAGAGAGGACAGGAATTAGCCGGTTAGGGTGTATTGCAGGCAGGTCTAAAGTTAGCCGGATATACCTTTCCGGCTAACTTTTAAGATAGTGGGATATTCAGCGGTACTACTGTACCGCTGAATATCCTGGTTCAGTTAGCCAGATAAGTGTATCAGCTAACTTATCTAGCTGCACAGCTGCTGAATATGGACCACAGAGTGGTTAAGGAAAGGTGAACTCAAACCTATAAGAACATAATTGCCATTCTGGGTCAGATCAAGGGTCCATCAAGCCCAGCATCCTGTTTCCAACAGAGGCCAAACCAGGTCACAAGAATCTGGCAAGTACCCAAACACCAAGAAGATCCCATGCTACTGATGCAATTAATAGCAGTGGCTATTAGCTAAGTAAACTTGATTAATAGCAGTTAATGGATTTCTCCTGCAAGAACTTATCCAAAACATTTTTGAATTCAGCTACACTAACTGCACTAACCACGTCCTCTCGCAACAAATTCCAGAGCTTAATTATATGTTGAGTGAAAAAGAATTTTCTCCAATTAGTCTTAAATGTGCTACTTGCTAATTTCATGGACTGCCCCCTGGTCCTTTTATTATCTGAAAGTGTAAATAACCGATTCACATCTACTCATTCATGACCTCTCATGATCTTAAAGACCTCTAAAATATCCCCCTCAGCCATCTCTTCTCCAAGCTGAACAGCCCCAACTTCTTCAGCCTTTCCTCATAGGGGAGCTATTCCATTCCCTTTATCATTTTGGTTGCCCTTCTCTGTACATTTTCCATCGCAACTATATATTTTTGAGAGGCGGCGACCAGAATTGTACACGGTATTCAAGGTGTGGTCTCACCATGGAGCGATACAGAGGCATTATGACATTTTCCATTTTAATAACCATTCCCTTCTAATAATTCCTAACATTCTGTTTTCTTTTTTGACTGCTACAGCACACTGAGCTGACAATTTCAAAGTATTATCCACTATGATGCCTAGATCTTTTTCCTGGGTGATACCTCCTAATATGGAACCTAACATCATGTAACTACAGCAAGGGTTATTTTTCCCTATATGCAACATCTTGCACTTGTCCACATTAAATTTAATCTGCCATTTGGATGCCCAATCTTCCAGTCTTGCAAGTTCCTCCTGTAATGTATCACAATCCTCTTGTGATTTAACTACTCTGAATAATTTTGTATCATCCGCAAATTTGATAACCTCACTCGTATTCCTTTCCAGATCATTTATAAATATATTGAAAAGCACCGGTCCAAGTACAGATCCCTGAGGCACTCCACTGTTTACCCTTTTCCACTGAGAAAATTGACCACTTAATCCTACTCTCTGTTTCCTATCTTTTAACCAGTTTGTAATCCACAAAAGGACATCACCTCCTATCCCATGACTTTTTAGTTTTCTTAGAAGCCTCTCATGAGGGACTTTGTCAAATGCCTTCGGAAAATCCAAATCCACTACATGTACTGGTTCATCTGTATCCACATGTTTATTAACCCCTTCAAAAAAATGAAGCTGATTTGTTAGGCAAGACTTCCCATGAGTAAATCCATGTTGACTGTGTTCATAAAGCCATATCTTTCTATATGCTCTATGATTTTGATCTTTAGAATTGTTTCCACTATTTTTCCTGGCACTGAAGTCAGGCTCACTGGTCTATAGTTTCCCAGATCGCCCCTGGAGCCCTTTCTAAATATTGGGGTTACATTGGTAACTCTCCAGTCTTCAGGTACAATAGATGATTTTAATGATAGGTTACAAATTTTAACTAATAGATCAGAAATTTCATTTTTGAGTTCCTTCAGTGCCCTAGGATACATACCATCTGGTCCAGGTGATTTGCTACTCTTTAGTTTGTCAATCTGGCCTACTATATCTTTCAGGTTCACAGTGATTTGGTTCAGTTCATCTGACTTATCACCATTGAAAAACCATCTCCGGAACTGGTATCTCCCCAACATCCTCATTAGTAAACACAGAAGCCAAAAATTCATTTAGTCTTTCTGCAATGGCCTTATCTTCCCTAAGAACCCCTTTAACCCCTCCATCATCTAATGGTCCAATCAACTCCCCCACAGGTTTCTTGCTTCAGATATATTTAAAAATATTTGTATTAATAGTTTTTGCCTCTATGGCCAACTTCATTTCAAATTCTCTCTTCTTCTGTCTTATCAATGTTTTACACTTAACTTGACAATGCTTATGTTTTATCCTATTTTCTTCAGATGGATCCTTTTTCTAATTTTTCAAGGATGTTTTTTTGGCTAAAATAGCCTCTTTCACCTCACCTTTTAACCATGCCGGTAATCGTTTTGCCTTCCTTCCATCTTTCTTAATGAGTGGAATACACCTGGACTGCACCTCTAGGATTGCATTTTTAAACAATGTCCATGCCAGTTCAACACTTTTAACCTTAGCAGCTGCACCTTTCAGTTTTTTTCTATTTTCCTCATTTTATCAAAGATTCCCTTTTGAAAATTTAGTGTTAGAGCTATAGATTTACTTATTGTTCCCCTTCCAGTTATTAGTTTAAATTTGATTATGTTATGATCACTGTTGCCAAGTGGCCCCACCACCATTGCGTCTCTCACCAAATCCTGCGTTCCACTAAGAATTAAATCTAAAATAGCTCCCTCTCTTGTTGGTTCCTGAACCAATTGCTCCATGAAGCAGTCATTTATTATATCCAGGAACTTTATGTCTCTAGCAAGTCCTGATATTACATTTACTCAGTCAATATTGGGATGAGAGATTGATAAATGCAGCACAGGATTGTGAATTACTGACAACATGTTTCACAGCCAGCACAAAAAAGACTGGCTAAATGGATTGATGTAGATTCTGAGGAATAGAACTAGAAACTGTTTCACTCTTGTTGCTGGATGTGATATACTGATGTCAGAAAGCTATATACAGAGAGCCACAGCAAGGTGGCATGGCTTATTCATTGGAAATTGGGTAAACATTATAACAGGATTGTACCAAATAAACACTGAGAACAAAACCCTAATAGAATAGAAGAGAACAAAGAAGTTGTGATCACCTGGGACATTCCTATTCCCATTGATAGGAAGGTCATGTTACGATGCTGCTTGTGGGCCCCATCTGCGAGCAGCCTCTCACCTCCCGCTGGCCTGATGCCACTCTCTCTTTGTGGCCCAGTTGCCACTGCTTAGTCCTGCCTGCCTTGCACCTGGAGCCACCATTGCCATGGCTTCCTCTGGCTGAGGTCACCGATATCTGTGCTCTTGCGCCCGGAGTCCACCGATGCCAATCCTCCCCACAGCGGAGAGCCACCGCTGATGTTGCACTCCTTTGCAGCATGGAGCCGCCATCATGCTGCCTTGTTCTGTGGCAGGAGTGCCTCCATCAGCCTCTGTTCTTCACGGCAGAACACCGCCACCGCTGTTCCTGGTCCAGCTTCACCTAAGTGCGCAGCTGCACATCTTCTCAGTGCTTAAAGGGCCCCACGGCCCCATTTGATAACATAATTTATTGTCTCTTCTTTAGCCCTATAAAAGGGCTCTTCGTCAATCCCTCATCGCCTTCACAAGGAGCCTGCCCACTCCTGGATTCCTCATATCAACTCATTATTCCAGGAGGCTTCTGAAGTCCATTGTCACATCTTCAAGGTCTTTTGTTCTTTGTGGGAGCTCCTTGTCTTAGTTCATTGTTCCTGATCTCTCATCGCTTCCTGTGTCCTCTTCTGTCCTGTGTTCTGATGTTCCTTTCTTCAGATGTTCTCATCTTTGGATGTTCCAGATTCTCCAGTCCCTGGCTCTGGGAGTTCCAGCCTTGTCTCTTCCTGCTGGATCCAGTCTCCAGATGCCCATCCTGTGAATAAATCCGTATCCGATCCAGTGTCCTGTTCCGGTCATTGGAGCCCTCTTCTGGTTGGATCCTTTGTCAAGTGCTGCCCGGATTCCTCTTCCATCCTGAGCTTCAGTCCTGTGCTTGTTCCACTTTCTGCGTGGTCTGCAACAAGCCCCTCCAGGTTGTGTAGGGTGCACAGTGGGACAGCATGGTCCGCGACCAACCCATGAGGGGATGTGTAGGGTATATTGAGGGGCAGTGCCTACCTAAGTCTCCAAGTGTCTTGTCTCAATCAAGTCTCCAAGTGCCTACTTCTCATCCAAGTCTCTTAAGGCCTACATCTTGTCCAAGTCTCCAAGTGCCTACATCTCATTCTTGTTCCAGTGTCATCAACTGCCCTCGACCTCTGTCCATCCTGTCACACTTGCCGTTCCCAGCTGGCAGTTCTGAAAGGGCTATTGAGTGGCTGGAGTGCTACACCAGAGACCAGCATTGTGTTGCTGGGTCTCTTCTGGTGCTTTTCTGTTCGGCAGAGGTCAGAGGACTCAGAGTCTTCAGCCTGTTTGCCCATGCTCGGATACACCTCACCTGCCTTGGCGCTTCTCTGGAGTCCTCATCTGGGGCTGAGCCGTGGCCCAAGGGCACACTCTCTCCCCTGAACAGGGACAGATCCCAAGCGCCCAACAGATTGATGCTAGAAAACCAGATATTGTGGTGAAGGAGAAAAACACAAGAACAGCATTGACAATAGAGGAGTCAGTGCTCAGCAACTATTCTGTGGATCATATGGAGAAATGTAAGATCTGTAAGTACCAAGAGATGCACTCAGAGATGAAGATAATGTAGTAGAAAGTACAAAAATAGTCCCAATTATACTGGGTGCCACTGGCTTGATTTAGAATAAATTCCAAGTGCAACTTGACATGTTGTCTATAAAAATTACACCCTCGGAAATCCAAAATAAAGTTCACATTGGCATAATGAAAGTACTAAAAAGGGCATTTGCAGTACATTTGAGAGACTGAGTTCATTCTCAACATTCTCTGGCTTATAAATGTGCTTCATTCCAATCAAGAAATGTCCAAAATAAACCCATTTGGAGAAACAGCCCCAGATGAATATCTGGTGAGCTGAAAGAGACAAGAAAAAAGATCAGGATGGCAAAAGCTTGAGTAAAAAACTGATTGCCAAAGAGGTAAAGCGAGGTGACAAAACATTTCAGATAACAGAGAAAGGAAGTAGGCCAGAGTTGTTACTGTAGGATTAAAAGGAGACAAGGGTCATTGTGTAGAGAAAGATGAGTAGAAAGCAGAAACATTAACCAAACACTATTTTGTTGTTCACTAAAGAAGACCTTGGGAAAGGATGATTATCAATTGGTTAGAGCACTGATGAGAGTGGGGTAGATACCATGCCATTTATGAAGAAGACTATTTGGGCAGAATTAGCAAATCTGGAATTGGACAAAGCCATGGGGGCTGATGATATATATATATATATATATATATATATATATATATATATATACATACATACATATATATATATATATATATATATATACATATCAGAATTCTGAAGGAGCTTATTGAGGTGTTGAAAAGCCTGCTGAAAGTCCTATTCATAGTAACAAAGTAACATAGTAGTTGATGGCAGATAAAGACCAATGGTCCATCAAGTCTGCCCAGAGCCTTCTATTAAGGGTAAGAACTGCTGCTCTGACAACATTACAGTTGCGCTGGAGGTGGACCCTTGGGCCGAGGTGGGGTTTACCTACCTGTAGGAAGGATCCTATGGGTCCCCACTGTTGGCAGGCAGAGTGGGCTGATAGGCAGAGGCCCGCTGGCGCTTCACCAATACCAGTCCTCGTTCCCCATTGATTGAGCCTTTGGGTACCGGGGCCGGCTGGGCTTAGGTGGGCTTCTGTATGTCGTTGTCAATGAAGAGGTAGGGAGGTCAGCCCAGAGATAGCAACAACAAAGTTGGCAAGTCTGTACTGGATGAGGCAGAGTCCCGGAGACCCGGGAGCCAATAGAACCAAAGTCAGACAGGGGGGTGCCCAAGCAAGAACATGCCAAAGCCTGAATCAGCTAAGTCCAGGACATAGACTGTAGATGCATCGTAGAGCAAGAAGGAGTCAGGGCCGGTGGCAATCAAGGAGCAGTGGCAAGGCAAGGCTGAATCTGAGCTAGGAGAAAATCAGTAGCGTAGTCAGGCAAAGCAGAGGTCTGGGCTAAGAGAAGGTCAGTAGCGTAATCAGGCAAAGCAGAGGTCTGGGCTAGGAGAAGGTCAGTGGTGTAGTCAGGCAAAGCAGAGGTCTGGGCTAGGAGAAGGTCAATGGTGTGGTCAGACGAAGCAGAGGTCAGGTCCAGGAGAAGATCAATGGCATGGTCAGATGAAGCAGAGGTCATACCCAGAAAGTCAATACGATGGAAGGCTAGGAATCAGGAACGCAGGAATGAGGGTGTTATGCCGGTCAGCCGGGGAGACCGAGGCTGACCGAGATTACCCCTTCCGGCCATGGACTGCCATGCTCCAGATCCCAGGCTCTGAGGCCTACCGCGACACCGAGAGGCCTACCCCTGCAGCCAGGATGCTGTCACAGCGGAAGCCTCACCCCCCAACGTCCTCTAGACGTGCACGACAAAGTCGGCCTCTTTCTTAAAGGGGTCAGCGTGGGAATGCTGTCCACGCCCAGGAGGTCTCCACCCTCTTCCTGGGGATATTTAAATACTCAGCTCACTCTTTCAGGTGAGTTAGCAAGGATTGGAATGCCTCCATAGTGCTAAAACTAATGGAGATGCTTCTGAAAGAAAGTATAATGAACTATCTGCAATGCAGTGGGATGGCAAATCTGATTGCCTTTTAGGGATGTGAATCGTTTTAGGACGATTAAAATTATCGTCCGATAATTTTAATATCGTCTTAAACCGTTATGGAACACAATACAATACAGATTCTAACGATTTATCATTATAAATCGTTAGAATCGTGAGCCGGCACACTAAAACCCCCTAAAACCCACCCCCGACCCTTTAAATTAAATCCCCCACCCTCCCGAACCCCCCCCCCCAAATAACTTAAATAACCTGCGGGTCCAGCGGTGGTCCGGAACGGCAGCGGTCCGGAACGGGCTCCTGCTCCTGAATCTTGTCGTCTTCAGCCGGCGCCATTTTCCAAAATGGCGCCGAAAAATGGCGGCGGCCATAGACGAAAAAGATTGGACGGCAGGAGGTCCTTCCGGACCCCCGCTGGACTTTTGGCAAGTCTCGTGGGGGTCAGGAGGCCCCCCACAAGCTGGCCAAAAGTTCCTGGAGGTCCAGCGGGGGTCAGGGAGCGATTTCCCGCCGCGAATCGTTTTCGTACGGAAAATGGCGCCGGCCATACGTGTATGGCCGGCGCCATTTTCCGTACGGAAAATGGCGCCGGCAGGAGATCGACTGCAGGAGGTCGTTCAGCGAGGGTTCCGGCGCCTCGCTGAACGACCTCCTGCAGTCGATCTCCTGCCGGCGCCATTTTCCGTACGGAAACGATTCGCGGCGGGAAATCGCTCCCTGACCCCCGCTGGACCTCCAGGAACTTTTGGCCAGCTTGTGGGGGGCCTCCTGACCCCCACGAGACTTGCCAAAAGTCCAGCGGGGGTCCGGAAGGACCTCCTGCCGTCCAATCTTTTTCGTCTATGGCCGCCGCCATTTTTCGGCGCCATTTTGGAAAATGGCGCCGGCTGAAGACGACAAGATTGAGGAGCAGGAGCCCGTTCCGGACCGCCGCTGGACCCGCAGGTTATTTAAGTTATTTGGGGGGGGGGTTCGGGAGGGTGGGGGATTTAATTTAAAGGGTCGGGGGTGGGTTTTAGGGGGTTTTAGTGTGCCGGTTTTTCGATTTTTCGATTTTTAACGATGTTCCGGCGAGGGATGGGGTTCGGGAGGTGGGGGATTTAATTTAAAGGGTCGGGGGTGGGTTTTGGGGGTTTTAATGTGCCGGTTTTTTGATTTTTCGATTTTTAACGATTTTTCACGATATTTTACCCCCCCAAACGGCAACAATACGATTCCCTCCCCCTCCCAGCCGAAATCGATCGTTAAGACGATCGAGGACACGATTCACATCCCTATTGCCTTTTTTGATTGCGTGAATACAGAATTAGATCAAGGAAGAACATTTGATGTGATTTACCTGGATTTCAGAAAAGCTTTTGATTCTGTCCCACATGGGAGGCTCATGAACAAATTGAAAAGCCTGGGAATGGATCCCAATGTGGTGGAATGGATCCAAAATTGGTTGATTAACAGATGACAGTGAGCAATCGTTAATGGAACCTACTCTGAGGAGGGAAGAATAATAAGTGAATTGCCTCAGAGATTGGTTCTATACTGGTTCTGGGACCAGTTCTGTGCAATAACCTTGTGAGTGATATTGCAGAAGTGTTAGAAGAAAACGATTGCCTTTTTGAGGATGTCACTAAGATCTGTAGCAGAGTGGACATACTTGAAAAAGTAGAAAGAAGGAAAAGAGATATAAGACAAATTGGAGCATTTGAAGATTTGCCAGCTGAAATTCAATGCCAAGAAGTGCAATCAGAATTTGGGGTGCAGAAATTCAAATGAGCTGTGATGGAAGATGAAAATCTGTTGTACACAGACTGGGAGAGAGACCTCAGGGTGATAGTGTCTGATGATCTGAAGGCAGCAAAGCAACATAATAAGGCCATAGGAATACAGGGATGCATAGAGAAAGGCATAACCAGCAGGAAAAAGGATGTGGTAATACCCTGTACATGCCATTGGCGAGGCCTTCTCTAGAGTACCGTGTTCAGTTCTGGTGATCAGATCTCAAAAAGAATAAAGACAGGATGAAACTGATCCAGAGAAAACAACCAAAAATGGTGTGGGGCCTACACCAAAAGAGTTAAGAGAGGAGACTGAAGGACCTAAATATGTATACACCACAGGAGAGGAGAGACAGAGGTGATATGATACAGACTTTTAAATACCTGAAACGTATCAATGTACAAGAATCAAGTCATAATAGGCAGTTCCAAGGGGGTTGAGTCAGCACCAACATCAAGAAATATTTCTTTGTGGAAAGAGTAGTGGACAAGGATGACAATGTAATTCAAAAGGGGCATGGGATAAACACAGAGGAATCCTAGTGGCTTAAATGGTGGAGATGAAGAAAAGGGTAACCTGCACAAAGCAATAATTAACCTACAAATAAAATTTTAAAAATGCTGGGCAGACTGGATGGAACACTTTCATCTTTTCTGCCAAATTTTATTATGTTACTATGTTACCAAGGGTGAATTGTGAATCCCCTAAACATAACATGACATATTTGTTGAATTTGTGAATATGGGGACAGAAGCATCATGTTATATGTATTTAAACAAATTGTTTTTGAGGGTCTAGACTGAGCCATCAAAAGGGGCAGGTGAGATAGGAGATTGTCTGGGTCCCTATCTTGCCCCACAAAGGCAGGGTTCTAGGTCCAAAAATTGACACTAGATGTTATGCAATGCTTTCATGATTATAAATATCTTGCAGTATTTATCAAGTATTGTTTCTGTTCAATGTACACCGATGTGATATCTTTTTGATGAATGCCGGTATATAAAACGTGCTAAATAAATAAATAAATAAATAAATAAATAAATAAGTGCATGTTTGCAATGCTTTTGACCATGTTTGGTGTAGAGGAGCTATGGGCTGGATTTTAATACCTACGTGCGGGCGTACATTTGTGCGCGCAACCTGGCGCGCACAAATGTAAGCCCGATTTTATAACATGCGTGCGCCGAGCCCTTGGGCAGCCCTGCTGGCTTTCCCTGTTCCCTCCAAGGCCGCTCCGAAATTGGAGCGGCCTCGGAGGAACTTTCCTTCTGCCTCCCCCCCCATCTTCCCCTCCCTTCCCCTACCTAATCCGCCCCCCAGTACTACCTAAATCACCCCGCCCTAACATTTATTTTATAAGTTGTGCCTGCCTCTGGGCAGGCGTAGGCTGCGCATGCTGGCCAATAGCTGGCCCGCGATCCCGGGCACAGTGGCAAATCCTCCCAGATTTACGCATGTAGGGCTTTGAAAATCTGCCCCTTTGTGTATAGACACTGAAATTTGCTTCTTTTTCTGCTGTTATCTGCCCTTGCCCCTGATATTCATGATACAAGTGTAAGCTGCCTGCAAGAAGGTCACCCACCCCTCCAACCTCCTCTAGGTCCATCCCTCTCTGAACCACTTCCTTGCCAGGGAGAAGGGCAAGACTTCATGGTGTCTTGCCCTTCACTCTCAGTGTGGTGCCAGCTCATTTCTGCTTCACATTGTGACTAGTATGTGGTGTAAAGGAGATTCCTCTAGGATATGGGGGTTTCCTGTAGTCTTAGGCTCCTGAACACAGATGGAACTTGGGCAGGTAGTTCCACTCAAATGAATGGAATCATCATTTGCCATGATATCAGCTCCTTTCACTTTCCTAGTAGCTTAGAGAAAACAAGTCAGTCTTTTTCAGCACATCCACTTGAACCATCCATGGGTTAATTTCACTGAAAGTAGGTCAGCAAATTCAGCTTAAGAAAGAAAAATACAAAGTGTCCAAGCTAGCTTGGAAAAAACGTCAGTCCTTTATTTTATTTATTATTTATGTATTTAACGTTTCTTAAATACCAACATCCGTTAATAACAACACATCGGTTTCCATAGAACATAAATGCAGCAACAAAGGCTTTACAGTCAACTGATTTTGAACTGGGGAGGAGAGATACCAAGCAACAGGTCATAACAATTAACAGGGTTTAGGAAGGGGGATGCTATATTTAAAAATGGGGACATTACAATAATCTTCTATAACTTATGTACAATCAATAAATATGTGATATTAAAGACATTGGTAACATACAAGGGAAATAAGATGGACAAAGTTATAGTACATTATTAGTCAGCATAATTAGACATAAAAGTGGGAGTAATTACATTTTATAGTTGGGAATTTTGGCAGTTCCCAAACAGGATGCCTGTTAACCAATCCCTCATGGGGCTGGGACTTCTGGAGTACTGTCTGACATTTCTAGCTCCTATTAAGGCTACAAACTGCACATCACACATGGGAGTCAGATCCCAGCCATCGCCTCCCACAGCCAACAGTAGCACACCTTAAATATTAGGCTGAGGCTGACTGACCTTTCCTGTGGTGGCAGTAACTCTCCACCTTCAAAATGTCTCTTCCATCTCCATGGGCTCCTCTCCCATATCTCTTCCTCAGATACTGTGCTTAACAACTCTCCACCTCAGTCTCCATGGGCTGGCATTCCATTTCTCTTTCTCTTCCTCCATTTTTCTTCCATTTTTATTTGTCACTTCAGTCTGCTCCTGAGTCTTGAAGCCCTGCCTTCCTTCTCCCTCCTAGTCCCACCCTTTATCTCTCAACTGGATCTTCCATTCTGGGCCAGTGACTGCTCTGCTTCCTTCTTTCACAGGAAGACATCTTTTTTTCCTTAATCCCTTTTTTTTTATCCTACTGGAATGTATCTGAGGTTTGTTCCTTCTTTCTGAACTGGAGATTAAAGGCTATTTCATCACAGTGGTCAAAGTATGAGATGACAGGGAGCTGGCTTGATAGTGATAGTTTAGGCAAGACAACCAGAGGAACACAGTAGGGATGTGAATCGTTTTTCGACGATTAAAATTATCGTCCGATAATTTTAATATCGTCTTAAACCGTTATGGAACACAATACAATAGAGATTCTAACGATTTATCGTTATAAATCGTTTTCCGTACGGAAAATGGCGCCGGCAGGAGATCGACTGCAGGAGGTCGTTCAGCGAGGGTTCCGGCGCCTCGCTGAACGACCTCCTGCAGTCGATCTCCTGCCAGCGCCATTTTCCGTACGGAAAACGATTCGCGGCGGGAAATCGCTCCCTGACCCCCGCTGGACCTCCAGGAACTTTTGGCCAGCTTGGGGGGGGCCTCCTGACCCCCACAAGACTTGCCAAAAGTCCAGCAGGGGTCCGGAAGGACCTCCTGCCGTGGAATCGTGTTGTTCTATGGCTGCCGCCATTTTTCGGCGCCATTTTGGAAAATGGCGCCGGCTGAAGACGACAAGATTCAGGAGCAGGAGCCCGTTCCGGACCGCTGCCATTCCGGACCGCCGCTGGACACCCAGGTTATTTAAGTCATTTGGGGGGGGGGGTTCGGGAGGGTGGGAGATTTAATTTAAAGGGTCGGGGGTGGGTTTTAGGGGGTTTTAATGTGCCGGCTCACGATTTTACGATTTTTCACGATATTTTACCCCCCCAAACGGCAACAATACGATTCCCTCCCCCTCCCAGCCGAAATCGATCGTTAAGACGATCAAGGACACGATTCACATCTCTAGAACACAGTTCTCCTGCCAATAAAGGGGTATGAGGCCTTTGGGAGACTTGAGGAGTTGACTAGGATCCCAAGAGCTCTGGGCAGCCTTGTAAGTGTATTGGAGGAGCATCAGGGTTGCTGGAGCTCATTGTGTTATCAAGACAGGAGAGCACTCTGAATCTAGATGGCCTTTTTTTATGTCAGAAGAGAAACCAAAGAAGTTAACACAATGACCCTGTGATGTAGATCTGACAGTATTGCCGAACAGTATGCTGACCGTGTCATTACTTTTCTCATAAAAAAAATATGGCAGTTTGAAAGTTAAGAGTTAAAACACAAAACTAGACATTACTATCTAAAAATATGAGCATGTTATTGGCATCAACATTTTATCTGATAGTTGATAATGGTAGTGCATATTTCCCAAATAAAAATACAGAAAAATTAGAAGAGAAATAAGCAGATATTTCCTAAACAGATTTAAACATAACTGGTATTTTCTTTAAGGATGTGCAGGAAAAAAAAATTCGTTTTTTTTTTTTTTTTGTTTTATTTTTGGGGTTGTCCCTCACCGCAGGATTTGATTTACTTAATGTTTATTTAAATTCTGTAGTTTTCTGAAACAAAATAACATTTAAAAAAAAACTAAATTGGAACAATAAAACCAAAATAGGAACTCTCCAGACCCCCTTAAACTCCATCTCTCCCAGCCTTCAAAAATTAAGAGAGCAAGGATCCTAACTGGCCCCAACTTATCTTGGCCAACTCGAAGCCTAGACCCCAGAACTGAAGCCTCAACATTGCATTGGCCCAGATCCAGACCCAATTTTGGGGCTTCAGCCTAGGACTGGACTTGATGGCAGAGTCTCGGTGTAGGCCAAGACCCTCACCTGATACGCAGTCTCGGCTTAGACCTGGGATCTACACCAAGAACTCGGCTAATACCTAGGCTCATTCCCAATGTGAGTGCTTGGCCTGGAGTCCAGGTCCTAATGACAAGACATCAGCCTAAGCCTAGGCCTAAAAGCAGGCCCAGGCCTGATGCCGGTGCCCAGCCCCAGTCTAGAGGCCAGGTCCTGATGATGAGGCCTGGGTCTAAGTCAAGGTCCAGGCCAACTCCCATCCCCGGATCCCAGCCCGAAGGCAAGGTCTTGTCACTGGGGCCTCATTTTAGGCTCAGGCTTGATGCCGAAGCTCGGCTTAAAGGCCATGTCTTACAGTGAGGCCTTTCAGAATGATTCTGAGCAAGTTCACTTGATTGAGTGCTGGAGTTCTTACTGGATTTCCCTTTTGTCTAATAAAAAGCAATAAGATAAAGGAAACAAGCAACTCCCATTTTTTAAATATCTTGTTTCTTCTTTTTTTAAAGTTCTTTATGAGGAAGAATATAAGTATCAGAATCACTCCTACTCAAACTGGTATTTGTTTTAACATAAAAACCATTTTGTTTAAGTATTGCAGGATTGAAACTTATGGATCAGAGCAAGCTGGTATATTGGATCCCCAGATATGCAATCAAGAGAGTGCAGTGGTCCTCAAAAAGATTTATAGCAATCCACAGCAAGTAGAGAATAATTCAATAAACCAAAATAATTTATTCAATCCTTGAAACATCATCCTCAAAACATACAAAAAGCTATGCCTCCCCCCCAGGATAGATATTCTGCAACTACTATATACACATAAGTTCCATTTTCAAGGACAGGAACTTATGTGTATACAGTAGATGCTGACCAAAATCTCTTTGTCCCTCCCGATGCAACACAGAAGCAAAACACATATGTGTTGGGGGACTTAACTTTTTGTACATTTTGTGGTGTTTCAAGGATTGAATAAATTATTTTGGTTTATTGAATTATTCTTTACTTGCTGTGGAAGATTCTTCATCAGACTGTATGTGACTGAGCTTTGCTATAAACCTATTGCTGACCACTGCACTCTCTTGATTGGTTATCTATTTGTGTGGTGTGGCTTTTTCCACTTGTTTGCTGGATCCCCAGATATGCATTTAACCTTTCAGACTGACTTGCATTGCATTTCCTATTGAAGACAAAAAGGGTTGCATTTCAAAAGATTATGCATGTTAAAATTAGCATATTCACTCATTTGTAGCCTCTACTTACGTAATTTATAAAAATAAAAATATGTGCATATTTTCACTTTTGAGCGCACATATACATGCATAAAAAAGGGGCAGTCTGGAATGTTATGGGATTGGGCCAAAATTTACTTGCATAAGTTGCTATTTTAAAAGACACTCATGCACACATTTTTGTCAGTTTACTCATGTAATTTTACACCTGACAATTATATAAGTGATAATAAACTTGTTTATTGTGTAATACTGACTGAGTAGGAGCTCTGGATGAACTGTTGGGCGTTCAGGCTGAAGAACCAGGAAGGTTTCAGTGAGTTGGAGAGGACTGGGCGAACTGGTGGAATAACTGGTAAACTGTTTAATTCCATTTATTTGCGCAGTTTTAAAATTAGTCGACTTACAGGATTAAGTGTTGCTTTACTTTCACATGTAAAATAAATGCATGTATATTTTTAAAATGGGAAGCAAAAGTGCACAAGGCCATTATTCAGTAAGCCATTTATAGCAGGATAACTTATAAACTTAATCAGCAATATTTGAGTATAGCGGGTTAGGATTTCAAGTTATCCTGCCCTGAGTGGACAGATAACTTTCTAATTAACTGTTCAGTTAAGAAGCTGTCAGTGTCATGCAAAAAAAAAAAAAATTCTAAGGATCTGTGGCATGATTGTGGGCCGGTGTGCACAGAGGAGTTACATTTGCCCAGTTTACGTGCGGGTCTGCTCCAATTAAGGAACGGACTGGGAGGAAACTTTCCTACCCCCCTACCTACCCTCCCTCCCTCTTCCCTGACTTTTTTGAAGGCCCTACTTTTTTGTTTTTTTCTTGTTTTTGAACTTACGCCAGCTCAGGAACTGGTGTAATTTGCGTGCACCAGGAGCCTGCCGGCGCGCGATCCCCCAGCACAACGGCAAATGGCCGCTGTACCGGCAGCCTCCAGTTCAACCCCCACCCCCGCCCCCACCCCCTGGACTGCCCCTCCCCTACCCCGGGACCACCCCTTGGAAGAAGCCTGGCTCTTGTGTGCGCAAAAGAGGTTATGCATGTGGCCAGGCCTCTTCTAAAATGTGTGCGGCACGTGCAAGGCCCGGCTGCGCACATAACCCCCATTTTCCCCACGTGCAGGGGATTAAAAATCAGGCCTTCAGTGAATCACATCAGCCCTCATATAAAGCTACACAGAAAGGGTCAGCAACCCAACAGGAACTGCCTAGCTGGATGGGTCCAATCTTGAGACTTTAATTTACAGATCTCTGCTGATGTAAAACAAGCATTAGCTTTTTTCAAGTTCCTATTTTCACACCTTGAAAGTGTTCCTTTTCAAAGGAAGTGTGGCCTAGTGTTTAGAGCAATGGAGTAAGAGCCAAAGTAACCAGGATTTAAATCCTACCTTCCCCACTAACATAACTTTGACGAGTCATTTTATCCATCATTTCATCTGAAGCCTAGAGTATAAACTCTTTAGGGAAGATCTGATTTTCAAAATGATTTTCTCACATAAAAATGAGTTTTCTTGTGTAAATTCACTTTACCTGTGTAAGTAAGCTTTTGAAAATTACTACAAAATATGCCAGTGAAATATCAATAGGTTTTACCTGCTTATAAATGTACTTAATATGGGTAAATAGTTTTTGAAAATTGCTACATTTACATGTATAACTTCTCTGAAAATAAATGTTGTTATTACGTTGTTTTAGTGGATCCTTGGGTGCTGTGGAGATGACCACGCCATGGGGAGGAGCTCCGGGAGGAGCCATAGCACTGGGCTAGACTCTATACACAAAACACCGGAATTGAAGTCTTTTATTATACAGCTTGAAGATAGCCACCAGGTGGCAGTGGTGAGTTGTAGTCTCAGGGACCTCGGCAGAGGGATCCCTTCTCTCCTAAGTGACGTCAGGAGGTTCCACAGCAAGGAGATACTGTGGATGAGACAGATGAGATATTAGAGTACTCACGTGGCGTTAGCTGTTATGGATGCAATTCCACCAGATAGTTGTCGTAGGTACAGGCACAGAGGTAGGGAGAGCAGGCCCCCGAGGAGCGAATACCTGTTCCCTGAATGGCATCTGAAAGATAGAACAGGAGGCCCCCGAGAAGCGGGTACTCCAGTTAGTAGGAAAACCCCGAAGGGCAGAAGGAGAGCTTCCTGCAGGCAGCAGGGAAGCGGCAGAATAGTGCAGACAGGAACAGTTCGTCCAAACGAGTCTATTCGAGTCTATTTGAGTCTTTGCCAACTCAATGAGCTAGCAACTTTGAGAAGAAGATATGCCCGGAGTGGCGTGATGTCAGATGAGGGAACACCCTCAAGGTTCTCGCCCTGTGTGTACTTAGATGTGGGTTGCGCGCGCGCACGCACCCTAGCAGGTACCTGGGAGGAGCAATGGCATACGGCTGCACCATAGCCATTCCGGGGACACCAGAGAAGTCGTCTTGATGATGCTGTGGAAGCGATCTTGCCCAGGTAAGCAGGAGGAGCCGAGATAGGGGTGCAACAAGCGGGGCGAAGCCGTCAAAGACCGACAGACACAACAATAAACCTGAACTTGTATCTGAATTCTAAAAATGTTGTAGGCTTCTTTGAGTATTTTTCAAAAAAGCAATCCAAAAATGGTAATTATTATTGCCTTAAATTTATTGGATAGTGCATTCTAAACATAGGGGCAGATTTTCAAACCTACGCACGTAAATCCAGGTGGGGTTCCGTGCGCCAAGCCTATTTTGCATAGGCCCGGCAACATGCGCAAGCTCCGGGACACGTGTAAGTCCCAGGGCTTGAAACAATGGGTGGGGAATGGGTGGGGCATGGGCATGGATGGCCAGATGCCTATCCACTGCCACTGAGCCCAGGAATCGCGCGCCAGCACTTGACCGGCGTGCGCAACCTATGCCTGCCCAGAGGCAGGCGCAACTTCAGCAATAAAGGTTAGGGGGGTTAGGTAGGGCTGTGGGGCGGGTTAGGGAAGGGAAGGGAAGGGAAGGTGGGGGGTGGCGGAAGGAAAGTTCCCTCCGAGGCCGCTCCAATTTTGGAGCGGCCTCGGAGGGAACAGGGAAAGACATCGGGGCTCCCCTAGAGCTCGGCGCACGCAAGGTGCACAAGGGTGCAACGCCTTGCGCACGCTGATCCCTGAGTTTATAACATGCGCGTGGCTGCGCACATGTTATAAAATCGGACGTATATTTGTGCGCCAAGTTGCGCGCACAAATCTACGCCCACACGTAGCTACTAAAATCTGGCCCATAGTATATCCCCACAGTTTAAAAGCTACTTTGCAGTTGTTTAACATGGAAAAAATTATTTTGTTTTCCTGGAATAAAATACTTCATTTCATTTATTTGTCTTGATTAATTGCCTTACTTTCTTAAGTCAAAGTCATGTGCAAAAAAAAAAAAAAATAATAATTAGCAAAGGAAAAGTATTTGGCATGCATAACACAATCAAATTCTAGAGCAAAAACAAACAAACAAAAATGATCCTAGTTTAATGATTGATGTTACAAAAATAGTTTGGCAATTTCAATGTCTCATGAAAATAAAAGAAATATTATTTTTCCCAGTGGGAAGTTCCCTTGCCTTTTATATTTCTAATTCCTGATAGCATGCTGTCTGCTGCAAAGAGCAAACAAACAAATACCAAGCTTTAATCAGAATGGCCTTGGATATGTTGGGGCTTTTAGATCATTTGCCCATTCTTATCCCTTCAGAATATCAATGCACAAACCCTTGCCCTGGCTGAGAAGAAAAGGTTATGAGCTGCAAAAAGGAGCAGCAAATCCAGGGGAGGTGATCATTTCATTCATATGTTTATTTTTAAGGGAAATACTCCTATCCTCGTAACTTTTATTGTTTAATGTAAGTCTGAATTTAGATTCCCTGTAGCACAGAATTAGCCTTATTCAAGGGCCACATATTTTTTTTTTATTCTTTAACTGTATTTCTGTGAGACTAAAAGCCTATTAAAAAGATACACAACTAAGAAACCGAGCAGACTTGAAAGAAATGACTTCAAGACCAGCCTTTGCTTTACAACTTAGAAGCTACAAAGTATTTTCATTGCAAAACCTCTGATAAATCCTAGCAATCTATTGTTTTGGGGATTTTATAAAATAGTTAGGGACCTTCCTTTTCAGTTTATATTATATTTTTTCCTGGAAACTGTCAGTGTTTATTGCAAGAACAACAAATATGGAGAAATCAGTGGAAAAAAAATGACTTGTCATTTGTCCAGGTAAATATTATCTTTGCCCTTGTTGCAATATACGTATTGATTAATTCTTGGGAAAAATAAAATAAAAACTGAATACAAAAGTCCCTAAATATAGTACAACAGTGTATATTTTGTTAAATACAAATCACGAAGGAAATAATCATTAGAAGAATAAATATGGGGACAGAACTGAAGGGTAAAAAGAAGGCTAAAGGCCTAGGGAGCTGTTCGACCAGCTGAGATATAAAACACGTTCTTATCATTGCTGGAGCAAAAATAGAGGAAGGTGAGACTAAAATCATTGTATTACTACTACTTATCACTTTTATAATGCTATTTAACATACACAGAACTGTACAAAAATATAGGAGGAAGGAAAAGGAAGGAAACTCCATAGGGATCTTACAAAAGATCTCTTACCCTTGCAGAATATTTTTTGTTTATACATTAGGGGCCGGATTTAAAGAGGTACGCGCGGACGTAGATTTGTGAGCGCAACCCTTGGCGCACAAATCTACCCCCAATTTTATAACATGCACATGCAGCCGCGCGCATGTTATAAAATCCAGGGTCGGTGGGCGAAAGGGGGTACACACTTGTGCACCTTGCATGTGCCAAGCCCTAGGGGAGCCCCAATGGCTTTCCCTGTTCCCTCCGAGGCCACTCCGAAATTGCTGCTACTTGGCGCCGCGCCCCTCCCTAGGTGCGCATGCGTGCATCACTGATGTTTAAGTTGGGACCGCGGCGGGAACCTAGCCGCGGCCCCAGATGACGTCAGTGGAGCTTCAGTATTTAAATGCAGGCTCCGCTCCCTAGTTTTGCCTTTGCAACAAGTCTCCTCGCTGGCCGAGTACTCGTTGCTGCTCTAGAGATTCATCTCACTCCTGCGTTCCTGGTCCTTGTTTGTTCTGGTTCCCTGTCTTGCTTCATACCTCGGATTGCCTACACGGACTTTGACTTTGCTTCGCCTGACCACGTCATTGACTCTCTCAGAGCCTGGACCTCTGCTTCACCTGACCACGCCATTGACTCTCTCCAGATCCAGACCTCTGCTTCACCTGACTATGCTATTGCCTATTTCCAGACCCAGACCTTTGCATCGTTTGACTACGCTTGACTTTCTCCATGATCAGACCTCAGCCTCACTTGCCACTGCCTCCAGATAGCCGCCAGCCCTGACTCAATCCTGTTCCTCGACGCCTCTCCAGCTTACTCCCTGGACTTGGTCTATTCAGGCTTCGGCCTGCTCTTGCTTGGGCGCTCCCGTCTGCCTTCGTTCCTTTGGCGCCTGAGACTCCAGGACACTACCTTGTCCAGTGTAAGACTGTACCATTTCTCACCTGCTGTCTCTGGGCTGAACCAGATCTCTACATCGACTACATACAGAGGGTCACCTAATTCCAGCTGGCCCCGGCACCCAAATTCTCAACCCATGGGGAACGAGGGCTGGAATTGGTGAAGCTCCAGTTGGCCTCTGCCCATCAGCCCACTCCGCCTGCTTCAACCCCCACATCGGCCCAAGGGTCCACCTCCGGCGCAACAGTTAAAAGATGATTACTATTTTTTTTTTTAATTGAAAGTGACTCCTGCCTATAAATCGAAGGATGAGACATGGGTGAGTGGGAGGGAGGTTAAAACAAATTCACAAATTAGCTTTTGCCTGCCTCTGACTAGCTATTTAACACAATAAAAAATATACCCCAATTGTTAATTCTCCCCAAAACTTTTAAGTTCTAAAAATTTCCCAAAACAGTACTTACTGTTTGTCTTCAGCCACCATCTGCCAAAAGGAATGCGGACAAACATCGTCGTCCCTCTCCAGTATTAAAGCCTGGCAATAAGGTATGGTTAAGCACGAAGCATGTTCACCTTCGCCTCCCTTCCATGCGATTGGCACCCCGGTTTATTGGTCCATTCCGGGTATCCGAGAGAGTAGGTGCCATCTCCTACCACCTATGCCTTCCTAGTTTGATGAAAATTTACAACATCTTTCACGTATCTCTACTTAAACCTTTGGTACTGTCAATATTCCATCGCAAACCTCCTGATCCTTCCAATATTCTAATTTCTTCCTTTATCTTAAACAACAAAGAACTAAAGTTAAATAACACCAAACTTTTAGCAGAGTTAGAAAAACTAGACATGACTTATAACACTCACCAAATAGTATTTATTATGATATAATGTTACAGTATTTTGGATGGCACCTGTTTAAGAGTTAGAATTCTAGACACTTTATTCAACATAGTTTTTGTGCCTTATTGTGAATCGTTGTGATGGCACCCTCTTAATGATGGTATAGAAACGATTTTAAATAAATAAATAAATAAACACTCCTGCTGAAGATGATTCCATCTATCAGATTCACGATGTTCATTTCCAGCACCGCTGGTGGGAGTATTTGTTATCTTGGGAGGGCTGTGGTCCTGAAGACAATACTTGGGAGACGGCAGTCAACATCTTGGACAAATCACTTCTCCATCACTTTCACCCTGAGCATCCAAACATGCCATATCCCCCGAGGGGGGGGGCATAAGAGGGGGCTACTGTTATGATCCCCGGTCGCGGGACGCCAAGATCGGGCTCCTACCTCTCTTCCAGCCAGCCCCGGAGCAACTCGCAGTGGTCCTCTGCTCTGTTTGGGCTGCAGCCTGGCCTTTCTGTAGCGGTGTCTCCATGAGGAAGACGCCGCCGAGCTCCTGCACTTCCTGCCACTATGGCACCCCGCACCCTAGATGGGCACGCACGCAGAGCCGGCTAATTTAAAAGGACCAGTGCGGGAAATTCAACTCCTCCTTTGAACTGAAGTCAGACGCTGGCAACTATTTAAACCTTGCTCACAGTCTCCCTCTTCGCCTTGCAACGAGGTTCGCTCTCTGAGTTTGCTAGTTGCTGTCTTCGTTCCTGCTTGTTCCTGTCCCAGTGTGTTCCTGAGTCCTGCTCCAGCCTTGTTCCTGTTCCATCCCGTCCTTGCCTGCTCCTGTTCCTTCGTCCCCTTGGCTCATCTTCCTGGCTCCTGACTTCGGTTTGTTCTTCGGTATCCAGCTTCGCTGCCCGTCCTGGCTTCTGGCTTGTCTTTGGTCTCTGCTGTCTGTCGCCTGCCCCCGACTCTTGGTTTGCCTCCATGTCTTGCCTCTCTGCTGCCTGCCTTGATTCGGATTTATCTTTAAGACTCTCGTCCTCCGGAGACTGCACCTAAGTCCAAGCAGCTCGGGTCCTCAAGGGCTCCTCCCGGGGGGACCTCGGGCTTCCAATGGTGAAGTTCCTGCTGATCTCCTGGCTCCAACGTCTCCTTCAGACTCTCTTCTTCTGGGACTCTCTTAGTACCTTCATCCCCAGAGTCCGCGCCTAAGTCCAAATGGCTCGGGTCCCCAAGGGCTCCTCCCGGGGGGATCTCGGGTCTCCAGTGGTGAAGATTCTCTTGGATCTCTGGTTCAAGTCCACCTCCCGGCTATGACTCTGCTGTAGGTATCCCTTCAGCGTTGCATCACCATCTTCTAGCCGGCCCAAGGGTCCACAATCATAACACTTCTCCTACCCACTACTCTGTTACCTCTGTCACATACCTTTTCTCACATATCATTCTTTCCTGCCCTCTGCTTTTTCTATCTTATTTCCCATGTCTCTTCCTTTTCTCTATTTTCTTATTATTATTTCTTCCTCCTGCCTTTTCCTAATTCATTCCTGCTGTCATCTCATTCTCATTTCCAGCTGCTGCATTCTTCCCCTCTTTACTTTGCTATTTCTTCCTCCACTCTTCCCTTTCACCCCTTTTACCAATTAATTCCCTCCTCTCTTATGCTGCTTTCTTCTTCTTTTTTCTCTCTGACCACATTATGCTACTTCCTTTTCTCTCCTAACTCAGCACATCCTGCCATGTCCTTACCTTTTTACTCACTTCCTGCTGCTGTCACCTTCCCTTTCCCTTTCACAGCCTCATGGATCCCATCTTCCTCTCCTCTCTCATATTTTTTGCCCACTGCATACTCCTTTAGTTCTCCTTTACCCTTTTCTCCCTGCTATCTTTCCACATCTCTTCTCTGTATCACTTCCTTATCCCCATTTCTATTAAGGATTTGCAGCTTACTGCAGAACTGCTGCTCCTTCTCTTTTTGTTGGCAGCCCAGCAGGCAGGGATCCAGGGGCTGCCATTGTACCGTACCTCTAAATGTTGATGGCTATAGGAAGAGAAAGGAAGTACAACTCCACACATTGTTTCTTTTTCCCCTTCCTACAGCTACCGGAACTATGTTCAATTTGACAGCTCTTTGGTTTCCCGTGAACCCCAAGTGCAAGTATCCAACTGTCTTACCTTGGCACTGAGGTCAAGGCAGGCAGCAAGGAGAATCCAGAGTCCAAACACAGGTGGAGGGTCAAGGCAGGTAGCAAGCAGTAATCCAGGTCCAGAACCAGGTAGAGGGTGCATTATTAACTATAACAAGCCCAAAAATATCTGGTTGATGGCAGAGGGCAAAACTTAAATAGGATCATTTCCTGATAAAATAGGCTGGTATTCATAGTCAAAGGCGCCGTGATTTGGGAAATCCTCCCTGATAGTCATTCTCCCAAGACAGAGAGAACTGTAAGAGCAGATCTCAGAGGCTCGGTGGTAATTTGATAGTGCTGCACTAGTCTATCTTCTGTGAAGTTTCCAACCACACCAGTATCCAGGAAAGCTTGAAGGTGTACTAGTTCTTATTCTTTGATCAATCTGTCCATCCTGACTCTCCCCAATCCCTGAGTCACCATTCCTCCAGCTAGGTCCCCACTCTTCTCCCAGTCCCCACCTGATCTCTGAAGCTATTTTTCACTTCCATCTAAACCCTGTTCCTTGTCCCCACATACCTGAGTCACTACTGTCCCCCCATCCCGATATTATAACTTTCCTTCTTGTCTCCTGGAGGCAGAAAATAGGAAAGAGGCACCATTGACTTGGTGCTTATAACTTTTTCCTCTGTTGCTGCAGGTGCCTTTTTCTCATGTGCGGTTCAAACAGTCAGCTAGTGAATACCATGTGGTTCGAACAACTGATTGCAATTTGAACCACATGGGAGGAAAAAGGACTGATAGCTGCAGAGGAGCAAGTAAGTTAGAGCACCCAGCTGTTGATATATATTTCATGTTCTCTGATGGAACATGGAGGAGGAAATTTTGTAGGTCTAGTTTTAGACAGTGAGGCCTAGGACAAGAACCTCTGAGGGAACCCCACATCCTGGGAGTGCTCCCTTCAGCCATGGGCCCATCTCACTGTCACCCTCACCCTCTTTGGCCAATTCTTGGGTGTTGTGCCTCCTGCCTTCCCGCCCTATCCCTAGCCCCTTCCTAATCACTTTCCTTTCTGTTCTCTTGATCTCTTCAATGGCCCTATCTTGGTTGCTCTCCTTCCTACCCCCAATAGTCCCTTATTAAGTGCTGTACCACTTGTCCTCCCCTCCTGGATGTTCTTCCCTCTGCCATACCCTGGTCCCTCATGGCTTCTTTCTTATGTTCTTATCTTGGAGAAGAGACGACTGAGGGGGGATATGATAGAGGTGTTTAAAATCATGAGAGGTCTAGAACGGGTAGATGTGAATCGGTTATTTACTCTTTCGGATAGTAGAAAGACTAGGGGACACTCCATGAAGTTAGCATGGGGCACATTTAAAACTAATCGGAGAAAGTTCTTTTTTACTCAACGCACAATTAAACTCTGGAATTTGTTGCCAGAGAATGTGGTTCGTGCAGTTAGTATAGCTGTGTTTAAAAAAGGATTGGATAAGTTCTTGGAGGAGAAGTCCATTACCTGCTATTAAGTTCACTTAGAGAATAGCCACTGCCATTAGCAATGGTTACATGGAATAGACTTAGTTTTTGGGTACTTGCCAGGTTCTTATGGCCTGGATTGGCCACTGTTGGAAACAGGATGCTGGGCTTGATGGACCCTTGGTCTGACCCAGTATGGCATTTTCTTATGTTCTTATGTTCTTGCTGCAAGATCTCCCTCCTGCTTTCTCTGTGGTCTCTTTCTGGTTACTCTGAGAGCTCTCCCTCCTGCTGTTTCTCCCATAGTTTCTTCCTTAGTGCTCTCTCTCATACCATCTCTAGCCCTTCATCCTTCACCTCTCACTTTCTGGCCGATACAGTACAGTGCGCTCCGGCAGAGTGCACTGTTAACCAGCGATTGGATGCGCATTTTCGACATGCTAGCTTTACCCCTTATTCAGTAAGGGGTAATAGCATGTTGAAAACGCGCGTCCAACCCCCCCCCCCCCCCCCGAACCTAATAGCGCCCCCAGCATGCAAATGCATGTTGATGGCCCTATAAGGTATTCCCGAGCGATTCAGAAAGCAAAATGTGCAGCCAAGCCACACATTTTACTTTCAGAAATTAGCACCTACCCAAAGGTAGGCGTTAATTTCTCTGGGCACCGGGAAAGTGCACAGAAAAGCAGTAAAAACTGATTTTCTGTGTACCCTCCAACTTAATATCATGGTGACATTAAGTCGTAGGTCCCGAAAGTTAAAAAAATTTAAAAAAAATAAATTTGAAATCGGCCCGCAACTCGCGGGTTGAAAACCAGACACTCAATTTTGCCGGCATCCGGTTTCCAAACCCGTGGCTGTCAGTGGGTTTGAGAACCGACGCTGGCAAAATTGAGCATTGGCTGTCAAAATTGCTGACAGCCGCCGCTCCTGTCCAAAAAGAAGAGCTAGGAACGCGCTAGTGTCCCTAGCGCCTCTTTTTGCTGTGGGCCCTCATTTGAATACAGAATCGCACGCACAGGAGAGTGGCCTGTGTGTGTGCCGCAACTTTTACTGTATCGGCCCGTTTATTTGACTGACTTCATGGCTAGCTTTGAGAGAGTGGCAGGAGTAAGCAGGGCAACTGACCTGAGTCCCAAGCCACAGGGGGCTCTGTGACCTGTATGAAGTTAAAGGCAGCAGGATTCAGGCAGTGGCAAATTTCAGGATGGTACCACGGAGACTTGAAAGACAATCGTTTTGAGTTCATAGGCACTGCCACACCCTTTGCAGGGTTTCCTATGTATAAGTAACTCATGGTTTCATTATCAGAAGGAAGGTACTAACTAGCTGGGGAGTTTCAGAGATGTTTAGTGAAGCGGAGGTATAGGTTTGACTCCCCCATGTGGGAGCTGTATATAGTGTGCTCTAGCAGCATGTAACAACCAGGCATCAAATTAGTATGTGGATTTTTTGGTAGATTTTCTGAAGGCAGGAACTCTCTGTCTTCTGTCTATTCATTTTGTTAAATTATTGAAAGGATAGATCCCCTTTTCTCATATCTTTCTGGACATCATGCTCCATGGCTAAAATTAGGTGCAGAGTGAGTAGAAAGGTAGAGAGAGTAAAAGAGTTGGTGTCATGTATATGAATGGATATAGCTTGATCATTCCCCTTTAAGAACCCAACCTCCCTACTCTTAAAAGAAGGGGATGGGAAAGGCTGCCAAGTCCAGATATAGACAATATCCTCCTCAGTGTGAGGGATTAAGAGGCCAGATGGCTTGTGGACATAAATATGACCCAGAATATAGCTCTTAGCATATGTATTAGTGCAAATTGTGATAAACTGTCCATTAGCATAAAACACATCACTTTTACATGCAATACTTATCACATTTTGATAAATCCAGGCCTAGGTTTGTACCAGAGGCAATGGAGGATAAAGTGACTTGCCCAAGGTCACAAGGAGAGACAGCAAGACTCAAACGCTGGTCTCCTAGTTTGTAGCCTACTGTGCTAACCACTAGGCTACTCCTCCACACAACATTGTAAATTCTTATAAACTATCCTCTGGTCTGAAGACCAATCAAAGAGGTGTATCTTTGCCGATACTAGGGTGCTTGCATTATGTAAGACCCTGGTTATTCATTTGTTTTATCATATATTTAAAGTTGCTTCTCCCCACCTCTCCCATTGGGAGAGATTGTGGTTATTGTTTTTATTGTCTCTATATCATGTTATTGGTTTATTTATTGATTTTTAAAGAATGCACACATGATCCAGGAATACTAAGCCTTGTCCCCATAGAGACAAAATAGGAAAAGTCTTTGGAGTGAATTTTTATAGGGGTTTTGTGAGGAAAAATAGCATAGTTTTTGTTAGGGATTTTAGCTAGTTTTTGTTAGGGATTTTGTGTTACTTGTTCTATTATTAACCAGTGAATTTATGTTTCAGAGAAGTAGGTTTTTGTGTTTTATAAGATCAATTATAACCCTCTGACAAATGGGGATTTTCTTTCAAGTGGTGATTGGAAGTTTTCCCACATCTGTGTACCTCTTTGAAGTTGTTGGGTTTTTTTCCCCCAGGATGTGGAGACCACTAGAACAGAAGCTGTGAGAGAGAGTGGAAAGAGTGACCTCTTTTTGAGGCAAAGAGTCTTCTAATATGGAAGTCCCTGGTAAAAGATTTCATGGGAGTTGGTCCTATAGGGTTCTTTTATGTAGATGAAGGAATTGCCCAATACTTTGATTTTTGCCTGACAGTTAATTTTGAGTAGGATTGTGAAGCGGCCACTCTGTGGGATGCATGGCCTGCAGTGAATTTTCTTGTAGAAGTCTTTGTCATCCATTTGCCAGGCCAATCCTATTTAAAATTGGCTCCCTTCATCAGGTCAGTCCAAGTAATGACATTTCATTCTCTTGGCTAATTTTCTGCTTAAAGATTAGTGGGTTGATACTATCATTCTGGAATGAATGGAATATACAATAAAATTCATTTACAATTGTAGAAACATAAAAAATCCACTTATAAGTTAAAAATAGCTTTCATTAGGTGATGTTTAATTAGCATTGTTATTTTCATTATTTTAGAAATCATTCTTAACTTTAAAGTATTATGGTTTACAAAATGATTCTTTCTTTGAATGAAAAATGTCATTTTATACCATTTTGATATAAAGCTGTTTTGTTTTTGTTTAGTGTCTACTCTCTTGCTTGACTGTATAATAGATAAGTTTAACTACTAAAGAATATATATATTTATTTTTGGTAATTATAAATGCTACACTTAAAATCAGATTGTATGCCGGAAATTTTAAAATCAGTGGAATAACACACTGGGGTCAAAACCATAATGCAATTTGTGCCTAAGAGTCTTGCTTTGAAAAGTGTGAAAATATGTTTAGAGCTGTTGCAGTACACATAGAAGAGATGTGTAAAATGTACTGGGAAGGAAAGTTGCTGTGATGCCTCTTCTCTTTTCTAAATCAGATTCCTCTAGAGAATGCGCCTTGAAACAAAGATCAACAGACATATTCACAGCCCTTCTCCTTTACTATGGTAATTATGCATCACAATAAGTTGCACAGCCATCTTTCTTTCCTTTGCTTGCCCTAAATTACTGGTTAAAGTGCCCCTTCCTCTATGTGACTGGAAATAATATGATACCCTGCTTCCTTTCTGCTGAAGAGCTAATAATGAGAAAATATTATGCCTGCCTTTGGCAACCAGAAGCCTCTAGAGAAATCTAAAGAGCTGTTTCCACTAGCATCTCATTACAAGAGGGAAGCTTTATCATTTTTAACGTTAGGATTTTACTTCTCTTTTTTTGTGGTTTTGCAGGTTGAAGCACAGACTTTTTCATCAAGGTATTTGTTTCTAAGGCCAGAATCAAAGAAGGTCATATCACTGGCAACTAGGAGAGCAATCAGAAATCCAAATCTCTTGTCAAAATTAGTTTCAAATTTGGCTATTAAAGAATGCACACATGATCCAGGAACACTAAGCCTTGTCCCCATAGAGACAAAACAGGAAAAGTCTTTGGAGTGAATTTTTATAGGGGTTTTGTGAGGAAAAATAGCATATGTGTGCATAAATAGCACATGATTGAGCACATACTATTTTATAAACATCGAGAGTATGCAAATATTTTCATTGAGGAAAACTTTCAAAGAACTCCACATGGCCCCATGTATGCGTGCATATGGCCGCGCAGAGATCTACTACAGTATTTTATAACCTGTGCATATCAGATACAGGCAGACTATAATATACTCATATGTCTACCCCCCAAACATGCATGTGTATATTTTACAAGAAAAAAAAAAACTTGCTTGCGTAAAATTTATTACCAGCCACAAGAGATTTTGTGTTCTATTTTTAAATCCTTTTCTCCAAGCATCTTCTCCTGCATAATTTAATACATTTCCCTCTCTTGGGCCTGGACTCATTATTTTGCAATAAATTTAGCCAACATAGGGGGGTAGATTTTATAAATTTGCGCGAGCGCGTACTTTTGTTCGCGCACCAGGCGCGAACAAAAGTACACTGGATTTTATAAGATACACGCGTACCCCTTTGAAAATCTACCCCAAAGTTCAGTAGTGTCCGCATTAAGAAAAGGGGCATGGCTAGGCTACGTTTTGATATACTGCATCGCATAGGTAATTTACATGAAGCGTGATGTTATCGCGACGCATGACGTCTTAGTGCATCGCATGAATCCGAACCAATCGACATCACAAGGGGCGTACCTCAAGGCTCCTCTTTATCATCCACCCTATTTAACATATACCTCCTCCCCCTTTGCCAGCTGCTTTCAAATCTCAGTCTTCCACACTTTGTCTACACAGATGATGTACAGGTTCTTATACCGATTTCCGATTCCATCTCCAACGCCCTAAAAAGATGGGATAGCTCCCTCACATCCGTCAACTGTCTCCTCACTCAGCTCAACCTAGCCCTAAACCCCAACAAAATTGAACTCATGATCATCTCCCCCCAATCCATCAATTCCTTACCTACACTTGCAACCAATTCACCCCCCTCTCTCCCTACATTCTCCCAAACTGTAAGAGACCTAGGTGTCACACTTGACCCTCAATTCAGCCTTCAGAAATGTATCTCCTCTACCATCAAAGACTGTTACTACAAACTACACACTCTCAAAAAACTTAAACCCCTCCTGCATTTTAACGACTTTAGAACCGCCCTACAAGCCCTTATATTATCCAAAATAGACTACTCAAACGCTTTGCTCCTAGGTCTCCCGAAAAACAGCCTTGCCCCCCTTCAGCTACTTCAAAATGCAGCTGCACGTATATTAACCAGCTCCCGTAGAAAAGAACACATCACACCTGTCCTCAAACAACTTCATTGGCTTCCCATCACTGCCAGAATCCAGTTTAAAACTCTCACCCTCATACACAAAGCTGTCCACAATCCTGACATGCTCTGGTTCTCAGACAGTTTACACATCCGTATCTCCTCCAGACCTGCTAGAACACCCTACACAGCAAATATTCACACGCCATCTCCCAAACTTTACCACCTAACAACAACCAAACAACGTGCGCTATCCCTAGCTGGACCCTCCCTATGGAACTCTATTCCCACACACCTACGCCATGAGACCTGCGCCAAAAAATTTAGACAAAATCTCAAGACTTGGCTTTTCACACGAGCCTACACATGAACCCCCCAGCTTGTTACTCCTTTTTCCCACACCCCTCCCCCGCCCCTCTCCTCACCCTCAAGCATACTACCTATCTCCCCCCCTCGCCCCCCAAGCATACCACCGATTCCTCCTTTCTCCCCCAAACTCCTTCCCAGAATTTTTATTGTAAATAATTTACTTGTATATAATTTCTCATCATACACAAGTATATAATACTTGTATATAATTTTTCATTGCTTATATTTAACCATGTTATTACGCTTATATATTTGTACAGTATTTTCCATCTGTTTTTTTCCCCCCCTTCTTCCCATACCCAGTTCCCTTATCAGTTTCATTGTAAAGCCCTATTGGCCAGTTCATGTTACATGGAAACTGATGTGATGTTTGCTTAACGAATGTTGGCATACAAAAATTTTAAATAAATAAATAAATAAATAAATAAATCATTTATTGCATTGCATGTCATTTACTGCATCAATCAACATATACTGTGTTGCACGTTAGTTTTTGTTTATATATACTGTTACGAGCGCGCGCGGGCGCGGTCGTCTCGGGCAGGTGGTGAGCCCTTGGGCCACGGCGGGACCCCAGGAGGAGCCCAAGGCCACACCGTGGGAGGTGAGCTGAGCAGGCATGGTGAGCCAGGCAGGCAGGAACAGAAGCAGGGAGTCCGACCCTCAGCCGGACCTGCATGCCCATGGTAGCCAACACGGGGAAGCTGACTAATGAACGGTCCTCCGACTGTTCCCGGCCCTTTCGGACCTGCCGCAGGGAACAGCAATGGGCAGCAGGCCGGACAGAGGCGAGGGCAGACAGAGTCCTTAAACAGAAGACATCAAACGGGGCAGAAGCAGGCTGAAGCAAGATGGAGACATCAGGTCAAGGGCTGAAGCGAGACACAGGAAAGGCCCAGGCGAGCAGGAACTCCGATGCTGGGATACTCACATCCGAAGCCCCCTCGGCTGGCAGAAGCTCAAGAGCCCGTGGGACGAATCCCTCCTGTTGGCCACTCCAGGGCCCAACAGGACAGAAGGCTCAGGAACCAGGTCAAGGCAGAGACAGGTAGACATCCGGAGAAGGGCTGAAGCAGACACTGAAGACAAGGCTGGACGGGAACATTGCACTGTCCATCAGGGCGCCCTACTCAGCCCACCCGTGGGACTGAGTCGCGGACCACCCTGTCCCAGACGCACCCTACACAGCCTAGGAAGGCTGGTCGCGGACCACGCTGAGAAGGAGGGCGCGGGGAAGACCCAGGCGAACAGGAACTCCGATGCTGGGATACTCACATCCGAAGCCCTTTCGGCTGGCAGGAACAGGAGCAGACAACAGGCACACGTCAAGGCAGACATCAGGAAACATGGAGGACCTGGATCGGCAAGGTTACAGACAACTATAATGCACAATCGAAGGCCGAAGACAAGCAGGAGTCGGAGTCACGGACCGGAGTCAAGGCAGGCTGAAGACAAGCAGGAGTCGGAGTCACGGACCGGAGTCAAGGCAGGCTGAAGACAAGCAGGAGTCAGAGTCACGGACCGGAGTCAAGGCAGGCTGAAGACAAGCAGGAGTCGGAGTCACGGACCGGAGTCAAGGCAGGCTGAAGACAAGCAGGAGTCGGAGTCACGGACCGGAGTCAAGGCAGGCTGACGACGAGCAGGAGTCAGAGTCACGGACCGGAGTCAAGGCAGGCTGACGACAAGCAGGAGTCGTCATCGTCACGGAGGACCTGGATCAGGAGAGGCCACAGGCAACTGTGTAACCCAATCCGAAGGCAAAGACACAGTGAACAGAAAGTCCTTAAATACTGGAGGTAGAAGGCAACTCCCTGGGAGGAGCTTGCCAGGACCGCCCATCGCTGGTCCTATAACTAGGGTAGAGAGCTGCGGGCCAGCCCCTAGAGAAGGGCGTCGCCCAACAGGAAGTCCAAACACTGAGGCTGCAAGCCACCGGCATGCCTCAGGAGCAGCTAGGCCTCTCAGGCCCTGGAGCAAGTCCTGGATGATGCGCAGGCGAGGCCCTGGCTTCAGAGCGGCCTCTGGAGGAAGGTAAGAGACCTCCTGCAGCGCAGCAGCAGGGGGGATCGCAACATATACTGGCTTCCTGCAGCTGCTTCTTTGGGGGGGGGGGGGTGTCAGGCATTTAGAGAGAGGAGAGGAGTGTAGGTGAGTGATTTAGTGGTGTAGTAGGAGTAGCTTTTTGCTGATTACTTGAGTGAGTTGTCTTGTCTTTTGTTGTCCTCTGTTTCCATTTCCCTTGGTCTTTTGTCTTTGTTGGAGTGAAAATTGTTATTAGTTTCTCCGGTTTGCCTGTCTGTCTTTGTGATGGGAGAAGGCGTGCTGGTGAGGTGCAGGAGGCTTTCTGTTAATGGTAGTAAGTGCCACTCTATGCAGGTTACTCCAATGCTTTCTGTTAAGAGTAATAACTGCCACTCCATGCAGGTTACCCCATTATACCATCCCTTTCTTTAAGTATTTTGGGATCCACAGTGTTTGTCCCATATTATTTTGAATTCATTAACTGTTCTCGACTTCACCACCTCTTGTAGAAGGGCATTCAAGGCATCCACCACCCTCTCTATGAAGAAATATTTCCTGATATTGGTTCTTAGTCGTCCCCCATGGCGTTTCCCCTAGTTCTATACTTTCATTTCCAATGGAAAAGGTTTGAAGTGTGTGCATTGTTGATACCTGTCAGGTATCTGAAGGTCTGTATCAAATCTCCTCTGTACCTCCTCTCCTCTAGGGTATACATATTAAGACCTATTTGTATCCTCGTAGGTCTTCTGAAACAGACTCCACAACATTTTAGTCCCCTTCCTCTGGATAGTTTTCATGCTGTCTCTATCCTTTTTGAGATAGTCTCCAGAACTGAGCACAGTACTTTAGGTGAGGTCTCACCAAGGAACTGGTGAGGCATCCCTTTTCTTGTTAGTTATACCTCTCTATGCAGCCCAGCATTTTTCTGGCTTTAGCGAGCATCTTGTCACATTGATTTGCAACCTTCAGGTCACCAGACACAATCACCACAAGTTACCTCTCCTGGTCCATGCATGATAGTTTTTCACACCCCATCACATAAATCTCTTTTCGATTTTTGCACGCCAGGTACACGATTCTACACTTCTTTTCATTGAATCACAACCACCAATTCTTGACCATTCTTCAATTTTTCTAAAATCACATTTCATTCTTTCTACTCCTTCAGGCATGTTCACTTTGTTGCAGATCTTAGTATCATCTGTAAAAAGGCAATATTTTCATTCTAATCCATCTGTGATGTTGCTCACAAAGATACTTAACAGAACCGGTCTTATGGCCAAGTCCATAAGCAAAGCATGTCAAGCAACACTGTCTGAATTTTCATAAAGGCTCATTACCCAGTAAAAATGTTGTTTGTGTGTATGTGTCTGTGTGTGTGAGATGTTATGAGACCTGCTGGCAAAATGGCTCAAACCACCAGACTGGAGACAGCTGGAGAAAGAGGCACATATATGTTAGAGCTCTTGCTGGTCTGAGGATCAAATGGGTGATGAAGGATTTTACAATATCTCATCTTCCTCTTCTTCAGTCTGCAGCAGCAGAGAGTGATGTCATTGCTGTAACCTAGCTCCATGGTATGTTGGCTTACTCTTCTTCTGTTCCATAGAGACCTTTTCACATCTTGTTGGCAACTGAATTGATGTTTGTGGTTTGGCTGCAACAGTCCAAAGTCTGATTTTTCTTTTTTCACTGCTGAGATAATGTTGAAGTCCTGATTATAGGCTCTAAAATAATCTTGCAATATTTTCTGATTACCCTTGGAAATGACTGAGTATGTATCACTGATCATCTGATCTTTCAACTAAAATGGCGTTCCTCTGATGGTGAATGTTTGCATGTTGGATCTCTGATGCTTTTCTGAAGATTTAAATATATCAAATATTTTTGAAATACATCAGAGATGGCATGTTGATTTGACTTGATTGTTTATAGAGGTGGATTATAAGTTTGTATACAATGAGGAGAAAACCTGGGATGATATGACATTTGATTTAGATGAAAACATTGGGAAATCATCAACTCTTTCAATGTCATCAACTGTGACTCTGCTTAAGTAAGGATGTATCCTGCAATCAATTTATGAATTATAGAACTGTATCCACCCTTGAAATTTGAAGATACTCTGTGGACTTTCTCCTGAAAAAGCTTTTACCAAGCAAAATATGTTGGGAGGCAGTCCATTTGTATATTAATTTTAGTATATTTTGTATGTATGAATATGTATGTTTGAATGGATGTGATGATTTTTAGATAAGAAGTGGATACACTTTTGTGGTTTCATGGGATAAATGTGTATAATTTGATTTTTTGTGATAAATAAAAATGTATATTTTTTAATATAGATTTTTGGTATATCATTCTATGTATTGATTTGAGTATGTGTCAGGCATACATCATTTGTGTTTGTGCAAAATATAATTAGTTACAATGTCCTGATTTTGCCACTTATGGGTTAGTTTACTGAATACTATGATTCATAAGTTGCAGGAACTCAGCTGTTGTTGAAATGGTTAAATCCTTTTTTTGCTAATGGGTTTAATGCATATCTATTTATAAATCGATTAATCCGTCTCAAGTACTACCCTGACAGGGCTTATCCAAGGGGATGAACCCTTTACTTCTTCAGTTCAAATTGCTTTATTAACTTTTGTGGAACAATAAGAGAAACACAAACATATTGCAAAGTAATCAAAGAAAGAGGAGGGACACTTTAGTATGCTTCATACTGAACAGTAAATTGTCCAACTTAACATACAAAAGTATAGAAAAATGGGTTACACCATATTTGTACCCATTTAGACGCACTAATAGCTGCTACTTTTTTTATATTATGTTTTATGCAGCATGCATTCTGAATTCCACAAGAAATGCATTTGCTATTCTTCCAATTGTTAAGAATAACTTGGACAGCAATAGAAAGTAAAATATCTATCAGTTTACACCGAGAAAATGCTAGGTGAGATTGCCACAGATTTATTGTATGTATTTATTTATTTAATACATTTCTTGACCACCAATCACCATTTCTTGGTGGTTTATAATAAAATATTCTTAATCATGAAACACAAACATAGAGAAATTCCAATACGACATAAAATAAAAATAAAAACAAGCATAAAACAATCAACTATCTTCACAGTACCCATCTACTAAAATACTATTAAACCAAATTTGATTCATTTAAACAAATATAAAGGCACATGTTAGATTCCCTCATAGCTATTCATGATCTCTGATTTATTTTGAATAACAATTTAATATAACTATGAGGCTCTGTAGTAATCTAAATTGCTAAGAATACTAGCATGGCCTTTCACTAAACATCTGGCCTTCTAAGTCCCCTATTTAGCCTACTCTATAGACCTAAATACATAAGCACCTATGAGAGAGAGACCCACTATTAAGCAAATGGGTCAGTTTACTATTTATATCACTATTACGGGGGGGGGGGGGGGGACACCTTTAAATTCAGGGTGCGATGTCAGGGGTGGGGAAGGCTTGAGGGGCTGCTTAAGATACACCATCATGTGTACAAACATCACAATAGACACCTGTGAAAATTGGGTGTCATTCAGAGCACTGAGAGTTGAATGAAAAGTAGATTTGTACTCTGACTCTCTGGTGGTGGAACCTTGCAATCATGAGTCCTGAATTTAGTCAGTAGGTGTCACCCTTAAGCAAGATCATGACTCAACAGCATCCCCAGCCGACTCAGAGAGTGGAAGACCTGATTTAGGGATCAAACCAGGGACATTCCACATAGCAGTACACAGTACTTGTCATCTGAATCACCTGGCCAGCCTAGGTCCACTAGTTAAATACAACAATTGCAGCCTACCAGATAGACTCAGCTGGTAGTTTGATTGTACTTCTTAGTTACTACTGAGCCTCACAGGTCCTTGTGAAGCCTGACAGACAGACCCAGCTATGGAGCACCTGTGTTCCCATTTGGACATCTATTATAGAACATGCAACTTGCCAGACAGACTCAATTGCTAATCAGTTCTACCATTGCAGCCTGTCATATATCCTGGACACACGGATGCCTGTGTAACTGATAGGACTTCTAATATTTCATATTGACCAATTTTTCATATATTTTGCCAGTCCCAGCACCCTTTATTGAACACTTAAATATATGTCACTAGATTGTGTTTTATGATGGCTCCATTTTAAGCAACTAAGGATTCTCTGTGATTATCCCATGCCCTCTTAAACTCTGTTACTGTTTTAGCCACCATCACCTACCCTGGGAGGGCATTCCATATTTTCACCACCCTGTTAGGAATTGTGGACCCTTGGCCCGAGGTGGGGTTGATGCTACCTGAGAGGTTGGGCCCCACAGGTCCCCACCATCGGGAACAAGGCTGGCCGGGAACAGAGGCAACAGGAACTTCGCCAGTACTGGACCTCGTTCCCCGCAGGTTGAGCCCTTGGGTGCCGGGGCCGGCTGGTTTTAGGAGCACCTCTGTGTGGCTGTTCCCAGAGAGAGTAGGTGGCTGGGAGCAGATAGTATCAATGAGGTTAAGTACAGTCCAAGACTGAGGTACTCCTGGAGGGAGAGAAAGTCTCAAAGGGTGAAAGACCACTACAGCTCTGAAGACTGTAGAGCAGAACCACATGGGAGTGGCTCCGAGGCGAGGAGGTGCAGAAGCAGAGACTTGTATTCTGGTAAGCTGAGGTAAGGCTAGAGTGGGGAATCTGCTGTAGCAGGTGCGAGTAGGGTGGCAGCGCAGAGGAACTGCCTGAGACATGGCAATGCAGTGACAGGAGCTTCTGTTGTAGAAGTGCTGGGGGGTGTCCCGAGGAGCAGGGACACAGAGACATAGTCCAGTAGTATTGCAGCGCTGAGCCAGGTCTTGACGAGCAAAAGCACTAAGCAAGTTCTCCAATGTAGAAGTGCTGAGGCCAGTCCCAAGGAGCAGAGGGTGCTGTGGCAGGGTCCCAAGTGTAGAGGTGCTGACCCAGGCTCCAACGAATGAGAAGCACTGAGATAAGGTCCTAGGTGCGGAAGCGTTGAGCCAGGCCCCGAGGAGTGGGCTGCGCAAGACAGGGTCCAGGTAAAGTATAACTGGGCCAGGCCCCAAGGAGCAGGAAGTGCCGAGACAGGGTCCCAGGTGATGTAGTGCTGAGCCAGGCCCCGAGGAGCAGGAAGTGCTGAGACAGGATACCGACAAGAAGCGCAGGGATCCGTAGAGCAGGAACAACAGGTCCGAAGTACTGGAGCAGGTACCAGATAGGAACCATGGAGCTCGTTTCCAAGTTGGTTAGTGGTGACTGGAGGTAGTCTTTAAATATCCTGGGCCCGTGATGTCATCAGCCAGGGACGAGCCTGAAGTTCCCACCATTGGCCCTTTAAAGGGAGGACAGATGGTGTGCACACTTGCCTAGGGAGCCCCAGGGTCAGAATGCAGGTCAGCGGCATCCCAGCCACTATGTGGAGAACAGGGAACCAGGAGGAACATGGTGGTAGTGACTGGCTACAGCCACGAGTGTAGTGGGAGTAGTGAGCCAAGCATGACATGATGTGAGTTGAGTCCGCCGTGGCCATCCACGGCCGGTGACCATAACAGTAACCCCTTCCTAAGCTCCCTTCCCGGGGGTTTTAGTTTCAAAGGATGGATGGCATGGAATTGCTTGATGAGATTCTTATCAAGAATATTGGTGGCTGGTTCCCAAATATTTTACTCTGGTCCATAGCCTTCCCAAGAAAGAAGATACTCCCATTTCTTTCCACGTCTCCATACATCAAGAACATCTTGTACTTGGTTTACCACATCTGCTTCGGATGACAGTGGTTGTGGCTCAGATAGCTTCTTGGAGAATCTGGATAATACCAAGTGTTTTAGCAAAGTTACATGGAAGGCATTGTGGATCTTAAGCGAAGGTGGGAGCCGGAGCTTATAGGTAATAGATATGTGCATTCGTTTTTGCCGAATTGGAAAATTGCAACAAAATTGTCCAATTCGGCATGTTTCAGGGAGCCCGAAAAAAATCAGGATTTTCCCGTTTTTTTGCAAAAATTCGTTTTTCCTATTAGTGCGCACTAATGGGAGTCAGTGCACGCTAACTCCCCGTTAGTGCGCGCTAACTCCCGTTAGCGCGCACTATCAAAAACTAACAAAAAGTAACAAAAAGTAACAAAATCTAATGGTTTTTGTTAGTGCACGCTAACAGGAGTTAGCGCGCGCTAACGGGGAGTTAGCGTGCACTAACTGGGAGTTAGCGCGCACTAACTAAAAATCAATTTTTCACGAAAAAAAAGACCTGAACCGAAAAAAAACGACATTTTCCATGGCGGCCGAAAAACGAATAACGACACGAACACAAAAAACGATGCACATCTCTAAGGTAACCAAACCCAAACGGCGGAGCACCAGGAAGGAGCCAATGTACCTGGGTGTGAAGAGTAAAGATGGGAGTTTGAGATAGATAAATTGGGTGCTGAGCCATACCTTGTTGCCTGGTTTGAACTGAGGACCTGCACGGTGATGAGCATCAAAAAACATCTTGGCCCTTTGGGCTGCCTTATGTAGTAACTGCTTCGTACTGTTCCAGAGCTGATGCAACTCCTGGGTGGTAGACTGAGCCGCTGGTGAAGGAATAGACAAGAGTAGTGGTAATGGAGGAAGAGGTTGATATCCATAGACTACCTGAAAAAGTGAAGAGCCGGTGGATGAAGAGGGATGTGAGTTCAACGCGAAATCTGCCCAAGGAAGGAGGTCTGCCCAATCATTTTGCTAGAAATTGACATAAGCACTAAGAAATTGCTTGAGTGTCCTGTTGGCTATCTCCACTTGCCCATTGGCTTGGGGGTGATATGCGGAGGTGAAATCCAGAGAGACGTTGAATTTTTTACAGAGGGACCTCCAGAAACGAGCTGTAAACTGAACTCTGTGGTCAGAAAGAATGTGCTTAGGAAGTCCATGGAGCCGGAACATATGGCGGATAAATAGCTGAGCGAGTTCAGGAGCTGATGGAAGGCCAGGCAGAGCAATAAAGTGGGCCATTTTAGAAAAGTGGTCCACAATGACCCAGATGGTGTTGTTGCCACCAGAAGATCAACAATAAAATCCACTGCAATATGGGTCCATGGTTCACTAGGGATAGGTAGAGGTTGTAAAAGGCCCCACGGGTGTCCCACCGGAGGCTTGAGGTGAGCACAAGTAGGGAAAGACTCCACATAGGCCTGCACATCCTTCCTCATCGTCAGCCACCAATAAAACTGCTGGAGGGTGGCCAAGATCCTGGACTGCACGGGGTGCCCTGCAGTAAGGGAATTGTGGGCCCAGCGGAGTACCTTCCGGCACAGCTGGCACAGAACCACCGTGTTCCCAGGTGGGACCGAGTATGTGGCTGCCAAGATTACCTTAGCAGGGTCAATAATGTGCCGTTGAGGGTCCGGAACATCCTCCGGAACAAAGGACCTTGAGAGGGCATCAGCCCGGTAGTTCTTGTTGGCTGGTTGGTAGCACAGCAGGAAATTAAATCGGGTGAAAAAGAGGGCCCAGCGAGCCTGACGGTGATTCAAACGCTGGGCCCGGTGCGGGTACTCGAGATTCTTATGGTTGGTGTACACCGTGATTTAATGCTAAGCTCCCTTGAGCCAGGGCCACCACTCCTCGAAGGCTAATTTGATAGCCAGGAGCTCCTTATCTCCTATAGCGAAGTTTCGCTCAGCAGGAGAAAAGCACTTGGAAAAAAGGAGCATGAATGTAACGTTTGATCGGCAGAGTACTGGCTTAAAACCACCCCAACTCCCACGGCAGAGGCATCAACCTTGACAATAAATGGGCATCTGGGATCAGGATGTCAGAGGCATGGCTCACAGAGAAAGGTGGCTTTGAGGTCCTGAAAAGCAGTCACGGCCTCTGGTAACCAGTGAGATGAATTGGCCCCTTTGTGGGTCATGGCCGTGAGAGGTGCGATCAGAATGGAGTAGTGATGGATGAAGGACCGATAATAATTGGCAAAGCCAAGAAATCTTTGAAAAGACCGAAGTCCCGTGGGCTGAGGCCAGTCTCGAATGCTTTTCAGCTTCTGAGGGTCCATTTTGAAGCCTTGGCTCGAGACAATGTATCCAAGAAAGGGAACAGTCTCTTGCTCCAAAGAACATTTTTCTAATTTTGTGTATAGCTGATTTTCTCAGAGGCACTGGAATACACAGGAAATGTCATGACGGTGGCTTTGCAGATCTTTGGATAAAACTAAAATGTTGTTGAGATACACAACGATACAATGGTTAGGGATGTGAATCGTTTTAGGACGATTAAAATTATCGTCCGATAATTTTAATATCGTCTTAAACCGTTATGGAACACAATACAATACAGATTCTAACGATTTATCGTTATAAATCGTTAGAATCGTGAGCCGGCACACTAAAACCCCCTAAAACCCACCCCCGACCCTTTAAATTAAATCCCCCACCCTCCCGAACCCCCCCCCAATAACTTAAATAACCTGCGGGTCCAGCGGCGGTCCGGAACGGCAGCGGTCCGGAACGGGCTCCTGCTCCTGAATCTTGTCGTCTTCAGCCGGCGCCATTTTCCAAAATGGCGCCGAAAAATGGCGGCGGCCATAGACGAAAAAGATTGGACGGCAGGAGGTCCTTCCGGACCCCCGCTGGACTTTTGGCAAGTCTCGTGGGGGTCAGGAGGCCCCCCACAAGCTGGCCAAAAGTTCCTGGAGGTCCAGCGGGGGTCAGGGAGCGATTTCCCGCCGCGAATCGTTTTCGTACGGAAAATGGCGCCGGCAGGAGATCGACTGCAGGAGGTCGTTCAGCGAGGCGCCGGAACCCTCGCTGAACGACCTCCTGCAGTCGATCTCCTGCCGGCGCCATTTTCCGTACGAAAACGATTCGCGGCGGGAAATCGCTCCCTGACCCCCGCTGGACCTCCAGGAACTTTTGGCCAGCTTGTGGGGGGCCTCCTGACCCCCACGAGACTTGCCAAAAGTCCAGCGGGGGTCCGGAAGGACCTCCTGCCGTCCAATCTTTTTCGTCTATGGCCGCCGCCATTTTTCGGCGCCATTTTGGAAAATGGCGCCGGCTGAAGACGACAAGATTCAGGAGCAGGAGCCCGTTCCGGACCGCTGCCGTTCCGGACCGCCGCTGGACCCGCAGGTTATTTAAGTTATTTGGGGGGGTGGGGGATTTAATTTAAAGGGTCGGGGGTGGGTTTTAGGGGGTTTTAATGTGCCGGTTTTTCGATTTTTCGATTTTTAACGATTTTTAACGATTTTTCACGATATTTTACCCCCCCAAAACGGCAACAATACGATTCCCTCCCCCTCCCAGCCGAAATCGATCGTTAAGACGATCGAGGACACGATTCACATCCCTAACAATGGTATAACATAACCCTGAAGACCCCGTTCATTAAGTTCTGGAAGACAGCCAGGGCATTGCAGAGGCCAAACGGTATCACGAGATATTTGTAGTGGCCAACTCTAGTATCATGGATGCAAACCAGATTATAGGCTCACCTGAGGTCCAGTTTGGAAAGAATTCTTGCCCCTTAGAGCCTATCAAAAAGTTCAGAAATGAAGGGAAGAGGATAACAGTCCTTCTGGATGATCTCGTTCAAACCCCGGTAATCGATGCAGGGACAGAGCAAACCATCTTTTTCCCCCACCTGTGCATGTAATCTACACGTAGATTGGCACAAATTACTCTTCCTAAAAACAATCTTTTGCCCATTTACTGTCCTACTTGCACCATGTCAAATGTACATGGAGTGATGACCAGGAAGCCTAACTTCCTACCAGGTGAGGTGGACATGCTCGTTGAGCATATAATGCAGGTCCAGAATCTGCTGTATGGTCCTCAGTCCAAGAGAGTAGGGGCCTATAGGAAGGAGCAGATCTGGAAGAGGATCGGGCATGCTACTAACTCAATGTTCCACTATGATGCAGCATTAGGGAGCTCATGCACAAGTGGTGGAACCTGAGGAGGAAGGTGAAGCAGAAGCAGGTCAGGATGGTTGCTGAGGGACAAGGCAGCCACATAATCTTCACCCCATCAGACCAGCTGGTGCTCAGCACCTTATCAGAAGCAGCTGTGGGAGGAATTGGCCGCCTAGATAGCATGGGACATCTATGACAGGAAGGTGAGCATTGTATATAGCATAGTAAAACTTAGGTATGTAATACACTTTTTTTTCCTGGATTGTATCTTATCGCAAACATGGTTACTATTGCTTAACACATTAGTGTACAGACGTCAACTGAAGCACTAAAAAGCATCCTTTCTTAATGGAAATGCAAGCTTTCTGTATAGGTTATAGACACTAGAGCAGCCAATAGATATCCATCATGTACTTTTTTATATGAGACTGTACATGCTTCCTAAAACTATTGACCCCGTCATCATTTTGTTCATGTAATGTATCAAAACCATTAATGGTTAGATGTCTATCTATCAGTATGCATGCAGCATACACTAAAAGCAGTTTGCTGTCAGCTCATGATTCACCACACAAAACAGGTCTCTGGGAAATCTCTAAAAACATTGCAAGACTGGCTACTTTGCACATACAGCTAGAAAGACAGCCTAGACCATTTGTATGTTGGTGCTCAGAGGATTTTATTTTGCATGGCAAAGTGTGCTGTGCTATTTCAGGGGTGTGAAAAGATATACTGTCAGCAATAGTACAATTGAATGTTTCTAAATATGGGAAAGTAAAGTATAAGCTAAACTTTTTGTCCATAGGCTGTATCTTAAAGAGTATATGGGATGTTCTTTGTTGGGGCTATCCCCTCTGTCACCTTTCTTGTATTCTGCCACATATACATATACATAAACATGCTCTCTGTCTCTCACACTTGCTTAATCAGACGCACTCACTCACATACACGCACACACACACACACACTCATGCTTGCACATGCATGCTAATATACATGATCAAACACACACATGCACGCTCATACACACACACACACACACACACACACAGGCACTCTCTCATTCACTCACTTTTCCCCCCTTCAGAAGTATAAGGAGCAGCAGCAACCTCTTTCCTTAGCCCTCACGGACTGGACTCTTCTTTCTTCAGGGTGAACAGTTCTACTATCCCATTCTGCTCCAGCTCCCAATGCAGCACAGCTCCACTGCTCCAGATTTCTTCTGCTCTGGACCATGCATGGGCCTCACTGCTCCAGATTCAGTTTCTCTCCAGGGTTGTGCAGGCCCCTGCTCTGGCCTGCATCTTCTCCCTACAGCTTTGCAAGCCTGACATTCCTACTCCCAACCCATTCTGAGACCGCTGCTCTGGTTTGTTTCTCCCCATAGACCTACAGCCCATGACTCCTATTCCCAATGTGGCATTTCTGCTGTTCCTGCTCCCAATGCTACTGGGGCCCTGCTGACATTGCTTGCTTCTTCTCATGGCTGTGCAAGCCTGATGTTCCTACGCCTGAGGCCTCGTGGCTGCTGCATCTGATGGTGATGGCCATGGCATCATCTTATTCCTGCCCTTGTGGTTTCAGACAACCCCACTGCCTCTTCTGGCTTATGGGGGTAGGAAGGGAGACTACCCTTCCTATGGTGCCCCCAGAATGGTAGCAGTCTAGGCCGCCACCTAGTTTGCCTAGTACTTCTACCGGTCCTGTGTACAAAGTAATCTTTCATTACTAAATATACAATCTTCTTCCCTAAATTGATTCATTCTATTGGTAGAGAAAGTAGATTGTTGGGTTCTTAAAAACAAAATTAATTCATAATGCTGTGGAAGTTGACTGAGCCTGAGGGTTAAGAAAAACTCATTACAAAAAAAATAGAAGGCCAAACAGAAAAAAAGTTTATGGGCAAACACAATTAAAAATGAATACAACAGTCAAATGCAGGAATAATAGGTACAAAAATCCAATAGATATTTCACTGTAAATCAATCTGTTTTTCTCACAGTGTGTCACAGAGTGATGTCTTGTAACCTTAGTTCAGTACATTTGATAGAAACTTTACCAAATCTAATTGCATAACAGCATAACATTCAGTTTGATGAATCTAGGGATTTTCCAGGCAGGCAATGAGTAGGGCCACATGCTCTAATGTGGTTTTTGCCTTTATTTGTAGAACTTAATCTGTTCATACTTCTAACTTCTTTCATTGCTTTCCAAGAGGGAAAGTTGTCATGATTAGGGAAGTGTAGAAATTATGTATCCCCTTCTCTACATGGAATACCAGAATAAGAAGTTTCTTCCACATGTTAATCAGATTTATTGAGGCTTACACAATCCAAAGAGGAGATAAAGCTTAACTAAAGAGAAAGCCTCACAATGGCATGTATCTTCTCTCTTTTAAGGACAAAAGTCATACAGCAGCACATAATTTACTACTGCACTAACACATCCATACATAATTGATTATCCAACCTAGGCCTGGATGTACAAAGCCGCAATGTATTTTCTTGTTAAGGGTCCCAGCATCATGGAGGGGAGGAGAGGAGTAGCCACACGACCAGGGCCCCTTCCCACATGGCAAAACACCATGGGCCAAAATAATGCAGCATGGTTCCTTTACATACAATGTCGGCTCGCAATGCATGAGATCACCATCATCTTAAAGGGCCTACCTTTAAAATAAAAGGTGCCAAAAAGGCAAAGAAGTGGGCAGGAGTCAAATCTTATCCTCCTTCTCATCCTGGGGCCACCACTTGAGGCAGCCCTGATAACCAATGTTTAAAAAGAGAAGCAGATAGTTGCAGAATTTACGGGCCCATCCCCCATCCTAATAATCAATTTGACTATTGCAGCCACAGCTATCCCCATCTCCCCTTCCAAAGCCAAAATGGTCGATAGAACCATCCCCAGACCCCCAAAATTAAAAAAAGAATTCTTTGGTGTGTAGTGGTCCCTCTTTCCTCTCCCCACAGACCCTCTGTCCTAAAAAATCATTGCTTTATAATTGGGGTGGGGGTGCCTAACCACACCTCCCACATTCCATTACCTCAAAATTTCAAAAACCTTGAAGAGAAAGTGATCGGTCGGTACCATTTTCCAAAAAGGCGCCGACCTGACCTTGCCCCAGTTACATGACTGTGGAGCTCCATTTTTTTTTTTATTGTTGCTAGAGTCCTGATATATTTATTTTTTTATGTATATATATTATTGCTCCATATTTGATATTATTTTTTTGTGTTCTATTAAGCGAGTTGCTTTCTTATGTTCATATTTAGTGAAATACTATATATAAAGAAGAGAAACTGAAACAAGAATGTTCTGAATGGATTTCAGCGAAGTCATGGGAGGTTCAGCATGAGGGAACATGGTTCAGTGGGCTGGGGGGGGGGATGAGAGAAGGGATGGGAAGAGTTCAATGACTTGTCAGGGAAGGAAGAAAGTGTGGTGGTCGATATATATAAATGACATGGAGGTAGGGTGTTGCAAGACTGACAGATCCTTTGCAGGGTTTACCAACACCAGCAACAGGGCCTCTGGTTTCCCATGATTCTCTGAGAGAACAACAAACTGTTCAGCGGAAGACAAATTCTACATTGTTTGCAATAGCTGTGAATTCATAGGTAAACAGGGGACCTAAGTATAGCAGAAACGTCTTTGGCACTATTTTGCTTTGCTGGATATTAATGAAGAGAAGAAGACTGCCAGTGGACTCGCAGAACATGGAACACATGGAGCTGAAGAGGTATCCTAGCCAGGAAAGCTTCAGGAAGCAACCCGGAGGTGTGGTTTTAAGAATGGTTGTAGATGATTGACCCTTGAAGTTTCTGCCACTCAGGGAGTTATAGAAAGTTTAGAAACATGATTGGTCCCACTTGAGAAAAGTACACTTTCTTTGTTCCATGGCTATCATCTTGAGTCTAGCAGGAAATTTCCCCATCCTGGGATGGAAATTGGATCAGTCTAATCCTGTCACACTTTATATATTTATTTATTTAGCCATTTATTCATTTATTTAGCAGTATATATAGCTCACCATATTTCCAAATTATTGATCATTGGCGTGTCATTTCTATCATCACTATCAGCTATCACCTTTCAATTTAGGTGCATCAAGTTTACTTTATGTAACCAGCTGGATTGTAAATAATGGATCCAATCATTTTCTTGCCTGAATGTTTACATTTTGATGCTGGGCTTTTTTTGTACTTTATTTCAGCCTGTGACTTTAATTTGTTGCCTGGAAATGTAGATTCAGAGCTAAGGGAACATTACACTACCTGTTTGCCCGCACTCACCTGGGGATTACCTGAACCTAGGAATGATGGAGGATCCTAGGGCAATTCCCAGGGCAAGGAGGGAGAGTTTCACTTCCAAGGCTTTGCCTTCAAAACCCTGAAAACAAAAAAGCCTTAGTCAAATCAATTCACTTCTCACATCCTCAGTCCTTCTCTTTCATACTTGCTGTTCTTATCCTTTCAGCTATTGCTTTGTTTCCACAGAGTACAAATCAAAACAGTTCAGTCAAACTGTAAAAGAGATTTCTGCCCATAACTAAAAGCCTGGCTGGATTGTCAGTGTTTAGACCTTTGACAGCAAGACAAATATATATATTTTTTACTTCAGCCAAGTAGAGTTCAGTCAACAAAATACAGATGTAATTTTGATTTCACCTGCCTCTATCATACTTTTAGATATCTCTCACTCATTCTCATTAGGAAAAAAGTCATCTTCTTATGTAAGGGAGTGCAAAAAGCCCCTCTACCTTACTGGTAGTGACACATGCATCTTCAGAGAACGTAGCCAGAGATATCAGAGAAGAAGAGTGATGTTCCTGACCCCTACTGAGAGATGTCGATGATTTAGATTCGGTAGAGTAAACTAGCCCAGAATACCCTGTGTTCTTTTCCCACAGGAAGTCCAGGACTGAATGTCAGAATCTCTGGAACAACAGTAGAGCGAAACACACGTGCCGGGAGAAGATCTGAGGAGCTCTGAGCAGGAATCTGGATAGGATTCCTTTTGAGGGGAAACCTACCCCAGGTTTCTTTCTCTTTGGTGAAATTCCTCCAAGGCTTTGGAATTTTATGGAAAAGTGAAGAACCTCTGGAATACTTTAGGCTGCAGGGATGTGTGCTCTGTAAGGCAAGAGGTGCTGTACCCTGGAGAGAGAGAGCATGCATTTCTTCTGCACCATAAGTTCAGTGAATTCTTAGAGGATGCGCAACACGAGCGGGATAATGTTGGGAGTCAATTTCCAATTTTAGCTGATGAAGGGACCCTTCGGTTTCCATTCATGTTATCCCTAGCTAAATTAAGAATTAGGTGGGAAGAAGGAGTTGGAAGACTATTTCTTGTAGGCACCTCCCGTGAGGGTGGATGAAGTGATTCCTCATTCTAGGTCCTGCAACCTTGTACATGGGGAAAGAGGTATATTCTTAGTTCAGCACCCCATGGTCTACACAGAAAGATAGGAATGAAAGTGACCCCGAGGACAACAGTGTGCCCCTGCATTCCAAGCCATTTACTAAAGTGTCTTTTGCAGCTGTAAACCCATCCTGGGAGGCAGACTGCACTCTGACGGTGTCAAACTTATTTGTTAGCTCGTTGGGGCTGGAACCCTGGCTAGCTGTACCTGCAATTCTTTTTCCCAGAGTGTGGATTATTTTTGTGGGGGGGGGGGGGAAGAGTTAACTTTCAGGGTCCTGAGTGCTAAGGGTGACTTTCCCTGTATTGTCCCTGGGAGAGGGGTCTCATTTCCGTCTCTATATCCACATGGAGAGGGGTACATGTCTTCAATGTGTGCTGAAGGTGCCAAAAACCACTCTGGAGTCACTTGTTTAGTGTCCAAAAATTAAAGACTTTACCGTTTAAATACTGACGAGATAATGGCAGAACAAATTAATCTCAGCACCTCAGAATTCTTTTTTCAGCACTGTCTTTCTTCCCTCTATCTGTGCAGTGGTAACTTTAACCAGGGCAGGCAAGTCTACACCCTCCAGGGTTTTTACAAGTGAAGTTTCCAGGTGGACGGGGTGACTTTAAGTGGACAGGAAAACCGCTCCAGCTGGCAAAATATTAAAACTGTCCTTGGCACAGAGAGGCAATTCTCTCTCTCCCCAGGGGTGAAGATGTCCGATGGGTGTCCCCAATGGTCTCAAGAGTGGATTTACTCATGGTTAGCAGATCTTCTGAATCTCTTTGATTCTCTCTCAATCTCTCGGTTCTCAGTCTCTTTCGGATCCCTGATAGGAGCGTATCCCCTGGAAGAAGGCAGCTCTCCCTGCTCTAACAGGACAGAAGGGAATGTCAAAACTTTCCTCCTGGATCTAAAAATTAAGTTCTGATCCCCTTCAAAGGAAGTCAACACTGGAGTAACTCCAACTCCTTGTTGAGGGTTTGGAAGGGCAGGTTTCCCTAACCTTAACAGCCCTAGACACAGGATTCCCCATGCCCTGATCCCAGGAGGTATACAAGGTCTCCAAACCACTTAAAATGCAAAAATCTTGAAAATATATCCAGAGGGAAAATCCTAACCAGCCATGGAGTGGACAGGATAAGGAAAATCCTCCCAAATGTTGTTAGCCTCCCCAGGCAGAGTTTGCCTGGCTCCTCTGACTGGGCCTGAAAAATCAAAGCAGGAAAAACTCCTCTTTACCTCCTAACTCTAAGCAATCAATAAGGGATTGTCTCCAGGGCCTCTTTAGCGAGCTGCTTAAAAAAACCTTTCAAGGCGGATGGCTATTCCAAACCCCTCAAAGGGAAGGACTGCATTTGAAAGGTAACTTTAGTTTGATTTAAACCTTCCTGCTGTCTCTCTAATATCCTGTCTCTCACTAGGACCCCCTCTCTCTCCCCACAATACATCTTTCTCTTTCATTAATTTCCTTTCAGTTGGTGATTGTTTTGATCTCTTTGATTGAGAGAGGTTCTGGTCACCCTATTCCATTTTCTGCCTGTCTGTATCTCTCCCGGTTCCTGCCTCCTCCCCAGCACAGCTGCAGTTCCTGCATAGGAATACTGCGAAAGTGAACTGAAGGCTCACTTTTTCAGCTGGCCTTTTCTCAATTTTATCATTGTTGGATTTGCTTTTAAAAATGTTGTTGCAAAGTTTTATTCAGCTTGTCTGTATTATATAGGCTTGTTTTGCTTTTGTTTTCTGTTTCAACTAGCAAACAGTGCTCAGTGTTGCATGGGTAGTCTGGTCTATAATCTCCTCTGTGTGTGTGTGTCTGTGTATATGTGTTTGTGTCTGTGTGGATGTCTCTGCCTATGTGGGTGCCTGTGCCTGTATCTGTGTATCCGCCTGTGTCTTGCTGTCTGCCTGAGCCTCTCTGCCTGCATGTGTCTTGGTATGGTCTGCCTGTTCATCTGCCTGTGTGTGTGTGTGTGTGTGCCCATGTGTCTATGTGTGTGTCTGCCTGCATATGTGTCTGTGTTTGTGTGCCTGTGTGTGTATATGCCTGTGTGTGTACTTTGCAAACAGAGAATATTTCTTTGCATAGTGCACATTCCACTGTTCCGGGTGCTATTTTGTGACCACAGACATGACAGCGTGACCACCAACCAATTGACCAACACAGGTCTTTTATATATAGATTATTATTATTATTATGTATGTTTCATTGTAAACTGCCTAGCATGGATATTCTATTATAAGCAGTATATAAAAGATGTTAAATAAATTCTTGTGCAAGGAAACTGTTCTACGTTCTCTACAGCAGAGAAGAAGAAATTATAAGCTTTGTTCAGGTACTGACAAAGGGAACCCAGATGCTGGTCGAAGCAAAATTAAAGGAATGCTCCTGCTGCTTTGTTGATGATCTACTGATTGATAAACTGTATTTCTGTGACTATCTGTATATGTGTTACCAGAAGAAGGTGCATATTGTCTAAAATTATTACCATTCTACAAGTACCTCAGGAAACTCTTATTTTTGAAACAACTTCAATCCTTTGTGTTGTGTGGTTTGTTGTACTGGAGGCATCCTAGAAGTCCAATGCCTAAGGTCCCGAATCAAGTTTTTCTCCTGTTGGAAGAACCCATGTGTCCGATGGGAAGCATGATGGTCTTCCAGCTCCCAGCTGTTTCCTATCCAAATGAGAGGTGGAACAGGAATTACATTCTTTCACTATTTTAGATTCAAGTTCATAAAACTTATTTTATACCATCTGCTCAATATTAATATCATCTCTAGCTCTGGAGAATATGTCCTTATTATTAGGTTTATCCAGAATTTCATACATGTAATGACTGGGTTGTTCTGTCCATCTGTCTGTCTATCTATTCCCTCTGTGTACCGAATCACACATATCATTAATTGTTATTTTCTTTTAAGTACCATTAAAATCGTGTACATATTCATGCACACTAAATTAAAGTAAATTAATCTGGTAAAAGAATGAACTGAACAAGCTGTGCAATATAAATATTTTAATCACTTCTTGATCCAAAAGTGCCACATCTACAAAATGAGCAATTACTTTCAACCTTATGGGAGTTGACTCTAATTATAAAGCAGTGAGATGGTGCTAAACATGAATGCATGTAAATATCAAGCATCAGGCTCTTGAATTACTCATTTGTAATTCTTAAATATCCTTTATTCATGTTCTCCATTTAGTATAGTGATTTTCTCTTGCACTAGTTATTTTTAAACTTAAGTAACTTGGCTAAAATCATTATTTTCTCCTACGACTATTTCTCTCTAATGTGGAATCCTAATCAACCTCCTCCATGTTATATTGCACTTGGCTAAAATAGTAAAAATAACACCATGACTATTTGAATTACTAATTTAATAAACAAAATTATGTTATATATATATATATATATATATATATATATATATATATATATATATGTTTTTATTAATTAGGAATAAATTAGCTTTATTTTACAAAAAGTTGATTCAATACGAAAATGTGTTTAATGATATAAATTAACACTACTTAATAGATAGTTTAAAAAAAAAAAGGCCATGAGCACAAAATCCTTTGTCCCTTTAATCTATCTAAGTTTGGATAAAAGAAAAACAGTGCTTGAATTTATAGATTTACACAAAATTGTCCATGGAGAACAATAAACAGAATCTTAGAGTATTGCTAGAAGGTATTATTTCCTATCATTATAAATGGTGCCATAAAAAATAGATATGTTAGATGCCATTTTTGTTTTTGCTACAGTAGTTCCACATTAGTCACAACAATTTACTAGCCCATATTATGGTTCCCAGATATAATCCCACTTTACATTTTATGATATTTATAATAATGAAAGTTTTCAGAGGCTGACTTACATTCTTTCTCTTTTCTGTAATAGCATAAAAATATAAGAATGGCTAACCATGTCGAACCAATGGTCCATCCAGCCCAGCATTCTGTTTCTGACAGTAAGATCAGATTTATTAGTAACACCATCTTGCCCTTGCAATCTGGCTAAGTCTGTTGTCCCCACTTCTATGGACATTGCCCAACTGCCTGCCAGAGTGTGAGATATGTCCTCAGACTGCCTGTTTTATCTACCATCTGTGCATGTTACTATGTTGCCACCAACATCAAAACTTCCCATGCCCACAAAGCATATACTTCCTTAAAGGTTCTTACTGCCTGTGGGTAGGATTGCCCTAGTTTCTTCTGTTTCTCTCTTTGCCTGATGCTGTCGTTTGCTCTACCTACCTGATGACATCAGTAGGGGTCCCTGAATAAAGCTCCATGGCAACACCGGAAAACCATTGTTGCATCTCTGCCTTCCTGTCCGTTCAGCACTGCCTGTTGAGGTCTGCTGTTGCCTGCTCCAGGAGCCTTGCAAAGTTTACTGGACTGTACTGTTTGTTATTTCAGGTTTTTCCCTAGTTTCTTCTGTTTCTCTCTCTCTCTCTCTCTCTACCTGTCGCTGCTGTTTTCTCCACCTACCTGATGAGATCAGCAAAAGTCCCTGACTAAAGCTCTGCGGTGACGACGGAGGCATGCATGTCTCAGTCATGCACACAAAGAAGCACAATGGAGCATGAAGGAACGCACATGCTCCATTGTGCGTTCCTTCATGCGTGCGAGAGTGACTGCCTGTGTTTTTGCTGTTGTGCCTACCCTTTCCTATTGTCTCCTGTGTTTTCAGTGGCTCTTGTGTTTATTGATTATATTTGCTTTTATTTTTTGCTAAAAGGTGCACTTTGGTGCTTGCAACCTGCTTTCATGATTTGCCGCAGGTGTGTGTAAATCTACACTGGCCATACTGATGTTACCAGCAGGTGCCAGGAGACCCAGAAAAAGGGGAGATCCCTGAGTGGGCCTCTCTGAAGTGCTGGTCCTAAAGGATCTTTCCTTTTGAGTGCCCTTTCCTGAGCCACTAGATGCTAGGCATGGGAGTTGGCGTTTTTATTAGTTTTACGTTTCTGGCTTTTGTTTCTTTAATTATAATGTATATTATGATTTGAATAATGGATGCATTTAAAATTGGGTGGCTGTTAGCTGTGTTGTTAATGGAAGAAGCTATTCCTATGATTATTAATTGGGGAAGGTATGCAGGCCTACCGATGTGTAGGAGGTTTGAAGTCTGACCTAGAACTTTAATTAAAATTTTGAAGGCCCCTGAAGGGAATTAAAAAGTCCATAGGAAAGTGGAAGATAAGCAGTTAAAGTTTAGATATATTAATGCTAATCTGAACAAGGGAAAGAGTACTGTATTGAATACAGTTGATCAATTTCATTTTGATGTACTTAAATTACAGAATCTTGGTTTAAAGAGCATGATACTTTCTGTTGGAACCATGTATGCTCAACCAATAAGAAAGGGGAGTGGTATATTGATTTTATATAAACAAGAAATGGTTGTATAATGATTAGGGCTTGATTTTAAAAAGCATTTATATAAGAAAAACTAGGTTTTACTCAAATAAATGGACTTTACTCAAGTAAGTGGGCTTTTGAAAATTCCTACAATATATGCACTTGAATTCTCCTTAGGATTTGCTCTTGTAAGTGTACTTTACATGCATACATGGATTTTGAAAATTGCTATGATAGTAGTTACATTTACAGATGTAAATCCTTTTGAAAATCCTTTTGTAAATTGCCATCTTCAATTATTCATTAATATTTAAGATTAATGATTGGATTATTTGTATATTGTATCATCCCCTGGAGAACACATTAGCCCGTGAATCAAATGACTGACTATCTAATTTCCAAGTGCTTTACATGCTCCAAGACCTTGTTTATTGGGGACGTTAATGCTCATATCGAGGATAGTGCTTCCCTGTATACAGAGGAGTTTCTATCAGTAATGAAGGCAGTACATTTTATCCAACTGGTGAAGTCTCCAACCCATCGAGGAGGACATATTCTTGACCTACTGTTTTGCCCAGAATAGGTTTGTGTAGTGACCAATCTCGTATATTGCAAACTTTGTGGTCTGACCATAGTTTAATAAAGTCAGACTTAGATATTGGAGTTAGGCCTAAAGAAAATACAAAATCAATACATAAATTTGTATATCCACTGGTAGGGAATGAAGATTTTCTCCATCAATGGAGAGAATAATTATCTGGTGAAGTTTGGTCTGGATTAAATATTGAGGGATTAAATAGCAAATGGAATACTACCCTATCTACAGCATATGATAAAATAGCAAAGTCTTATGAAGTTAAGTCTAGAGAACATAGAAAATATGCTCCTTTGTTTACTAATGATTTGGTACTCCTATGAAGAAGTTTGAGGAAATGAAATTGCTGGAGATATCCAGGGAGGACAATAAGACTCAATATACCACAGAGCTGTGTGCTTCTTTGAAAATTTAAATGACAAAAATTCTTTGAGTTAGTAAAGTCCCCCTGTTAATGACCTGATGTGTATTAGGTATCATGACAAATTGATAATGTTGCATACTGAGGTTTTGAATATAGGAATGCTTCTTGATTCACAATTAACATTTAAGTTCCATGTGCAACATCTAGCTAAATGCTCCTTTTATAAGTTAAACTGCCTAAATCATTTATAAGCTTTTTGAAACCAGATCTCTTTAAGACAATTTTGAAGACATTGGAGCAGATTTTTAATCTTACGCACGCGGGATACATTTGTGTGCGCTACCTGGCGCGCACAAATGTACACCCGATTTTATAACATGTGCGCGCTGTTGGAGTTGGCACGCGCAAGGGGGTGCACACTTGTGCACCTTGCATGCGCCGAGCCCTAGGGGAGCCCTGATGGCTTTCCCCATTCCCTCCAAGGCCGCTCCGAAATCGGAGCGGCCTTGGAGGGAACTTTTCTTTCGCTCACCCCCACCTTTCCCCACCTTCCCCTCCCTTCCCCTATCTAACCCACCCCCCAGCCCTACCTATATCCCCCCCACCTTATTTTATTTTTTACGCCTGACTCTTGCAGGCGTATCTTGCGCATGCCGGCCAGCTGCTGGCGTGCGAACCTCCAGCACAGCCGCTGTGCTGGAGGACTCGGGAATGCCCCCGGACCGCCCCCGGATCGGCACCATGCCTACGACCCCGTCCTCTTCCTGCCCCTTTTTCAAAGCCCCGGAACATATGCACGTCCCGGGGCTTGCGCACCCCACCGAGCCTATGCAAAATAGGCTCGGCACACGCAGGGGTAGGTTTTCGGGGTTACGAGCGTAAGTTACACGCGTAACCCTTTGAAAATCTTACCCCATTGGTTTTAGGGAACTAAGACTACTGTGGCAGTCTCCTGGTTGGCTTTCCAACTAAATTACTTCAGGTATTACAATTGGTTCAACTTGCCGCGGCCAGAATAGTGAGTGGTGTTGATCATTTTGACCATGTTTCACCTGTTCTCCTGTCATTACATTGGTTGCCGGTATGCTGGAGATAGCAATTTAGAATTGTGGTTATTTTGAGACAGGTTGTACAGTGGCACAACAGTTATGTTGGTATCTCCCAGCTCAAGATTTGTGGTCAGCAGGTACACATTTGCTCAGGTACCGGCAGCAGAGTCCTATAAGTTATAAAACTCTTGTGAATGAAGCTTTTTTTACACGTCCCAAATTGTGGAATGATCTCCCAATAGAAATAAGGTCTGAGAGAGATATTAGAGTATTTAGGAATATGGTCAAGGCATACTATTTTAAGATGGCATTTGAATAAAGTGGTTAGAGTTTTATTAGTTTTATTAGTTGTTTTTTGTATTATGATAATATTTGCTGGCTATTTTATATTGTTTGTGGCAATTTTATGAATATATTTTATGTAATCCACACTGGATTTAAGAATGGAAGCTGTGGAATTTAAAAATGTTTAATAAATATTAAATAGATGGCTGTTTGATTAAAGGCTTTTCAGAGAGCCAGCCAGGCTCTAGACATTCATTGAAGGTTTTTACTTATGCCACTGATAGGGAACAGCACACTCTCACTGCTGACAATGAGCTGGGTGAGTCAGTAGATTACCCTATCCTTGAAGTTGGTTTTCTGGCCGGAGAAGCCATTTTGCTAATGTCCCTACATTTCTGGAAGTGGAAATGCTACATGATGAAAGTATGTGCATAATTTCTCTATGCATAAAAGTACACCTGCTCTTTTGAATATACACACATAAGTTTGGTGTCAGAGAAATATATATTTTATAAACTGTGTGATTGGTGCAACATAGTTTATAAAATACACATATAACTTTGTATGCAATCACTAATGTGAGTATGTGCCTACTCAGGCACATTATTGAAAGTTACTTTTTATATTTGAGTGATGAGATCATTCTCTGACTTGAGCCACAACGGGAATCTGCAGGAGTTGGAAGAAGAGAAAGCAGCAGAGCAGATGTGCATAGTGAGAGGACGGGCCAGGTTCTTATGGCCTGGACTGGCCACTGTTGGAAACAGGATGCTGGGCTTGATGGACCCTTGGTCTGACCCAGTACAGCATGTTCTTATGTAGGTATTTTGGAAAATCTGTGAAGCAGTTTGAGAAAGTGTTGACTGAGTAGTTTCAACAGAATGCAGAATGCCTATATCATCAGCTGAAAACGAGATTGTGAAAGCAAATAAATTAGAAATACGAATAAAAAACAGTCTTTAAAACTAACTGTATGCAACTTCAAGAAGTCTGAAAAAAATAAGAATGGTTAGTTAGATTGTATGGCATTATATAAGGATATAGACATAATAGGCATATCATGATATCACAGGGTCCCAATGGTAGAAGGAGGAAATCAAGTGGTCCACTGTGATATAATGATATAAATCAGATAATCTTGAAAGATCAGATCAAAATGATGTAGTGGCACTATATGTATAGGATGGCATAGAGTCATAGAAACATAGAAATGATGGCAGGAAACCAGTCTGCCCAGCAAGCTCCCACACTATTTTTCCCATACTTATCTGTTTCATCGCCACCAAGTTCAGGGCCCTTGCTGGTAACTGTTTGATTCAAATTTCCTGCCACCCCCTGCCGCTGATGCAGAGAGTAATGTTGGAGTTGCATCAAAGGTGAATCATAAGGCTTAATGGTTAAGGGTCGTAACCACTGTATCAAGCAAGTTACCCCGATGCTTGTTTACCCAGATTGCACAGATCCATGCCTTGTTGGATGTTGTCTAAAAGGCCTGCAATAAACAAAATGCACCGTGGAATTATTATGAGAAGAAATTTCATATGTGACAGGGACCACAGTCTCACCACTAATAAGACCTGAGTGTACCCTTGTTTAGCTAGAGAGAAAGAATAAGTTAGAGAAGTGGGAAGTACCATTCAAATACTGCTCGTCCATTCATGGAGAGTGGAATGACAGTCCAAAAATGTCTATTTAGAAGCTCTCCAAACTGAGCTCTGGAGGTAATCCCTTTAGGTTTTCAAAGAGTACAGAGGTGTAGAGAAGTTTAATTTTCATTTTTTATGCAGGTCCAGCCAGCAAAAGCAGGCCAGCCCAGCCTTTAGGTATTGACCAGGGTCGGGAGGGATTTCTCTTTCCAGCACACAACCTGTCTGATGGAGTTTTCCCTATGGGTCTATTTTAAGGGATTTTAAAGATTTTTATTAGGAGCCTCACTGGCCTCTGGACTTTTCCTGCCCACAGGAACAGGGGAAACCCTGTGTGTAGGCGTCTCAGGGAATAGGGAAGATACACCCCTGAAGTGATGGTGACCTGCTGTGAGGAGGGGACTCCACTATTTTGATTTTGTTCCTTTTGGGGGAAAGAACATTTTTGTTAGAAGATCCAGGAGGAGGTTTAGCTGCCACTTCCCTCCTGTTTGAAGCAAGAGAACATCTTGTTTCCACAGGGATTCCTTACCTTCAAGGATCCTGCAAGAGATTACTAAAGAGAGAGACTGTGTAAAATAAAAGAAAACCCAGAAGATCTCCTAACCGTGAGTAAACCCTGAGGAGAAAAAGAGAGGATTTAACTCTCTGTGGCATAGACTGTTTTTGCAAGTTATCTGTTTTGGAAGGGGTTTTGCCCAGCTTAAAAGACCCTGTCCATCTGGGAGCTCCACTTAATTAATTCAAGAGAGTGAGAGTTTTCCCTGGTTCTTGAAACAAGCGAGTCCTGCACAGATAGAGGAAAGAGATTGTAAAGAAATTGAGAAGGTAATTCTGTGGCGTTGCAGTTTGAGTTTTGTGCCACTCATCATCAGTGTTAACAGTAAAGACTTTTATTTGGACACTACCAAAGTGACTCCAGACTATTTATTTTGCTCTCACAGCACCCACATGAAGGACAAACATCCTCCCCAGGGGAACAAAAGTAAATGTGTAAAGAAACTACTTCTGTCACATTGAGACCTGAAAAAACTCTTTTCTTCCCCCAGTCCAATTGATCCACACCTGGAGAAGTGAGGGAGACAGAACAGCTAGCCAGGGAAAGGTTCCAGCCCCAAAGAGTAACAAATACGTTTGTGTACCTACCCATGCAGGAGAGGCATACCTGGGTGGGATTATATAAAATAGAACCCAGGAATGTGGGGCTCAGAGATGTACAGGGAGTGAATTGGGATAAATTGGATGTGAATACTGCTATTTTACAACTGTGTCAAATTTTGCAGTGCTTAGAAAAAAAATGCAAACTTCTGAAACATGGTTGCCGTTCCCACCGAAACCATGAGCAAGAAGTGAAAGCCTGCCAAATGTTTGTGAGGGGGAAGGGACAGCATTGACATATGTTATCATCGAGAGGCACAGCACCTCCACAAATGCACAGTGTCACCAAGGACTTATAAACCACGTGTGGAGCAGCCGGCGAGGAATGACGAGCATGCATGTACCTAGCTGACCATAACACCATAATCAGAAGTGAACAGTGAATTCATCTAATGTCTTTCACTCACTATGGGGAAAGAAATAAATATCATCATTGCTGAATCTATCAAGTCCGGAACAGGAGGCAGTCCACCTATGCTGTGTTCTGAAGGAAAAAGTGCCAGGTCATCATCTTGATCTGAAGGGCCTTGAGGCCTCACTACCATCCAGGGATCATCCAGCGGGAGTAATACCACAAACTTCTTTATCCCCAAGGGGAGGATGAAACTTCTCCTCTATGGATGCCAGACCATGGGGGCATTGGAGTGCTCAAGCTGTTTTACCCTCCAGCACCCTTCCCCAGTAAGCCTTTCTTGCTGCAGTTGTTCCAATTTATTGTATGAGGAGATGAAACCGGACAGCACATGCCCAGCCCCTATCTCCATCCACCAGCTAGTAGAGGCCTTAAACCAAGCGATTCAGCGTGAGAGATAACAGAGGGCCCACATCGCAGTGGGAAATGGGAAGAGGCGGAGAGTACCACAGTGGGGCTGGCCCATGTGGTCAGCGATGGGGGCAGGGGCCATGCCAGCGATGGGGGCGTCAGGCCCACCCCCGGATTCAGCGGCCCTAGGCGGACAGGGCGGAAACACATACGGCTCGCAGCAATGGCAGCAACACATGTAGTCCCCATGGTGGCAGGTGCCACCGCCATGGTACGGCCCGGTGGTTGGGGGAACGACGGCTCCACAGGACAGTGGCTCCGGAGCACAGAAACCGACCGGGTCAGCACAAAAGCGTGGGAGGACAAGCAAGACAGTGCAGCAACCCCGAAAACGGATCGCGGCGCAGGACAAGGACAGAGTCAAAGCGGCGAAAGCGATGGACACTGGGGAAGGCGTGGCAAGCTCCAACGAGGAGGACGAGAGGCGAGCGTCGGAAGCACCGTCGACACCAGTGGCAGAGCTGGAGGCAACCGCTAGAGCGGGCGGTGAAGAGCGGAACACGGATGGAGCAACAAAAGGAAAGGGTAATAAGAGAAGGAGGCCCGATAGCGAATCCTCCACTGGCTCGTCAGGGGACGATACAGATGGGAGTGAAGCGGAGGAAGGGTCTGCGGCGATGGTTAAGCGGGCGACTACGGGCACAACAGTTGCAATGGCTTTACCCCCGTTAGCCGACCTATGGGAAAGCGTCCCGAGGGATTTGCGAAGCAAAATCAGAAAAAGGGAGTACATTGATATATTCTCTATTTTAGAGGGCAGGAAAGGGGCAGCCGAGAGAAAGAAGAGGGGAAAAAAGGACGAGAAGAAAGGGGGGGAAGTGAAGGTAGCAAAAAATATCATTAATTGGGCTAGAGCCTACCTCAGAATGATTAGCGTCATAGGTAAGGAGGACCCGTCCCAGTATGCACCCATGCTTAGCTATGCAGATGCGATACTCGAGGCTCACAAGGAGTATCAAGGTTGGTGCAGGCTAAACTACGACGAGCAGTTTAGGGATAAAATGGAAGGTAATAGGAGCTTGTCATGGGGAACACAGGACGTGGGACTTTGGTTACGGCAGATGACCAGTAAGGTACTAGATATAGGAGGACCCCACACAGCGGGAAAGATGGGCAATGGGATGGCAACGCCGGGGAGTAATTCAGGGGGCGAAGGCGGGAATAGCAAGGCATGGGGGGAAGGCGGAAATAGCAAAGTGTGTTGGAGATTTAACAAGGCGGGATGTACCTTCCATGAATGCAAATTTAAGCACATATGTTCCCTCTGCGCTGCACCACACCCGGCGAGCAAATGCAATAGGAAGGGTCACTGGCCGGCCGGGAATATCGGCGGAGGAGGAAAGCAATGAGGTTTCGGAGAAGGCGTTTTCGCCAGTGAAATTGGCAATTATGGAAGAATGGCTGGCAGCATACCCCAGGCGGGAGGAGGCTGCCAGGCTTAGGGAGGGTTTTCGTGACGGTTTCAAGATACCGTTCCAGGGACGCATCAGGAGCGCAAGCTTAGGAAATGCCGCTTCGGCAGGGAAATATGCGGATATCGTCCAGCTGAAAGTTATGAAAGAAATTGAGATGGGACGAATGGCGGGTCCATTCGTGGACCCGCCTTTCCGGGAGATGATTTTCTCGCCCTTGGCGGTGGTCCCTAAGAAAGAACAGGGGGAATTTTGGTTAATCCAGAATCTGTCATATCCCCCAGGCGATTCGGTTAATGATCACCTGCCGGAGGCTGCCTGTAAGGTGCAGTACGCATCTTTCGATGCAGCCATTGCGTTGGTAAGGCAATGCGGGCAAGGGGCGTTAATGGCCAAGGCAGACATAAAATCCGCATTTCGGCTGTTGCCCGTTCATCCCGATAGCTTCCCGCTCCTGGGTTTCCACTTTAACGGTAGATATTATTTCGACAAATGTATGCCGATGAGGTGTTCCGTATCTTGTGCATATTTCGAAATGTTCAGCACATTCCTACATTGGGCACTACAAAGACGGGCAGGAAACAACAATGTGGTCCATTACTTGGATGACTTTTTGTTCGTGGGACCGGCCAATAGGAACACTTGTACGCAATTATTAACAACATTTCAGGACATGGCCCAAGATTTCGGGGTCCTGTTGGCACAAGAAAAAACGGAGGGTCCAGCGACCACCTTGTCATTCTTGGGCATAGAGATAGATACGCAGGCGATGACGTCCAGATTACCGATGGAGAAAGTGCGCAAGCTACGGAACATGCTACGGCAGACATTGGCATAAAAAAAAAGGTCACCCTGACCACCATGCAATCGATAATAGGAAGTTTGAATTTTGCGTCCCGAGTTATACCAATGGGGAGGGCTTTTCTGAGACGGTTGGCAGACGCGACAAAGGGAGTAAGGCGCTCGCATCACCACATTAGAATAACGCAACCAATAAGGGCGGAAATTTCAATGTGGCTTCGTTTTTTAGACAGTTTTAATGGCATATCAATGTGGCAGGAAGAGCCTGTTTCAAACCAGGACTTGGGTATATTCACGGACGCGTCGGGAGGATGGGGCTTCGGGGCGTATTGGCAGGGCGCCTGGTGCGCGGCCCCATGGCCACAGGGACGGGGACGGGGGTTTAGTAAAAAATATAACTTTCCTGGAGCTTTTCCCCATACTGGTAGCTATCACGGTGTGGGCGCACAAATTGCGCAACAAACGTATAGTTTTCTGGTGCGACAACATGGCAGTAGTGACGGTATTGAACAGGCAGGCAGCGCACTGTGCGCGCGTGGCAGAGTTGCTTAGGGAAGTAGTGTTGCAGAGCTTGCATCTGAATTTGATATTAAGGGCGAAACACGTACCCGGAGCCCGGAATCAGGTGGCCGATGCGCTATCGAGGGCTAAGTGGGATCTTTTTCGCCAACAGGTGCCGGAGGCAGAGGCGGAGGGAGTCCCAATACCGGACCACCTATGGCAAATTGGAGCAAGGTCGAGCAGGGATTGCTGAGGGCGTCAGTGGCCCCAGCGACCAATTTGTTTTAAAATAATGAATTGGGCCTAGGTCTAGGCCCAAAGTTGGACCTTACCTAGGATATAGGCTGAGGCTCACAGCAGGGGCCGCTGTCTATTCCAAAGTTCAAAGCCAGCGCTTTGGCTTAGGCACAAAGCTGGGACCTCACCTAGGGCGTAGGCCAAGGCCCAAAGCAGGGGCTTCAGCCTAGGACTGAGCATGACACTGGGGTCTCAGAGGAGGCTTGGGCCAAAGCAGGGGCCTCAGCTGAGACCCATGAAAAATAAAAAAAAAAACGTACCTGATCCATCAGGTATTCGATGAAAGCCAAGTCCCAATACTGGGGACTAGCCTAAGCCAGGGCTCTGACCTAGGCTCAATGTCACTGAAGGTTGGGTCCCAATGCCAGGGACTCAGCCCAGTCACAGACTCTATGCTGCGACCTGACCCAAATGGCAGGTCTCGATGCCGGTACATTAATCTGGAACCAGACCCAATACAACAAGCTGACTCGGAGGGTGGGTCCCAACATTGGGGCTTCAGCCTATGTCTAGGTCCAGACCCAGGCGTAATGCTGCAACCGGTCACAAATATCATGTACCGATACTAGGGCCTTGGCTCAGACCCAGGCCCAATGCCACAACCTGATCCGGAGGCCAAGTCCTGATGCCTGGGCCTTGTTCTAAGCAAGAGCTGGAGTCCAGGGTTGATGCTGCAACCTGACCCAAAGGCCTGGTCCCAAAGCCAGATCCTAGGCCTGGACCCAGGCCCAACATCTTGGCAAGGAGACTGGGTCCTGAGGCCTGGGCCTAAGCCCAAGATCAGGCCCAAGCTTGGGATCTCCACTTCTTCAGTTCATTTATTTCTTTGTTTGAAAGCCAAAGAACACCATCTGCTGGGGTTGCATATTCACCTCAGCAGATGACGCAATTTTGATCTACAATGCTATACAATTCTGTACATCAAAATGGCGCCGCTCTCTGGGGTGAATGTGCTGGATTTAATTAACTTCGGCATGACTCCAGTGGATGATGTCATCTGGCTTTCAAATGAAGAAAGAAGAAGACAGAAGGAGAGGAGCTCTCAGGCCTGTGATTCCAAGGTCCAGGCATCAGGAACCAGCCTCCTGGCCAAGGCACCGGCATCAGGCATAGATCCACGCTGAGGTCCAGGTGCTGGGACCTGGCCTCCAGGTCAGGTTCTGGCATCAGGCCTGGTTCTGGGCCCAGCCCCAGTGTCATGACCCAGCCTCTGCGTCAGGCCTGGGCTCGGTTCCTATCCTAGGCCGAGGCATTGGCCTTGAATAGGCTGAGGCTGCAATGACCTTCCACGGCTGCAACCTATGCAAGTATGAGGCTTCAGCTTTGTCCTTGCTGGCAGATCTCCCAGACCACATGGGATCCCTCATAGGACAGCTCTCTCTTTATGCAGAGTGAAGCCAACATTGCAGCCTTATTAGCATAGTTAAAAATCTTTACAATCATTTGTCAAGGCTTAGAGGCATTGCTCTGAAACATGCCTAATCTGTGAGCTCTTTCAATGGGAATTTCCTGTCAATCACCCAACAAACCTAATTGTTCAAATAGCCAGTGCTCACTCAGGTTTTTAAAAGATCTATGTCCTTAACAGATTCTGGAATGCCAATTATCTTAATATAAGTCCTTCTGAACCTATTTTCAAGGGCCTCTACCTTAAGCCCTCTGACGTCACCGGAGGGGCCGGGTGAGTGAATTTTAAATTTACACTTGCCCCGGGTGCCCCCCCGAATCACCAGAGGACCGTTCAAAAAGCTAGTCCCAACTTACTATCTCTCCAGGACTCAGCCAGCACTGACGATCCTCTCACCCAGCATGCTAAAGGCAAGCTCCGCAGGGGTTTCACAGAAGACAGATCACTATCGCAGCTTTCGCTGCTGCCTGAATTGAAGGAACACCGCGGGACGCCCCTCCCCCCACCCAATCACAGCAGGTGACAAGGAAATACTCAAGGCCTACCAGAAAGGCCTCTGATCGGCAACTACACCACCTGACCTGCAGCTAAGCCAGCCCTCTGATGTCACCGGAGGGGCCGGGTGAGTGAATTTTAAATTTACACTCACCTCAGGCGCCGCGCACCAGAGGTGCGCGTCCAAAGGAACAAGTCACTTTGCGCGCCCCTTCGCGCAGCCCTTTCAAAGCAGCCCATAATTCTTATCCACCCAAAACTCCTACCTTCCTCTTCCCGCTCCTTCCAAACGCTAAAAAAAAAAAAAATGAAGATGAACAAGATCTCTTCTCCAATCAATCCTCCCACTTCTTCTAAGGAACTCTCAACACAAAAAAAGCATTCTTCTTCAAAACCTCTACACAATGTAAAAAAGCCAACCTCCATCAAAAACAACACACACAGCCAACTCTCAAGCTATATGCTTCTCTCATTTATACTTATCAATACTCGCTCAATAATTTAAAAAATCCCTCTATTCAATGACCTACTCAGCGACTGCAAACCAGATTTCATTGCAATCACGGAAACCTGGCTAAAAAACACAGATTCCGTCCTAATAAACCAACTATCCAACCAGGACTACAACATCAATTCCCAGAAAAAATAAAAAAGGAGGTGGCTTAATGCTTATATCTAAAAAAAACCTTCAACTAAAACTTCGTCCATCTATCATTCCTTCACCTTTTGAAATTGCCTTATATGACTCACCAAAACTTCAGATATGCATCGTTTACTCTCCACCAGGAGCACTCGAGAAAAACTGCTCACCTCTAATTGAATTTCTCATAAACAACATCTCCCTCAGCAAACCCATCATCTTACTTGGCGACTTCAATATACACTTCAACTTACCCTTCTAATCAAAAACCTGCCAAACGATCATTGATGCACTATCAGCTCTAAATCTTGAACAAATAATCCAATCTCTAACTCACAAAGCAGGCCACACAATTGACCTCTTTATCAACACTGAAATTTGGAAATCAATCTCTACTCACACTACAGAAATACCATGGTCTGACCATCACCTAATCCAAGCTAAACTACTCACCAACCTCAACCTAAAAACACTTCAAAGCACCCCAAAAATAATATCTTACCATCCACCATTTAACACAGATCTCCTACAAAAAACTCTTCAATCAGAACTAAAAAATATCAACCTATCTAACGCAGATAATGCTATCTTATCATGGCTGAATATCACAAAATAAGTAGCAGACAACATCAATCCCATCATTACAAAATATAAACAGTCCAAACACAACAACCAATGGTACAATGAAAATATCAGAACTGCCAAACGTCTACTCAGAAAAAAAGAAAGAGAATGGCGGAAAAACAAAAACCCTACCATACTAAATAACTATCGGAACAATCTAACTCAATACAAAAATATCATCAACAATGCAAAAAAAGAATTTCTTCTCCAATAAACTCTCCAAATTTCATCATAACCCCAGAATGCTTTTCACAATAGTTCAAAAACTTACGAAAACCACCCAAGATTCTACATGCACCAAACATGGAAGTGACGACTTTGCGGACTTCTTCAACAACAAAATAGCTCATCTCATCCAATCCAACATAACCAACAACAACCAGAACAACAAACTCAACAGCATGATAACTTCATCCTGGTCAAACTTTGACATCTCCTCCGCTCTTGAAATTAAAACTATTATAAACAAAATGAACCCAGCCAACCATCCATTGGACACCATCCCAATAACGTCCCTCAAAACAATCGAACCAACCATTGCTAAAACCATCACCAAAATCGTCAATTTATCATTGACCGAAGGCTACTACCCCAAATGCCTTAAATCTGCTGTCATCAAAGCAATCCTCAAAAAGAACAACCTGGATCCAGAAATCCTCACCAACTACCACCCCATATCAATCCTTTCATTCCTAGCCAAAACCATTGAAAAAGCTGTACACATCCAACTAGATGATTATCTGGAGTCAAACAGCATCCTACATCCATCCCAATTCGGATTTAGAAAAAACCTAAATACAGAATCTCTCCTCATCTCCCTAAATGACATTATCATCAGAGGCTTTGACAAAGGTGAAAAATACCTACTCATACTCCTTGACCTCTCAGCCGCTTTCGACACAGTAAACCACAATATACTGTTAGAACGACTGTCAAATATTGGCCTTTCTGGTACTACATTACAATGGTTCTCGTCCTACCTCTCTGAACATACATACCAAGTAGTGATCAACAACATCCCATTAAAAATGATTGACCTCAAAACTGGAGTTCCCCAAGGTTCAGCCTTATCTGCTACCCTCTTCAACATATACCTCCTACCCATCTGCCAACTACTAAAAGATCATGGAATCTCACATTTCCTCTATGCTGATGACATTCATCTTCTAATTCCCATACAAAACTCAATTGAAGGCACATACAAAAAAACCTCAGATATACTTATCTCAATCAAGCATCTACTAAACTCCCTGAAACTCATAATCAACTTTGACAAAACTGAAATCATACTCATGGATAAAAAACCCAATCCAACTCCGCCACCCCTGACAATACTAGATAAACAAATGATAATGATAATCCCTACCACCCATACCAGGAACCTTGGAGTTAACATTGATGCTGATCTCTCTTTCAAATCCCACATAGTAAATAAAACGAAAGAAGGATACCACAAGCTACTAACCCTAAGACATATAAAACCATTTCTCAACCCTTCTGACTTCAGAACCGTTCTGCAGCTGCTTATTTTCTCCACCTTCGATTACTGCAACTCATTACTTATTGGAATCCCTTCATCATCCCTCAAACCACTCCAAATAATGCAGAATTTAGCTGCCAGAATCCTTACAGGAAAAAAAAGAAACGAACACATAACACCCATTTTATCCTCTCTTCACTGGCTACCTATTTCTGCACGAATTACCTACAAATCAATGACCATCATTCATAAAATCCTAAATGAAGATCTTCATGGACTAAAAGGCTTAAAAAAAACCCCAAAACCCACAAAGAAACCTACGCTCTAACAACACAGGATTCTTAAACATCCCCACCTTAAGAGACGCTCATCTTTCAACTACACGAGAAAGAGCATTTTCCATTGCCTCCCCCCAAAATTTGGAAACACCCTACCCAAAGAACTGAGGACCCAGCACATCCTGAAAACATTTAAAAAAGACCTAAAAACATTTTTATTCCGCAAACTCTATTCTAACTATCTGACACCTGATCATCCCAGCCCTCAACAGAACTCGCAAGCATAATCCTCCTCTTCATGCTCTCCTGATGTACCCTCCTTTTTCACCCCTCCCTGCTCTCTCACTTGATTCATTAAGTTCATTGAAAATGTTCTCCTCACTATTCTGTTATTCAACTACTAAGAAAAAATGTTTACTGTTCACAATACTCTACTGTTCCCAACTACCATGTTAACTCCATTTGATTGTATGCTAATTGCATATTTTGTAAACCATTATGATGGCTCTACCGAATAACGGTATATAAAACTCTACAAATAAATACATAAATAAATAAATAAATAAACAAATAATCAATAACTGGTTATTGGATTGTAATAATTGAGTTACTTGTGTTTGTAATTCTGTAGATTAGTCTCCTACTGTGAGCTTGGGGATTCTTCTGCTTACATCAGCATTGCATGTGGGTCTAACCTCTTCTTAAACTTCTTTGAGAAGCACTGCATCTTAGAAAGCCGATCCTCCAAAAAAATTGGTCACCAATTTGGACACTGATTTGGAAATGTCAAGGGATATTTCTTTAATATCCTCTTCTGAAAGGTAACTTCAGAGGTTGAGGCTTCCTGTATCATTTTGCTCTTTTCTGCCATGGCTTTCCACAGCTTGGTGGGCATATCAGCAGGTTCCCTCCTAACAAATTTGTCCTTTTAAGCATTCTAGAATATAAGCCCAGGGCAGTTTAGAATCACGGTGACTAGAGGAGATATAAAATTAAAATTCTACCCTAAAAAATAAAGTCCAGGCATCCAATTGGTGAGGGATTTGCTTTGGAACACCCTCCAAGACAGCCAATCTCTTAGCAGGTCATCATGTCACTCCAGCTAATAGCACTTCTATCTTTTCAAATTACACTGACATGATTACTCTGACTCAGTAGATTCAAGCAGAACATGCCATAGATGTGCCTCAAGAAGCACACTGGGAGAGGCCCCCTCTTCCCTGAGTCACCAAAGTAGATCTTCCAAGCTGTCCCCCACCCATCCTGCTAAATCCACCCACTCCGACACTCCAAGATGGAAATCCTTGTCAGGCCTACTCCTCCCCCTCTATTTCCTATATGTCCCATCAGATATTTCTTCCCCTGGCTCACCGTATCCAAAGTATGGCCACAGTCAGTGAGGGCAAGAGAAAAATTGACTCCCTGTTGCCCCACCAGAACCAAAATCCTGACCATATAAAATCTATATCCCTTTTAACCATACAATAGCTATAACAATACATAAAACACTATATTCTTCAAAATTCTCAAATCTAATATCTGGTGACATTTTGCCATCTATAATTTTTCTTTTCTACAAAAAAAAGATATGTAGGGAATACTGGTTTGTTACCTTTGAAAATTGACAGGTTAGTATAATTGTTTGCACACCTCTGAATTTTGGAGATTAGAAATCAAAGTGTGTAAGTATCAATACATGAAACAAACACAACTGCTTCTTATATATAATTATAATAATTCTGATCTTTGACCAATTACTAATCAAAATGTACTCAGTATTAAAGCATCAATGTATTTATGATCTCAGCTAAACATGTAACATAGTAAATTGTAATAACTAGTCTATATGAATGCAAATTCTTCTATTGATTTGGTATAGTTTATAAAATTATTTATTTCATCGTCATATCTTTACATTATGATTTGGCTTGGCTTATAATTGCACTGGCCCTGAAGCTGTTTTTTTATTGCCATTTCATTTTAAACGTGCTTTATGAATTAATAGGAATGTCAGTGGCATCTGGTAATCAGTTCATTAATATGAGTTAAGCATCTGTGAATGGCACATTATGGACATCTAAAAGTAATACTATTTTTGTAAAAAAAACCCAAAACAAAACATTGGAATGATTTCATTACCTGAATGGTAGCAAGCCACAGAACAGATTTAAAACTGCAAATCAATCTCCTGTTGAAACAGTGAAAGCAAGTTTACAGTCTCCTGGTTATATGTTGTCCCAGACTGTTAGAAATAACTTATTTTTACATTCCTAACTGAGCATAGTAAGTCCTAAAATTGAAAAGATGCTATGAGGTCGATTCAACCCAGCTGAGAACTTAGAAAAATTCCCATTAAGCAAAATATATTCATAGATGAATAAACATAACAGTATCCTGAGTTTAAAAATGCTGCTGAGAGGCCCCATGCATCTTTCTAACCCCAATTAAAGCTATTTTACAAAGGATTTTAACCTGTTTCAGGTCTCCAGCATGTTTTACATTATTGCCTTCACTACAAAATGTGGTTCATGATTCCTTTCCACATACACAAAGTTGTTCTAATGATGCCAGAGACGTCGGAATTTGGGTGGCCCGAATCATATGGTATGATGTCAGTGTGATTTAAGGACAATAAATCAAAAGCACTTGTCCACATTTCAATAGATTTGCAGATTCATTGTAAATACCCTCCCCAAAACATATGCAGCCCAATTCCATAGCAAATTATTGGGCTAGGAGGAATGCTATGGTAAGGCACATATAGAAAGTCTCTTACTAAATTAAAGAAAAACACCATTTGCTTTGGAAGATATACATTATGAAAAACTACCGTCTTGAAATCTGCATTCTGCTTTCTCCTTAATCTGATGTTACTTCTCAGGTGCCTGACATTGGGCTGGTGCATGTGCTGCAATAGTCATGGCTAAAAGGTTCTAATGCTGGTGACGTGTTAACACTCTATGATGATAAATTTATATGCCCCCGAAGCAGACAATGAAATGTAGTTCCATGTTGGACTTTAAAATGTTGAATGACCAATTTGAATAGCTGTAAAGGACCTGAGGTTGAAGAACCTGCATTAGTAACTTCCTAAGAAAATCAGGGAAGTATCACTCTTTTGATTTTAAATGTAAACAAAAAAAACCCCCTGAAAAATATAATAAATATTAATGAGTCAAGAATGATTGCCATTGGACCAGTGATTAAGTATGATCCACTAAGACCAAAAGTTTACAATAATCATTTATGAAACCTGGCACGGATGTTTTGAAGGTCCTTTCATAGAACTGTGTGTGGGCTTTATTGCATCAGTGAAAATAATTTCTTAATGTATTTGAATGCTTTCTATTTGTGATATTTATATAATTAGCATTCTTCTATACACTCCTTTGTGTTTGTGATTTTCATGAATAGCAGTGATAGGACTTGTGAGAGCCATAACAAATAGTTTGAATGCTTTTACCACTCGTTTCGCAAACCCCTCAGTGAAGCAGGTAGTGCAAGGGTGCTGACAGTTAGATAACAACAACTGCTGGAAGGAAAAGCAGCAGGAAGAAGAAAAGGCAAAAAATTCAGACCTCAAATAAACATCTAAAATAAAAAGCATTTCCTCAGTTTATTTTTGATCATGCTAAAACCTTTCCAGACTAGAAACATTTCGAGATGGTAGACAAGGAATGTGAGGATGGAAATACATGATTCCTCACTGATCACTCAATTCCTACAGTCATCTTCATCATTGATGTCTTCATTATCAAGACTTAGAACAGAAAACTTGTTCCTTCAAATGAGAAAAAAAGTATGGAGAAACAGCAGAAAAACAGTAGTATTAGCAATAATGGCAACATTTTAAAGAAAGCCATATATATATATATATGTATTTCTTGTATTTATATTAGGCAAATGCTGCTACTTACAAGCTCACAGTAATTAACAAAAATTTTATAAAAATATTTTATAAAACTGCAAACACAAATTCTCAGTAAAACATAACAAAATATAAATTAAAAAACTGACATCACTAAAACCACTGACCCCAAATTCTTGCAATATCCAAAAATCATATTCCAACATAATTTACAAACAGAAAGAACAATACTTATAACTTAAACAATATTTCTATCATCAGGCCACCCAATCTTATAAATATCAGCATTCTCTAGATATCAAAGAAAGTCAGTATCTTCCAAGTAATATACAGTAAATTCCAATTCTATTGATTGTGTGAAGTGGATTATATTGGATTGTTTTATTTTTTATGATTTAAAATTGTACACAGCTTAGTGAGTAATTAATTTAGACAGTATATCAAATTTAATAAATAAAAATCAATCTTATACTGCGGATAGCTAATAACATTGATGAAACAGTCAGGCCTTTATCTATTTAGGGAAAATAAAAACAAAATAACTCTGGCAGAGCCTGGCCTCTCTAGAAAGAGTGTTTTACAACTTCAGAGCTAAACTAATGGAGGAAACAGTTAACAGATTGTCTTGTGAAGAGTACAAATTATGAGATAGTTAATCTGCTTTTCTCCTAAATATCCAGGGCCTCTACCCCTTAGGGCTTGGAACCTAGTATAGAAATGTTAAACTTGCATCATTTAGCAATTGGTAGCTGTTGCAGCTTTCTTATAGGAAGGGAGGAGAAAGGAAGGGAGAGGAGGGGAAATATGAGCTTTGTAGGGGGGTGGGAACAGGGTAGGAACAATGTAATCCCTGTAATGCACATGACCTAACATTCTTGCTACTATATTATAGCACAGACCATGTTCTTTTTTGGTGTCTCCACTTTGCCATAGTTTTTCTGCAGATTCAGTTCTGGATACTACATCTACAAAAATACAAGATAAAGGCATATAAAAGGAAGGTCACCAAAGTAGTATATGACCTGTATAGCAAACAATGCATAGAAAGATTGAAGAAGCTAAATATATATTCTGTAGAATAAAGAAGGGAGAAAGGAGATATGAAAGAAATTCAAATATTTAGCAGGCTTCAAAGACGTTCCAGGTGGCAGCATTTTCCATATAATAAAACATCAAGGACAAGGGATCATCATGTAAAGCTGAAAATGGAGAGCTCAAAAGGAATATTTTTAAAAAAGTATTTATTTAAACATGCTTATATTCTGACTCTTCCATGATATTTTTCAGTGCAGATTTAATAAAATTATACACATAAATTATACATAAAACACATATTCAACATAATAAAAATATATAAACATAACACAGAAAGGTAAATAGATATTTAAAAGCTTCTGTAAAATACAAATGGGTAGATTTAAAAGTGCCTTATGTGCACCCATAAATGCTTGTAAAGATACATGCTAGGCGGCTGAGCAGAGGTGAGGACTTGCCTGGAAGCAGGAGAAATATCTGCCCCTGAAGTGGTACTTGTGCTTGCTTTCGGAGCCTGCCCGCGACCAGAGAAGGGACCAGAGCCCCGCCCCCCGACGCTCTTGACGTTAGCGGAAGGAACACCGGCGCCCATAAAATCGGCGCTGGAGAGAGACTCTGTTGCGGCTGAGCAGAGGTGAGGACTTGCCTGGAAGCAGGAGAAATATCTGCCCCTGAAGTGGTACTTGTGCTTGCTTTCGGAGCCTGCCCGCGACCAGAGAAGGGACCAGAGCCCTGCCCCCCGACGCTCTTGACGTTAGCGGAAGGAACACCGGCGCCCATAAAATCGGCGCTGGAGAGAGACTCTGTTGCGGCTGAGCAGAGGTGAGGACTTGCCTGGAAGCAGGAGAAATATCTGCCCCTGAAGTGGTACTTGTGCTTGCTTTCGGAGCCTGCCCGCGACCAGAGAAGGGACCAGAGCCCCGCCCCCCGACGCTCTTGACGTTAGCGGAAGGAACACCGGCGCCCATAAAATCGGCGCTGGAGAGAGACTCTGTTGCGGCTGAGCAGAGGTGAGGACTTGCCTGGAAGCAGGAGAAATATCTGCCCCTGAAGTGGTACTTGTGCTTGCTTTCGGAGCCTGCCCGCGACCAGAGAAGGGACCAGAGCCCCGCCCCCCGACGCTCTTGACGTTAGCGGAAGGAACACCGGCGCCCATAAAATCGGCACTGGAGCGGCGCACCACCGCCGCCGGCGCACCACCAAAGCCGCGCGCCCTAAGGGGCGCGCCGGCTTAGTCCGGAGAAGGACGGGAGGACGGGGACCCCTCCTCACGGATTATGCCAGCTCGCCATAGGGAGTGACGGACCTAAACAGTACTTTGTCAGGGCGTATCGTCGTGAGTTCCTGACTCCAGTTTCTACTGTACTTTATTTGTACTATCAAAAATGCCTCATAAAAGGAAAGGCAAAGTTCGAGTCTATCCACCAGACCCGAGCCTAGCTATCGGGCAACGATTGATTTCAGATTTCGCCCTGCAACCACAAGAAATAAGGGCTTCAGTCCCCATTGGTGAACAGGCGGGAGGAGAGCTCTATTCACCTGGGGAACTGTCACTGAGCCCCCCCGAATGTAGAACACCACTGAGAACTTTGCCTCAAAAAACCGACCGAGGAGTTGTGCAGCTTGCTGAAAATACCATCAGCCAGAGCCTACTGGGTGGCCCAGACGTCGGTCAAATGAGTGGAGAGGAAGGAGCCTCTTCCAATCCCCAAAGACTGGAATTATCAGGAGGGGAAGGAAGGAGTAGATGTGTATCCCCCAAGACACCAACTGAAGCTGATGAAAGCTCCATTCATGGGGTAAGGAACCCTCCTCAGTAATTGAATAAACCTGCAGTGATAACCCTAGAGAACATCTGGGAACTTGTAGCAGGAATGTCCCTTAAACTAGATATTCAGACCCAAAAGCTGGACGAGATAGCGGCTAAGGTCAGGGTCCTCGAAACGGACACAAAAACTAAATTTATTGAACAAGGTAACTCTATTAAAAAGATAAATGAAGATATAGAAAGCCTGCAGAATGCAAACGCTGTAATAGTCTCAGAAAAAATATCATCCTTGAGAAGGCTTGAGTCTATTGAAAATTATATGAGACATTTAAATTTGCGTTTACTTAATTTTCCCGTTATTGCTGGGGAAATACCTCTTTTGTCTTTTAAGAAATATGCAATCGAGGCATTAAAAATTCCAAATGATATGATACCACCAATAAAAAAACTTTTCTTTTTACCTAAAAGAACCAGTACACCCTTATTATTACCTCCACAGTCAGATTTTCAGAATCTGACAGACTATTTGGAAAACTCTAACGTAGAAATAATGGATAGGGCGGTCCTGTTTGTTACTTTCTTTGACGAAATGGCGGTATCATTGATAATGAAGAGCTACTTTAAGAATATGAATATTTCCTATTTAGGTGGTCAAATTCGAGTGTACCCTGACCTAGCAAAACCTACGCAGCAGCGTAGGAAAGAGTTCCTATTAATGAGAACCGAGGTCCTAGCATTAGGGGGTAGTTTTAAGTTAAGATACCCCTGTAAATGCATAATTCAACTGGCCAGGAATACTTATGTTTTCTTTGTACCTGATCAGCTGAGGGCCTTTATTTCTGGGAGGAGGCTTCCTGAAGCAACATAAGGGTATAGAATAGATTATAAATTGTGGTCAAAGTACCTTTCTTAAAATGCTTGCAGTATTAAAATATCTCCTCGTAGATTACAGTCTGCCTCTCCCTGTTTTTCCTATGTAATATGAGATTGAGATATCAATTATGTTTTTTGTTAAGTATAGACAAGTTTTTTTAGTCTAAATCTGTTTGAATGAATATCTCTGTATTTTCCATACAAATGTTTCGTTTGTAATATTTGTAAAATGATTATAAATAAATATATAAAAAAAAAAAAAAAGATACATGCTATTTCATAAAGTATATAAATTTGCATATGTCTGGTGAAGGGGGGAGAAGGAGAGAGAGAGAGAAGAGAGAGAAAGACTCTTAATAAGGCTCAGCCTGATACTCAATATATACATCATTGCAAGGGGGAACTTTGATCCGAGTTGAGTTTTCGAGAGGTGGGTTAGGGTTTGGGGGTGGTGTTACAGAAATATTTGGAGGTATTCATTGTAAAATTGACATCATTAAAGTATTTTAGACATTATAAGCGATGAAAATTCTAACAAGAAGAGTTGATTTGTATCCTGCAATCTCTACTACTTGCATTGTACAAATCAATTCCCATTCATTGTTTATAAGGACTAAAATTATTTAATGATGTTAATTTTACAATGAATACCTCTGAATGGTTTATTTATTTATTTATTTAGGGTTTTTATATACCGACTTTCTTGATACAAATCAAATCAACACGGTTTACATCGAACAAGCAGTAACTATAAACAACCATTAACCAGAGACAATTTGAAAGGAGAATAAAGTTACATTATAACAAGGATATGTTAACTTGGAGTAAGAAATAAGAGAGGGCATGAAAAGAGGGTATAATATACAATGGAGTATATGAGGGAGGCAAGGAACAGTATTCATAATAACTTATAAATGTTCTTATAGTAGTAATTTGTGTACATGATTTAGAGCTTGTTTATATGTACAATTGCTAGAACAGATTGAAATCAGACTGTTGGGTTGGTGTCGGGGAAGGCTCGGCAGAACAGCCATGTCTTTAATTTCCTTTTAAAAGTAGGTAGGCAAGATTCCTGCCTGAGGTCCGGAGGCATGGCGTTCCAGATGGTGGGACCTGTGATGGAGAATGTTCGGTCTCTGATATTTGAATGTTGTACAGCTTTAATAAGAGGTACATGTAAGGATCCCTTGTAGGCATCCCTTAGAGGTCTAGCCGTTGAGTCAAGTTTGAGGGGGTGTAGTAGATCAAGGGGGGTCTGATGGTGAACATACTTATGGATGATTGTAAGAGATTTATGAAGTATCCTGAATTGTACTGGGAGCCAATGGAGATCTTTTAGAATGGGAGATATATGCGCTCTCCGATTGGTGTTCGTCAAAATTCTCGCAGTTGCATTTTGGAGTAACTGGAGGGGTTTTACAGTAGAGGCTGGGAGTCCTTGCAAAATGGAATTGCAGTAACACTAGCCCCCAAACCCCAACCTACCTCCCGAAAACTCACCTTGGATCAAAGTACATATATTGATTGTCAGGCTGAGCACTATAAAGAGTCTCTCTCTATCTCCCCCCCCCTCCCCTACTGAGGAGCTGTAGCAAAGTTACACTGACAACATTTATGCATTAGCTGAGGAAAATTTGGGGTTGTACTGGAATGCCTATTTCTGGGCATGTGTACATGAAGATATGCAAATTCATGTAGCTTCTGCACGGCCCACTTACGCACATATTTGGCTGTTTTTGCATGTGCAAGGCTTTAAAAAAATCTACCTCAAACATTTTACTTTCCTCCTGAAGCATTTGATGTCTTTTATATCCCTCAGTTCAGCCAGTAACATGCTCCACAAAGAAGGGGCAACATATGAAAAAACATTCAATGTTTACTCTGCTGCCTGAAGTCATTCCTTGCTGGAATAGTTAAGGACCTCATCCCAGAAGATCAAAAACAGAAGAAATCTGGAAAAGGAATCAGTTATGGCAAGTTAGATGGAATCACTGAAAGAAATGCAAACATATAATTTGAAATGAAGCTTGCTGAGGAAGCAAAAACACATAATAAAACCTTTTTCAGCTATATTCTAAGCAAAAACCCTGCAAGAAAGTTGGTTGGACCATTAGATGATCGAGGGATAAAAGAGGCACTAAAGGAGTACAAGGCCATAGCTTAGAGAATGATTAAATACATTCTTTCCTTCAATCTTTACTGATGAAGCTGTAAGGCAGACCCTCATGCCAGAAGTAAGATTTAAAGGTGATAATTCAGAGGAACTGAAACAAATCTCAATGAATTTGGAAGATGTAATAGGGCAAATTGTCAAATCTAAAGAGCAGCAAATCACCTGCAGCAAATGATTTATATTCCTGAATGCTAAAAGAACTGAAAAATAACAGTGCAGACCTACTATTAGTAATATGTAAGAAATCATTGAAATCAGCTACAGTACCTGAAAAGTGAAGGGTGGCCAACATAACTCCAGTTTTAAAGAAGGTTCCAGTGGTAATCCAGGAAACTATAGACCCATGAGCTTGGCATCAGTGCAAGGAAAAATGGTTGAAACTATTATAAAAAAATATTGCTGCAAATATAGATAGTCACAGTTTAATGAAACAAAGTGAACATAGATTTATCCAAGGGAAGTCTTGCCTCATCAATCTGCAAGAGTTTTTTGAAGGCATGAATAAACATGGATAAAGGTGAGCCAGTTGATATAGTATATCTTGATTTTCAGATAGTTTTTGACAAAGTACCTTATGAAAGACCCTTGAACTTAAACAGTCATGAGATAGAAGCAATGTTCCACTGTTTAAAAATAAGCAGAGAATATGTCAAAATGGTTAATTTTCTCAATGAAGAAAAGTGAATAGTGGAGAGCCCCAGGGATATGCACCGGGACCACTGCTTTTTAATATATTTATTGTAACCCCCATCCCCGGGTGCAGACTGCTACCTGATAGGGCCATAAAAGTATTTATGTTATTCTTCAGGGCTGGAACTTTCCAGGCAAGCTTGAACACTGACTCTTCTTTCTAGGGCCTGGATCCTTTGTTGAGTTGAGGGGGAGGGGCAGGGGGGGGGGGGCGAGAGATTACTCCTGAGGCCTCGCATGCTAGGTCTAACACCTCATGTTCCTGTGGTCTTATCCCTGGTGAAGGGGGTAGTTGTGAGTCCCAGTGTGTGCTGGAAGTGCCAAACAAAGTCAATGGAGCCACTGTGTTAGTGTCCAAATAAAACTTTACTGTTGCAAATGAGTAAAAATTGCACAACATTGATTCACAGCACCACAGAATATTTTCTTTTACAGCAGCATCTTCAATCTGAGCAGGAATATCAACTGCCAAAGCCAGAGGAACATCTACCCTCCAGGGCTTTGGAAAAATAGAGTCTCCAGCTGAGCAGGGTGTATTTTAGACAGCAGAATACCCTCTCCAGCTGGCAAAGATTCAAAGTTAATGCCTCTACACAGACAGATAAACTCTCTCTCTCTCCCCGGGTGTTTGAAAGCACTGGATGGGTGTTTTCAGAGATTTTAGGCTTCATATTAACTCACAGTTAGTTGATTTCTCAATTCTTTATCTAGAATGGAGTCCTATTTTCTCTCTTTGTTCTGTTGTTGATCCCTGATGGGAGGGATCCCCTGAAGCAGGACTCTCTGTGCTACAATCATGAAGGTGGAGCAGTCAGAACTTTCTTTTGGATCTTAAAAAAAACAAATCTTATCAAAAAGTGAAGATAACACCAGAGTGTATCCTTACAGCAGGTCACCTCATGCAGGGTATGGAGGGCAGGTCTTCCCTAACATGCACAGCCCCAGACCCATGGTTCCCTGTTCCCTGGGCCCAGGAGGTGTACAGGCTCCAGTAAAGCTCCTACCATTTATAAAGTTAAATCCAAAAAATGTACCAAGAGGGAAAAATTCAAAACAGTCAGGGATTGGACTAGAAGGAAAAACTCCTCTTGACCCTAGTCTGGACCACCAAGTACAGCTTGCCTGGCTCCTCTGACTGGGCCAGTACATCAAAGGATAAGCTCCTGTCTACCTCTGAATGCTTTGTCAACCTAAAAGGACTGCTTCATGAGCTCAAGTCAGAGCACTAAGAACATAAGAAATTGCTATGATGGGTCAGACCAAGGGTCCATCAAGCCCAGCATCCTGTTTCCAACAGAGGCCAAACCAGGCCACAAGAACCTGGCAATTACCCAAACACTAAGAAGATCCCATGCCACTGATGCAATTAATAGCAGTGGCTATTCCCTAAGTAAACTTGATTAATAGCCTTTAATGGACTGCTCCTCCAAGAACTTATCCAAACCTTTTTTGAACCCAGCTACACTAACTGCACTAAACACATCCTCTGGCAACAAATTCCAGAGCTTTATTGTGCGTTGAGTGAAAAAGAATTTTCTCTGATTAGTCTTAAATGTGCTACTTGCTAACTTCATGGAATGCCCCCTAGTCCTTCTATTTATTTATTTTATTTATTTATATTTTTTTATACCGACCTTCATGAAAAATATCATATCAAATCGTTTTACAAGGAACAGTGTGATAAAACCTTAACCTTAACATAAACAAGTTGCAGGAAAGTTACAATAAAACAGGGGTAATGTGGCTAAGGAGTAGAAGACGCTAGAAGCGGAAGGAGTAACTCCTTCCTTCTATTATTCAAAAGTGTAAATAACTGATTCACATTTACTCGTTAGAGGCCTCTCATGATCTTAAAGACCTCTATCATATCCCCCCTCAGCCGTCTCTTCTCCAAGCTGAACAGCCTAACCTCTTCAGCCTTTCCTCATAGGGGAGCTGTTCCATCCCCTTTATCATTTTGGTTGCCCTTATAAAGCATCTCCAGGGAAATGCCATTCTAGACCCTGCAAAAGGAGGGGCTGTATTTATTTATTATTATTATTATTTAAAAGCTTTTTTAGACCGGTATTCGTGGGTACATCATATCGGTTTACATAAAACTTGAACATGTTACAGAGAACAGGGTGCGATATTTGAATGGATCCTCCCCGATCAACCATTCTATATTAACTAGCTGAATTTAATACCCAAGACATGCAGGTAGCGTGATCAAAGAGTCTGCTACATTTATCAATGATCTAGAGATAGGAACAATGGATGAGGTGTTCAAATTTGCTGATGATACAAAATTATCCAAAATTATCCAAAATTATCCAAAGTCATTAAATCACAACATGATTGTGAGAAATTGCAAGAGGATCTTGTGAGACTGGGAAACTGAGCATCCAAGTGGCAGATAACATTTAATTTGAATAAATGCAAAGTGATGTTGTGCCAGAGGTGGACCCTTGGCCTGAGGTGGGATTGACACTACCTGCAGGGCAAGCCCCACGGGTCCCCACCGTCAGAAGGCGGAGCTAACTGAATGACGGAGGCCGGCAGGAGCTTCACCAATACCAGCCCTCGTTCCCCGCAGGTTGAGCTCTTGGGTGCCGTGGCCGGCTGGTCTTAGGTGGGCCTCCGTATGAGGACTCCTAGGGTATGGTAATGGATACAGCCAGGGAACAGCAGTGGTAGCAGGAAAACTAGGATGAGTCCAGATGAGGCAGAGATCCAGAGACCCAGGCGCCAATGGAGTATGGGAGGTAAGACAGATGGCACCAGAGTAGTAGTAGGCCAAAGCCTGTGTATCCAAGTCCTGGATAGAACCAGTGGAGGCTGATGAGCAGGCTGTGGTCAGGACTGGCAGCAGACAAGGATAGGCGGTCAAGCGAGCAGGGGTCAAACCAGGAGACAGAATGAGAATGGTCAGGCGAAGAAGGGGTCAAGCCAGAAGTCAATCCGAGGTGTATTCAGGAAAAGCAGGGGTCAAGTCAGAAGTCAATCCGAGACATTTATTTATTTATTTATTTATTTATTTTAGTTTTTTCTATACTGGCATTCGTGAGAGTATCACATCATGCCGGTTTACAATAAACAGGGGGAGTGATAAAAGTTACAGTGAACGAAATAAATAACAGGTGCTGAACGAAAACAATTACAGTTACAATAAAACAGGGAAAAGTACAACTAGGAGCAGAGAAAAGTGATAGGAAATTTAACAGAATATATTAACCTAAATTTGATGGGGTATATTTACAGAGATAGACATAGAAGCAAGGACCGGGTACAGGAGCAGGAACCAGGAACAAGGACAGGATCATGAACCAGGAACATAAACAGGATCAGGAACTAGCAACGAGCACACGAGGAAAGTAGAGACCTGTTGCCAAGGCAAGGAAAAATTGGCTGGTCCCGGCCTTATATAACGGGACCCAGTGACATCATCATCCAGGGCAATGGGGTAGATTCCCGCCACGGCCCCATTAAAAGCCAATGAAGTGCACACGCACCTAGGAGGAGGCATGGCGCTGGATGGCGACTTCTCCCCGCGGACCATGCAGGGAGGCCTTCCGAGGAACCGAGGAGTCCGTGGAGGAGCCGGGGATGACAGAGGAAGCTCGGGAGCGCAAGTAGCTGCCCATAGCCATGAGGGAGGTCGAGCCAGAGGCAGGAGCTGGCAATCGGGGGTGAGTGAGCTCAGACGCGGGCCTGCTGCGGGTGGCACACATAACAAGTGATGCATTTAGGGAAGGGCAATCCAAATTATAGCTATACAATGCAAGGTTCCAAGTTTGGAGTCAACACCCAAGCAAAGGATCTAAGCATCATCATGGATAATATGTCGAGCTCTTCTGCTTACTGTGTGGCAGTGGCCAGAAAAGCAAACAGAATGTTAGGAATTATTAGGAAAGGAGTAGAAATTTAAACAGAGAATATCATAATGCCTTTGAATCACTCCATGATGTGACCACATCTTGAGTATTGTGTGCAGTTCTGGTCACCACATCTCAAAAAAGATATAGCAGAATTAGAAAAGATACAGAGAAGGGTGAAAAAATGATAAACAGAATTGAATGATTCCCCTAGGATAGGGTTTCCCAAACCTGTCCTGCAGATCCCACAATCAGTCAGGTTTTCAGGATATCCACAATGAATATGCACAAAATAAATTTGCATATACTGCATCTCCATGATCTGCAAATTTGCATATACTGCATCTCCATGATCTGCAAATTTATCTCATGTATATTCAATTTGGATATCCCGAAAATCCAAATAGCTGTGGGGCCCCCAGGACAGGTTTGGGAAGCCCTTCCCTACGAAGAAAGGCTGAAGAAGTTAGGGCTCCTCAAGCTGAGGGTAGATAATATAGAGAACTATAAAATAATGAGTGGAATAGAACAGGTAAATACAAATCAGTTGCATGTTCTTTCAAAATGTAGAAAGACTAGGGAACACGTAATTAAGTTATTCGATAATACATTTATGACAAATAGAAAATATTTTTGTACTCAATACATAATTCATTGCCGGAGGACATAGAAAATGCTGTTAGTGTAGCTGGGTTTAAAAAGGGTTGGACAAGTTCCTGGAAGAAAAGTCCATAAATCATTATTAAGCTGGATATGGGAATATCTACTGCTTGTCATTTGGATAAACAGCATGGAAGCTATCAACCTTTTTGGGAACTTGCCAGGTATTTCTGACATGTATTGGGCACGGTTGGAAACAGGATACTAGGTTGATGGACCTTTATAGTTTGACTAGTATGGCAAATCTTATATTTGTATGTTCTTAATGTATTTGTCACTGAACCTGAATACTCTTACAACAATTTATGAGTTATCACTATGGAGATCATTTTCAAAGGAGTTAATGTGCGTAAATTTAACATACCATCGTAGCAATTTTCAAAGCTATTTACTTGCGTAAAGTGCACTTAGTAAATCCTATGGACAATTCAATGGCATATATTGTAGCGATTTTCAAAAGACCCCTTACACAATTAAAATACATTTACTCGAGTAAATCCCATTTTTATTTGAGTAAATGCTTATTAAAATCTGGCCCTAAGATTTAAAAATATAATCTCCATTTTACTGGAATCCAATGCAGGTCATGTAGTACTGGGGTCCATCACTTCCACGTATTAGTCTAGGCAGCTGCATGTTGGACTAGCTGTAATACTTGGAGCAACTTGTCCAAAAAATCCATCAAGCAAGCTGCTACAATAATCCAAATAGCCTAACAATATTGCTGCAACACAGTTCAAAACATATCAGCCTTGAGAAAAGTTTATTGCAGAAATTTTTGTTTGGACAAGAAGGGTTTGCGGGGGTGAACTAAATAGGATATCTTTTATACTCATCTACCCAAGATAGTAGAGAACAAAAGAGGTAGATGAGAATTGCAAGAGGACTTTGCAAAAGTGGGAGACTGGGTATGTAACGGTAAAAGAAATTTTTTGTGGACAAGTGCAAAGTGATGCAGTTAGGGAAGAGTAAACCAAATTATAGCTACACAATGCAAAGTTTCACATTAGGAGTTACAATTCAGGAAAAGGATTTAGGTTGTTCCAGCAACAGCCAAGAAAGCAAATATAATGCTAGGTATTATTAGGAAAGGAATGAAAAATAAAACAGAATATCATAATACCTCTGTATCGCTTCATGGTGCAACCTCATCTAGAGTATTGTGTGCGCAGTTCTGGTCTCCACATCTCAAAAAAGATATAGTAGAATTAGAAAAGGTACAGAGAAAGGTAATCAAAATGATAAAGGGGATGGAATGATTCCCCTATGAGGAAAGGCTAAAGAAGTTAGGACTCTTCAGCATGGAGAAGAAATGGCTGAAGGGAGAAATGAAATAATGAGATGGAGTGGAACAAGTAAACATTAATTGGTTGTTTGCTTTTTCAGGAAAACCTGATACCTGGCCACTAGTAAAGATTAAAACCTCCAAGGCTGAATCAAGCCTTACATGTATTTAAATTCGATATTTTCAAATTTTTGAAATACACCAGGAAAAAAATCCTATGCAGAAAATTCAATGTCTCTGAAGATTCATTACAATTAAATAAAGATATAGTCATATAATCTTTGACACTAAGTAAATAATTAACCATATTAAGCCATCAGTAATACCGACATTTAAATTATAAGAAAATATTAGCAATTCAGAGGCGGAAAGGAGCAACTTTCATCAGAAACTTTATATCTTAATAAACATATAGATAAACTCGCCGGGTGCAACCAACTCTAATATTTATACCTCCGCTCCTGTTGAGGATATAGGGCTAGATTTTAAAAGCCCTGCGTGCGTAAATCCTGCCAGATTTACGCGTGCAGGGCACTCGTGCGCTGGCGCACCTATTTTGCATAGGCAGCCGGCGCGTGCAAAGCCCCGGGACGCGCGCAAGTCCCGGGGCTTCGTAATAGGGGGGGGGGGGAGGGGGCTTGTCTGGGGCGTGTCCAGGGTCAGGGGGCGGTCTGGGGCGGGTCCGGGGGCGTGGCGATGGTTCAGGGGGCAGGCTGGGAGGGCGGTCCTGAGTCCCCCTGCACTGCGGCCTGTGCCAGGGGATGCTGAGGCGGTGCGTGCAAGTTACGCCTGCTTCAAGCAGGCGTAACTTGCCCAACAAAGGTAGGGCTGGGATTTAGGTAGGGCTGGGGGGTGGGGTAGATAGGGGAAGGGAGGGGAAGGTGGGGGGACACGGAGGGAACGGAGGCAGGCTGCACGGCTTGCGTGCGCAGGCTGCTGATTTTGTGCAGCCTTGTGCACGCCAACCCCGGATTTTATAAAATACGCACGGCTACGCGCGTATCTTATAAAATCCAGTGTACTTTTGTTCGCGCCGGTGGCGCGAACAAAAGTACACACGCACGTATGTTTTTAAGATCTACCTCACAGTGAGGGTTCTCCCAGCCAACCAAGCCTTCAATTGGTGTAACTCTTGAAAACATAATTAACATTTAAATACCTAATACAGGCCTTGCATGGATATTTAGAACAAAACTTTGCACCTATTTTCTGTACCTCAGGTTGGATCACTAGAAACTCTTTTCTACGTGTCTGTGTCGCTTTTACAACGTCTGGAAAAATTCAGATATGGCTACCATAAAACAAAGATTGTTTATATCTGAAAAACAAATGCAGTATATTATTACACTCAGATGAAAAAGCGAAAGAAACGAGCATTGGTTTTCTCCGATTGACCTCAAATTCAGAAGACATTTCTAATATATTTGTAATGTCTAAAGGAGGATCTTGTGCATCCGTCAAGATATTCTACTGTAAATACTAAATAGAAAGCTTTCGTCACTACAGTCAAAGCAGGTTCTGGTATTTTCAGGACATGTTTCATGTATAGTTTGAACAGTTCCAACAGTGAAATTGCATTGATAATAGGAAAGTTCAAAATACACAAATTATGAGCTCATAGAGCATTTTCAACAGCTTCTAATCTTTTTGCTGTATTTTGTTCCTCATTAATCATTTTACTTTGAATATTTTCCATCGAGGTCAACCTTCTCTCAAAATCCTCTATTTTATCTTTGAATTTAGTTATCAAATTATTGTTATTTACCACCAGCTTTTTTATTTCTAATATAGCCCCAGATAGTGTTTTGATGAGCTCTCTATAGTGCTTAACATAGTCCATATACCATCCATGGTAATCCTATTAGGTTTAGCAGACATTTTACCAAGAGAAAGCTTCTTTAGCTGTTTTGTCCCCTCTTCCTCAGCAGTTCCTCTGCTCACTCCTGTACCTTGTATCGCTGAAAATTCTCCCTGGCATCTGCCCTGATCTTACAACACAGCGGCCATCTTGCCTTTCCTACATGTATTTAACCTATAAAGCTTGAGAATCTCATATGCCAAACTAAGGGCTGATTTTAGAAGTATGTAAATACAGATTAAGACTTAAGATCCTCAGTATTCTTTTAACTATTAAAATTATTAGAGCATTGCCTTTTTTTCAGTATTTGAGATAATCCTTAAAATTATCTTTTTATAATACAAGCTGACAAGGTTTATACATTTAAAGGCAAATTTTAAAAGCTCTAAGTGCCCCAGATCTGGGAGATATGCTCAGCGGGCCGGCGCACGCTGCACAGATTTTAAAAAGTGCACGAGTATTCTCGTATCTCCCAGTAAACGTACTAAACAAAATTTGCCAAAAATGGGTGTGGCATGGTCATTCCTAGATTTCTCAATGAAATCCATGCATATGTATTTACGCACACAAGTGTGTGCCGAGGTCCCCTATAGATAGCATGTAGGTTCTGAAACATAAAACTAAAGAGGTTAGCGGGTTTTAAGGGTTGGAACTAAAAGGCAGGCTTATTAACTAAGGGGGTTTAGTAAGTCCTCTCCTTTAATTGGTCAAACTGGGAACAGATTGGGGAATGGGGTAATTGCGTTGGCCTGCATATGTACCCAAATCCCCCCACTTGCACGAAAGAAGCAACATTTGCGTGCACATGTACGCATTAGGGATGTGAATCGTTTTAGGACGATTAAAATTATCGTCCGATAATTTTAATATCGTCTTAAACCGTTATGGAACACAATACAATAGAGATTCTAACGATTTATCGTTATAAATCGTTAGAATCATGAGCCGGCACACTAAAACCCGCTAAAACCCATCCCCGACCCTTTAAATTAAATCCCCCACCCTCCCGAACCCCCCCCCAAATAACTTAAACATTTCCTTGCCAAATCCTACCTCCTTCAATCCCCCACCCTCCCGAACCCCCCCCCAAATGACTTAAATTACCTGGGGGTCCGGAACGGCAGCGGTCCGGAACGGGCTCCTGCTACTGAATCTTGTTGTCTTCGGCCGGCGCCATTTTCCAAAATGGCGCCGAAAAATGGCGGCGGCCATAGACCAACAGGATTCGACGGCAGGAGGTCCTTCCGGACCCCCGCTGGACTTTTGGCAAGTCTTGTGGGGGTCAGGAGGCCCCCCCCAAGCTGGCCAAAAGTTCCTGGAGGTCCAGCGGGGGTCAGGGAGCGATTTCCCGCCGCAAATCGTTTTCCGTATGGAAAATGGCGCCGGCAGGAGATCGACTGCAGGAGGTCGTTCAGCGAGGGTTCCGGCGCCTCGCTGAATGACCTCCTGCAGTCGATCTCCTGCCGGCGCCATTTTCCGTACGGAAAACGATTCGCGGCGGGAAATCGCTCCCTGACCCCCGCTGGACCTCCAGGAACTTTTGGCCAGCTTGGGGGGGGGCCTCCTGACCCCCACAAGACTTGCCAAAAGTCCAGCGGGGGTCCGGAAGGACCGCCTGCTGTCGAATCCTGTTGTTCTATGGCCGCCGCCATTTTTCGGCGCCATTTTGGAAAATGGCGCCGGCCGAAGACAACAAGATTCAGTAGCAGGAGCCCGTTCCGGACCGCTGCCGTTCCGGACCGCCGCTGGACCACCAGGTAATTTAAGTCATTTGGGGGGGGGGTTCGGGAGGGTGGGGGATTTAATTTAAAGGGTCGGGGGTGGGTTTTAGCGGGTTTTAACGATTTTAACGATATATCACGATATTTTACCCCCCCAAACGGCAACAATACGATTCCCTCCCCCTCCCAGCCGAAATCGATCGTTAAGACGATCGAGGACACGATTCACATCTCTAGTACGCATCCATATAAAACTGAGTGCACATGTACGCGTATACTGCCTATTTGATATCATGGGCACATATATCCATGTATGTTATAAACTGGCAGCATCCATTAGCACGAGCTAGCATATATGCATGTACGTGCGCCTGTTCAATAGTTATCAACTTATTTTTAAATACATTTTTTACCTTGAACAGAAATAAGAATTAGTGCTAGCATTGTCAATGAAAACAAGACAAATCATATAATTATGCATACTACTTACAAATTATTGGCCTTTTTTTTATTAAGCTTTTTTTTTTCCTGTAGTCACAGAATGGGGGAAAAGCTTTAGTAAATCAGGCCCTAACTGTGTGATTTACAGAATTTATGGCTACTGGTGAAGAACAGCAATTGTCCCTTAGATATTTCTTTCTAGAACATCAACTTGATTTCCCCCTAGTGACATTCTGGGAGCAATTATCATTTGAATATTTCAGTTTCAGTAAATTTTATTTTCCTGGCAAACATTGTTATTGAACAGTGTATACTTCTTATGATTTGCAGATAGACCATGAAGGATATTCTCATAAGACTTTCTTGGCATGTTTGGGATTTCCATGCTTCAGATAACACTCCTAATTTTGTAAAATTATCACAGGATCCTCAACAAATTTCAGATGTTCTTGTAACTATGCAGATTTTCATCCCATTACTATGACACAGGAGGAAAATAACACCACAGGAAATCACTTCATTGGTTGTTTATTTTTTGCATAGTACAGAATATCCTCATTTAGCATTCCCTCAATGAGCTTGAAATGCTAATGGCCACAAAACTATCACTACCAACCGTATGCTATTACATTAAGATACAGTATATGAGTTCCTCTTGACAGTCCTATAGTTGACAATATAAATATAGCTTGCCCTCAGCACTAATGTACAATAAAACTGAACCCAACATTTTCCCTTGATTACCATTGAAGAGTTGGATGATATTTTTAGAAATAAAAACACAACATTGAAATTGCAATTGAAGCAAAAGAACTAAACATTATTAAAAGAGTAAAATATTTTAAAGGAAATTTAGAAATGCAAATCCTTGCAAGCATTAGAACTAAAACAAGAGTGGTTCAACCTATTCCTTTGATCTTAAGACATGGTAACCCTAGTGATCAACATAGTTTGCTGGTCCAGTGCTAAGGGATTGTACAAGGATTCCTGATCAAAGAGGTGAATGCTGAATTTTAGTATGCAAATATCCATCATTCTTAGGAGTCTTTACTTGAGGTAAAAAATGATCTCTTCCAGGAATGTGCAATGCTATTCCTCAAAAAGCACAAACAAGTCTGGTTTTTAGGGTAAACAAACTATACATATTGGGGTGACCTGAGAAGTGGGGAGGAGAAATGCACCTATACTTTGGAGCCTCATTTTCTTTAACTGTATCAGAATCACCCTGAGGAACAACAAGGACCATGTATGATACTCCGGTTCTTCTTCCTCCCAGTCTAGAGGAGCCCATTCCTGTGAATCCTCTGCTAACAACACCAGGCCCCCATCCAATTTTCTCCCAGGATCTGCATATGTTCCCACAGTGGCAGTAGCTGCCTAGTCCTTCTCCTGCTGCTCTCTCAGCCACCTTTCCGCACTTCCAGCTGCCTTTTCCCAACAACACTAGTTCTGCCTCTCCCTGTAGGAGGTGGGCAGTGGGTCTCCAATGGTTGCTTCACAGCTACCTCTATGATCCATGCCTTCTGCTCCTCTGGCATGGGCCTCCTTCACTCTGGAGCCACAGCAAAAAAAAAAAAAAAAATCTGAGTGTCAAGGCTTCACCGTCTGCCTCTTCCTACCACAAAGAAAAACTCCTCCCACAGCAACCAGCAGCCAACCAAGGGATTTGCCTGCATCCCCCAACCCCCTATGTCAGTGAATATTTGTGTCAGTGAATATTTGTGTCAGTGAATATTTGTGTGTGAATCAGTGACAGTTTGTGTGTTTGTGTGTGTAAGTAAGTGTCTGTTTAATGTGTTTGTCAATGAGCATTTGTGTATATCAGAGAGTATGTGTTTGTGTGTGGCTGAGCGTCAGTGTGTGTGTGTGTGTGTGTGTTTATGAGTCAATATGTGACCAAGCATTGGGAGTGCAAGAGCCAGTGCTAGCGTTTTTGCTGCCCTGTGTGAACAAGTGGTATGCTACTCCCTCCCCACCCCCATAATTTATTCATCTCCCTCCAGTAATCTAAACTTTAAAATCTAACATTCTTCCCTACTCAGGTCCACCCCCTCTCCTCTGGAACTCATGGCCAATGCATGAGTATTAGATGCTCTAGCACCCGCTCTCACACTACGGCCCTCTACAAACACACAATTACAAATTATGCATCTATAATAGCAGTTTTTGCATTAAAATAACATTCAGAGTACAGTCTTCTGAGGTGAAAATATCCTTACAACAAGCTGTTGTTGTGGGAACGTAGGTAGCGATCCCATCTCGGGGTTTTCGTCTGCCCCTGGGCCCCAATACAGCCGCAGAGGAGCTCCGGCAAGCACTGAGGCAGCTGAGAGGTGCCCCAGCATGGGCTGAAGATGTAGGATTGATGGCCCTGACCATAGCTGAGCCTGTACACAGTAGAGACAGACCCAAACAATGCAATGTTGGTCTCTTGAGTGGTCCTCCAACCACTCCAAGCCCTTTCAGACCAGCAGCACGAAGCAGCAACTGCGACAGGGCAGACAGTGGTTGAAGGATGAGGACATCAAATGGGGACTAAGACTTGAAGTGAGACAAGACTCTGGATACATGGAGTGGAACGACACTCTGGATACATGGAGTAAGATGAGACTCTGAACACATAGACAGAAAAGGGATTCTGGATACGTGGAGTGAAATGAGACTCTTATCACGTAGAGAAAGGAACTCAGGAAGGCCATGAGTTGCTTGAAGATTACTGAGTCAGTACTGCACATCACGCACCCTACATAACCTAGCCGGACTGGTCCTGGACCTACACAACCTAGCCGGACTGGTCCTGGACCTACCTGGCTGTGTAGGGTCCTGCACCCTACACAGCTGGGTAGGCTGGTCACGGACCATGCTAGTGGGTCCCCACACGAGTTGCTTGCAGAATGCTGAATCAGTACTACACATCACGTGCCCTACTCAGCCAGTGAAGGTGGCTACTCAGCCCTACTCAGCCAGGTGACGGACCATGCTAGTGTTTACCCACACAGGAAGAAGAAAAGATGAAGTGAAGATTCTGACGAAGCCTGAGCCGAGTATGCCCTGCACAGCCAATCAAGGCCAGACAAGGACCACACGAGAACAGAATGGGGAATAGAGTTCATTCATGGAGTAGGGGCAAGTTGAAGACTCCGAGGATCCAGACAGGGCCAATGATTCGAGGGGACGCCTTGGCAACGAAGATAAAAGCTGGAACCTCTTAGAGACTTGCATTGCTATAAAGAAGGAAGGTCATCCAGAAGAAGGAGACATCTAGACGAGAAGACATCTGATGGATGAGCATCAGGAACATCTCGAACACAGAAGCTGACAATATGAGAGACCAGGAAAAGACAAAGACACGGGATCCCACATAGAACGGAGTGCCTTGAGAAGCTGAAGACGAGAAGTTCTAAGGAGGACTGGCTCCTTGCGAAAGCATGGAAGGAACGAAAACTGGACCTTTTTATACTGCAAGAAAGGTGACTCCCTTAATGACATCACTGAAGAACCACTCCTCATTGTCCCTTTAAGAAGGGAAGGAAGACACGGCCTCACCCACTAGGAGGCAAGCAGGAAGTGCAGGACCATTGACAGCGGCCCTGCTGCACTGGAAGATGCTGAAGCAAAGCTAGAGCAGGAACCAGGCCATAGGGCAGGCTCCGAGGTGAGCGGCAGCGTCCAGGCCGCCGAAGAGCAGCTAAGGGAAGTTCCGTGCCCCTAGAGAGGTCGAGGTGCAGGCCCTCTCCCCACGGAGAGATTAGGTAAGGTTGATGGCTCCTGGCCACATGGGAACGCTGTCAGTGGCCTCCAGGCCACATAGAGAGTAGTGATGCGGCTCCAGCCGCGTGAGGAGTGGGACGGCGGCCTTCGGGCCGTTCAAAAGGATGTAGCATGGCTCCTGCCGCATGACGGAAGTGCTGGCGGCCTCCGGCCACATGAAGTGTACTTCGGCAGCCTCCGAGCTGCTTGGAGAGTACAGCATGGCTCCAGCCGTGAGGAGAAGGTGACACAGAGAGGCTCCAGCCACGTGAAGATAACGTCAGTGGCCCAAGGCTGCAGGAAAGGTTGTAGTAGCGTGACTCTAGCCATGCTGAAAAGCAGCAGAGAAGGGAAAAAAAAGAGGTAAGATACTGCCCAAACAGTGCAGAATCACAATAGCTGTATATTATATTTCCCTGTACGTACCAGGATCAGTCCAGACTGCTGGGTTATGCCTCTCTTCCAGCAGATGGAGTCAGAGAAAAGCTGAAAAGGCACCCCCCATATAACCTGGCGTGCCACCTGCGATCCTCCAGTATTTCTCTGACTCCAGCAGATTGAGAGAGCATAGGCCTATTGTAATGCATGTTAAATGTGGGCTTGACCCTCAGAAAGCCATGAGTAAACAATTACATTATAGCAAACCTCCATGCCAAAACAGCACTAATTGCCAGCACTCAAACAATAACAATTTTGCCTATGAAAAAGTAACATTGCAAATATAACACCAGCTCTTAAAATACCAATACACCTCATATTAGGAAAATGGAACAAGTCAAGCTGCCATACAACCTACACAGAAGCTATACCTAGCAGAATACCTCACCTCTGTCACACATGCAAAACACTGACAGACCCTCACCAAATACAGAATAAAGAGACCATAAAGTAGAAATAAAAATGTGCAGCCAAAAACTGAACTGGACATCGCAAAAAGCCATACTCTAAAACAGAAACCACCATTCCTCATAAAATATCAAATAATAAAATCAAGAAATATAAAATATCAATCATAATAGTAAAACCATATAACAAAAATACATTTTTCAAAACAGCTGAAGAATAAACACCCAATATTTAAAAACTCATTTAAATTGTTTTTTTTTTGTGTATTTCCCAAACACCAGTAAAATATTTGAAAACAGCACATACATTAATCACCCAATAATTAAAACTAATAAGCATTCTCAATATCATGAGTAAGTGATTGTAAACATCTTAAAAATTAAAAAATAACTGGATAGGGGTCTTGGTGAAATGAGGGATCTCATGTTGAAAAGCCAGGAAGGTTTTCCAGAACTGGAGATGGACTGGATGAACTGGTAGACTCATTGGTAAAACTGGTTAATGTGTTAAATAACATAGGTAAAATGTACTCATGTATCTCTTTCAAATTTGAAGTAAAAATATGTGGGTATATAATTTGTGCACACTTATCTAGCTAAATTCCAAGTTATTTGGTTACTAAGCCCCTTTGCCGCTTCTTAAACAGACAAATTCAAACATATGCAGATAAGTAACGGCTTTTATCCAGCTAAATTCTGATTTATTGAGCTAAGTAGCAGTATTTAGATGAACAAGTAGCTGGATAAGTCTAAAAAAGCACCACTTGTCCATCTAAGTAACACTTTTTGGATTTATCAGGCTATATAAAAGCATGTTTGCACGCATAACTCTTATTTTATAACCTGTACATATCATTTGCATGCAGGTTATAATTGTGTCTATAGACATACATAAGTAGTTTGGAAATGTATTCTTCATATGAGAAGATTAGCAGCAGAACAAGAATAGAATATGTTTGTGTCTGAGATAAAAGTGTGGTTGCCTTATCACTTGACAACTGGTTCAAGAGTTGATTCGTTGGCAAAAGATTTTAACACTAGATCAGGAATCCAGGATATATATATATACTTGAGAGAGAAGAGAGACAATATCTCAAAAGGAGTAGAGACAGGATGGAAGTAGTCCAGAGAAAGATAACCAAAATGGTGAGGGGTCTGCTTCAAAAGCCATATGAGATTAGACTGAAGGATCTCCCCTTTCTCTCCTTTCCTAGAGGAAAGGAGAGAAAGGGGAGATACTATATAGACTTTTAAATTCCTGAAAATTATTAATGATGCACAAGAATCATACCTTTTCCAGTCTAAAGAAAGCTGTGGAACTAGGGGTCATAATATGAAACTCCAAGGAGATAGACTCAGGAACAATGTCAGGAAATATTTCTTCATAGGAAGGATAGCGGATGCATGGAATGCTCTCCCCAAAGGACTAGTGAAGGTAAGAATGGTAATGATTTTCAAAATAGTGTGGGTTAAACACATAGGATCCCTAGTAGCTATAGGATGGAAATGAAGAAAAGATGTAACCTGCATGGAGTGGCAGATACTGCATTAATAAGAATTAAAAAAACAAGCAAAAAAAACAAAACTTGTCTGGCAGACTGGATGAACCACTCTGCTGTCTTTTACTATGTTAACCAAACTTTGTGGTAAAACTGGATTGGCTTCCAGTTTTAGCTCCCTATTATTTAATGCTTGCCATTTGATATATGGGTGGAAAGAGATAGTATGATCTTTAGGAAAGGAATTTAAATCTGGTTCTTTGAGCAATCTTTTAATAATATTTAGTCTGTTTCTATGCATATAGGGGTAGATTTTGAAACCTACGCGTGGGTGTACATGTGCACGCACTACCTCGAACTCACACATGTACGCCCGATTTTATAATATGCGAGCGCAGGCGCACGCATGTTATAAAATCGGGGATCGTTGCACGCAAGGGGGTGCACAATTGTTTCCTGTCTTTTAACCAGTTTGTAATCCATGAAAGGACATCACCTTCTATCCCATGACTTTTTAGTTTTCTTAGAAGTCTCTCATGAGGGACTTTGTCAAACACCTTCTGAAAATCAAATACATTATTACGTTAACCCCTTCAAAAAAAATGAAGCAGATTTGTTAGGCAGGACTTCCCTTGGGTAAAGCCATGCTGATTTTGTTCCATTAAACCATGCCTTTCTATATGCTCTACAATTTTGATCTTTAGAATAGTTTCCACTATTTTTCCTGGCACTGAAGTCAGGCTTATTGGTCTATAGTTACCCGGATTGCCCCTGGAGCCCTTTTTTAATATTGGGGTTACATTGGCCACCCTCCAGTCTTCAGGTACAATGGATGATTTTAATGATAGGTACAAATTTTAACTAATAGATCAGAAAGTTCATTTTTTAGTTCCTTTAGTACCCTAGGAGCATACTATCTGGTCCAGGTGATTTGCTACTCTTTAGTTTGTCAATCTGGCCTTCTACACCTTCCAGGTTCACAGTGATTTGGTTCAGTTTGTCTGACTCATCACCTTTGAAAACCATCTCCAAATCTGGTAGCTCCACAACATCCTCATTAGTAAACACGGAAGCAAAGAATTCATTTAGTCTTTCTGCAATGCCTTATCTTCCCTACCTTCCCATGCCTGTTGAACACTTTTAACCTTGCAGCTGCACCTTTCAGTTTTTTTTTCTATTTTCCTCATTTTATCAAAGTTTCCCTTTTGAAAATTTAGTGTTAGAGCTGTAGATTTATATATTGTCCCCCTTCCAGTTATTAGTTTAAATGTGATCATGTTATGATCACTATTGCCAAGTGGCCCCACCACCATTACCTGTCTCACCAAATCCTGCGTTCCACTAAGAAGTAAATCTAAAATAGCTCCCTCTCTTGTTGGTTCCTGAACCAGTTGCTCCATGAAGCAGTCATTTATTACATCCAGAAACTTTATGTCTCTAGCAAGTCCTGATGTTACATTTACCCAGTCAATATTGGGGTAATTAAAATCTCACAAAGGACAAAGGTGCAGGAACAAATCTTCAGTCCCACCAAAACTTCGAAAAGTTAATATTTATTGAGTATAAATATTGAAAAGCGGCAACTCCACACGTAAAAAGCATTCAATTATAACAGTCCCCCGACACGGTCCCGTGTTTCGCATTGGCTGCATAGGGAGGGACCATAGGTTTCAATAAGTTCTGTAAAAAAGAATACAATGTGGTGGAACATATAACAAAAGAGGCTACATAACTTAGAACATACTTAAAGGTACATACCATTCAAAGCTGTCACGGAGCGCGAACGCCCTCATCAGTGTCAACCATTTAAAGCGGGGATTTGGCGCCAAATCACATTTCATCACGAGAATCCGGAGCCAGTCCAGAGAAACCAGAACCAATCACATCGAGAAACACATCACTCAAACAAGTACCATTCAATCTCTCTGTTTAGACCTCTCGGACTCACAGTATCTAACATGTATATCCACCTCTGCTCTCTTCTCCCCAGCACCTCAGCAAAGTCACCCCCCCGTAATGGCGGGTTGACCACCTCAAGTACAGAGAAAAAGAGATCAGAGATGGAATGCTCACACTGGGCCCAATGGGCCACCAAAGGTTCATCCATCCTAGAATGACGTATATTAGAGCAATGTTCCGTCATCCTCGTTTTTACCATTCTTTTCATCTCACCCACATATAGAAGGGGGCATGGGCATTGCACAATGTATATCACACCTTTAGTGGTACAATCAGAGGTAGATCGTAGACTGAATACCCGACCGGTATTTGGATGTTTAAAAAAGATAGTCTGACCCGTGTGATTACACATGGTGCAATGTCCACAAGGATTATGCACCCCTTCCCCGTTGGACTCTCTCACCCGATCTGAGAAATTATCATGAACTAATTGGTCACGGAGATTCCTCCCCCTTCGAAAAGTAATGGTACTTGTTTGAGTGATATGTTTCTCGATGTGATTGGTTCCGGTTTCTCTGGACTGGCTCCGGATTCTCGCGATGGAATGTGATTTGGCGCCAAATCCCCGCTTTAAATGGTTGACACTGATGAGGGCGTTCGCGCTCCGTGACAGCTTTGAATGGTATGTACCTTTAAGTATGTTCTAAGTTATGTAGCCTCTTTTGTTATATGTTCCACCACATTGTATTCTTTTTTACAGAACTTAATGAAACCTATGGTCCCTCCCGATGCAGCCACTGTGAAACATGGGACCGTGTCGGGGGACTGTTATAATTGAATGCTTTTTATGTGTGGAGTTGCCGCTTTTCAATATTTACACTCAATAAATATTAACTTTTCGAAGTTTTGGTGGGACTGAAGATTTGTTCCTGCACCTTTGTCCTTTGTGTTCTTGCTTATGTGCAAGGGTTGCTTCGTGATTATTTTGGGTAATTAAAATCTCCCATTATTATTGCACTGCCAAATTGGTTAGCTTCCCTGATTTCTCTTAGCATTTCATCATCTGTCTGACCATTTTGTCCAGGTGGATGGTAGTATACTCCTATCACTATACTCTTACCCAACACACATGGGATTTCTACCCATATAGATTCTACTGAGCATTTACTCTCTTGTATGATTTTTATCCTGTTGGACTCTATACCCTCCCGGACATAAAGGGCCACACCCCTACCAAGTTGATCCTCCCTATTGATTTTTCTCTTTCCACCAAGTTTCTGTGATGCCAATTATGTCAATCTCATCATTTGCTGCTTACACTCTAACTCTCCCTTCTTACTTCTTAGACTTCTGGCATTGGCCTACAGACATTTCAAAGTGTGTTTTTTGTTTATATTAACAACCTGCTTTTCAGTTGTTAGTGATAATTTGGAAATCATTAGCTTTGGTGATTTTTTTTTTATATATAGGCACATAGATTACATTTGCTTTTATTGGAACCTCTCTGTTGGGATGCCCTAACTCTCCTGTTTCATTAGTGTCCTTCAATGATACATTTCTCTGAACCATGCACTGCTGAATGACTGTCGGCTTTCCCCCTTGTTCTAGTTTAAAAGCTGCTCTATCTCCTTTTTGAAAGTTAGTGCCAGCAGCTTGGATCCACTCTTGTTAAGGTGGAGCCCATCCTTTCGGAAAAGTCTCCCCCTTCCCTAAAAGTTTCCCCAGTTCCTTCAAAACTGAATCCCTCTTCCCTGCACCATCGCATTGAAACTCTGGAGCTCTGGCTGCCTCTGGGGATCTGCACGTGGAACAGGAAGCATTTCAGAGAATGACACACTGGAGGTTCTGGATTTCAGCTTTCTACCTAAAATCCTAAATTTGGCTTCCAGAACCTCTCTCCCACATTTTCCTTTGTCGTTGGTGCCCACGTGTACCACGACAGCCAGCTCTTCCCCAGCACTGTCTATAATCCTATCTAGGTGACACATGAGGTCTGCTACCTTCGCACCAGGCAGCCAAGTTACCAACCAGTCTTCATGTCCACCAGGCACCCTGCTATCTATATTTCTAATAATTGAATCACCAACTATGATAGCCGGCCTAACCCTTACCTCCTGGTCAGTAGCACTGGGAGACTTGTCCTCAATGTGAGAGGACAATACATCACCTGGAGAGCAGGTCCTTGCTACAGGATCACTTCCTGCTTCACCAGGGTGATGTTCTCCTACTGGGAGACCTTTCTGATCCAAGGCAGCATTGAGGCTGCCAGACTGGATTTGGGACTTGGCTATTATGTCCTTGAAGGTCTCATCAATGTACCTCTCTGTCTGCCTCAGCTCCTCCAAGTCTGCTACTCTAGCCTCCAGCCTCCAGCAAAAGACTGGAAAGCCCCCCTCCTGCTGCTGGACTGCTGCCTTCATCTTAGTTTTATTGAGTTTAGGATTCTAAGGGAGTTGGAATTAGAGTACTTTAAATGTACAGGTGAATTTATTAATTAATCAGCTAGTGTCCTACAAGGGGATTATTAAACTTTCAATAAGGGCTGGTACAATAGTATGATTTAGATAAGACCCTGATTGATTTTTAATGAGAAATTGTCTCTTGCCTAAAAATCAAGGGTTGAGTGGGTGGGATAGATAGACACTAGAATTAACTTTCTCTTGCTTGCTTACCTCAGATACACACAAACTCTAAAAAATATATCCCTCTATTTCACCTTTCACCAAACTTTTATAGGTCCAAAGATTTCCCAAAGCTATACTTACCAATCCTCTTTCACCACCATTAAATTGATCTTTACACAAATAACTGAAGGGCGCGTGCTTCCAGTCCTCTTCTACTGCAAAGAGTGCAGGGCCTCTGGAAGCTGGGGCTGTGGAATTCAATCCCTGGAACACTTGCGGTGACCTCTGGACTCCTCTCCCGAGGGATGCTGGGAGCAGTATGCAGATGAGCCTTCCGGTCCTCTTCTACTGGTATGAAAAATGATTCATATGCTCAGTAGAAATATAAGGTGGATGTAGGTGATGAAAGCCCATGTGTAAAAATTTGCATTCCTGAGGACTTGATTTGGGGGTATCGATCTAGAAAAGAGTAGTAAATAAATACAGTTAGTACTGGACTAAGCTAACATCAACTCTAGCGGGTACATTTTTACAAAGCCACTGAGGATCAATATTCAAAGAGTTTGTCCAGATAACTTGGAGTTACCTAGGCAAAACCTGAGATTTGAATATGTAACCCCTGGGTTGAGGTCTTCACTGAGAAGTCCAAGGGTCACTCTCAAATCCATGGGTTTAAGATATCCAGACATTCCATTTACTTGCCAAAGCCCTTTCTAGATTCCAGGATTCCCTGCTGTGTGATGGAGTTGAGGGAAAGACTTCTCTGCAAGGCCTTGGGCATTAAGACAGTTTTTGCATACAGCAGTAATAATCATGCTGGAAATATGATTTACTTTACTGACAAATGATGATAAAATAGTGAAAATGATTATTTATAAATCCTCATGCAATCCAATCCATCCACTGTTTGCCTTTTCAATAAATCTAAGATGTTGTAAAATGTAATGTACTTTTAGTTCATTCCTGATTATTGCTAATTGTAAAGATAATTTAGAAGTTCCCTCCCAAACTTTAGGATGCAGGCAGATGTAATTTTGTTAGTATGATACACCATAAAGTTCAATATTGCATACATTTCTCTAGAGGAATAGAAGGTACCCCTTACTTCCCAGTTCAATCTCCTTTCTTCACTATCTAGGTAATAGCAAGGTGGGCCATACTCAAAAAGTGCCACTCTTCTTCTAAAATCCTTTCTCCTCCCAGGAATAAATGAGAATAACCCTCTAAAGGGTAAATCAGTCACTTTGAATGAGAAACACTTACACTTTTTTAAGATGACATTCCCTAAGTTCGTGGATCCAAAAGGACCTCAGATAAAAAATAAAAATTCAAAGCGTGATGGCAGCCCCCAATACATGGGGCCAACATCACCTTAAAGGGCCCTGTGGCCTAACTTGGATCTCCCATACATAAATAAAAAGTCATTGGGGTCTTATTAGTCCATCCCTGCCCACTCCATGGCTGCCAAAAAAATTAAAATAATAGCTTAAAGGTGGTGCACGATGACGATCCACTCCTAGCCAATCCCCTCCTTAAACATTCAACCCCCACAAAGAGTGAGCCCCCACCACAGGCCCCCCATTTCTCTATAAAAATAGGCCAATAGTGGCCCCCCTCAAGCTCCTCATATCCCCAACTCTTCCAAAATTACATTTGTGGGCTAGTGATTCACCACTCTGGACCCTTCCCATACCCATTACCTTAAAACCATTATTAGTATTCAGTTTGAGGGCCCAAGCTATCCCCTATCCCTGAGCCTTTTTGGCATCATTTTTCATAATGACCAGGCCCCAGGTTAGAGGGCACCCCAAGCCCTCAAAATGAACACCAATGATGGTTTTAAGTTAATGGGGCACAAGAGGGGATCCAGGGTGGGAGACCATTAGCCCACCAAAATAATTTTGGAAGATTTGCAGGTAGGGGTTGAGGAGGGCCACTATCAGCCTACTAGTTATATGGAAAGGAGCTGTGGGACTCAGTCTTTGGGGGCATTGATTGAATAAGGAGTGGTTTGACTGGGGGGGGGGTATCATCACTCTGTACCTTGAAAGCTATTATTTTACTTTTTTTGGCAGGGTCACTTTGATTGGTGAATTTTTCTTACTTGGGGATGGCAGCCATGTTAGGCCGCAGGGCCCTTTAATTTTACTGTGGGAGCATCAGGAACTGTGTTAGGATCTCAGTGCTCCTGCCCTAGAATAGTTTTTAGGGAAAAGGTATAGTTAAAATAGCATGGCTGACAAATTTCTAAGGTAGTCATATTATTGAATTTACATAGGATAAGGTATGTATGAGCTGCTTTGCATAGATTTGCAAAATTTATGCATGCAAATGTCATTCAAAGCATACTCCTATTACTCATTGTAATAGGAGTGTGTTTCTGGCCAAAATATCTTGTGATATCACCACAATAGGACTATATTGCATGATATATCACATTTATTGCATGATTTATGCTGTTTATTTATTTATTTATTTATTTATTTATTTATTTATTTATTTATTTTGTATACCGACATTCGATCGAGATATCACATCGGTTTCCAGATAACAGGTTGAATAGAGCCGGAACTGCCCTATTTTACATTGTAACAAGATAACAGTTGATTAAACAATTAATATAAGGAACATTGTTTAATATGAGCTATAGCACTTTCACAGCTTGATAAATCTCCCTATTAGCTGGTTAGAACTTAAAATCAACTAAGTTATCTGGATAACTTTATGTCACCCCAGAATACCTCTTTTTTTTTATCTGACTGATTTTAGCTATATGAATTATCTTGCTAAATTCTAGCTGGATAAGTCGCTAAATATTAGAAAATGTGAGTTAGCTGGATAAATGGCTTTGAATATTTATTCCTCGAGAATTGTCCACATGATTTGTTCTAACCAATCAGCCTATAATAAATTGCAGATCAATGGAACTAAAAGGAGGAAAAATTAAAAAAAGGCACAACATACAAAATATACAACCTCACACAAAAATATATAAAAATGCTCTCACTATGGAGATATTTGGATACAAAATTAATAATTCCAAAAAGACATGCCATTCCATTTCATTGTTAAGTCCTTTAGGATAAATAGCCATTAACAAAACCCATCAATGTGAAGTAAGGGCATGAGAGATATTGCCTCCCTGAGTCAATTTAACTGTTCCAAAAATGGAGATCATAGCTCTGCTAATATATGAGGTGTACAGAACCAATCCTCAAGCAAAAGTGCCTCTGCATGAGCTTTGTGAATACAACTTAGATGTTCTGAGAGCCTAATCTTTTAATCTTTTAATGCTTCCAACATAAAACAAATTACAATGTCAGAGTCTCATAAAAATAATCTGAGTGCTATCAAAGTCAGTGAAAGACCTTAATTTATATGATAAAGCGAAATGAGGGTGCTGCCACTACTGAATTTACAAGTTGCACTGACCTATAGTGCAATTTCCGCATTTGTGATGTCCTACTATGATTGACAAATTTGGCACAGGATTAATGCTCATAATTGAAGACATTAATTCCTTACATTTCTGCCATCCAAGAACGGATGCAATGGATTTGGGTCCCGACGAATACGAATACCAAATGGGATGAATCTGTCCCTGCTGCACATCCCTAGAATCTATGCTGTGCTGGCTCAGTAGGAGTGCTTTCACCTTTGAGAACATCTTACACATATGAGTTTGACATTGTCAGCAGCTAAGGGGCAGTAAAGATGATGGGAAGTGTGCTTGTAAATATTGGGACTGGTGTAGTAAGGGAAGCTAACATTAGTGCAGATTTTTACTCCTATTTTAGCAAGCATATGTTAATTTTGATATGTAACCAAGTTTTTAACTCCTAAAAAATGCATGCTAAAACAGAAATAAAAACCAGTGCTAAGATTAGAGTGGGTGCATGCAAATCCCAAGTAAAATAAGGCATTAGCTATTTCTCAGCAATGCAGGAGGTGCGTTAAAGGGCAGACAGCTTATAGCGCATTTTCTTAACACTCAAAATTTAGCTCCTGGGTGAGAGCAGGAGTAAAACTTAACTCTCATTCTGGTTGCCATATTATACTATTGCTGTGCCCAGTGTGGTAGTGTCTAGCTGCTTCCACCACAGTGGGCACAGCAAAAGAATAACTTTGGCAACCAGAAATGTGAGTATTCTCCACCTCAGACCCAGGAGTTTAATTTCCTATGTTCTGGGGGATGGCGCCTACAACTGGCACTGTGCATCCAACACAGGCATACTGTTTAACTGTAGGTATCACCCCAGGGAACTTAAACATTGTTCACATAGCTGTAAGTGCCTTCTCCAAAAAGCAAATTCTTGCATCCAAGGCCATATTGGCAGAGATTGACAAGTAAACTCAAAGCATAAACTCCCTAGAGTAGGCAACTTGGGGGGAGGGGGTGCACCTAAAGCTGAACAGAATGCCAAAGTCGGATGCACAGCTCCAAAGTGCATACTGTTCAGCTGGAGGCACCCAACCCAGAGAGCTCATGCTAGCCTGGCCAACAGGATTTTCTTTTTCTGGGAGAAATTCTTCAGCTTACTCTATGCCGCCATGTTGAATGTTATCACAATTGCCAGAAAGCGATCTCAGCCTTGGGTAATTCCATGTGTATTTTTTTTAATTAACCAGCTAAATGTTATAGAAATGGCTATAAACAAAGTTGAACCAGTAATATATCTGGCTAAGTGATGATATTTGGAACTAATTGGTTAGCCATCATAACCGGATAAAGTGAGAATATTCGGCGATAACTCGATATATACCATAACTGGCTAAGTTGGGATATTCAGTCTTATCCATTTGACCTATATTCAAATATCCATCTAACTACATTTATCTGCCTATAGTTCTACCCAGCTGTTTCCTAATATTCAGACTTAACCAGTTAATAATTACTTATTTGAAAATCCCTGCTCTTTTTTGTCTGATCGTATTTAGCTTGTGATTTCAGTGCTAGCCAGCTCACTGAATGCTGACCTCTCTATATACTTTCATATGATTAATACAAAACACCAACTTGCTAATCAAGAAAGGCAAGCATTAGGGATGTGCAGCCAAAAAGTTTGCGTTGATAAGTTGATAAGTTGAAGTTGAGGGTCGATTTCGTTCAATATGGACATATGGAGAATTCCATAAGTTGAGGGTCTGTCCATACGTTCACCGGTACCCTAAATAAAAATTTAAACCCCTCACCCTCCTTAATCCCCCCCCAAGACTTACTAAAACTCCCTGGTGGTCCAGTGGGGAGTCAGGAAGCCATCCCTGTATTCCTTTGCGAGGAGCACGTGACATCGGCGTCACGTCGGAGTGACGCGTACGACCCCCCAAGCTGGCCAAAAGTTCCGGTTGGGTCCAACGGGGGTCCCGGAGCGGAGGCGCGGAGAAGCATGTGACGTACGCATCACTCCGACGTGACGCCGACGTCACGTGCTCCTCGCAAAGGAATACAGGGATGGCTTCCTGACTCCCCGCTGGACCACCAGGGAGTTTTGGTAATTGGGGGGGTCAGGAGGGTGGGGGTTTAAGTGTTTATTTAGGTTCAACGTATTCAACATAGCTATGTTGAATAAGTTGAAAATCGCGATGCGTTGCGCATCATCACTTTTTTAAGTTTTAAAAAAAAATAAGTTGCGTTTTACATATGCGTTCAAAACGAATGCACACCCCTAGCAAGCATATTGTTTTCTTCTGGTTCCCAGATGAATCAGTAGATAAACTAGCTTATTCAACATCACATGGAAAGTCATTAATGGAGATGAGACTTGAGCTCATGCCACATTGCTTCTTGTAAAGGATAATAGTGTGTAATTGTTGGCCTATGTTTTTTTTCCTAGGATTACCATAGTCATATGAATTATCTTAAAAAATATTTCCTGTTATCTACTGTAGGCATTTCTGCTGTTAATGTTTTTTACTTTTCTTTTTTTTAATCAAATGTTGTTCCTCAGCACCATGGGTGTAGGGTGACTTGTCTATGTTGATGGAATACTAGAAAATGTGCTGCTGCTATATGACTCAAAAAAACAAAAGTGGATGATAATGTTTATATAAAGGGGATAATGGACTTTTTTATACATGACCATGCAGTTGTGAGAAAGTAAAAAATATGGGGAAAGTGTCAAAATGCTAGCCCCGTTGGCATCCCTGCCCACCCATCCAACACAACAAAGTCATCCAGAACCTGATCCCCGCCTCACCCACATGGCAAGAAAAAGCTATTTGGACCTCAACCCCCTTCTCCTTTCTCGAAACACAAAGTAACTTTTTCTCTGAAGAGGCCTTTTCTCCAGGCGGTGGTGTGAGTCTTTCCACAGCGTGTGTCTGTTTATCAGATGATGCGCTGTAGTGCTCCTGAACCGGGACAGATGAGCTGGACACAGAACTGGGTATTCAAATAATATTGTACTGGTTTCGTCAAAAGCTAAATCAATGTCCAATCATCAATAAATAGAAATTACAGCTGAATGTCCTCCTCTCTCTTTGTAAATGTCCCTGGCTCAGGTTCCTTTAAGTGCTTTCCTACCACTCCTGCACTGAGAGTGTAAAAGGCCCAATCTCTGGGGGGAAAATCCTACTCTGCACAGGATCCCCTTATAACATGGAACAATCCTACCTGAGTCCACGGTTGTTTCTCCTTTCACCCAGCATGCACATGTGTCCCTGGAGAGGGATCCAATGGTGGGTCTCCAACGTCCTTTGCCTCCTCCCTTTTCGATAAGACCTCTCAAAAGGAAAGGTCTGATGGTAAAGTTCAGAGCTGTGCTTTTCCAGCCCCAGTTCTAGGCAAGGAAGGGAGGACAAAAACCTCCTTCCAAACAAAATAGTATCAGTCACTGACATTCAAATTATCTCCTTTGGAGGGAAATCAATGTCACTGCAGATCTGTCTCTCTCCTATCAGGTCCGATTCTGGGGGGAGGGGGGCTGACAACATCAAAATGACCAGGCTTCCACTCCAATGTGACTTCTCAAAAATGTTAAAACACTTAACAAAGTCTATGTTCTTAACCAGAGGCAGATCCAGGCTGGCAGGGAATGCACAGAAAGCAATAGCCTCCAAAAATTGGCTTCACTGTAAAGAAAAACACTCTAAGGGCTCCTCATTCTCCAAAACCCAAAGTCAAATGCCACATCTAACCTAGTCTTATCCCCCACTTACAGACAAAGAATCACCCACCTCAGACAGCCTCTGAGAGGGGTGCTTATAAGTAATCTCTCTTTTTAATAACTAACGTCTATGGTAGGGATCCAGGGCCATCTCATGACTGACCAGGAGGTCACCACCACAAGGTTGTCCAAAATCCCTGCAAGCCCATCCAATACATCCCTCCCCTAAAGTCCTTTTCAACCCCTGTGCTCCTCTAGAGATAGGAGAGAGAGGCTGTCTCACCCAACACTGTCAAAGTCACTAGCTCAGCACTGCCTGCTTGCGGGTCCAAATGTGAAGCAGCACTGAGCTAGCACTAATTTGACAGCAATGGTCCCAACAGCAAAAAATAAGCATTTCTCCTACCAGAAGGAAAAGGGAAATGAATCTAGGTGGCCTTCTTAGCCCAAGTCTGGATTGTTAACTTCAGGGAGATGGGCAGGGTTGGGAGAAGAAGCAAAAGTTAGTGTACACAACACCTCTCCAGGCCAAAACTGACAAAAGTTATGTCTTATAAAGTCAATGGCTAAATACTGCAGGACACAGAATGAAAGAAAGAAAGCACTGCCATGCATCAGCAGTCAGTTACTACATCTAAGATGTTAAAAAAATTATTTAAAAATACAAATAAAGTAGTCCAAAAATCTCTAAAGTCATACAATGAAAATAAATACATATTTTTTTCTACCTTTCTGTCTTCTGCCTGTCTCTTATCACCTCCCAGGCCTAGTCTATTATTATCAGTCTCCCTCTCTCCCAGGGCTAGTTTGTAGCTGCCTCCTACTTTCCTGGCCCTAGCCTGTAGATGTCTCTCATCTCCTCTGCAGCAGTCTATTCCTGATGCTACCTCTTCCCAAGATTTCTGCAGGGAAATAAAAAAAAAAAACAGCACTGCCTATCTAAACAAGATCTGTCCCCCTCAGAGGCAAAAAAAAGCCTTGCAGCAGTAAGGCATTGACAATAAAGACACAACAGAAAGGAGAAACTTAAAAGGTGAAGTACTACAATTATTAGAAAATCCACTCTCCAATGACTGCAACTTCCATAGGGAAGAGAAGGAAATCAGTCTTTGAATTAGTAGCTTTAGATTTTCTATGCTCTCCCTTTCCAGGAGGAGCACAAACTCGCTCCCTAACCCCTGAGAAGTGCAGAGCATCTGAGGACATTTAGGTTTCTTGTCAGAGGTGTAGGCACAAAAACAGTTAAATATCTTAACCCCCCCCACATCCAGAAATCCAGAAGCAAAACTGACAAAAAACAGTACCTTGTGCAGCTGTTAATGTTTCCTCAGTTAGGTGTGAAGCAGTTTTGAAGTGTTGGTGGTTCTTTAATTTTGTGTGGCAATCAGGACCTGACATATGCATTCTGATGGTGTAGGCCACATAATTTTTTCATGCACTAATGGGCCTATGCTCTTGCTCAGCACTATACACTGGCTAGGCTACCATGGTATTATGTCTGAAAATTTTATTCACAAACAATTCCCTAAGGAGGTCTAAACTGAGATTTTGGACAGAAGCAGATTAAATCTAATTTTATGTTTGTTAAGTAATTTAACTAGTCCTGGGATTCACAGCTGCATTGCACTTAATGGAAATCTGTTTTGCATATATCTAGTCAAATTTTGGAGGCTGTTCAGTTGTAAAACATTCACTGCCAGATGTACTGAACTTTTATCCTATAGACACAAAGAGGCTGATTCACTAAAGTACTTCAAGTTTGGTATGATACTGAAAATAACCTTCCAAACTTAACAAGCAGGGTAAACTGAGCTCTAGCACCCAATTCACTAAAATAATTATGCAGAGTATGACTACATTCAAAGAACTGCACTGAAGGAACCACAGCCCTTTGAGCATGTCCTTGATCTGCTTATAATTATCAATTCCCATTTCCCTGCATTGACATGTCCAAAGTTAAAAAGCCAGCCTGGGGAAAACCCCACTGATCTCTCCCTACCACCTCAAGGAACCCCCCACATACATACACCCTGATCCCCTCATCCTCTGCTTTTCCCTCCTTGCCAGTCCTCTCTCCTCACATGAATGCTCTTCCATACTTAGCCATCTTATTCACTTGCTTCTAATATTCTTCTTTCTTGCCACTCAGACACCAACACATAGACCTGTAAACCAGAAACAAAAAACTATGCACTGCACAGAAACTAAGAGTTAGTACCAGTCACATTTAATTTCAGAGTGACAGACACTGAAGACGAGAAGTAGACCGAAGGAATGGGGATCATGAAGGAGTTATGGTACGTCAAACCTCTAGCAAATAGCACATTAGAAAGAAATATACCTGAAGAGGCTAGATGGCCAGATGAAGGTCCACCAAGGTTGATAAAACCAGGTCTACCTTGATAAGTGTCGCAGGTAAAAGACTGGAGCAGACTCAGGATCAGGAATGCAGGAGAGAGACATAGAGCAGGAATAGCAGAGCAGCACTGCAAGGCTGGATGCAGAGCAGGAATACTGGAGCAGGACTGGAGGTAGTGCAGGAACAAGGCCAGATTAACAGAGGTCCTGGAATACCTATTTTAGGTATCTTTTGCACCAACAAAAGTGTGTCTCTGTTGCTCTTTCTATATACTTTTACCAATCAGGGCACACCCTGTGCAGAACCAGAGGGGTTCTCCAAGGGCATGTCTAATAACCCTGTAACAAGAAGGTAAATGTATCCAGCCCTTCCCTACCTAAGAACATAAATTGTCATACTGGGTCAGACCAAGGGTCCATCAAGCCCAGCATCCTGTTTCCAACAGTGGCCAATCCAGGCAAAAGTTCCTGGCAAGTACCCAAAAGCTAAGTATATCCCTCGCTACTGATGCTATAATAGCAGTGGCTATTTTCTAAGTCAGCTTGGTTAATAACAGGTAATGTACTTCTCCTCCAAGAACGTATCCAAACCTTTTTTAAACCCAGCTACACTAACTGCACTAAGTGGATCCTTGGGCCGGCAGAGTAGGGATCCAATGGGGAGGAGCCCCAGAGGGCCCTTCCAATGGCAGGTGAGGCTATAGGAGACCCGAGACCCCTCAGGACCTTCATCACTGCAAGCCCTCGTTCCCTGCAGGTTGAACCCTTGGGAACAGGGGCCGGCTGGACATATGTAGGGTCTCAGGCCAGAGGTGAACTAGAGTCTGCAGGCAAGGATGTAGGCAGAGGGCGTACCTCATAGTGCAGCTGGCTAGGGTCTTGATAGGCAGTGTATCTCGTAGTCCGGCAGGTAAGGGTCTTGGCAGGCAGCATATCTCATAGTCAGGCAGGCAAGGGTCTTGGCAGGTAGTGTATCTCGTAGTCACGCAGGCAAGGGTCTTGGCATGGAGAAACAGAAGACAGGAAACAGGTAATAGACAACGGCAGATCTAAACAGGAACCACAGCCAGGAGCAGCCAAGGCAAGGTCTGAGAAGCAGGCCCTGCCTTAAATACCTGCAGGTTTTGGAGGAGGCGTCTGGGCCCCTCCCGCGGTGACCCCTGAAAAAGGGTCAGGTGGCACGCATGTGCACCTGGGAAGCCAAGGGTCAGGAGGAAGGCCAGAGCAGGAGCCGTCGGCGTGCCATCCTGCACGCGGCGTCAGCATGATGGTCTGGAGGGAGGGCCACAGCATGGTTCGCCAGCTTTGACCGCCGGCTAAAGCAAGGTTCCTGGGTCCAAGGAGGCGGAGGCGGCCGAGCCAGTAGGTGGGTGAGTCTGGCTGCGGTCCTGTTCGGCCGACATTCGCAACAGCACCCCTTCCTCTAAGCCCCCTCCCCGGGGGTTTTGGATTCTTGGGATGATCCTGGTGAAACTGCTTGATCAAGTCTTTATCAAGGATGTTGATAGAGGGTTCCCAAGAATTTTCTTTGGGCCCAAAGTCTTCCCAAGCAAGCAGGTACTCCCACCTGCACCCCCGTCTCCGGACATCTAGGATCTCGCGTACCTGGTAAATGGTATCTTCTTCCTCGGATATAGGTGGAGCTTCGGGTATCTTCCTGGAAGGCCAAGACAAAACTAAAGGTTTTAGTAATGAGGTATGGAAAGCATTATGGATCTTCAAGGAAGCTGGCAAGCGGAGTTGATAGGTCACTGGGCCCAGTTGCCAAAGGATGGAGAAGGGACCAATGTAATGAGGTGCAAGTCGCATAGAAGGTACCCATAACCAGATAAACCGGGTGCTGAACCAAACCTTTTGGCCAGATCGATATTAAGGTCCGGCAAGGCAAAGACGATCTGCGAATCTCTTGGCTTAACTACAGGCTTTGAGGAGCATCTTCCGCACCTGTGTCCACAGGTTCTTCAGGTTCTCTGCTGTCATCTGGGCAGTCAGCGAGGGCACAGGAAGTGGTAATGGAATAGGAGGAAGCGGCTGCTTGCCATAGACTATCTGGAATGAGGAAGCCCTCTTGGCAGTGCAGGGATGAGAATTGTGCAAGAATTCGGCCCATTGTAGTAGTTCAGCCCAATCGTCTTGACAGGCATTGATGTACATTAGCAGAAATTGTATAAGGGAGCGATTTGTCCTTTCTGCCTGGCCATTCGCTTGTGGGTGATAGGGTGAAGTAAGATCCAGAGTGACGTGGAATTTCATATAGAGACTTTGCCAATACTTGGTGGTGAATTGTGGGCCACGGTCTGAGGAACTGTGCTGAGGTAGGCCGTGGAGTTGAAAGACGTGTTAGATAAAAAGTTGTGCTAGGAGCGGAAATGAAGGAAGAGAGGGCAGAGCCACGAAGTGGGCCATCTTGGAAAATCGATCCACGCTGACTTAGATAACAGTGTTCCCTCCAGAGGGAGGTAGGACCACCAGAAAGTCTGTTGAAAGGTATGTCCAGGGTTCACTAGATGGAGACAGAGGCTGGAGCAGGCCCCAGGGTTTGCCCGTGGATACCTTTTGTTGGGCACAGGTTGGGCGGAAGTCCACATAGGCATGAACATCTGAACGCATACAGAGCCGCCAGCAGTAGTGTAACAGATGTGCCAGTGTTCTCGCCCATCCGGGGTGTCCAGCAGAAGGATAATTGTAACCCCAAGCCAAGACTCAGGTCCGAAGCCTGCGTGGCACCACAGTCTTCCCTACGGGGACTGTCTGGGTGGCTGCAAGGATAACACGTGTAGGATCAATGATGTGGCTCACACTATCGGTTGCCTCTTCCGGGGAGAAGGACTGTGAAAGGTCATCTGCACATTGGTTCTTGGAGGCAGGATGATAAAGCAGCTCAAAATCAAAGTGCGTGAAGAAGAGGGCCCAATGGGCCTGACGGGGGTTGAGGCACTGCGCCTGGTGCAGGTGCTCCAAATTCTTGTCGTCTGGAGTTGAGCTGGAGTGAACTGTTCACTCCAGTTCACTCCGTTGAGCTGGAGTGAACTTCTTGGAAAAGAAGGCATTGGGACATACCATCCTGGCTGAATCGAGTTGACTTAAAATGGACCCAACTCCTTCAGAGGAGGCATCTACTTCCAGAATGAAGTGCAGACGGGGATCCAGATGGCGGAGACAGGAGTGATGCAAAAAGGCCTGTTTTAAGGCCTGAAAAGCTCCATCAGCCTCGGCAGACCAGTCTTTTACCGGAGCTCCTTTACAGGTTAAACTGGGCAGAGGTGCCACCAGGTGGGAGTAATTCTTGATGAAGCTTCGGTAGTAGTTGGCAAAGCCTAAGAAGCATTGAAGACTGTGTAGGCTTGTCGGCCGGGGCCATTTCAGAAAACTTTTGCTCTTGGCTGGGTCCATTTTGAACCCCTGGTTGGATACTATAAAGCCCAGGAAGAGCAGCGAGGTCTTCTCAAAGATGCATTTCTCTAATTTTGCAAAGAGACTGTTCTCTCTCAAGAGCTTCATGACTTGACATACATGCTGCCGATGAGTTTACAGATTTTTGGAATATATCAAAATGTCATCCAGATAAATGTCTACAAAGACGTATAAGAGGTCACGGAAGATATCATTCATCAAGTTCTGGAAGACAGCAGGCAAATTACAGAGTCCGAACGGCATGACTTGATACTCGTAATGGCTGTTTCTTGTATTAAATGCTGTCTTCCATTCATCACCCTCCGTGATTCGGATGAGATTTTACGTACCTCGCTGATCTAGTTTAGAAAAGAACTGGGCCCCCTGTTGGTGGTCAAAGAGCTCCGTTATCAGAGGCATGGGTAGTAGTCTTTCACCGTAATCGCATTCAAGCCACAATAGTCAATACAGGGCCGGAGAGACCCCTCCTTTTTCCTCACGAAAAAGAAACCAGCTCCAGCCGGTGGATTGGAAGGATGGATGAACCCATTCTGGAGGTTTTCCCGGATATAGTCAGTCATGGCTTGGGTCTCCGGTTCCGAAATCGGGTATACTCTGCCACGAGGAGGTGTGGAGCCCGGAATCAAGTTGATAGCACAGTCCGATTGCCAATGGGGCGGCAAGATGCTAGCTGCTTTCTTAGAGAATACATCCGCAAAGTGAGCATATTGGGGCGGGAGCCCTGCCAGAACTTCAGAGCTAGGTTCAGGAGAAAGCTCACCGGAAGCCAGGAAACATTTAGGGTAGCAGGAGGAACCCCAGTGGTTGACTCGAAGAGACGTCCAGTTGATCTGAGGATTATGCTGCTGCAACCATGGGATACCCAGAACCACCAGGTGAATGGCCTTCCGTATGACGTAGAAGGAGATGTGCTCACGATGCCCATATTCTGCAAGGCACTCCAGTAGAAGGGTTGTATGGGTGATCCGACCTGGCAAGGGCTCTCCGTGGATAGATGAGAGAACCAGTGGAACAGGACAAGGCTGAGTGGGAATCGATAACTGGTCCATGATCTCTTGCATGAGAAAATTCCCAACAGCCCCGAATCCACCAGAGCCAGGGTAGGAAAGCTGCAGTCTTGGAAGGTCAAAGTCACCGACAAGGTGAGTTGAGAGACAGGAGCAGTTAGGCCTAGGGTCACCCCTCCAGTGACTCCTAGGCCCTAGACTTTACCGGTTACACTGGACATTGGACCAGGAGATGTCCAGAACCCCTGCAATAGAGGCAGAGACCTGAATGGCACCACCTTTGGCATTCCTCTGGCGACAATGGACCTTGGCCGAGGTGCATGGGCTCATCTGGAGAAGTCTCAGAGGAGAACTGCGGGGAGGTGCTCGGTGAGATGGAGCGAGGTCGAGGAGTGGCAGTAATACGTCGTTTGAATCCTGCAAGCTCGATGTACCTCTCCCTGAGACGGCGGTCAATTCTTCTGGCCAGGTCAATTAACATATGTAGCATTCCTGGAAGGTCACGGGCTGCAAGCTCATGTTTGATCTTAGGGGAAAGACCATCTAAGTATATCGCTCACAGAAATCGCTCCTCCCAATAGAGCTCAGTTGATAAGGTGTGAAACTCCAAGGTATAGTCCATCAGGGAACGATTACCCTGTCTGAGATGAAGGAGTTCGGTGCTGACTTGCATCTGCCGCCCAGGGGTTTCAAAGACGGCTCACAAACGTGCCAAGAAACTCAAAAGGTCCAGCAGCAGTGGATCAGAACATTCCCAAAAGGGTGAAGCCCAAGCCAGGGCCTTCCCTTCTAGCAGAGACAGGATATAAGTTGTCTTGGTCAAAGCATCTGGGAAGAGTGCCGCCTGTAGGCAAAAATGCATATTGCACTGGTTAAGGAATGCACAACAGTGCTGAGGGTCCCCTGCATAGTGAGGGGGAGCTGGTAAAGGAATCACCGGTCAGGGAGGAGCTGCTGAGGCCAGCAAGCCGGAAGGAGGGGCGGCCTGGACAGAGGTGGCGGCCACAGAATCCAAGCGGGCATTGAGATACTCCATAGAAGCTGCCAGCAACTCCAGGACCTTCTGTTGTTCCAGGACTCTTTGGGCCAGCCCAGGGATTTCCTGCAAGGCAGAGCCTCAGCCGGATCCATGGCCTTGGCTAGTTTTATGAAAGTGGATCCTTGGACCGGCGGAGTAGGGAACCAATGGGGAGGAGCCCCAGAGGGCCCTTATGAAGCCAGGGGAGTCTATAGGAGACCCGAGACCCCTCAGGACCTTCACCACTACCACCCTCGTTCCCCGCAGATGGAGCCCTTAGGTACTGGGGCCGGCTGGACATACGTGGGGTCTCAGGCCGGAGGTGAACTAGAGTCTGCAGGCAAGGACATAGACAGAGAGCGTACCTCGTAGTGAAGCTGGCTAGGGTCTTGGCAGGCAGCGTACTTCATGTCAGGCAGGCAAGGGTCTTGCCACGGAGAAGGTAACAGATGGCAGCGGATCCAAACAGGAACTGGAGCCAGGAGTAGCCAAAGCAAGGTCTGAGAAACAGTCCCTGCCTTAAATACCTGCAGGTTTGAGAGGAGGAGTCTGTGCCCCTCCTGCGGTGACCCCTGAAAAGGGGTCAGGTGGTGCGCATGCGTGCCTGGGAAGCCGGGGGTCAGGAGGAAGGCCAGAGCAGGAGCTGCCAGCGTGCCGTCCTGCGTGCAGCATTTGCATGGTGGTCTGGAGGGAGGGCCGCGGCGTGGCTCACTAGCTGTGACTGCCAGCTGAAGCGAGGTTCCCGCATCCAAGGAGGCAGAGTCGACCAAGCTGGTAAGTGGGGGGGGTCTAGCTACAGTCCCATTCAGCCAACTTTCGTAACACATCCCCTGGCAAGAAATTCCAGAGTTTAATTGTGCGTTGAGTAAAAAAGAATTTTCTGCGATTAGTTTTAAATCTGCTACATGCTAAATTCATGGAGTGCCCCCTAGTCCTTCTATTATCTGAAAGAGTAAATAACCAATTCAGATTTACCCATTCTAGACCTCTTTTCTTCTCCTGATAACATTTGGGTATTTAATGTGTGGGGTTGATGTGAGTGTGCAGCTGCGGCATTTTGATGGTGGATGCTGCTGTCGTTATGAAAGTGATGGAAGAAATGGTTGGAAGCAGTCAAGTAGGTTATGAGTTTCTTGTGATTAATGAAATATTTGGGTAGTTGTATTGGTGTTGGCCTTTTGAGATATTGCAGGGTATTCATTCATTGTGTTTGTTCTCTTGATTTAGTGATTGTGGTATGGGAGGATAACAATTTTCTCCAGAACTGAAGACAGAATATGTTATAGTTTGTGACCATTAGTCTTGAATAATGTTATAATGTATATTGAGGTTAGTGGCTGTATCATTTTTTGGGGTGTTATTTCTCAATAGGAGTCTCTTGTCGGGAGAAGAAAAGTAATAAGAGGAATCATTTGGGAGAAGAAAGAAGATCATAAGGATTGTACTACTTGGATGTGGAGGAATTGTTGCAAATAATTTTAAATTTATGGGAGTGTTTTTACATTTTTTTTTTTAGAATGATTAAAATATACTGTTAAGACAGGCAAGCAGAAAATTGTATATTGTTAAGACAGGCAAGCAGAAAAATGTATATTGCATTGTATTGTATGAGTGTGTTTTGATAAATATGTAATATGTAAAGCTTTTAACAAAGATATTTGATATAAATAAATTTTGTATGATTCATATATAGTATGTGATATATGTTGTTCATGAATTATAGTACCTGCACCTTTTGTTTGCCAGAATTGGGACTGTCTGTTTTCCCCCTCAGGTTCTCTGACAAATTGGGGCAGTTGATTCAATGGTATCTCACAAGCTTGCAATAGAGGCAGCAGTTTTCTCAATGACATCTCTTTGATGTTACCTATTTTCTTAATAAATTAAATTCCCAAAGTTTCTTTGCGCAGAATATTTGCTTGATTAGATTGTAAACTCTGTTGAACAGGGATTGTCTCTTATACATTTTTGTACAGTGATGCATATATCAAGTTGCTGTATAGAATTGATAATTAGTAGTAATCATAAGCCCTCCTTTTACTCCACTGACAGACGATGCCTTGTGCCATCTATAATCATAAGCTCATCCTGAAGGCATTCCCTAATGGATGGTGATTCATTTCTCTTGGGATTAGAGTTTTCATGCATCTTCTGGTTCATTTCTTTCAGACACAAAGAGTGAATAGAGCCTCTAGACTTCCCAAAGCGTCTAGCTATGCCAGTTCACCCATTTGTGTGACTTGGAAGACCACATCTATAGTGAGTTAGATGAAGAGAGTGTTTGTTCATTCTAGTCCAGATCAGTGGCCCATCGTTGGAACTCTACCACTGTCCATGGTCCTTGTTGAGGAAGCATAAGACTGTTCTTTGCTAGCTGAACCCAGTCTGGTCACCAAAAACATGAGAGAAGGCAGCTATAAATTGCTGAATATGGTCAAGGATTGGATGATTTTCCTTTGGCAGTGGGATAGCCAAGGTTAAAGCATCTTTGAAAGTAGGTTAATTATTAAGCTCATCTTGGGAGAGTCCATATAATAAGTATATGGATGTAGTCAGAGCCTGAGTTTACACTGATTGAGAAATCAATGGAACTCTATTCTTGCATTAACCCTCTGCTCCAAGTCCTTCAGAATGACAGATGTCCTGGCCACCTGTTCCATCCCATCCTTTCCCTCTGATTTTGGCTCATACAAGTTGGCAGAATATATCTTGCTGCAAGCAAATGATACACTAAGGAGAGGCATGTCTGAAGAGTCTGGATGGCTGAATGAAAGCTGAAACAAGGCTAGTAGAATGAGGCCTAGCATGGAAGGTGTCTTGGCATGCAGTTGAAATACTGGTTCAAGACAAGAACCCAGGAGACAGACATGGAGAGGGAATACCTGAGCAACACTGGATATGGAGCATGAACATTGGAACAGCACTGAAGTTACTGAAGGACCAAGGCCAGATGAGCAGAGTATCTATTGGTTTTATGTATTTCAAATTTATGCTGTTGTATGTATCAATTATTTTTATTCTGTTTCATTAATTTCTTATTTTATTATGTATGTTTTATTATGTATATTGCCTAGTATTTTCTCTTAGGTGATAAGAAATTTATAATAAAGAGATAACAGACATATCCCAAGAGTCTGTTATACCAGCAAAGGTGTATCCCTATTGCTCTCCTTTTATACTATCATGAATCTGGGCAACTCTGTGCTGAACCAATTGGACCTTCTGAGGGTGTGTCTAGCTACATGGAAATCGGAGAGTAAATATCCCCTGACCCTTCCCTGTCTTTGTATGTCCAGTGGCTCTTATGCAGCTTCCCAGCTTCTTTCTTCTATGGTTGCTGATTTAAGCCCTATCAATCCTAACAAAGGGAAATGATGAAGGACTAGATAAGCAGTCAGCATTTGCAATATATCTACCTATAAACAGCCAAATCCTCTAGTATCTGGATCTAGCACTGACAATTTTTGATTTGTTAAGGCATGCCATTTATACTTTTTAAAGAGGAGTATTAGGTGACAATATTTTTGGCATTGAATATGCACAGATTATATTTCTTATATCTAAATATTGTACTTTATGTAACTGAATAATTTTCTCAGTCATGCAGCATTTACCATGCTGCATTTCATTTACCATAGCACTTCACATAACGGGATCTATACAATAAATGTTAATGTGCATGTGAAAAACTTCTTATGAATGCTATATATGTTATGCTCCTGCCCACAAGAAGCATGTGCAGGTTCTTACCTTGTTACAGCCACAGCCAGCAGGGCTGCTTCTTTCTCCCTGAATCAGCTGGGGCCGTTCCCACAGCTGCTGCCATGTGGTCTGCTTCTCTGCTGCTGTCTCTGCCTTTCCCCGACGTGCTGCTGCGATCCCGGGACCTCCAGCAAGCAGGCCGTCTCTCCCAGTGCCTGCTTTAGCCCGGGTCCTTGCCCAGCAGGGAAGCCGTCCCTGCCGGTGCCTGCAGTCTCTCACAGTTCCCTGCAGCCAGCACTTCTCTCTGCCGGTGCCTACAGCTCTCTACTCTCCCTGCAGTCTTACCTCTCCTCCTGGGGCTGTCCTCACGGCATGGAGCCGTTCCTGTAGTCAGCCCTTCCCCCGCAGCCAGCCTTGCCTCTCTCTGCTTCTGTCCGTGCAGCTAGGAGCTGCTCCAGTGACCTGCCTTCACCCAGCTCCAGTCCAGGGCTGCTCCGCGGCTTCCTTGGGCCCTCCACGTGGCTGAGGACGCCACCAGCTTCCAGCTCTTCTCTCCAGCCTCCTAGGGCGCGAGCGCGAGCTTCTTACTGCTCTTCAAGGGCCAGCCAGGTGTGGTCCCCTGCTGACCCCTCCCTGGGCGTTGTCCACCTCAGCTCTACTAAAGGGCTCAGCTTTCATTGTGTCTTTGCCTTCGCAAGGAGTTGGTCACTCCTGAGTTCCTTGTTCCAGGAGATGCCTTGTATTCCAGCCTTCTGCAAGGTCCAGTGTTCCATGTTTCCTGTTGAAGTTTCTTGTCAAGTTGTTCCAGTCCTGATGTCTGCCTGCCATTCCAGTCCTGATGTCTTCAGTGTTCCAGTCCTGATGTTTGCCTGCCGTTCCAGTCTCAAGGTCTGTCTCTTGTTCCAGTCCTGATGTTCCTGATGTCCATGTTCCAGCCCAGAGGTGTGTCTCCTATTCCAGTATATGTGTTCCAGTCCTGATGTTCCAGATATCCTTGTTCCTGATCCTGATGCCTAACCTGCCTTGTGCTGCCAGGAGAGCAGCGTATATCCTTGCCTTGTGCTGCCAGGAGAGCAGCGTATATCCTTGCCTTGTGCTGCCCGGAGAGCAGCGAACCTGCTTCCTCTTTCCTGTGCTCTCCCGCTCTCTGCGTGGTCCGCGACCAGCCTTCCAGGGCTGTGTAGGGCGCGCACGGGACAGGGTGGTCCACGACTCAGTCCCACGGGTGGCCTGAGTAGGGCGCCCTGAGGGTCAGTGCCCATGTCTTCCTTCAGCCCTCGTTCCTGACTCCACCTCGGTGCATCCAGTACCTCGACCTGAGTTCTCGTCTTGCCTGCGTCCATGTCTATGCATACTGCACCCCGTTCCTGAAGTCCACGTCTATGCCTGAGTCCACGTCTAAGGATCCTGCATCTATGCCTGAGTCCACGTCTATGGATCCTGCACCTCGTCCTGAGTCCATGTCTACGCCTGAGTCTACGTTATTCCTGAGTCTTGTCTGAATCCATGTTCCAGTCTTCACTGTCCTGGCCTCCATCTGGCCTGCCGCTTCGTGCCATACCCTGCGGCAGGTCCGAAAGGGCTGGGAACAGTCGGAGGACTGTTCACAAGACCAACATTGCGTTGTTGGGTCTTCCGAAGCGCGCAGGTCCAGAGGAGGGCCTGTCAGCCAGTCTTCACTCCAGCCCTGCTCCCGTCCAGCCCATGCTCGGGCATGCCACGCCTCCCGTGGCACCTCTCCAGACCCCTCTGGCGTCGAGCCGCGGCCCAAGGGCACACACATCTCCCAGGAGTGGGATCGCTCTCCTAGCGCTCCACAACAATATATACTATGCTATGTAATGATCTCTTTACAAACTACTACTACTATGTATCATTATAAAGTGCCATTAGAAATATGCAGTACTTTGCAGATACACATAAAAGAGAGTCCCTGCTCCATGGAGCTTACAGTCTATTTAAGACAAATATACATGACAAATTAGAGTCAGTGGGAAGTGTATTTATTGTAAAGAAATAGAAGATAAAAACAGCTTCAAATAGTGAGTTCTAGACTGGATTTGAATGTGGCCAGAGAGCAAATATAATGTTCCAGCTCAGGAAGTCTATTCCAGGCATATGGCACAAAATGGTAGAAAACACAGAGTCGAGAATTGATGATGGAGGAGACGGGTGCATACAAAAACATCTAGATAAACAAAGTTCATGAAGAAAAGCATAACAGGAGAGAACTGAAGATACAGAATGAAGAGCTGTAGAGTCAATACATTTATAGGCGAGTAAGAAAAGCATGAGGAAGATGGGGAACCAATGTAGTGACTTGAAAAGAGGAGTTACAGGGTCATATGATATCAAGAGAAGATAAGCTGTTCAGCTGAATTTTGAATAGACTGCAATGCAGAAAGGTTGTTAAGAACATAAGAACATAAGAAAATGCCATACTGGGTCAGACCAAGGGTCCTTCAAGCCCAGCATCCTGTTTCCAACAGTGGCCAATCCAGGCCACAAGAACCTGGCAAGTACCCAAAAACTAAGTCTATTCCATATAACCATTGCTAATGGCAGTGGCTATTCTCCAAGTGAACCTAATAGCAGGTAATGGACTTCTCCTCCAAGAACTTATCCAATCCTTTTTTAAACACAGCTATACTAACTGCACAAACCACATTCTCTGGCATCAAATTCCAGAGTTTAATTGTGCGTTGAGTAAAAAAGAACTTTCTCCGATTAGTTTTAAATGTGCCCCATGCTAACTTCATGGAGTACCCCCTAGTCTTTCTACTATCCGAAAGAGTAAATAACCAATTCACATCTACCCGTTCTAGACCTCTCATGATTTTAAACACCTCTATCATATCCCCCCTCAGTCATCTCTTCTCCAAGCTGAAAAGTCCTAACCTCTTTAGTCTTTCCTCATAGGGGAGTTGTTCCATTCCCTTTATCATTTTGGTAGCCCTTCTCTGTACCTTCTCCATCGCAATTATATCTTTTTTGAGATGCGGCGACCAGAATTGTACACAGTATTCAAGGTGCGGTCTCACCATGGAGCGATACAGAGGCATTATGACATTTTCCGTTTTATTCATCATTCCTTTTCTAATAATTCCCAACATTCTGTTTGCTTTTTTGACTGCCGCAGCACACTGCACCGACGATTTCAATGTGTTATCCACTATGACACCTAGATCTCTTTCTTGGGTTGTAGCACCTAATATGGAATCCAACATTGTGTAATTATAGCATGGGCTATTTTTCCCTATATGTATCACCTTGCACTTATCCACATTAAATTTCATCTGCCATTTGGATGCCCAATTTTCCAGTCTTACAAGGTCTTCCTGCAATTTATCACAATCTGCTTGTGATTTAACTACTCTGAACAATTTTGTGTCATCTGCAAATTTGATTATCTCACTCGTATTTCTTTCCATTAGAAGGTCAGCAAAGATCAAGTTGCAGTAGTCTAAATGGGAAGTTATAAGAGAGTTGCTAAGCATTTTGGTAGCATGCTCAGAAAAGAAAGAACACATTTTAGTAGATAGAGAGGAAAATATATCATGCTTTAGCAGTGTTTTGGATGTGTATAGAAAAGGAGAGAAAGGCATCAAAGATGATTCCCAGGTCATTCTCCTGACCAAGATAACCAGGAGGTAGAGAGCACCATCCACAGCAATATAAAAAAAAAAGGGAGGAGGAGAAGTAGATTTGGGGAAACGACAATATGTTCTAACTTAGCCAAGTTAAGTTTAAAATGGCAGTGGGACATCCAGGTGGCATTGTCAGACAAGCAGGCTGAGATTTGAGATTGGATTCACAGTGAGATTTCTGGCAGATAAGGATAGATCTGGGTGTTAGCCTAAAAGTAGTACAGAAAGCCATGGGAGGAGATCAGAACAACACGAGAAGAAATGTAGAGAGAAAAGGGTCCAGGACAGAGCCAAGACGCACTCTGGCTGATAGTGGACTAGCAATAGAGGAAGAACCACCAGAGGATACAGTAAAAGTATAATGAGAGAGGTAAGAAGAAATTCAGGGCAGAGCAGATTACTGAAATTCAATCCAGTGCAGTGTGTGAAGGAGTAGATGGTGATCAACAGTGTCAAAGGCATCAGATAAATTGGGGAGGATGTGATAAATAGAAGGGATAATTACAGGGGAGACAGAACTGAGATGCTGGGAGGAAACAGAGTCAGAAGGACAGGTAGTGAGTTTGGAGGAGAACAAAAAATGATCCATTTACCTCCTCTGTGATTTCAGAAAAGGAAAGGAAGGGGAGGTTAATGAAATGGGAATGAAGAAGATGGTCTGGAGAATAATTCATGATTAATATTGTCAATCTTTTCATGGAAGAAGTCAGCCACAGACTGGACAGAAAGGGAACTGGGAATGGGAGGCGGAGGTAGTTTGACTAGAGAGGTGAGTGTGGCAAAGAGATAGATGGGTTGGAGGCACTTTAAAGATGATCTGGAAAGGTGTTAGCATGTGCATGCTAAAATTATCTCCATGAATGAAAATGAAGGAATGCAATATGCATATAAATATTTACCATGCATATGGTAAATAATGTGATAAGCTCTTCCTCCAGTCTAATTACTGAGCAATTCTTAATGGCACAAAATTTAACATGTGCACGCGCATGTTATAAAATCTGGTGGCCATGTGTTTGCGCCGGGTAGAGCTCGCTTCTTTGAAAATCTACCCTGCAGTGATGTAATCTTTGGCATTGCCCACCCCTAGAATTTTGAGGGAGTGAAAGGGTTTCCTTTTCCTGTAGCTCTTCTCTGTAGCAGCTGATGCACTGATTACAATGTGAGTGCAATCAATTGCTTTCATATAGAAGGGATTTTTGTAATAAAAGTGTCTCATAGTTTTCCTGTTAGTGCTGTGTTTCTTTAGGGAAAATAAATATCTTGATTTGTTCTCCTGAGAAAAGTATCAATGCACTGCTCAATATAATGAGTTGTTGCTGTTTGACTAATCCTTGTAATATGCCCTAGGGATGTGAATCGTGTCCTCGATCGTCTTAACGATCGATTTCGGCTGGGAGGGGGAGGGAATCGTATTGTTGCCGTTTGGGGGGGTAAAATATCGTGAAAAATCGTTAAAAATCGAAAAATCGAAAAACCGGCACATTAAAACCCCCTAAAACCCACCCCCGACCCTTTAAATTAAATCCCCCACCCTCCCGAACCCCCCCCCAAATAACTTAAATAACCTGCGGGTCCAGCGGCGGTCCGGAACGGGCTCCTGCTCTTGAATCTTGTCGTCTTCAGCCGGCGCCATTTTCCAAAATGGCGCCGAAAAATGGCAGCGGCCATAGACGAAAAAGATTGGACGGCAGGAGGTCCTTCCGGACCCCCGCTGGACTTTTGGCAAGTCTCGTGGGGGTCAGGAGGCCCCCCACAAGCTGGCCAAAAGTTCCTGGAGGTCCAGCGGGGGTCAGGGAGCGATTTCCCGCCGCGAATCGTTTTCGTACGGAAAATGGCGCCGGCAGGAGATCGACTGCAGGAGGTCGTTCAGCGAGGCGCCGGAACCCTCGCTGAACGACCTCCTGCAGTCGATCTCCTGCCGGCGCCATTTTCCGTACGAAAACGATTCGCGGCGGGAAATCGCTCCCTGACCCCCGCTGGACCTCCAGGAACTTTTGGCCAGCTTGTGGGGGGCCTCCTGACCCCCACGAGACTTGCCAAAAGTCCAGCGGGGGTCCGGAAGGACCTCCTGCCGTCCAATCTTTTTCGTCTATGGCCGCCGCCATTTTTCGGCGCCATTTTGGAAAATGGCGCCGGCTGAAGACGACAAGATTCAGGAGCAGGAGCCCGTTCCGGACCGCTGCCGTTCCGGACCGCTGCTGGACCCGCAGGTTATTTAAGTTATTGGGGGGGGGGGGTTGGGGGGGGGGGGGGTTTTAATTTAAAGGGTCGGGGGTGGGGTTTTAGGGGGTTTTAGTGTGCCGGCTCACGATTCTAATGATTTATAACGATAAATCGTTAGAATCTGTATTGTATTGTGTTCCATAACGGTTTAAGACGATATTAAAATTATCGGACGATAATTTTAATCGTCCTAAAACGATTCACATCCCTAATATGCCCTATAGTGATCTGGAAACTGCTTGTAGCTAAGAAGGCTAAGGTTGTGATTATATTTAAATCTAAGACCAATGGATGATTTTTCTGTGTTGGTTTCTCTAAATATTCTTTTAACTCCTGGCAGAGATGTCAAATCTATACCTAATCAACACTTGAGCATCAGATAAACCAAAAAACCTAATTCTGAACATATTAACCTTCTCACCAGGGTATCACTTCATTCTCTGCTGCTTATGCCTGCTCCCTCATGCATGATTCAAAACTGATCAATGAGAAAACATCATTGTGTGAACCCACAAAGCACCAAACACCATACATCTGAAACCAATTCATAAAAGAAAAATGTGAACTTGTACTCACCCAGTTAAATAGCTAGTGGAAATGTCCACATGCACTTATTATAAGAACATAAGAGGAGTCATATTGGGTCAGACCAAAGGTCCATTGATTCCAGCATCCTATCTCTAACAGTGACCAGTTTGGGTCTCTAGGAGGTATGTGGAATATCACAAAGAGTAGATCTATTCCTTATTTCTTACTAAAGGAAAAAGTGATGGCTTTTCTAAATCTACCTAGCTGATAATTTTTTTAACACTTTTCCTTTAGAAACTTGTCTAAAGAGGATGTTAGAAGGATACTTACATCAGAACTGTTATTTGAAGGTGATGAATCAGAGGAACTGAAGTGAATCACTGTGAAACTAGAGAATGCATTAGTGAAAATTGACAGTCTAAATAGCAACAAATCATCAGGACCTGATGGCATTCTTCCCAAAGTTCTGAAACAACTCAGCCGGACTCACCCACCTCGGGAAAGACACGCGGTGTGAGGGAGAAAGAGAGAGACCCACAGTGAGAAGGCTGCCGATCCTTTGCTGCCGCTTCAACGGAGTAAGGAGAAGAGAAGAGAAGGATAATTCACGTTAAAAAAACCCAAAGAAAAAAAAAAAAGAAAAGTAAGCCAGACGCCGACAGCGACTTGTTGCTCCGCCCATCCACCCTCCCTGAGCTCCCCTGCCTCCAATCAGGAAGTTGGAGCCGCATCCACGTGGGCGCCAGGGGGAAAGGACAAGAAGCCCTTTAAATCTAGGCACGCGGCTTCATAGCCCCCTTTTCGCCGGACTCACCCGACTGACCGGAACCCTGCTTGCGGCCTTCCTGTGGCCTGACCGCCAGTGACATCGCCTCTGGAAAGACACGCGGTGTGAGAGAGAAAGAGAGAGACCCACAGTGAGAAGGCCGCCGATCCTTTGCTGCCGCTTCAACGGGGGAAGGAGAAGAGAAGAGAAGGATAATTCACATTAAAAAAAACCCAAAGAAAAAAAAAAAAGAAAAGTAAGCCAGACGCCGACAGCGACTCGTTGCTCCGCCCATCCACGCTCCCTGAGCTCCCCTGCCTCCAATCAGGAAGCGGGAGCCGCATCCACATGGGCGCCAGGGGGAAAGGACAAGCAGCCCTTTAAATCTAGGAGCGCTTCCGCGGCGCCGCGTGCCAGGCGTCGCGCGCACGAAGGAGCGCAACCTAAGGGGCCTGCCCCTTAGTGCGCCCCTTTGTGACCTCCTTTGTGACCCCCCCCCCATCTTCAAATGCACCTCTCTGCTGTTTATGCTGCCTCCAGTCCTCCAGTCCTTTCTATAAGCCCTCCCACCGGGGCTGATATGCTCACAACCTCTCTTATGGCTTTTTGATACGTCTCTTATACTAGTATTGCTTAATTTAACTGTCTTGTAGCTTAGCAACTTCGCCTTCACTTGTCTGTTTATTGTTTCTACTATGTCTTTTTGCCAGTAGTGCACAGCCCAACCCCTGCACAGCTTTACCGCCTAGTCTAACCCTTTTCAGTTACAATACCTGGTACTCGTGCCTTGAAATTTATTTTTGTTCCGTGATACCTCTCGCTTACCTTTCTAGTCTTCCTATCCCTATTTTCCTCCCCTCTCCAAACCCTTCGAACCTTCTTCAATCTGCTCATTACCCTTCCGCCCTTTCCTCTTCCACCCCACTCTCCCCCTCACTCCCTCTCAGAACTCTCTCTGGAGATCCCTACCACCATGCCCCCACACACCAATACCACTCTCTCCTTCCTCCCCATACCCCATATACACTCCTCATTACCTAGACCTCCACCTCTCCGACCTGTCATCCCCCAAGCACACCGCAAATCCCTCCTCCCCATCCTTATCTCCCCTCTAACTCAACTCCTTGGCCTCACCACCTTGACCCTCCTACTATTTAATGCCCACTCCATCACCAAAAAAACCCCACATTCTAGATGACCTCATTCAAGACTACAATCCCGAAATCTGTGCTGTTACGGAGACCTGGCTCAAGGACTCAGACACCATCATCCTGAACCAGCTCCCGACAGCATCTCATGATATTTTCTCCATCCCCAGACCAAAAACGAAAGGGGGCGGCATCCTCCTCATCTCTAAAAAAAACCTCAAACTCCGGCACATTAACATCAACTCCCCACCAAAATTGGAAGTCGGCCCAGTTAAATCAACCAACCTCCAAATATGCCTCGTCTATGCCCCCCCTGGTCTCCTGGAACAAAACCCCTCCCCTCTCATCGAACTCATCACCAATAACATAAACAACGAAAAACCCGCCATAATACTGGGAGATTTCAATCTGCATGTAGACTCCAATCCCCTCTCTCCATCCTGTGAAACCCTACTCACTGCCCTGCAGGCCTTAGGTTTCTCCCAATCCGTATCAGTCCCCACATACAAAGCGGGACTACTCTGGACCTCATTTTCACCAACTCCTGTATCCAGTCCACCTCGCCCCCCACCTGTACTCCTGTACCATGGTCCGACCATGCATTTATTGAGACCCATATTACCCTTAATGCCACTAACCCCTGCAACCACCCACAAAATAACTCCTTCTCCTATCGTAAAGCCTGCAACTCTGAAGAGCTCACCTCTGTGCTCTTAGAATCCATGGACAACCTTGACTGCTCCTCCCCCAACACCGCCCTCAGTTCCTGGGTCAGCATCATTCAAGACCTAGCCGATAAGATGTGCCCCATCATCACCCGTAAGCAACACACATCCCCCTCCAACAACAAACCATGGTACACAACGGATCTTCACCAAATGAAGCACAACCTTAGACACAGAGAGAGAGTTTGGCATAAAGACCCTACCCCACACCATTCCACTTCCTACAAACACTACCTACACACTTACCACTTCGCCATTCAGAATACCAAACGAGACTACTACGCCTCCAAAATCCATCAGTACTCCTTCAACCCTAAAGCCCTCTTCTATGTCACAGCCCCCACCAACCCCTCCATACCCACCATTGCTGAGGAAGAAACCAGCTCGAAATGTGAAGAACTCGCCTCTTTTTTCCACAACAAAATAGCCAAGTTACTCCTCAGATTTCCCCCAGCTGCTACTCACACACCCCTCTCTCCCAAGCACAGCTGCAACCTCCCTGCCATGAAAACCTCTCTCGACTCAATCGACCACACCTCATCTAAGTAAATTGAGGCTATTCTTAAAAAATCCAAGCCCGCATCTGACACCTTACCCACGAAAATGCTTCTCTCTATCCCCACCGTGATTGCTCGACCCCTGGCTGATATTATTAACTGTTCCTTGTCCACTGGAACAATCCCAGACCCCCTTAAGCACGCTATAGTCAAACCCCTCCTGAAGAAACCCTCCCTTGACCCCAAAGACCCTTCCAACTATCGTCCTATCTTCAATCTCCCCTTCATATCTAAAATCATGGAGAAGGTAGTTAACACTCAGCTCATGGAATACCTTGACAACAATAACTTACTTCATTCTGCTCAGTTTGGCTTTCGCAAAAATCTAAGAACTGAGACCCTCCTCCTATCCCTTACAGACTTCCTCCTCACTGGTCTTGACCAAGGTCACAACTTCCTCATTGCCTTCCTCGACATTTCTGCGGCATTCGATACGATTAGCCATGATCTCCTCATCTCCCGCCTTATCAACATCGGTGTCTCTGGCACTGCTCTCCTGTGGTTCTGATCATACCTCACTAACAGACGTTTCTCCGTAAAACTTGGCCCCTCTGAATCTTCCACCTTCACACTTTCGCAAGGAGTACCCCAAGGTTCCTCCCTCTCCTCCACCCTCTTTAGCATTTACCTCCTCCCCCTCTGCCAACATCTATCTGATCTCGGACTTAGATTCTACATCTATGCAGATGATGTCCAAATCATCATCCCCATCCGTGAATCTCTCTCTGCCACCCTTTCCTTCTGGGAGAAATGCCTCGCCTCCATTAACACCCTGCTCACCTCCCTCCAACTCGCCCTTAACGCTAATAAAACTGAGCTCCTCTTCATTCAAAACCAACAGACCCTCATGCTGATCCCCCTCAACAACCCCTCATCCACCCCTCTCAGCCCACAGCCCTTTGTATGAAACCTAGGCGTACTCATTGACCCTCATCTGAACCTCAAGAGCCATATAAACGCAGTTATAAAAGGAGGTTTTTACAAACTCAAGGTCATGAGAAAGCTCAAGCCCCTGCTCCACACTCATGATCTAAAAACTGTTATTCAAGCTACCCGCACATCTAAATTAGATTACTGCAACTCATTGTACCTTGGCCTCCCTTTCTCCACCATCAGACCCCTCCAGATACTTCAAAATGTGGCAGCAAGGTTAATCAGTAACACACATAAATCAGACCATATAACCCCCATCCTCAAAGAGCTTCATTGGCTCCCCATCTCCTCCCGTATCCTGTTCAAAACCATCACCATCATACATAAAGCTATATACATTCACAACTCCCTTTGGCTAAATAAACCCTTACTACCAGCTCAATCTGCCCGCCCTACCAGAACGGACCTCAAATGCACCCTACAAGTCCCTACACTTAAATCAGCCCATCTCTCAGCAACAAGGACCCGTGCCCTATCCATTGCGGGCCCCACCCTCTGGAATTCTCTTCCTCTCGACCTCCGCCTGGAACAATGTCCTCTTAAATTCCGTAAACAGATAAAAACATGGCTTTTCCATCAGGCCTTTCCGGATTAACGTCTCGCCCCCCCCCCCGCTAAACACCCTGTAATCAGTACAAAGCTATCATATAGACCATGCTATCTCAATCAGTCACCCTTGTAAATATGTATATCAAGTAACCTTGTATAATATAGTTAAGTTTTTTCTATCCTTCTCTCTTCTTTTTTCAGTTTGTTCAGTTGGAACTCTATCAGTTGTCCCCCCCCCCCCCTTCCCTGTTTTTTGTACTTTCCTCCTTTTGTTATTATGTAAACCGATATGATGTGTACTTTAATGTCCGTATAGAAAAGCTGTTAAATAAATAAATAAATAAATAAATAAATAAATAAAATAAATATTAACCTGCATATCTGCTCCTGTTACTTTGTAACATATTAATTATGCCACTATTCAGAGGATTGGATGGTAGCCGCTAGTATGCCAGTTTTTAAAAAGGACAGTAGAAGTGATCCAAGAAACTGCACAACAGTAAGCTTGATGTGTCAGGCAAAATGGTAGAAATGATATTTAAGAACAGAAATACTGGGCAAATAGACAGGCATGACTTAATAGCAAAAGGCCAGCATGGTTTTAGCAATGGGACGTAATTTCTTATCAATCTATTAGAATTCTTTGAAGGCATAAATAAACATGTGCGTAAGATTGAGCTAGTCAATATAGTGTCCTGGATTCTCAGAAGACATTTGATAATATTCCACATGAAAGAGTCCTCAAGAAATTACGAAGATATGGGATAGGATGCAATGTCCTATTGTGGATTGGTAACTTGGTAAGAGATATGAAACAGGATAGGACTAAATGGTCAGTTTTCCCAATGAAGAAGCGTGATTAGTGGAGTAACACATGGACCTGTGCTGTTTAACATATTCATAAATGAGCTGGAAAAAGAAACAATGAATGTATTGGATTTCATTGAGTAACATTCAAATTTTTTTAACAGATAATTATGTTGTTATTATTCAGACCTGTGTTTTTTGTATCAATGCCTTTGTGTACAAGACTTTTTCTCTTGGTTCTATATGGTATAAATTGAACTTGATTAAATAATATAAACAAAGTTGGGAAACAGAGAGTAGGTCTAAATGGTCAGTTTTCCCAACTGAGACAAGTGAATAGTGGAAAGCTGCAGAGTTTTATACTGGGACCAGTCTTTAATAGCATATTCATAAATAATCTGGAAAAAGGAACAATGAGCGAAGTGATAAAATTTGTAGGTTATGCAAAATTATTCAAACAAGCTGTATTTTCTGTAATTTAACCTTTATTCCAATTCTTTACCTTTTCTTTTCGCTTGTTAACAATTTTAATTAGAAATGTTCATTGTATTAGACTATGGAAATGTATTTCCTGCTATTCTGTTTAATGTAAACCGGTATGATTTACATCGGATGTAAGAATGTCGGTATATAAAAAATTAAAATAAATAAATAAATAAATAAATATTGAAGAACTGGAAGAAGACATTGTTAGACTAGGTAACTGGGCATCTAAATGGAAGATGAAATTTAATGTGAACAAGTGCAAAGTCATGCACATATGGAAAAAATAATCCTAACTACTGTATATAAATACAATGCTGGGTCCCACATTAGCGGGCGGATTTTAAAAGCCCTGCTCGCGTAAATCCGCCCGGATTTACGCGAGCAGGGCCTTGCGCGCCGGCGCGCCTATTTTCCATAGGCCGCCGGCGCACGCAGAGCCCCAGGACGCACGTAGGTCCCGGGGTTTTTTTGAAGGGGGCGTGTCGGGGGCGTGTCAGGGGGCGGGACCCGATGATGCGGTGTTTCGGGGGTGGGGCGTGGTGTTTCGGGGGCGGGGCCGGGGGCATGGCGCCGGCCTGGGGGCGTGGTCCAGGCCTTTGGACCGGCCCCCAGGTCGGAGCACGGTGCGCCAGCAGTCCGCTGGCGCGCGTAGATTTACGTCTGCTTCTCGCAGGCGTAAATCTACAGACAAAGGTAAGGGGGGGTTTAGATAGGGCCGGGGGGGTGGGTTAGGTAGAAGAAGGGAGGGGAAGGTGAGGGGAGGGCGAAAGAGAGTTCCCTCCGAGGCCGCTCCGATTTCGGAGCGGCCTCGGAGGGAACGGAGACAGGCTGCATGGCTCGGCGCGCGCCGGCAGCCCAAAATCGGCAGCCTTGCGCGCGCCGATCTAGGATTTTAGAAGATACGTGCGGCTACGCGTGTATCTTATAAAATCCAGCGTACTTTTGTTTGCGCCTGGTGCGCAAACAAAAGTACGCGAACGCGCTTTTTTTAAAAATCTACCCCCAGGAGTTACTACCCAGGAAAATGGCCTTGGGGTCATTGTGAAAAACACGTTGAAATCTTTAGTTCAGTGTGTGGAGGCAGACAAAAACAAGCAAAGAGAATATTAGAAATTATTTGAAAAGGGCTAGAAAATACAACTGGACATATAGCAATGCTTTTGTATTGATCCATGATGCAGCCATTCCTTGAATATCATGTACAATTCTGGTTGCCACACCTCAAAAAAGATAGAACTAGAAAAAAGTATAGAGACTGGGCAACAAACATGATTATGGGGATGGACTGGTTCACTTATGAAGAAAGGCTAATCAGATTAGGGTTCTTCAGCGTCGAGAAGAGAAGACTTAGAGGGGATAAGAGATAGAGGTGTATAATAGGGATGTGTAGTTGTAAAATATTTATTTTGGGGGTTTTTTTTGTTTCAGTGGAATTTTTTCATTTTTTTGTCATTTAATGGGGGTTTTTTTTTTCATTTTGATTCATTTCCAGAACAAAAAAAAAAATAACAAATGTCCAAAAATATCCGCAAAGACAAAGAACAAAACAAAACAAAACAGGCCTCTCAGAGAACTTCTAACTCCACCCCCCCCATTGCAAAAGTAGCTACGAGATCCGGGTCTCCCCAAGATTCTCCAACCCCAATCCCACTAGGGATGCCAACTGATCCAGATTTTTAGAACAGGTTGATCCTGTCCTGGGTTTACCCCAACGTGTACAGGAACTTGCAGTGCCTAAATAAAGCAGGACCGGAAGTCCTTGCATTCAGTGAGATAAAACCAGGAGCAGATCTGTCTGTCCTGAAAATCTGAGCCAGTGGGCAACCCTAACCTCTACTAGTACTGAATCCACCCCGAGACCTTAGCCTCCCTGGCCAGGCTTCCATGAGCCCAGCCAGACCTCCGGGGGGACCTGTGAACTCCACCCCAGCCCTTTAAAATTGGCCAGAGAACAGGAACCTCCCTGCATGCACTTACCCCATCTGTAGCCCCCTAAAGCTGGAAGGAAAGTATCAAAGTCCCACTTACTCCTGCCCTTTCTCTCAGCAATTTAAAACTGGCACCAGATGCCTTCCAGAAGGCAACAAAGTGATTTCAGTTTGGTACCGTTTGTTGGGCCTCCAGTGAATTTTTAAATCTCTGAATGCAAGGGCAGGAATCAGTGGGCTTTGATCCTTCCCTTCCAACTTTAGGGGGCTACAGAGGAGATAAGTACATACAGGGAGGTCCCTGGTCTCTGGCCAGTTTTAAAAGGCTGGGGTAGGGCTCAGAGGGGCTGTGGAAGCCCAGCTGAGTAGTCCCAGGTCCCCGGCTGGTTTTGCATTAATGGATGAAAATGAAAATATCTGAAAATTTCCCAGGTATTTTCATAAGAAGCCATTTTTGGTTCATTCCATTCAGAACAAATAAAAAAATGGACTCATTCATTACATTTTCAGCATTCATTCAAAATGAATGCACATCCCTAGTTTATAAAATTATATGTTGTATGGAAGAGGCAAATAGGGAACAGTATTTTACACTATCAAACAGTACTAGGAGTAGGGAATACTCCCTGAAATTAACAGGTAACATATCTAAAACAAAATTAAGAAAGTAGATTTCCAGTGAATGCACAAATAAGCTATGAAACTTGTTGCCAGAAAATGTGACTTAGGCTAATAGTATAATCGAGTTTAAAAATAGTGTGGCCAATTTTCAGAAGGAGAATTCCATTAATAATGATTAGACAGCTAGGCTTTGGTTTCTCCACCTCATAATTATTGAGGAGAATAATATGAAACAGACTTTCACATTGTCATTTGTCAGCTTACCTGGATTGGCCACAGTCGGAGACAAGTATACTGAGCACATGGGACTATTTGCCTGACCCAGCATGACTTTTTGTATATTCCTGTATTATTATGTTCCTTTTAAACCCAACTACGCTAGATAATGTAGTGCATACTGCATGTTGAAAATGTGATGGGCATGCTCTTTTCTCAAGCATGCATCTAGACCACTCAAATAGAAGCAAAGATTAAGCTAGTGATTACATAACTACTGCAAGTCAGGAAAAACATTTGTGTCATGACTCTCTGTGTGACCTTGAACAAGTCACATTAACTCTCTGTGCATGTAGGACTTACTTGAAAACAAAACACTTCTCTTTATCTGGCTTTTCCAGATAGCAAATTAAGGCCCTCATATACTAAGCATTTTCCTTGTGGACACAAAATTTAGTATATCTGACCCTTAATTAGCTTTCCTTATAATGACACCGTTTTCCCCAGTGAATAGTTTAGGTTGCGATGAGAGAGTGATAAATCAGTTGCTTAGAAAAATGGCAAAGAAGACAAAGAAATTATGTTTTGAGGGATTTGATGAAGAAAATACAGTGTAGGGGATCAATGAATTATTCTTGTCTGCAGTGTAGAAACCAAAAACTTTGTAGGAATACAAAAAGACATACCTAGAAGACCACAAAGGCTAAAAATATAAAAGATTCCTGAAAATTGCAGCTACTTTAGTTTTAGACTTAAACATTCATAGTACTTTGCAAGATTCTTCTGATGGTCCTGCATTTCTTTTTCTATTAATCTTCAATAAATGTTTGTATTGTTTAGTACCACTAGGTGTCAATGTGCATAACTTTTTTTTTTTTTACTGTAAAATATAAAAAGGGCTTTACTTGATGTCACAGGCAGTATTATCTCCACATTGAGGCTTCATTAGTTTTGACAATATTTCCCTTTTAAGGGAGAACAGTGATAACAAGAGGTCGCATTTGCCTCTGAAGAGAGAAAGAAACAGTTATAATATGGTACGGATGGTATAGAATATACAGATTGTGTTCAGAATACAGGTTACAAATTCATAATGATCACGTTGTGCACTGACAGTTTCTGCTACTCATTCTCTCTTGCTGTACTACCAAAAAGCCGCAAGTCACCTCACAAGTCTATGGCACGGTACACTGGAAAGGTTATTTTCAAAGCTTTTTAAATGGGCAAACAGCTATTTAACTGCAGAAAAATGCCCCACTGAAAACCTCCACACCCTCACTATGGGAAAGTGTCCACGCTGTTTATACCACAGGCACTTTTACCTGCATGAGAAAAGAAGCAGGGTTAGGTCACATACTTTCTGTGGACACACGTTCTTGCAGGGCCTAACCCAGGCCCTTAAAGGAACTGTGCGTGTCCTTGAACAAACAAAAGGGTTTGAACCAGAAATGGGTGCTATTGTTATACTATTGTTCCATAAACAGAGCATTGTTCGTATTATCTAACATGATCAGTGGGACATGAACTTGTTGAGGCTGCAATGGTCCTCATAGACACTGTATCCCTCTAATCAACATTTTGAGCAGAAAGATGAATTTTCCAGCACATTCACCATCATGTGAACCGGAGAAAAATCAGTTTTTAACCACCCATCAGTGACACACCCATGGACAGTGGCATATCCAATCAATGCTCACCTTTGGGAGAGCGTATGCATTCACAATCTGAACTAGAAGCCATGACAGTGTAGGGAGAATAGAACCAAGAAAAAGGAACCTAAAGAGCAAGTTAATTTTTTTTATGCTGAGGTTTTCTTTAAACCTCTGTCTGAGCTGCTAACAGGATCCAGAATGCCTCACTTTTATCTTCCCTATGGTCCATGCCTGCCTTAACATGTTGCAAGCCCGACTAGCACCTAATATCTCGTTGTTAGCTGGCAAAGCTCTCTTTGCTAATTGTTCTTTGCAGAAAGCCCTCTGCTTCCCCAGGACTGATGAGAAACCTTCCTTTCTATATGGGTATTGTGGAACTGTTTCTAGTTAAACTGTGAGGATAGTTAACTCCCTGCATGTGCTGCCAGCCCCAGAGTTTGGACCTTCAACTGGACAGGCAGACTGCTGCTGAGAGATTGTCAGATGCTGCATGCTCCTTCCTGGATGCATACAAAAGACCTGAGCTATTTATAATTTTTATGATGGAAAGTAATGCAAGTTTAAAATAATACAAGATACAAAACCTAAAACATACACCTTAAAGTTAGTAAGTAGCATATTTAAAACAAATCAGAGAAAATTATTTTTCTCTGAAAGCTAGGAGGAAAGAACATTGTAGAAATCTCATGTTTGTGAGACTTTCCTCACTGCAAATGATGTCAAATCTTCACTGAGGTGTACTGTGCTGTTCGCACGTCTCACGCTGCATGTAAAACTGGCCCCAAAACTCTAAACCACCACCAAAACCGCAACTCGAGTTATTAGCTGGCCCTCCTATAATAGCGATATAAATAGTTGGATGGCACGCACCATTGTTTTAAGATGGCGCCGGCCGTCCATTGCTCCTACCATGTGACAGAGGCCGGCCAATGGCACCGATAGTCCCTGTCACACGGTAAGGGCAAAGGGTCATTGGCACCATTTTGATTACTGGCAGCCGATGGCCTTAGAGCGGGAGATCTCTCCCGGGACCCCGGCTGGACCACCAGGGACTTTCGGTAAATCTTGGGGGGGTCGGTCAGGCAAGTCTTGGGGGGGGGGTAGGAGGGTGGGGGGGGGGTTACAATTAATTAAATTTGAAGGATTGGGGTGGGTTTGGGGTTGTTTTTTGTTTTTTTTACAACCCCCGTTGTAATTCGGGGTGGGTTTTGGGCTTCGTTTCAGGGGGTAGATGAAATAAAAATGGCCCAAACCACAGGAAACAAAATTTCCCGCAGTGGGCTGATAACAAAGGCCGAACCAAAAGGTTCATTTGAATCACATCTCTAATAAATACCTAACTACTGTCAGGGCTTTATAGCTTTGTTCTCTCTCTCTCTCTCTCTACAACAATTGTGGCACTTACCGCAAAGTGCAAAAATGTTATCACACTTTGCAGTAATACCTATGTGAAGTGCTAAGATAGTGCACTTTGAGATAAATAAGCTATTACCATAAAACATACACCTCTTCCTATCACATGCAAAAGTTTGATGAATATAGGTAGGATGCTGAGCTCAATGGACCTTAGTCTGATGCAGTTTGGCTGTTCTTATGTTCTAGGGAAGAACCCTAATTGGGTTTTTTTGCCACTAATTTAATAGTAAAAATATTAAGAAATGGAAACTTTTGAACTCCACATTGTATGTAAACTTGTTTCATCCTGGAAGATAATGATCAATTTGAAAATGGATATGTGATTGAAAAGATAGCATTTTGTTTCATTTGAAAAACTTGAAACTGTGTCTACACTCTGAGGGAGGCGCTCAGAAGGTGACATTTCACTATTAACTACTTTCAGAAATTAACAAAGATGGATTGAGTGATTTATGTGGCAGTCCTCATGAGAGATAAATGAAACATAATGAAAATTATGTTACATCACAGTAATTCACCTGTATTTTTGTTTACTAAAATATACTGTCTTGCTTGCTAACTTTATAGTGGTCAAACAAATATTTGTTGGCTTCAGTTGTTAAAATGATTGTAGATTGCATTTGAAACTGTGAAGTATAGGAAAAGTACAATTTGCAGTCTTACATACATTCTTAAAATGTGAACCTTCCCTCATATTAGTTCATATTTTCTACTGTATCCTCACTGTTCCAAGAACATGCATCATAGATTTGTCAATGCCTTTTTCTGCACAAAGAAATCAATTCTCAACAGGATGATACTTGACTTTCATGCTAGAAAGATGTTCTTCATATTAGGTTTTGTTACTTCTGAAGCAGTAAACCTGCACACCTCTGGACTTAATAATGAAAAAATATTAAAAAGAATATGAGTGCTGTTCTCTTGCCACACTGATAGAAGATTTGGTATTCTGTAGCACGAAAGAATTAAATCTAGCAGCCCAGCCAGTCACTTCTGAAAATAAATTTACTTAAATGAAAAAAGGAAGCATTTTGTTCCCCAATGATTTAGGAATGATTTTTAGGTTTCATCGTTTAATCTCTCCTTTATAACCAGGAGCAGTTTAAAGCAAAAAGGAATGCTGCTGTGACTTCCTTTCTCTTCTTCTGAAAACTCTGCTTTCCATTCTGTTCTTGATAAACAATTAGAAACCAAAATCGGAGTGAGCTACAGGGGACCTTTCTCTCATTCATGCAACCTGTAGAAGAGGTGAGCAATTTTATACAGGTTAGGAAGCCTATTGCCGGACTTCTTCATTTCAATTTAGGTTACACAAAGATGAATCAAAGGCAGAGGGGGGATGTTAATCATTTGCTGCTACCTACCAGTTTCATAAATAGCTGTCCCATCAGGTGGAATGTAGGCTAAAGAAATGCAATATTCTTCTCTCATTGGGGTATCAACGGAATAATCTCCTCTTGATGAGAAGCATTTGTTGGATCGATAAGACATTTTTACTACATTTTCCTGCTTGTCTCTTGAGCCTCCAATTTCCAAACCCATCTTTAATTGATTCAGATGACTGAAGTTCACTTTTTGGTGAGTCTGTATTTCTTTATCTCCACTGCAGATTTTTTCAGACATCAAACTTTTTTTTTTTTTTTTATTGCATCCCTCTCAAGCTAGGAATTATTACCTAATTCTTTTGGGATGCTGCCACTTTTACAGAAGGGATAGGCTCTAGTAATTTTTTTATGGTCACTGAGGTCTCTTTCATTATGTTTTTAGAATAGCTTTTCACAGATGTTGACTAGTTTTTGAAAGTATTGCATTGCATGTCCTACAAATTTTTATGAGTATAGGCATATTTTTATAGAAGAGTGAAGCTTTTAAGAATGTACCCTTGTATTATTATGACCTATACATTTGGGGTTCAATTCACTCAAATTTTGGACTCAGAATTATTTCAAGTAGAAAGATATGCATTGAGTTTAGGAAATAAAAAATACATGCAACCTATGTTAAGAAAGTGGTTATGTGTGTCACAGGAAAGCTGAATAAACCCCTGTAAAATAGTTTTAAAGTGTTCTGTCTATATAGCCTGGGGTATCTAAGGGTTTTATGTGTATCCTTCCCAAATGAGCAGAGGATCCATCAAACCAAAGATTTTCAGAGTAGCAGCCTGATTGGCACTTTATTTGAGAGGAATATATCCTGTCCCACTGTCAGAAAACAATAGCAAAATGATCCTCAAACAGTAAAAGAAATATTTAGCTCATGAGTGCAGACTGTGAGCTGGATACACTTTATCAAAGGGGACTTTACTAAGCCTACCAGCTTATCTCTTCTCTCTTATGATTCCACACAGTCTATAACCTTTTAATTCTTTTAATTCATGTAGGCTTCACCAGGTCCTGAGCACATGCCAGACTGTCCACTGTACCAGGCCTTCTCTTCTTCAGATCAATCTCTCTGCTTTCTTTCTAGGTCTGCATTGTGGAGCTTACCACTGTCTTCCTTTGGCTCGCTCCCTTCCTGCGCTTCTCTCTCCTTTCCTCTCCAGGCCACTGGAAATATGGCTGCTATGGGGAGAGCTCTGATCCTCCCTCTTCTAGGGCTCTTCCTCTTCATGATGGACACCCTACCCTTTGTCTTTTTTTTTATGTACCCCCCTTCTTTATGGGGTGCACCGAATAAAGGAGGTCACATAGTTCTCCAGGCTGATCCTCAAAGTCCCAGACCTCTCTTACTCTCATACATGTATCGCAAAAGCCTCTGGGAACACAAGGATTTATCCAGTGGTGGTAGTGGTGGAGGGGAGGTTTAACACCCTGGGACCCTTGTGCTATGGTGGGTAACACAATGTTGGTCCTCAACTTGCACACCAACTGGCTTAAACAGGTCAGTATGCTGGCAGCATGGGAGGTCTCCTAGGATATTCAGCTTTTAAGAATCCATAGATTCACAAAAGTTTACTTAAAGCATGGAAAGTAAGATCCAGGCCAAAATGATGAAAATCAAAAATAGCATTAAGAACATCAGAATAGCAAACACAAGGGCTTCTTTATCTATTTTGCATCCCCAAATTGTTCTTCTTCTAGCCACTGAATCAGTGTCCAACTCAAAAATACCTTCCCTCTGGAGGGAAGGGTAGACCTCTGAAACAACAGCATTAACCAGATGGCGGGTGATAATGAAAATATAATTTTGTAGCAAAACAGATAACTTGAAAAATTTTCTAAAAAAAAAAAAATCCATAATACCCAGGTTTTCTCCTCTGCTGTTTTCTGGGCGTAAAGGCAAGGAAACCCCCAAGATACATCTCATCAAGAGTGTGTCTATGTGTGTGTGTGGGGGGGGGGGGGAGTGTCCCTCTTTCTGTAACAAACCTAAATTCCTAAAATATCCAAAAACTCTTCAAGCCTCAAACTCTTCCAATATTCTTCTCCTCAAAATACCTCATTCTTCCATTCTCCAGCAACTCCTGAGTCAGTCCACTGTGAAGCAGTAAAGACCCTCTGGTCAGTCCTCTTAGCAAGAGGCAAAGACCCTCCAACATGGTGCACAAGGACATGGAAAGAGCCCTCTTGATCAATCCTCTGGGCTAGAGAAAAGACCTCGTGAGCTTTGCAGTGTCTCCTAACCCTCTGACTGAGCATGCTCAAGAGGCAAATTATATGCCTGAGCCACATTCCACAAAAGGTGGGGATAAAGTAGGGGACAAGTGGACCCCAAAAATGCAAAAACCCTCAGACGAACACAGGGAAAATATATTAGTGTCAGGCAAGGCTGGGTCTCATAGGATTCTGTCTCCTTTCCATGGGGTTCTATAGCAGCTTCTAGTGTTGGTTATATTTGTCTCTCAAATTGCCTTGTCCTCCTCTATTGTGGAGCTCATAGATTCCATCATGACCTCTACTAAGCTGGTTTTAGATTGCTGTTTTCCCCAGCACAAATAAAGCATTTTGAGCTTCATTACAACATACATGACCTTCACTGTGTCTTTCACAATATGCAAAGTTGTCAATGGAAGGCACCAATGGGTATTGTCCAGATTGAAGCCCCTGCCTGTGTCATGACTCATATATCCAGAAATCCTGGAAAATCCAAGACTTTTTGTTTACTTGCATGAACATTTTTGTGGTCCAACCTGAGAACTGGCATGGCACAATATCTTCATGTTTGTGAGTTCTTTGCTCATACAAAAATATCCTGGGTAAAACCTACAGGTTTATTGCAAGTATCACCACAATCCCACACCATGGGTCACCATCAGGCAAGATTATATCATTGACCTTAAATCCATGCAAGATAACACCAAGATACTGGTTGTGGTCTACTTGCTCTCCAAGATATCTATTTTAAGTCCTTCATTCACCTTTCTGCAGCTGACAGAATGGTCTGAATCCTATTTCAACATGTCTTGAAAGTGCATTGTCCACCCCACTGCAACACTTCTAATCACAGATTGCCATTCATTTCCTTTTTCTGGATAAACAATTGCTTACTGTTGGACATCTAGCCCTGTACTTCTACCACTTACAATCTTCAAACTGATGGGCAAGCGGAGTGGGTAAATCAGGTGGTAGAGCAATACCTATTATGCTTTCTCAAATATCACCAGGATGACTGGGCAGAATTTAGTGATTTTGTTTATAATAATGCCGATTATTTCTCCTCTCAGCACATTCAGATTTTTGAAAATTATAGTTTTATTTATTTATGTATTTATTTATTTGAATTTTATTCAACCTTTCAGGCTCTTCAAAGCAGATTACATTTAGACAACTGTAGTGGACCTCATGCACCACCTTGATAAGAGTTTAGATCATCCTGGAAAGGATCTAACTGTCGTGGTCATGTGGGTACCAGTGACATAGGAAGGTGTAGGAGAAAGATTATGGAGACTAAATGTAGGCTCTTGGGTAGAAAATTGAAATACAGAACCTTCAGGCATTCTCAGAAATGCTCCCTATTCCATATACAGGACCCCAGAGGCAGGCTAAGTTCCAGAGTCTCAATGCGAGGATAAGACAATGGTTCAGAGAAGAGGGTATTAGATTTTGTAGGAATCGGAGAACATTCTAGGGAAAAGGGAGTCTATGCTGAAGAGATGGTCTCTGTCTTAACCAGAGGGTAACCAAGTTACTAGTGCTACCATTTAAAAAGGACATAGGGAAGCTTTTAAACTAGATCATGGGGAAAAACCAATGGTTGCTCAGAAGCACATGGTTCAGAGGGATGTATCTTCCAAAGATACTTGTAAAACAGGTAAATTAGAATACCCCAGTGGAGAGATTGTAATTAAAGATGAAGTAGTCCAGAAGGACATAGGGGTGTGCATTAGTTCCCTACGAATTGGTAATCCGCAACATATAGGGCCATAGTCGTATTCGTGGGGAAGCGAAACGTATCGCTATTCTCCACAAATACAACAAATCTTCGCAGAAATATTCAGCTGTCTAAAGGAGCCAATTTAAACAACCCCCCCACCCTCCTGACCCCCCCAAGACTTACCAAACCTCCCTGGTGGTCCAGAGGGGGGGTCCGGGAGCCATCTCCTGCACTCACACCATCGGCTGCCGGTATTCAAAATGGTGCCGATAGCCTTTGACCTACTATGTCACAGGGGCTCCCGGACCCCCCGCTGGACCACCAGGGAGTTTTGGTAAGTTTTCTTTTAGTTTTTTTCTAATGTTCTCATTTCTCCCTTTTTAAAGTTATATGCTACTGCAGTAATGTCCTCCATCCAGTGATTTATATCAAACTCGATTGCATTATGATCTTTATTGCTTAGTATCCCCACCACAGTAACCCAATATACCAGGTCATACATTTCACTGAATACTAGATCTAAAGTAGCTCTCTCTAGGGGTGTGCATTTGTTTCCTACGTATTGGGTAATCCGCAACATATAGGGCCATATTCGTTGTATTTGTGGGGAAGCGAAATGTATCGCGATTCCCCACGAATACAACAAATCTTCGCCGAATTATTCGGCTGTCTAAAGGAGCAAATGTAAACAAACCCTACCCTCCTTGGGGGGGGTTTGTGAGCGACCCCTAGAGAGAGCTACTTTAGATCTAGTCTTCAGTGAAATGTATGACCTGGTATATTGGGTTACTGTGGTGGGGATGCTAAGCAATAAAGATCATAATGCAATCGAGTTTGATATAATCACTGGAGGGAGGACATTAAGTAGAACTACTGCAGTAGCATATAACTTTAAAAAGGGAGAAATGAGAACATAAGAAAAAAACTAAAAGAAGCAGGGGCACGTGTTAAAAATTGGCATAAAGCATGGACATTGTTTAAAACACCATTTTGGAAGTCCAGATGAAATGTATTACATGCATTAAAAAAGGTATAAAGAAGACCAAATGACTGCCAGCATGGTTTAATGGTGAGTTAAAGGAGGCAGTTAAAGCTAAAGGGGTATCATTCAAAAAATGGAAAACAGATTCAAATGATGAAAATAGGCAAGAGCATAAGCATTGGCAAGTTAGATGTAAAATGGTAGCTATACAGGCCAAAAGATACTTTGAGAAAAAGCTTGACAGTGAGGCAAAAACTAATAATAAAACTGTTTTCAAGTTTATTCTAAGCAGAAAGCCTGTGAAGGAGTCAGTTGGGCCAGAAGATGATTGAGGGGCAAAATGAGTGCTCAGGGAGTACAAGAAAATAGTAGGGATGTGTATTTGCTTAAAATGAATCCATAAAAAGCAACAAATAAGGCCAATTTGTTTCATTTGGGGGTCCTGAAATGAATTGCCCCCCCCCCAATGAAACAAACTTTATTTATTGCATTCATTTAAAATGAATGCATCAGTCGTAGGCCTAGACTTGAGGCTGGGGCATCACCTAGGGCATAGGCTAATGTCAAAAGCAGGGCCCATAGCCTATACCTGAGTGTGATGCCAGGGCCTTGGCTGAGTTCCCCCCAGAAAAAAATGTACCTGATCCATCATGATTCTGTGGAAGTAGCTAGGCCAGGTCCTGATGCTTGGACTTCAGCCTAGGCCAGAGCCAGGAACTAGGCCTGATGCCATGGTCTGGGCTGGAGGCTGAGTCCCAAAGCTGGGCCCTTGATCTGGAACAAGGCCTAACACCAGGGCCTGGTCCGGAGTCTGGGTCCAGAAGCCTGGGCCTTGGCCTAGGCCAGAGGCCTAAAATGTCTATATGTGAGCAACCATTGGACATGTTGGAGCTGTTCTGCGGCCTGGGCCAAATCCTAGGCTGAGATCCAGGCATTGGGCTCCAGCCTTGGCCAGAGCCCAGGTGTCAGGGCATGGTCTCTGGCACAATCCCCAACATCAGGCCTGAATCTGGGTCAAGGACCCAGCATCAGGAGCCAGCCTCCAGACAAGGCCTCTGTGTCGGACCCGAGCCCAGGCTCCAGCTGAGGCCAAGGCATCAGCCTTGTATAGGCCGAGGCCACAGCAACCTATCATGGTTTCAGCCTATGCAAGGCCTAGGCTTTTGTCTGGGCCTAGGCCTCACTGGCAGATCCCCACCAGACCGGTTAAGTGGGGACTTTAGGATATCCTGGCCCTGGCATTCTTCCAGGTGGGTAGGAGGCCTTGGGAAGCCCTCTTTTTGATGTTATGGTCGTTCGGGGGTGGGGTGGGGGTCAAATCTAAGATTTGTTTTTTTCACATGGATGAAACAAATTAAACATACCACAAATTGAAATTTGTGGGAAAAACATTTCCTAAAACGAACCAAAAAATTAAAACACATTTTTTTCCCTGCGCACCCCTAGGAAATAGTAACAACATTGAATGACTTATTTGCCTCTGTCTTTACAAAGGAGGGTATATGGGAGAACATATCCACACCTGAAACATTCTTTAATGGTGGATATTCTAAGAGTAACCCAATCCCCGTTTGTGGATTACTACCTGATAAAGTCATAAAAGCATTTGTTTTTACTCTTTAGGGCTGGAACCTTTCCTGGCTAGTTCGAATACAGACTTTTCCTTTCAGGGCCTGGATCCTTTGTCGAGTGAGTGTGTGGGGGGGAGGTATTACTCCCAAAGCCTTGAGTGCTAAGGGTGACTCCCGTGTGTCCTTGCCTTGTCCTTGTCTCTAGGAAAAGGGGGACTTGTATGTCCCAGTGTTTGCTGGAGGTACCAAATAAAGTCACTGGAATCACTTAATTGGTGTCAAAAATAAATCTTTGCTGTTGAAATTGTATGAAAGCTGGCACAGCACACTGTCCACAGCACAACAGAACCTTTCCTTTTATAATCTCCCCCTCAATCTGTGCAGGAAGGTCGGTGCCGGTGCCAGAGCCAGGGAAACGTTTGCCCTTCAGGGCTTTGAAAAATAGAATTCCCAGGTGGGTAGGGTGGGCTTGGAATGTACAGGATGCCCCTTCCAACTGGCCAAGATTGCACAGTTACTGTCTCTGCACAAGGAGATAAACTGTCTCTATCCCCAGGGGTTTGGAGACACTGGATGGATGTCTTCAATGTTGTTGGGCTTTGCCTTTACTCACAGTTAGTTGGATTTCCAATGTCTTTGTTTCTGATACAGTCCTTTTGTTATTTTCTGTTGTGATCCCTGATGGAGGGATCCCCTGTCTGGCCACCAGATGTCACTGTCCCTATAGGATACCACTCTACCCTTCAGTCCCTCCCATCTAGAAAGTCTGAATTGGATGCCTGAACACTATTGATCCCATCCATTTTAAGATACTTTGGGTTCAGTTTGAGGAAGCGAGGGAAGAATAAGGATGTTTAAGTTTTACACTCTGGTGAGGCCTCCCAGCTTAACCCAGATGAAGTTTCTTTTAGAAGTGACACCACATCATGCACGCCCTGCCAGAGGGTCCTTCTCCTACTAATTTACAGAGAGATAGATTATAAGCCTGATGCCCTTTAGGGGCAAAAGTGCTCTCACCAGGGGACCAAAGACCTGTGAGCCTACTCTAAACCCTTGCCTAGGTGGGCAAGCACCAATGATGGATCCCGCTGCGAGAGACAGTGAAAGCAGAAGATGTATCCAGTTTAACTTGTAAAGTATTTTTTAGATTTTAACAGAGTGGGAGGTTTTTCGATACTCCTTCCCCACTAGGATTGCAGAGCTGAGATCTAGCCTGATCCTGTTGACTTTTCCCCAAGCGAAGTTCCCTAGAAATATTAATAAATAAAGGATGAAAGAACCTCTAAGGAAGAAAGAACAAGAGGAGGAGATCCCAATCAGATCTCCACATACCAAGGGTCCAGAACAGGCTGGGTGTCTGAAGAGAGGTAGGATTTTTGCAGTAAAGTTGGGGACCCCTCCACAAGGATTCCCTCATAGTTGCTGGGTATGCTGTGTGCATTAAAAGTCACCATGGGGCTACCCAGATGCCTGAGACACCTACCTACCCAGAGCCACGTATGTACCAACATTCGAATGTAACTTCAATTATATGGATGGGTGGACTTTAATTTATGAGTAATCATCAATCAACTTTTATTTAACACCCAGATCTGGTTCTGTCTGAGTTATTACAGCCTCTTATTTCATGGTAAGCACCAATACAGTATACACACACTGGGAATATTTCTATAGCGACCAGGCCATAAGTGAGAGCTTCCTTGCAGGGATTGAAAATTAAGTGTGGGAATGGAATTGCTAGCAGAAGCAGCCCGTGAAGAGAAATAAATTGGTTTGTGCGCCTATGGGATTTACACACCCAGCTAAGTGTTACACTCATATGTAGCCCATCATCATTTCTGATACCCAGGACCTCCAGGCACCCTCAGGTTTAAAGTAACGCAAAAAAGTAGATGATCCACAAGCTATTGGCAAGTCATGGATGAAATATACTAAAGGAATCCCTGCAAGGCCTACTTTCTTCCTAGAAAATCCAAGGTCTTGGTTTATGAAGTTGCCTCATAGAATCCACACCCCTATGGATACACTCTAAAGCAACTAATAATGGTAGGAAGCAACAGACCTGTCGTCAAATTCAGGCTACTGTTAATAGCATTGGAGTAGCATAAAAGGAGTATGAAGAACTCAAACACAAGAAGCAATATATGAAGTCACAGTGTGCAGAGCAGAAAGCAGAAGCAAGGACAATAAAAGCCCATAGCAAAACTAAAATGTACCCATCCCCGCTCCAGCCCAGGAGAATTCATCTTCCTCAATGTTCTGGCCATGACCTGTTGAGAAGTATATAAGCAAACATAAACAAAATAGAAAGGTCACGCGCTGTGTCAGGAAAAAATATATTATCTTCCATGCAAAAATGATGCAATTGTCCATATGAAGAGAAAAGAATTAGGCTCAGTGAGCACTAAGATGGAGGAGTCTCATCGGAGACAAAAGATCGCTCAAGTAACCATCTCTGGAGCAGCTTCTTGTGTCATTAAAAATGTCTCTGCATCTTTTGGGTTATGAAACATTTCCGTATGGTTATTGATAGTTATTTTTAGCTGGGCCGAGTACAAGATACCATATTTCGCCCCCAAAGTCTGCAGCCGCAGACTCATGGCGAGGAATGCCTTCCTACGATCTGCTGTTGTTTTCGCAAGGTCAGGAATGAACATAACCGAGTGACCTTGATAATTAAGAGGGGTTTTACTGCGGGCCGACATTAAGATTTTCAAAGCTTGCGGGTACCTTAAAACTTTGAAGATTATAGACCGGAGAAATCTCGGATTCCGTGGCATTTTTGATGGGACCCGATGGGCCCTCTCAGTTTCAAATGGTTTGTCAAAGTCAATCTGTAAAATGGACGGGATGAATTTAATAATGAAGTCCATGACATCCGATCCTTCCGTTCCTTCGGGGACACCTAAAATTCAAATATTGTTGCGTCGGTTCCTGTTTGACAGATCTTCTATATCTTGCTGCAGTTTTTCGATGTCTTTATTGAGGCGCGGCAAAGGCGTGGTAGTTAACAGTAAAGACAAAGTTTACATCTCCAGGTACTCTAGTCTCGTTTGAAAGGTGCCCATTTGTGTAGACATGCTTTGGAGATCACCCTGAATAGCTGCCGTTGCGTCAATGTTGAGCTGAATCATATCTTTTAGCTGTTTTAGTTCCGTCAGAACCAAATCCGCCAACACCATTGCTTTAGGAGCTGGGACCTTATCCAGCGAAGGAGCATCTTGTTTTGCTCTTTTCGTGCCCGCAGAGGCCGCAAAAGTGGCCTCAATTTTACCAGTTTTTGAAGTAGCCATGAAGAAAGAAATTCCAGCTAAATTTAGAATGGTATTCATCCACTGGAAGGTTTTTTCATTGAAAAGGAAGAGAAAGTCTCGCAGAGCAAAATGTTCAGGTGGCCATCTTGTCTCTGCACTAGAGCACCCCCCCACCCCAGTCTCATCATTTTTAATTTATATGAAAATTAGTATAGCAAAATATTACTATTACTGTTACTACTATGTAGTGATTCAGAGGTGTTATGACATTCTTTGTTTTACTCTCCATTCCTTTTCTAAAATTCCCTAACATTCTATTTTCTTTTTTGATTGCTGCTGCACACTGAATGCTGTCCACTATGATGCCCAGAACTTTTTTCTGAGTGGTTACTCCTAATATAGAACCTAACATCATGTAACTAGTTTTCTTTATGTGCATCACGTTGCACTTTTTAACATTAAATTGATTTACAATTTGGATGCCCAGTCTTCCAGTGCCACAAGATCCTCATGCAATGTTTCACAATCCGCTTGTGATTTAACAATGCATAATAATTTTGTGTTGTCTGCAAATGTGTACCTCTTTCCAGATCATTTATAAATGTATTAAAAATCACCAGTCCCAGTAGAGACTGGTTTGCAGTAGAGGAGGACCGGAAGCACGCGCCGTTTCTCAAATCCTTCCATTAACTGAGTGAAGATTAATTTAACCGTGGTTTAAGAGGATTGGTAAGTATAGTTTCAGAAATTTTTGGGCTTATACAAGTTTGGTGAAAGGTGAAATTAAGGGATATATTCTTTAGAGTTTGTGTGTGTCTGAGGTAAAAAGCAAGCCAGAGATAGTTAATTCTAGTGTCTGTCTTTCCCACCCACTCAACCCTTGATTTTTAGGCACAAGACACTTTCCCACCCTTGATTTTTAGGCACAAGACACTTTCCCACCCACTCAATCCTTGATTTTTAGGCACAAGACACTTTCTCATTATAAATCAATCAGGGTCTTATCTAAAACATATTATTGTACCAGCCCTTATTGAAAGTTTAATCATCCCCTTGTAGGACACTAGCTGATTAATTACTAAATTCACCTGTAAATTTAAAGTACTCTCATTCCAACTCCCTTAGTATCCTAAACCTAACTAGGAACTCAATAAAACTAAGATGAAGGCAGCAGTCCAGCAGCAAGAGGGGGGGCTTTCCATTCTTTTGCATTGAGTGTCACATGTATGATTTTTTACCCGCCGGTGAGAGATTGTATGTGTGCACTCGGTGCAAAGAGCTCCTGGCTCTCAGGGAACAAGTCCGATCTCTGGAGGCTAGAGTAGCAGACTTGGAGGAGCTGAGGGAGACAGAGAGGTACATTGATGAGACCTTCAGGGACATAGTAGCCAAGTCCCAAATCCATTCTGGTAGCCCCAGTGCTGCCTTGGATCATAAAGGTCTCCCAATAGGAGAACATCACCCTGGTGTAGCAGGAAGTGATCCTGTAGCAAGGACCTGCTGTCCAGGTGATGTATTGTCCTCTCGCACTGAGGACAAATCTCCTAGGGCTACTGCCCAGGAGGGTAGGGTTAGGCCGGCCATCATAGTTGGTGATTCGATTATTAGAAATGTAGATAGCAGGGTGGCTGGTGGACGTGAAGACCGCCTGGTAACTTGCCTGCCTGGTGTGAAGGTGGCAGACCTCACGCGTCACCTAGATAGGATTATAGACAGTGCTGGGGAGGAGCCGGTTGTCATGGTACATGTGGGCACCAACAACATAGGAAAATGTGGGAGAGAGGTTCTGGAAGCCAAATTTAGGATTTTAGGTAGAAAGCTGAAATCCAGAACCTCCAGGGTGGCATTCTCTGAAATGCTTCCTGTTCCACATGCAGGTCCCCAGAGGCAGAGAGAGCTCCAGAGTTTCAATGCGTGGATGAGACGATGGTGCAGGGAAGAGGGATTCAGCTTTGTAAGGAACTGGGGAAACTTTTGGGGAAAGGGGAGACTTTTCCGAAAGGATGGGCTCCACCTTAACCAGAGTGGAACCAAGCTGCTGGCACTAACTTTCAAAAAGGAGATAGAGCAGCTTTTAAACTAGAACAAGGGGAAAAGCCGACAGTCACTCAGCAGTGCATGGTTCGGAGAAATGTATCCTTGAAGGATACTAATGAAACAGGAGAGTTAGGGCATCCCAACAGAGAGGTTCCATTAAATGCAGACATAGTTCATATGCCTACATGTAAAAAATCACCAAAGCTAATGAGTTCCGAATTATCCCAAACAACTGAAAAGCAGGTTGTTAAAACAAGCAAAAAGCACACTTTGACATGTCTGTATGCCAATGCCAGAAGTCTAAGAAGTAAGATGGGAGAATTAGAGTGTATAGCAGCAAATGATGAGATTTATATAATTGGCATCACAGAGATTTGGTGGAAGGAGAATAACCAATGGGACAGTGCTATATCAGGGTACAAATTATATCGCAATGATAGGGAGGATCAACTTGGTGGGGGTGTGACACTTTATGTCCGGGAGGGTATAGAGTCCAACAGGATAAAGATCATACAAGAGACTAAAGCTCAGTAGAATCTATATGGGTAGAAATCCCATGCGTGTTGGGTACGAGTATAGTGATAGGAGTATTCTACCGTCCACCTGGACAAAATGGTCAGACAGATGATAAAATGCTAAGAGAAATCAGGGAAGCAAACCAATTTGGCAGTGCAATAATAATGGGAGATTTCAATTACCCCAACATTGACTGGGTAAATGTAACATCAGGACTTGCTAGAGACATAAAGTTCCTGGATGTAATAAATGATTGCTTCATGGAGCAATTGGTTCAGGAACCAACAAGAGAGGGAGCTATTTTAGATTAATTCTTAGTGGAATGCAAGATTTGCTGAGAGAAGTAATGGTGGTGGGGCCACTTGGCAACAGTGATCATAACATGATCAAATTTAAACTAATAACTGGAAGGGGGACAATAAGTAAATCTGCAGCTCTAACACTAAATTTTAAAAAGGGAAACTTTGATAAAATGAGGAAAATAGAAAAAAACTGAAAGGTGCAGCTGCAAAGGTTAAAAGTGTTCAACTGGCATGGACATTGTTTAAAAATACAATCCTAGAGGCGAAGTCCATATGTATTCCGCGCATTAAGAAAGGTGGAAGGAAGGCAAAACAATTACCATCATGGTTAAAAGGTGAGGTGAAAGAGGTTATTTTAGCCAAAAAAAATCCTTCAAAAATTGGAAGAAGGATCCATCTGAAGAAAATAGGATAAAACATAAGCATTGCCAAGCTAAGTGTAAAACATTGATAAGACAGGCAAAGAAAGAATTTGAAATGAAATTGGCCATAGAGGCAAAAACTCATAATAAAAACTTTTTAAAATATATCCAAAGCAAGAAACCTGTGAGGGAGTCGGTTGGACCATTAGATGACAGAGGGGTTAAAGGGGCTCTTAGGGAAGATAAGGCCATTGCAGAAAGACTAAATGAATTCTTTGCCTCCATGTTTACTAATGAGGATGTTGGGGAGATACCAGTTCCGGAGATGGTTTTCAGAGGTGATGAGTCAGACGAACTGAACAAAATTACTGTGAACCTGGAAGATGTAGTAGGCCAGATTGACAAACTAAAGAGTAGCAAATCACCTGGACCGGATGGTATGCATCCTAGGGTTCTGAAGGAACTCAAAAATGAAATTTCTGATCTATTAGTTAAAATTTGTAACCTTTCATTAAAATCATCCATTGTACCTGAAGACTGGAGGGTGGCCAATGTAACCCCAATATTTAAAAAAGGCTCCAGGGGCGATCCGGGTAACTATGGACCAGTGAGCCTGACTTCAGTGCCGGGAAAAATAGTGGAAACTATTCTCAAGATCAAAATCGTAGAGCATATAGAAAGACATGATTTAATGGAACATAGTCAACATGGATTTACCCAAGGGAAGTCTTGCCTAACAAATCTGCTTCATTTTTTTGAAGGGGTTAATAAACATGTGGATAAAGGTGAACCAGTAGATGTAGTGTATTTGGATTTTCAGAAGGCGTCCCTCATGAGAGGCTTCTACGAAAACTAAAAAGTCATGGGATAGGAGGCGATGTCCTTTCGTGGATTACAATCTGGTTAAAAGACAGGAAACAGAGAGTAGGATTAAATGGTCAATTTTCTCAGTGGAAAGGGTAAAGAGTGGAGTGCCTCAGGGATCTGTACTTGGACCAGTGCTTTTCAATATATATATAAATGATCTGGAAAGGAATATGATGAGTGAGGTTATCAAATTTGCAGATGATACAAAATTATTCAGAGTTGTTAAATCACAAGCAGACTGTGATACATTATAGGAGGACCTTGCAAAACTGGAAGATTGGGCATCCAAATGGCAGATGAAATTTAATGTGGACAAGTGCAAGGTGTTGCATATAGGGAAAAGTAACCATTGCTGTAGTTACATGATGTTAGGTTCCATATTAGGAGCTACCACCTAGGAAAAAGATCTAGGCATCATAGTGGATACTACTTTAAAATCGTCAGCTCAGTGTGCTGCAGCAGTCAAAAAAGCAAATAGAATGTTAGGAATTATTAAGAAGGGAATGGTTAATAGAACGGAAAATGTCATAATGCCTCTATATCGCTCCATGGTGAGACCACACCTTGAATACTGTGTACAATTCTGGTCGCAGCATCTCAAAAAAGATATATGGAGAAGGTACAAAGAAGGGCAACCAAAATGATAAAGGGGATGGAACAGCTTTCCTATGAGGAAAGGCTGAAGAGGTTGGGGCTGTTCAGCATGGATAAGAGACGGCTGAGGGGGGATATGATAGAGGTCTTTAAGATCATGAGAGGTCTTGAACGAGAAGATGTGACTCGGTTATTTTCACTTTCGAATAATAGAAGGACTAGGGGGCATTCCATGAAGTTAGCAAGTAGCACATTTAAGACTAATCGGAGAAAATTATTTTTCACTCAACGCACAATAAAGCTCTGGAATTTGTTGCCAGAAGATGTGGTTAGTGCAGTTAGTGTAGCTGGATTCAAAAAAGGTTTGGATAAGTTCTTGGAGGAGAAGTCCATTAATGGCTATTAATCAATTTTACTTAGGGAATAGCCACTGTTATTAATTGCATCAGTAGCATGGGATCTTCTTAGTGTTTGGGTAATTGCCAGGTTCTTGTGGCCTGGTTTTGGCCTCTGTTGGAAACAGGATGCTGGGCTTGATGGACCTTTGGTCTGACCCAGCATGGCAATTTCTTATGTTCTAATGTTCTTAGAGATCCTTGAGCATGACATTGTTTACCTTTCTCCACTGGGAAATCTAGTCTTACTCTCCGTTTCCTTGCTTTTAACCAGTTTGTAATCCACAATAGGACATTGTCTCCTATCCCATGACTATTTAATTTTCTTAGGAGATTTCATGGAGGACTTTGTCAAATGCCTTCTGAAAATCCTTTATCCATATATTAATTAACCCCTTCAAAATAATGTAGCAGATTGGTGAAGAAAGATTTCGCCATGCTGGCTGTGTAACAGTAAACCATGACTTTCTATATGTTCTGTGATTTTGTTCTTTAGAAAAGTTTCCATGATTTTTCTGGCACTGAAGTCAGACTCTGTGGTTTCCTGGATCACCTCTGGAGCCCTTTTTTAAATATTGAGGTTACATTGGCCACTCGCCAATCTTTTAGAACTATTGATGATTTTAATGATATAAATTATAAATTAGTAATAATAGGTCTGAAATTTCGTTTTGTACAGTACCAGTGATTTAAAATACTAGTACTACTACTAATAATAATAATAATACTAAAATTGTAGAGGCCATATTCATCACTGCTTAGCCATATAAATAGGGACTTATCTAGCTAAGTGGTAGTAGGTGAATATCCATTCCCATTCCCATGGCCACTATTTATCCAGTTAAGTAGTTAGCCAGATAAGTGGTGGGTAGGATATGGTTGTTTCAGGGAGGAACTACTTATACAGCTAAGAAAAACAGATAAGCAGCAATATTCATACTTATTTGGTTATGTTTTCAGGATAATTTAGATTTGCTCAATGGCAGGTCTAAAATTAGCCACATAAGACTTATCTGGCTAACCAGCAATTGATCTGGGCATATTCAGTGGCATAGCCCATGTAGGTTAGCTGGATAAGTCCTTGAATATCAAACTCAATAGTTTCTGAGTGAAGGTGGATTTTCTTACATTTGAATTCAGTGCCACACTTACCTTTCAAAAGAAAATGAGTCTTTTGTGTTCTCCTTAAAGAAACATGTATGCAGAAATATAAGAAAATCATATAAGAGGAAAACAATGACATCATTTCTATTTTATAGAATTATATTTTCTATTTGTTCTACATTATGGGCAATAAAGTACTGATCACAGATTCACCAAAGAATTTCTCCCATCCTGTGTGTATTGGAAAGCAAAATGAAGTGTATTTGGCCGTGGATAATGGAAACGAGTATGGCTAGAGCTATTCATTAAAATATGGGTGGCAGAAACAAATCTTGTTATGAGGCTTTTCTTCTTTAATATGAGTCAGAAAGTCTGGTTTTCCCAGATGTCTGTAAGCAGACCCAGGCTAGGAGGAAAGTTTTCCTCCAGTTAAGGAATACTGTGGTGGCGAAAAGGGGTAATTTTTCTCTTAGATACCCAGCAACATCTATGGTTAAGATCTCTGGTCACAGTTATACTTTTATTGAACCTTGTCAACTGAAAGCTTATTTAGATACTAGTGAGGCTGTTCTGCCTTCTACATTTATTCTTGAGATATTTGATTAGATGATGATTAGTTTTCTGTACCACTTGATCAGTATATTTTTTATGATTTCTTATTTGCCTATGTGATACTATCTCCAGCTCTCCTTTATCTCTGGTGGTCTATAGATGGTTATTAGCTATTAAATTTTACATTTCTTTTATTTTTCCTATGTAACAATCTGGTGGCAATTAATTTCTGTAAAACATATATTGCTTATATATATTTTTGAAAAATAAATAGAGTTTTTAAAAAAATAAGAATGGCAGCCGTGGCCATGAGGAGCCTGCAGTCATGGATCCCAGGAACTGCCTAATTAATTTCAGAAGTATTCACCATGTCCACAGCTGTCTCCCACATTTCAGCGATAGAAGATCTTTTATAAACAATTAGTTCAATAAATATTTAAATAAAAGAAAAATTACAAAAACTGAAAACAGGGCAAATATGTCAAAGAGTATGCCTAAACCAATTTGATGGATCTTTTGTTTACAGACAAACTTTTAAGCAGCTGCACACATTGTGAACTAACAAATGATATATGCTAATGCAGGAAGGAAACTCATGTATCATAGAAATATCACCGAAGAAAACCTTAGACATAGCTAATAAATCTAGAACTAGACCATGCTTAGAAGTTTTTTCCTATCACAGATCCCCTTAGGTATGTAGTATTAATAACAGGAAGAAAATCTTTTGAAGGCCCTTTAGTTTACATCCACATTGTAAGAGATGCAAATATTTTAACACGCTGATATATAAAGATGCTTTTCTAAAAGGCTATAAATGAACATTGTCAGAAACAGCACTTAATTTTGAAGATTTCAAAAATGTCTTCTTTTGAAATATTAAGCAGTTTGTCAGAAGATTTAACTAATTAATGTCTCACTCCAATATAATTTGAATTTTATCTCAAATTAAAAACCTAAATCTTAATTTTATGGCAGCCTTGCTTGTATTAAGCTAAGCAAATGTGTTAATGTGTATTAAATGCAGAATTTGGTGCCTGATGTACATTACCAGTAAAATTGCTCACTAATTCATGGTAAACAGCGTTATCACATTTTAGTAAATAGGTCCCTTAATAGATTTCCAAAGACTATTTGTAGTTATACCCTATATAATAAAAGCCTATTTTCACTTTTCATGCTCCTTCCCATAAAAGGAGTCTTGTATCATAAAATCTCTCACTGACCAATCAGCTTTTGAAAGTTGCAATTAACCATACAAATACACTGCCAGACAATGGCTCAGAATCCAAGTTTTTTTTCTCTATTGGTTTCTAAAAGGAATTATACCCTCCTAGTCTCCCCCCCCCCCCCCACACACACACACAAACACACATACACACACAGAAAAAAGTGAGGGTAGGGAACACTGCTGAATGGGGAAATTGAGACTGGAAGAAGGGGGATGACTGAGGCTGAGTGCAGATGAAGGCTGGGGGAGGGCTGTTGAGCTGTGGAAGGGAACTGAAGCTGAAGGTGTGTTGAGCTGTTGACCTATTCTGCTGAGATATGGAATGAGCTGCTGAAGGGAGTTATTGAGACTTGATTGGTGACTGAGGGAGCAAATGATTGAAGATCAGGGCAGTTATTGGTGTATGAGCACTGAAGGGGATGATTAGAGCTGGGTGGGGGGAGGAACTAATGGAAGGGTAGATTGAGTAAGAGGATAAAGTAATGAAGACAGAGCTTGGTCAAGGAGAGAGGACAGAACGGACTGGGGATTGAAGAAACACATAAAACGTGCATATATACACACACACACACACACATACACTCAGCAATCTTCCTGAGAGAGAATGGGTCATGTGTATACTTCATCACATGACATTTTTAAACTTTTTACATATAGATAGAATCATAAAATCTGTTTATAAAATCTCATTGGTAAGGGAACTCAGAATAAATACACAGAGACAAGAAACTATACAATACATTTTGCTATAATTTTATTAAGGATTTATGTTTTGTATTCAGTGATAACACTGAAAAAGAACCTTTTACTGACATATTTCATGTGACATACCTATACAACCTTTTCTTTTTATTTTCTCATGGCATATAGACACAATGTGTTCACATACACTGTTCCTATGAATTTAAAAGAGAGAACAAATCTTAATGATTCACATTCTGAGATTTACTAGACATAGGAATCAAGACAAAATACTTCCATTTCCTCATCAGCTGCAGTGGTGCCAGGAATCCAGGATGTCATAAGTAATTTTGAACTACTCTCATCATCATTACCAGTAGCACTGTCCTTTGTTTTCATCATTATCTCATTGTAGTGATACAGCTATTTTGTTACATAATTATATATTTGATTTGGTTGAAAGATCATAGAATAATTGTCTTATTTTTAATTGTCTAAAAGATATCTTTACTAAGGACATGTAGATTTTTTTAAAATAAAATTGAATCAGAAACTGCTCCCAGTGGAAAAAAAAAGACTAATTAACCACTTCAAGGAGCTCATGCAGTTTGCATCCTGTATCATTACAGGAGAAATCCTAAAGGCTTATTCATCAAAAAGGCCATACATGTATGTATGTGGCTCAATCGCATGTACTGCCTGTTTTTTTTAAAAGGGTCCACATAAATGTATATATGCATGTTTCTGAATAAAAGTACACATATAAAAAAGGGGCATGTCAGGGTAAGGTATGCAAGTTCATTTACTACTGCTCATTTGCATTCTAACTTCAAACTTTAATTATGAATTCCAACTTGATGTTTGCAAAAATGACAGGAGTTGGGTGGCCCCTTATAGACTAACCAATTTATTGAAGAATGAACTTTGGAGGACTTTCACTTAGTCAGATGCATGAAGTGATGTACAGCAGATGGGTAAAATATATACAGAACAAAGAGAAGACATTGAATTAGGAAGGACATGCAGACAGTACTAATAGCATTATAATATAAGAGTACTGACAACTGTGGTAAGTATGGAAAGAAAGAATAATTTGATAACAGTTAAGTTCATAATTAGGTGTAGCGAGTCATGAAGCCATTATCTCTGTTCAGACCTAGGGTGATAATGTTAAGTTTTTTTATGAATTCCAATTCAGCATTTCACTCTGGAGTGTTCCTTTGAAGTTCTTTTGCAGGAGTATGGCAACCTTAAGGTCAGATAGAGAATGGCCTGGAAGGTTGAAATGTTCTCTTATTGGTTTCTGGATGTTTCCGTTTCTAATGTCAGACATGTCCATTTATTCTTTTCCTTAGGGATCGACCTATTTGTCTTATGTAGACAGGACATTGCTGGCAGCTAATGGCATATATTACATTGTAAGAAGAGCAGGTGAATAAGCCTCAGATGTTGCAGTTGATGTTGTTTGGTCCTGTGATGGGATTGTCTAGGTTAATATGTGGACAGAGTTGGCATCTGGGTTTCTGGCAGGGTCTGGTTCTTGAGTTGGTTTCATTGTTTTAAAATTTGTGGTTGCTTGGAAGTATTCATTTCAAGTTGGGGGGGGGGGGGCTTCTAGTAAGCCAGGATAGTTTGCCACCCTCTGCCTATGAGAAGGTGGCATCATTATCCAAGATGGGCTGGAGATCCTTGATGATATGTTTCAATGACATCTCGTTATTCTGTATATATTTCACTCGTCTCCTTTACATCATTTCATGCATCTGACAAAGTTGACTCTTCAATAAATTGGTTAGTCTATAAGCTGCCACCCGATTTCTGTCATTTTTGCAACACCAGAAAAACATGGCTATCCTTCTGTAGACTTGGTGTTTGGAAGCCGCCTTCTCCGGATGAGTAGACACTTGAGTAGGCTAAGGGGTGAGAAGACGTGTACCAGGGACAGACTATAACCTATTGTGGGGCTACCTGGGATGCACATGGGTAATAAACGGGGGATTACTTAGTCAGACTGAGTCATATGGGGGTATAGAGTGCACCTGGGATAGACTGATTCATACTGGTTGGTAACTTGGATATACTGGTCCATATTGGGGTAACTGGGACAGTTTGGGGGGACAGGAACTGGGACATATAGGGCTATATCAAGGGAGATGAGAGTGCATGTTACTGGGATATACTGTAATTTACTAGAGGGTTGGAGTTAATGGTGGAAAAAAACCTTTTCAAAATGTAATTGCATTATGGATACTTATGGCACAATGACTGAGAAGGGAGAGAGAACAGAGGAGGAGGAAGAGGTATCCCTAGCAAAGAGTATACAGGACTAGGACACAAATTTTGGATCTTTTAAAGGATCCCATCATGAAAAGGTTCAGATTCAACAAGGAAACCATACTGCCCCTATATCAGAAGTTAGAGCAGGACCTGCAACCTATCATCCGCTGGGGCCATGCCTTGCCAGTACACATCAAGGTCACAACTGCCATGGCATTTTTGGCCACTAGCACCTTCCAGACATCTCTAGGAGTCACAGCTGAAATCAGCTAGTGTGAGACCTCAATGTGTATAGAGCAGTTCCTAGCTGACTTACTCAGGAAAACCCAACACTATATATCTTTTTCTTAGAGAAAACAGCTACAACATAAAATAATGACTGATTTCTATCAAATAGCACATTTTCCCTCTGTCTTCATGGCTTTTGATTGCACTCACATCCCTATAAGGGCACATGGGGGCAATAAAGCCACCAACCACAACCGCAAGGGCTTACACGATCTCACTATGCAAGTAGTCTGCAATTTCAAGGGCATTATCCTGGACATTGTACCCAGGTTTTTGGAATCCACTAGTGAGGCCTATATTGTCTCTCACTCAGGAGTTCATGATCACTTCCAGGAAGGGCATATTACTGGGGGCTGAATTCTAGATAGGAATGTATTTATCACTATTAATTTTGCCTCCCTCATATCTAGGTGGAATTGCAGCATAGGCCAAGGAGGACTGCTGCAGCCTAGTCCTGTAAACTATCCTGCTGCCCAATCTTAAGTGATATCTAATGCTGTTTTTCACTGCCTTCTCTGCTGCAGGTGATAAAGAATATCCACTTGAAACCTGGCTCTTGATCCCACTGGCTAACCCATAGTCTTCTGTAGAGGCTCCTTGCAACAGAGCCCACCGGCAGACCAGGGAAGTCATTCAAAGAACCTTAGGCCTACTCAAAACATGAAACTTGGGGGCACTGGAACATCTTGATACCTGCTGGGTGAACCTGGAGGGCTTCTATAATTCTTAGGGCAGCTACTCTGGAAGCATATGCTGTTCTCTGTATCCCCTTACCTATCTGCTGGCACTCCACAGTTCCCTGCTCCTCTCTTCCTGCCAACCCCACTACTACTTCAGCCTCCCTCATCTTTTTTGAGTTCCTACATTGCTCTTCTTATCTGTGTCTCCTGATTGTTATCTTCCCTGCCTTCTTTCATCCCAACGTCACACCTACCATGCTCATTCACTCCACTGCCACTCGCCATCCTCATTCTTGACAAGCCCAGATACACCTCTTTTTCTTAATCTAGGCACTGAGGTTAAAAATAAGACAGACAAGACAAACCAACAATCAATTTAACACAAGCTTGCTCTCTTAAAAGCAGAAAATAGAATGGGAAACAAAGCAATTCAAAAAGCTAAACAGATGATACTATAACCAGTAAATTAAATATTCTTCATCTCCTCTCCTAGCATCTCTCCTCTCAAAAGAACCAGATATTCATGACCTGAGCTCACCTCCTACTTCTCACCACAAAGAATGAGGATGAAAAGCCACACTGCAAAAGGTTCATCCAAAAGATTATGTTAACACAGAAATGAGCATTATTTTGTATGTGTTCATGCATTCTGCATCTCATTCATCTGTAAATTTTGTATTAACTTGGCCATTAACACATAAGTTAAAATCAACACATTAATTTAATACCCAATTTTAACTCATCTTAGTAAATAAGTCCCTTAATCTGAGTTCCATTGGGATTTCAGTGGGAACATAGTGCTATCTTCTCCACTATTATATATTAAAATTCAGATGAATTTTCAAAGGAGTTACACATGTAAATGCAATGTATTACTATAACAATTTTCAAAAGCCATTTATGTGCGTAGTGTGAACTTACACATGTAAAACCTATGGACAATTCAATGACATATTATAGCAATTTTCAAAATCCCACTTACATAGGTAAAATGCATTTACACATGTAAAACCCAGTTTTATGCATGTAAATCCTTTTGAAAATGTACCCCATATATATCCAGGGATACTCAGGTTCCAGAGTCTTCCCACATGTTCTTCATCACATCCAGTAAATCTTGTGATTGTCACCCAGACGACAGGAAAGATGAGAACTTCATACTGATCCCTACAACAGTCATTGTTTCAGAGATTACAGTGGTTCTTTGAGACAGCAAAGTAATGAGAGATGGTGATACAAATTTGTTAGAGGAATTAGTGATAAGAATGGTAGCAATACAAAAAATAAAGAATAATAAAACAAAATTATTGTATACTAGAAAGCCACCGAAATAGACTAATATTTTAATATAAATACTACAATTTCAACATCGATCAGATTATAGCATCTCAGAGATCATCTGTTAACAGAGAATAAGGTTTTGCTAAATTATCTTTGCAAGAATAATACCATGGTACATATTGACAGTTTGGACAAAATTGCTTCTTGTAGATCAGGTGGAAGTGGAGTTCAGATGATAGGCTATGCCTGAACTTGCTTCATGATGGTGATGATGATGATGACCGCAAAGTTCCTTTGTCTTTTTTCATTTCTCATTTCTTTTTGGCAGCATGTCTGTGAGTCATTCCTGCCAATCATGGACTGGAGTAGGCGGAGTTTCTCTATAGTAGTGACAGTTTTTAACTCTGAGCATCTGCACAGTTGTCTTCCTGTGCAAATCCATTTTTTCTCCTCAGTCTCTTTTTTTTTTGCGAGCTGATAGCACGCAGGGTTTGTTCTCTCTTACTCCTCATCTCACTTTTTTTGCGATTTTTAGCGATTTTTGTTTCGAAAAATGTATCTGGCAGTGATGGCTCCAAAGCCATCTGGTTTTAAATACTGCCAGTATGGCAAAATTATGTCCATAACAGATGGACATAATTATTGCTACTTATGCCTGGGCCCGGAGCATGACCAAGCCTCATGTAGAGACTGTGGTTGGATATCTCCCTGGGCCCAAAGGCACCGAGCTGCGAGGCTAGCGCACCTCAGATCACCATCAACACATTCTACACCGGGATCGGCGAAGATGCCGAAGAAAACATTAAAGAGCGCTGCGTCGTTGGAGCCGGAAGACCACAGTACAGAGACCAGGTTAGAGATTCCTAAAGCGCCGAAGAAAAGGTTCGAGGCTATGCCTCATAAATCCCCGAATGAGCCTCCCATCCATACTAGTGTGCCAATAAGTAAAGAGCTGAAGCGTTACCATGGCGCTTCAAGACACCACGACGCTTCGACGCTTCAAGGCACATTGGCGCCAGATGATGCATCGGCACCAGACAGCGCATCGGCACATCATGGTGCATCGGCACATCATGACGCATCGGTGCTCCATGGCGCATCGGTGCACCGCAAAGCACCGTAAAATATGGCGCTTCATTGCCACTCGAAGCACCGGTGCAGCCTTCACCTCCGGCGCCAATGACTCCTTCCTCAGAGCCAGGAGTGCAACAGCCAAAAAAGAAGACCCAGAAGACCAAATATATACTATGGGATCCCTTCCTTTCTATTGCCTCGACTCAGCCAGATGAAGAATCTGAAGTAGACATTGAATTTTCTTCAGTGTCAAGATCCTCTGTAGCTTCTTCACTCAGTGTTGCTTCACTTTCGGATTGGTCATCCTCATCTCATAATAGACCAGGATCCCCCCAGGAAGACCCAAAGGAGCCTCAAAAGGTACCATCTCTGGACCATCTGTCTCCACTTCTTTTTTTTAGCCTCCTATTGCATTCAAGGCTATGCTTCAGATTTCTCAGTCACTCCATACATATTTCCAGGATTTACAGGCCATGCACCCACGACCCACAACTCCATCTCTACCAGTGGATGTACCGGGTCCTTCAAAACCTATCCAACCACCTACAAAATCTCCACATCAAGAGTGTCCGGATAGCCCTGCCTCTCAGTGGTCTACTTCTTCCCTAAGTTCGTCCACAAGTATGCCTTTGGACCCTCCGGAGGGTCTTCCGGAACCCTATTCCCCACCGGAAGATTTAACTTATGCAAAATTTGTGTAGGAGACGTACATACCCTTATCGTCCACAACACTATAATCAACCATGATTCCAGCCTCAAACACATCAGTCTCGTGGACGCTCTAGACAACAACATCCGCAGAAACAGGCCGCCGCAACTCCTCAAAAGCAACCACTGGTTTTTTGAGCTATCCCGAGCTTTCATCGACACATAAACATAGAGAGCTTACCTTCCAAGGGACAGAATTCAAGATCTTTCTGCCCTAACTCACAAACTTCTCAATCAATCCCATGCTCCAGCATGTCGAGTCCTCCAGTTGCTGGGTCTCATGGCGGCGGCAATCCATGTAGTCCCATTCACAAGGCTCCACATGCGTCATCTTCAATGGTGTTTAAAGACTCAATGGTCATAGTTCCTGCAACCCCTCTCTACCAAAGTTCAAATCACCAAACAAATGCACATGGATATGCACTGGTGGATATCCTCTGCAAACCTAACTTCGGGAGCTCCCTTTTGATCGCCTCCACATCAATTAACACTGATGACGGACGCATCCAGAAAAGGTTGGGGAGCCCACCTATTAGCCTAAAAACTCAAGGTTGCTGGTCGCCTCAAGAGACTGCGTACCAGATCAACCTCCTGGAAGTTCACGCAATCTGGAAGGCACTCCAGACTTTCTCTCCTCAAGTCTGTCGCAGAAGCCTCATGATATACACCGACAACCAAGTTGCAATGTTCTACATAAACAAGGAAGGAGGATCCAGTTCATGGACACTTTGTCGCAAGGCCCTTCGTATAATTTTTTGGGCGAATGCGAACGGAATAACAATTCAGGCCACTTATCTGCCGGGGCTGGACAATGTCTTAGTGGATCGATTCAGCAGAATTTTTCATCCACACAAATGGACATTAAATTGCAAAGTGGCGTAGAACATTTTTCAGCAATGGAGCTACCCAAACATTGATCTATTTGCAACTCAAAGCAATTGACAAACATGAACCTTTTGCTCCATTTACCCAAGCAACCTTCGTTACGCCCCAGGTGCCTTCCTCATTCGATGGACGGACAGCTTGCTGTATGCCTATCCACCCATTCCGCTCATCTCCAAAACGATTCAGTAATGTATTCAGGACACAGTAGACTTGATCTTAATAGCTTCAGCTTGGCCAAGACAAACATGGTATGCTTATCTCATGTGACACTCCGTATGCCCACCCATTCCCCTAGAATACCATCCACACCTGTTAACTCAGGAAGGGGGATCTTTTCTCCACCCAATGCACCAGTCCCTGAATCTCACAGCGTGGAGGTTGAATGGCAAGTATTAAGCCACTTAGGCCTCTCTTCAAACTGGGAAGACATACTACTCGCGTCTAGGAAACACTCGACTAGACATAACTATGCGGGAAAATGGCATTGCTATACCCAACGGTGCCAACCAAGGCGCCTAGATCCTTTTTCGTCTACTTTGACCCAACTACTGGAATACCTTCACACACTCTACCTCTCAGGGCTAGCGTACTCTTCAGTTTGTGTACATATTAGTGCTATCGCTGCATTTTACAACTATCACCAAGGTCTACCAATTTCTAATCACCTTCTAATCTCTAGATTTTATGTGGGGTATACTTTACCTACAGCCTCCAATTGCAAAGCCTCCTGTACCATGGTATGTGAACATTGTACTTGAACAACTCATGGCTTTTCCCTTTGAACCTTTGGACTCGAGCCATTTAAAATACCTAACCTGGAAAACCATTTTTCTGGTAGCTATAACATCTGCATGGAGAGTTAGTGAGCTGCAGGCCTTAGTTCACTATTCTCCTTACTTGAAATTTTATCATAAGAACATAAGAACATGCCATACTGGATCAGACCAAGGGTCCACCAAGCCCAGCATCCTGTTCCCAACAGTGGCCAATCCAGGCCATAAGAACCTGGAAGTACCCAAAAACTAAGTCTATTCCATGTTACCGTTGCTAGTAATAGCAGTGGCTATTTTCTAAGTCAACTTAATTAATAGCAGGCAATGGACTTCTCCTCCAAGAACTTATCCAATCCTTTTTTAAACGCAGCTATACTAACTGCCCTAACCATATCCTCTGGCAACAAATTCCAGAGTTTAATTATGCGATGAGTTAAAAAGAACTTTCTCCAATTAGTTTTAAATGTGCCACATGCTAACTTCATGGAGTGCCCCCTAGACTTTCTATTTTCTGAAAGAGTAAATAACTGATTCACATCTACCCGTTCTAGACGTCTCATGATTTTAAACATTTCTATCATATCCCCCCTCAGTCGTCTCTTCTCCAAGCTGAAAAGTCCTAACCTCTTTAGTCTTTCATCATAGAGGAGCTGTTCCATTCCCCTTATCATTTTGGTAGCCGTTCTCTGTACCTTCTCCATCGCAATTATATCTTTTTTGAGATGCGGCGACCAGAATTGTACACAGTATTCAAGATGCGGTCTCACCATGGAGCGATACAGAGGCATTATGACATTTTCCATTTTATTCACCATTCCCTTTCTAATAATTCCCAACATTCTGTTTGCTTTTTTGACTGCCACAGCACAGTGAACCGACAATTTCAATGTGTTATCCACTATGACGCCTAGATCTCTTTCTTGAGTTGTAGCACCTAATATGGAACCTAACATTGTGTAACTATAGCATGGGTTATTTTTCCCTGTATGCATCACCTGCCATTTCGATACCCAATTTTCCAGTCTCACAAGGTCTTCCTGCAATTTATCACAATCTGCTTGGGATTTAACTACTCTGAACAATTTTGTATCATCTGCAAATTTGATTATCTCACTCGTCGTATTTCTTTCCAGATCATGTATAAATATATTGAAAAGTAAGGGTCCCAAAACAGATCCCGGAGGCACTCCACTGCCCACTCCCTTTCACTGAGAAAATTGTCCATTTAATCCTACTCTCTGTTTCCTGTCTTTTAGCCAGTTTGCAATCCCGGAAGGACATCGCCACCTATCCCATGACTTTTTACTTTTCCTAGAAGCCTCTCATGAGGAACTTTGTCAAACGCCTTTTTAAAATCCAAGTATACTACATCTACCGGGTCACCTTTATCCACATGTTTATTACTTTCTTCAAAAAAGTGAAGCAGATTTGTGAGGCAAGATTTGCCTTGGGTAAAGCCATGCTGACTTTGTTCCATTAAACCATGTCTTTCTATAAGTTCTGTGATTTTGATGTTTAGAACACTTTCCACTATTTTTCCTGGCACTGAAGTCAGGCTAATCGGTCTGTAGTTTCCTGGATCACCCCTGGAGCCCTTTTTAAATATTGGGGTTACATTAGCTATCCTCCAGTCTTCAGGTACAATGGATGATTTTAATGATAGGATACAAATTTTTAGTAATAGGTCTGAAATTTAATTTTTTAGTTCCTTCAGAACACTGGGGTGTATACCATCCGGTCCAGGTGATTCACTACTCTTCAGTTTGTCAATCAGGTCTACCACATCTTTTAGGTTCACCGTGATTTGATTCAGTTCATCTGAATCATTACCCATGAAAACCTTCTCCATTACGGGTACCTCCCCAACATCCTCTTCAGTAAACACCGAAGCAAAGAAATAATTTAATCTTTCCGCGATGGCCTTATCTTCTCTAAGTGCCCCTTTAACCCCTTGATCATCTAACAGTCCAACTGACTCCCTCACAGGCTTTCTGCTTCGAATATATTTTAAAAAGTTTTTACTGTGAGTTTTTGCCTCTATGGCCAACTTCTTTTCAAATTCTCTCTTAGCCTGTCTTATCAATGTCTTACATTTAACTTGCCAACATTTATGCATTATCCTATTTTCTTCTGTTGGATCCTTCTTACAATTTTTGAATGAAGATCTTTTGGCTAAAATAGCTTCTTTCACCTCTCCTTTTAACCATGACATGATCATTTTGCCTTCTTTCCACCTTTCTTAATGTGTGGAATACATCTGGACTGTGCTTCTAACAATGACCATGCCTCTTGCACACTTTTTTCTTTTGTAGCTGCTCCTTTCAGTTTTTTTCTAACAATTTTTCTCATTTTATCAAAGTTTCCCTTTTGAAAGTTTAGCACGAGAGCCGTGGATTTGCATACTGTTCCTCTTCCAGTCATTAATTCAAATTTGATCATATTATGATCACTATTTGCAAGCGGCCCCACTACCGTTACCTCTCTCACCAAATCCTATGCTCCACTGAGAATTAGATCTAAAATTGCTCCTCTCTCGTTGGTTCCTGAACCAATTGCTCCATAAAGCTATCATTTATTCCATCCAGGAACATTATCTCTCTAGCATGTCCCGATGATACATTTACCCAGGCAATACTGGGGTAATTGAATTCTCATTACCACACTACCAATTTGGTTAGCTTTCCTAATTTCTTTTAGCATTTCACTGTCCATCTCACCATCTTGACCAGGTGGATGGTAGTGTACTCCTATCACTATAGTCTTCCCCGACACACAAGGGATTTCTACCCATAAAGATTCAATTTTGCATTTAGTCTCATGCAGGATGTTTATCCTGTCGGACTCTATGCCATTCCAGACATAAAGCACCACACCACTTCCCGGGTGCTCCTCTCTGTCATTGCGATATAATTTGCACCCCGGTATAGCAGTGTCCCATTAGTTGTCCTCCTTCCACCATGTCTCTGAGATGCCAATTAAGTCTATGTCATCATTCACTGCTACACATTCCAATTCTCCTATCTTACTTCTTAGACTTCTGGCATTAGCATACAAACATTTCAAAGTTTGTTTTTTGTTTGTATTTTCATTCTGCTTTTTAATTGATAGGGATAAGTTAGAAGTTTTTAGCTCAGGTGAGTTTTTAGTTACAGGCACCTGGACTACTTTTCTTATTATGGGAACCTCACTGTCGCGATGCCCTAATTCTAATGCATCATTAGTATCCTCCGAAGATACCTCTCTCCGAACCATGCCCTGCTGAGCGACTGTCAGCCTTCCCCTTTGTTCTAGTTTAAAAGCTGCACTATCTCCTTTTTAAAGGTTAGTGCCAGCAGTCTAGTTCCACCCTGGTTAAGGTGGAGCCCATCCCTTTAGAAGAGACTTCCCCTTCCCCAAAAGGTTCCCCAGTTCCTAACAAAACTGAATCCCTCTTCCTTACACCATCGTCTCATCCATGCATTGAGACTCTGGAGCTCTGCCTGCCTCTTTTGACCTGCACATGGAACAGGGAGCATTTCAGAGAATGCTACCCTGGAGGTTCTGGATTTAAACTTTCTACCTAAGAGCCTAAATTTGGCTTCCAGAACCTCCCTCCTACATTTTTCTATGTCGTTGGTGCCCACATGTGCCACGACAGCCGGCTCCTCCCCAGCACTGTCTAAAATCCTATCTAGGTGACACGTGAGGTCTGCCACCTTTGCACCAGGTAGGCATGTTACCAGGTGATCCTCATGCCCACCAGCCACCCAGCTATCTACATTCCTAATAATCGAATCACCAACTATGATGGCCGACGTAACCCTTCCTTCCTGGGCAGTAGGCCTTCCGGAGATATCCTCAGTGCGAAAGGATAATGCATCACCTGGAGAGCAGGTCCTTGCTACAGGATCCTTTCCTGCTGCACCAGGTTGATGCCCTCCAATCATGAGACCTTCTTCGTCCAAGGCAGCACCAGGGATGCCAGTCTGAAGTTGGGACTTGGCTACTATGTCCCTGAAGGTCTCATCTATATACCTCTCTGTCTGCCTCAGCTCCTCCAGGTCACCCTCCGTACTCATCCATCCTTCCTTCCAAAAGTGGTTACAGCATTCCATCTCAATCAAATGATTACACTACCAATTTTCAAACCCAAACCTCACCTTTCTGATCGTGGTAAACTCCTACATTCACTGGACTGTGAGAGAGCTTTAGCCTATTACAAACAGAGAACTTTTTCCCTGTTAAGACCGTCTCAACTATTTCTTTCCTTTAATCCAAACAACCCAGGGCAACCAGTACAAAACGAACCATTGCGAACTGGTTAAGCCAATGCATAGAATTCTGTTACAACAAACGATCTATCAAGCTTCCCAGCAAACCTAAGGCCCACCAAATACGGGCCACTGCTACGTCAATTGCCCATCTCAAGAAAGTTCCGCTACAAGACATCTGCAAAGCGGCAACTTGGTCTTCTCTGCATACTTTCACATCACACTACTGCATTGACAAGCAAGTCTCTTCCGTTGCTACATTGGACGCAGCAGTCTTGTCCACTTTGCCTGTTACTTAGGACTGTCTACTCTACTTATGGTTTGTTGTCCCGAACTTAAAACAGCATACCTGTGCGGACACAACCCGGGAGCTTGGGACTCCCAGAAAGCATGGCTAATTCAGCCTGCTATCAATGGGAAAAAGCAAGTTTGCTTACCGTAAACAGTGTTTCCGTAGATAGCAGGATGAATTAGCCATGTGATCCCTCCTGCCTCCCTAGACAGTCCACTATTACTACTACTTTCTACCTTTTTGTTTTTGTTATGCATCTGCTTGGTTACAAAAAAAGACTGAGGAGAAAAAATGGATTTGCACGGGAAGATGACCGCGCATACACACAGTAGTGTGTCTCTAGTAGTGACAAAACTCTGTCACTACTAGAGAGAAACTCCGGTCGCGTCAATGCTCCCAGAAAGCATGGCTGATTCATCCTGCTATATACGGAAACACCATTTACGGTAAACAAACTTGCTTTTGTTTTTTGATCATGCTTTGTTTGTTACCAATTTGACAAATTGTTCATGGTTTCCATGCATAACTTTGGTTTAATGAATAATTGGCATGCCCTGAGATCACCTGTATGAAAGAGATTATGTTTGGATTAGGCCAAGTGGTGACTTATCAGTCTGAGAAAAAGTCCAGAGTATATTCTGAAAAGATTGAGGAAGGTACTCATCTGCTAAGATTTCCCTGAGGTAGAAATGCAATACTCTTGTCTGATTATGGTGGTTTCCTTGGATCAGGTTGGTAAGCCATAGGAGAACTGTAAGCATAAGATAGAAAAAAGTAGTTTTTGGAAAAAGCTTGTAAACTTTGTAGAGGCAGTGTGATTAGTCAAAGGAGAAATGGATTAAACTACACAGTAATATAATATTTCTAGGGCTATCTTACAAGAGCCCTAGAGATAATTGGCGATGATTTCTTTTTATTGCTATGGGAATTCCATTTGGTGGGAGAAAGCACTATTGAAGTCTCAGTGCTTCTCAGAGTTATAATGCTAGCAGTTGTATACAGATTCTGCTGAATTTACTTGAGGATTATGGACAGCCTATTTCTGATTCTTATTGGAAGTGGAGACAGATTGAAAAAAATCTTCTTGCCTACTTATGTGAGTATAATATTAAATGTATTTATTTAGATTTTACTATTCAGTTTATCAGAATCCCCTCAAAGAGAATAGGGATGTGAATCGTTTTCCATATCGTCTTAACGATAGAAATCGTGTGGCAGGGCAAGAAAATCGTCTTAGGCACGATTATTTCATTTAAAAATCGTTAAAAATCGTTTTTTCCGATTAGTGCGCACTAACTCCCCGTTAGTGCGCACTAACTCGATTTAGTGCGCACTAACTCCCCGTTAGTGCGCACTAACTCGATTTAGTGCGCACTAACTCCCCGTTAGTGCGCACTAACTCAAAATGATACAAATAGACACTTTCCAGGTCACTGAAGGTCAGTTAGGAATGAATATGTGTTACTATTGGCTGGCAGCCCTCTTATCTATTGATGTTACCAAGGTTACCACTGAGGTGATGGTTGGGGGGATGGGAAATGGAACTGGAAACTCACGAACAGCAACAGAAAATGAAACAAAGTGTTCACACTTCCCAGGTCAGTAAAGGTCACTTAGCAATGAATATATGTATTCCTATTGGCTGGCTGTGCTCTTATCTATTGATGTTACCAAGGTTCCACTGAGGTAATGGCATTGGTTGGGGGGATGTGAAATGGAAACAGTTGGAAGCTTGACAAAAAAAGTAATGTGATGATCAGCACTCACGTGACTAGAACTTGTTTGTTTATTATTTTTGTTAGCAGGCACCTGAAATGCTAGTGCATGTTGAATTTGCCAATCACTGTGCATTTTAGAAAGGTGGTCCTGGCTGGAACTGTACACAGTTCAAATATATGTAATTGATTGTTGGTAAGTGTATTTTTTAAGTAGCCACACTGGCACCAGTATGTTTACTTATCCTCTTACTTAACTCACTAGCTCAGCTTTGTAAGAAGGGCTTCTCTGCTTGTGTGTTGCTTTTCTTTGCTGTGAGGAGAGCAGAAACATCAGATCTGTATTCAATCTACTACAGTCATCTCTTATATTAACCTACTCAATTTTTTTTAAATGATTTGTTATATCACTGAATTAATAATTCATTATTATTAGGTGGTGGTGAATGTCTGGACCCCCGCTGGGCTTTTGGCAAGTCTTGTGGGGGTCAGGAGGCCCCCCCAAGGTGGCCAAAAGTCCCTGGGGGTCCAGCGGGGGTCTGGGAGCGATCTCCTGTCGCAAATCGTTTTTTTCGTAAGGAAAATGGCGCCGGCCATAGCAGGGTGGGTTTTAGGGTTGCTTTAGCGTGCCGGTTTCCCCGCCCTCCCCCCCACTGGACCCCAGGTAATATAAGGCACTTTGGGGGGGTTCGGGAGGGTGGGGGATTTATTTTCAAGGGTCAGGGTGTTGTGATCTTCCTGCACACAGTGCCCTAACCCTGGCAGGAGGGTGGGGGATTTATTTTCAAGGGTCGGGGTGTTGTGATCTTCCTGCACACAGTTCCCTAACCCTGGCAGGAGGGTGGGGGATTTATTTTAAAGGGTCGGGGTGTGTTTTAGGTTTGCTTTAGCGTGCCAGTTTCCCCGCCCTGCCCCCCACTGGACCCCAGGTAATATAAGGCACTTTGGGGGGGTTCGGGAGGGTGGGGGATTTATTTTCAAGGGTCAGGGTGTTGTGATCTTCCTGCACACAGTGCCCTAACCCTGGCAGGAGGGTGGGGGATTTATTTTCAAGGGTCGGGGTGTTGTGATCTTCCTGCACACAGTGCCCTAACCCTGGCAGGAGGGTGGGGGATTTATTTTAAAGGGTCGGGGTGTGTTTTAGGTTTGCTTTAGCGTACCGGTTTCCCCGCCCTGCCCCCCACTGGACCCCAGGTAATATAAGGCACTTTGGGGGGGTTCGGGAGGGTGGGGGATTTATTTTCAAGGGTCAGGGTGTTGTGATCTTCCTGCACACAGTGCCCTAACCCTGGCAGGAGGGTGGGGGATTTATTTTCAAGGGTCGGGGTGTTGTGATCTTCCTGCACACAGTTCCCTAACCCTGGCAGGAGGGTGGGGGATTTATTTTCAAGGGTCGGGGTGTTGTGATCTTCCTGCACACAGTGCCCTAACCCTGGCAGGAGGGTGGGGGATTTATTTTAAAGGGTCGGGGTGTTGTGATTTTCCTGCACACAGTGCCCTAACCCTGGCAGGAGGGTGGGGGATTTATTTTAAAGGGTCGGGGTGTGTTTTAGGTTTGCTTTAGCGTGCCGGTTTCCCCGCCCTGCCCCCCACTGGACCCCAGGTAATATAAGGCACTTTGGGGGGGTTCGGGAGGGTGGGGGATTTATTTTCAAGGGTCAGGGTGTTGTGATCTTCCTGCACACAGTGCCCTAACCCTGGCAGGAGGGTGGGGGATTTATTTTCAAGGGTCGGGGTGTTGTGATCTTCCTGCACACAGTGCCCTAACCCTGGCAGGAGGGTGGGGGATTTATTTTCAAGGGTCGGGGTGTTGTGATCTTCCTGCACACAGTGCCCTAACCCTGGCAGGAGGGTGGGGGATTTATTTTCAAGGGTCGGGGTGTTGTGATCTTCCTGCACACAGTGCCCTAACCCTGGCAGGAGGGTGGGGGATTTATTTTCAAGGGTCGGGGTGTTGTGATCTTCCTGCACACAGTGCCCTAACCCTGGCAGGAGGGTGGGGGATTTATTTTCAAGGGTCGGGGTGTTGTGATCTTCCTGCACACAGTGCCCTAACCCTGGCAGGAGGGTGGGGGATTTATTTTTAAGGGTCGGGGTGTGTTTTAGGTTTGCTTTAGCGTGCCGGTTTCCCCGCCCTGCCCCCCACTGGACCCCAGGTAATATAAGGCACTTTGGGGGGGTTCGGGAGGGTGGGGGATTTATTTTCAAGGGTCGGGGTGGGTTTTAGGGTTGCTTTAGCGTGCCGGTTTCCCCGCCCTGCCCCCCATTGGACCCCAGGTAATTTAAGGCACTTTGGGGGGGTTCGGGAGGGTGGGGGATTTATTTTCAAGGGTCAGGGTGTTGTGATCTTCCTGCACACAGTGCCCTAACCCTGGCACCAGGGGTGTTGTGATCTTCCTGCACCCAGTGCCCTAACCCTGGCACCAGGGGTGTTGTGATCTTCCTGCACACAGTGCCTGACCCTGACTCCTCCCCTCCCCCATGTCCCAGCCAGTGAATAGTGTGTGGGTGAGTGGTGGGGGGGGGGAGGGATGGGAAGGGAGAGACAGCCCCTGCATTCAGGGGCTGTCTCTCCCTTCCTATCCCTCCCAGGGAGTGGGGCTGGCTCTCCCTTCCCATCCCTCACAGGGAGTGGGGCTGCTTGCCCCTTCACCTCCCCCCACCCCCTCCCCTTCCCCTTCTCTCTCCCATATACCAGCAGTGGGGGATGTGAAGGGTGGGATACTTCAGCCCTTTCCAGTCTGAGCTTCTGAACTTACTTTTTTTCATCTTCTTTTTTATTTTCTCATTGTAGATGGATCATGATAGGGAGTCAGCCCAACCGTCCTCCTCAAAGGCCGATCGTGATGCTAGGTCCCGGAAGCCACGGTTCACACAGGCAGATGTGGACCTCCTAGCCCGGCTACTCCTCCTGGATGAGGAGCATCTCTACACCCCCTCAGGCAGCAGGCCTAACCTTCAAAGGGAGTCTGCAGCCTGGGTGGCTCTCCAGGAGGAGTTCTGCCGGAGAGCCTCTTACCCGCGTGAGATCGAAGATCTCAAGAAGAAAGGTGAGAGATAATGTTAGTGGTGTATTATATTTATTTATATTTATTTATCATTTTGAAATGATGTGATTTGTATTTGGGAATTTTGAATGCCACATTAAAAGATAGCTAATTTTTTTTTTATTACTAAATGTTATATATTGCATAAAAAAATAACCTAGCAGGGCATGTTGTGTTTGTAAGTAATTTATTAATCAATTAATGTTATTCTATTTCCTTTCTACCTCTAATTCTCAGGTCGGCATCTGAGACTTCACGAGGGTGATTGGCTTGAGGAGGTCCGCCTGACTTTAGCGCGTCCTTCGCCTGGTAGGCTGTTTGAGAATACTCCACAAGTACACAAATATTATTCAATTAATTGTAATGGAATTTGTGTTTAATATTGTTTGTGTCAGTTCCAATTCCTTTTTTTTAAATTTTAACTGTTGTTCTGTGAAATTTGATCTGTGTCTTCGTACAGAACCACACACCAGCAGGGACGAGGCAGGGCTTCCTGGGCCCAGTAGCTGTCAGCAGAGGAGGACGGAGCAAACCGTCACTGGTGGGCCAGGTATTATATTATTAGATAATTGAGCCCTGACCATTGACCAACATGCTGCAAATGTGAATGGGGGATAAATGTGAGACTGAGGGAAGGGGGTATTAGTCACTGTGAGAGGGGAGGGAGGCAGTGGGAGAAAGAGGATGAGTGAGGAAGAAGAACTGTAGAAGAGTGCCATGTTAAAAAATGAACTGAAAAACATTTTTTTTTAATGTAGCACGTGTGTACGGGCTTAATGGCTTGTATTTTGGCCCACAGGGCCAGTATGTATGTTGTAGTACTAGTAGTAGTAGTTTGTCTAGTATCTGTCTGAGGCAGAAAAATCAAAATTATTGTTTGTGATCAGTCAGTTATATAGGGTGGGATAGATGTATGTTATGTTATATATTTATATAATATTATCTCTAATTATCTAGAATGATATCCCTCCACTCTCCCTCTCCGAGGTTGTAGACTATAAACTCATTTTTCCAAAACCCTACAATTTAGTAAACTAAGGGGTTGAATGTATTTTAATATTGTAAACTTGCTGGTGCGTACAATACTGGTTTGTGGCCCTCGAGGACCATAACTGCCCACCCCTGTTCTATATCTTATGTAGAATTTTTTACATTTCTTTACAGGGCAAGAAGAGGCAGCCACAGCCACCAGTGCCACTGCCAGTGCCCAAAGGATGGAGGCAGCCACAGCCGGGCCCAGCAGCACCAGCACCAGCACTGCTGCTTTACTCCTTGCAGGATCTCCTCCAAGCTGCGTATGTACTGCACATGCGCAGTTTGGCATGCTGAAGGAGCTCCTGCAGGGAGTAAACAGCATCAGGGCAGATGTCAAGGATGTGCAGAGGAGGCTGTCAGCCATGGAGGAGGCCTTTCAGGAGCTGAGGGCACAGGTATCTCCTCCTCATGAGATGCCTCGTGAGGAGGAGATGCCACTGCCCTCTGCTCCAGAGCAGGATCCTCCTCTCGGGTTGCCATTCTCCTCTCCACATCCTTGAGTACTGGGTGCTAAAACACAATTTTTTTTTGGTATGTTGTCATTGTAAAGTTATATTTTTATAACAGTGTTATTTAATTTCGTTATAGTTTTGTAGTTAATAAAATGTTTTAAATTTGAGAAATATTAGTGGACTCAATTATTAAAATTATTATAAATTGGGATTTATAGTCAACAGATTTTCTAACATGCACACAGCAATAAAATTACCAGTGTTATCAATTAGTCTTTCAGTTTCCAATCCAGTCCATCTGCAACTCATCAAGATCAGCCTCAGCTTCCCCCATTTCTCCCAGACCACGACCTAGTCATGATTTGACTGTTAAGACTTCTTATACTATCACTTACTCCAGATAAAGAGTGAGAGTAAATATAAAGCTGCCAAATCTACACATACAGTAAATCTCTTATAAAATAGCGACTAACATACATAAATGTTGGCCTCCACTTGGGAACACCTAGACCATCCCTTTTTTCACACGTGTAGATTTACTCATGTTGTACTATATAAAGAAGTATATGCTATTTATGTAAACACGTAAATGCTGTTTTTTATTAATGCAACTTGAAAATTCAACTTAACATGTATCTGCTCCGCAGGGAGAAATAATTAAATCTCGGCCAGAGAAACCTTTTACTGACCACAGGGAGGTTAGGTAACTCATGACACAACTGGAGATGGTTTTGATTTAGGCACTAACTTACGTGGTCAGGCTTTATTTAGAGAGTGAGACAAATTGGTCCCTACAAACCAGGGTTTTCCAAATAAATAACCACTCACTCAGCAGGATTTTATGCATGATGTAAATTTGCATATACTGAGTCCCCATGATATGCAAATGTATTTCATGCATAATTCTTTGTGGATATTCTAAAAAATCCAACTGGCTGTGGAATCCCCAGGACCGGTTTGGTAAGCTGAGCTATAAACTGTCTCAGCCTGAAAAATAAACCATGCCCCTATCACAGTATGATATACATTAACTGCTTAGAGAGACTATGGTCAAAACTCAAAAGTACTTTAACTGCCTGTTTTCTAACAGCTGCTAAATAAGCGCACACAGTTGATAGACACAAACTTAGGTTTCTTTCTTGCACATACAAAGTCCTTATTCATCAAGCTGACAAGATAGATGATAACAGCACAGCAGACACCTGAGGTGAAGAGGCAGGGGCAGTTCTATCATGAGGCACTGGCAGTGCTTCTGCTGAATGCTCCATCCTGCTGTGTTCCCAAATGACCTTGCATCCCCATCCTAGACAAGAGACTCACTCCTCCTCCCAGTCACAGCGAATTTTCACATTATGAAGCAGCGGAAGGTTGATTTTGATGAAAACCAATTCCTCTACTAAGTCTGGATTCAAACGTGCACGGAGTGGACTCACAATATTCCCTGTCAATGAAAATACTCGTTCACTTTGCACACTGGTGGGTGGGCAGGAAAGAAAGTGTTGTGCTACTCTGGTAAGATAAGGCCACATTGAAGCTTTTTCTGCCCAATATCTCAGGGGATCTGACTCCATGCTCTCAACTGGCTCAGAGAGAAAATTATTCACATGAATTTCTGCAACCTTCTCTTGCAGGTGCTGCTGGTTAGCAGCCCCACCACTCTGAAATGTGACAAATTTTGCTCTTGCTATTGAAATAGGACCAGTTTCATGAAATTTGGGAGGAGAATGGGTTGTCATCATGGGAGGGAAGCAGCTGGTGGAACTGGAAGCAGCTGAGCAGGATGGAGTGGGAGGAGTTGAAATCTTTTTAACCATTTCAATCAACTTATTTGTCCAGGATGCAAGAGTATTGCACTTGAGAGCAACATTGCCTTTCACACGTGGGTCACACATAGTAGCTAAGATATAGCTATCCTTCTCCATTAGAGGTTTCAACCTTTTCTGTACTTGCTCTTTTAAGCATCTCACAAGCTGCAACACTTCCTTCGACAAATCTGTCTGATGCAGATATTCCTGTAATACCTGCTCCAGATCATATATTACAGGAATGATATCACCTAACGTGGCTGTAGCTGCACTCAGTGCATCAGTATATACTTTGAAAGGCTTGAGGACATGCACCATCTGTGCAATGTTTGTCCAGTCCTGACATCCAAGTGGATTTTCCAATCCAATTTCAGATTCCATTGCCAAATCATGCAGAGGTGTCTGTTGTTCAGACAACCTCTCCAACATAAGATAGGTGGAATTCCATCTGGTAGGCACATCCTGTACGAGGTTATGCAATGGTGCCCTAACTGCTTTTTGTTTTTCTCTGAGTTCCTTCCCACTTTTCACACTGCGATTGAAATGCCCAGTTATTTTGCGGCACTTTTCAATCAACCGCTTCAGGGCTTGACGACTAGTACCTTGCACTTCCTTGGCACCTAGCCCCAACGCATCCCTCACTACCAGGTGCAGTGTATGTGCAAAGCATCGGATGCCTTTGAATCCACCATCCTCCAGAGCCTTAATCATATTGGCAGCATTGTCAGTAATGATATATCCATTTAAACATTCCATATCACTGCTTCTAAGTAGCCCTTTCCATCCTTCCATCATCCCCTGAATTGTCTGTAAGATATTTGCAGAAGTATGTCTCTGGTCTAGCACTTGAGCATGCAGTAAAGCCCACCGGTATCCTGGAGAAAGCTTTTTGGAGCTGCTGGTGCTACTGCCACTGCTTGTGCTTGTGCTGTCAGTTAATGCCTCATCCAGCTGCCACCAATGTGCTGTTAGAGACAAATATGCATGTGTTGCATTCTTACTAGTCCAAAGATCAGTGGTGAGATGTATGCTCCTTCCCTTTGCCCTTGCCATCACAATCTGCATTTCAGCACGACATTGTGAGTACAGGGAAGGAATCACCTGACGGGTAAATGTAGTTCTTGAAGGAATTTTGTAGTCAGGGGCTAAAAGATGGATCAGCTTCTTAAATCCACTATTCTCTACAATCTGCAGTGGCTGATCATCCTCAGCAATCATTACAGCAATTTGTCGTGTCACCACTTTGGATACTACTTGCTTCCTAGTCTGTGAAATTGAAGAAGGACACCACCCCATCTGCTCAACAGTAGCTTGCCGCTGCTGCCGGGGAAGAGGAGAAGAAGAAGACTGCTTCTGCTTCACATACACACAATCTTCTGAAGTAATTTCCTTCTGTGGCTTCCCTGCAGCTTCTTCTGCAAGCAACAGTGCTTTATGTTCTCTTTCAAGGTGATATTTCATGTTGGTGGTGGTAAGATGTCCAATAGTTCTTCCACGGCTCACCATCCTTTTACAATGGATACATTGAGCACATCTCCAATCATCCGTAACATTAAAATGATTCCAAACCTTAGATGTTTTTCTACTGTCCCTTACTCTAGGCTGGACATTTCTTGTCAGTGTTGTCATCAGAGTAGGAGTAGTAGTACTAGGAGTAGAAGTAGCAGAAGTTGTTCTTGTAGTAACCTGCAAAAGTTCAACTGGTTTAGGACTAGAGAGGATACTACTGGCGCTGACAGTGGTTTTTTTGACAATCGGACTACCATCATCTGATTCATCATCACTACTATCACTGTCATTGGCGGTGTTTTTCTCCTCATCCTGATTATCATCATTGTCATCCTCCTCCTCAGACTCAGAGTCCTCTGATTCTCTATTCAGCACTTTCTGTAGCACTTCATCCATCAATAAACTTTGCTGCTGCCGCACAGATTTCACTTTCACCTTTCCAGATTTTGCTCCTTCCTTGTCCTGCAAGTTACCTTGCTCCTTTACATTCGCTGAAGTAGAAGGGGTATCATCAAATCGCAGTTTTTTCCTACTGACTGGAATTTTCTTTCCAGTAGCACTCTTCTTCTTACCAGCAAACATTTTAAAACGTTATGGCTGCAAGTCCAGTCCAGTACCAACAAGTAAGCTGGCACAGCAGTGTACTGAGCAGCACCTAATAGATAAGATATATAGAAGGGTTAAATACAGTTAGTGAGTGACTTCGTCAGTCAGTGACAGGTCACTGTGTGATTGGTAATCTGACTAGTGGCTCACTGGCGTGGCTAGTAGCCACTAGCCAGCCACTAGCCATTGACACTAGGCTACCCCATAATATTATATTTACTTATACTTGCACTACTAACACAAACAATTTATTTATAAATTTAAGGCTCACGTGCATTTGCAAGTCCAGGACCAACACAGGGGTAGTGGCTGGCTAGTGTAAGACAACACACTAGTTTACTAGTAAATTGGGGGAAGGGGGAGGGGAAAGGGAGGGCGAGAAAACCGGCAGACTAAAGCAACCCTAAAACCCACCCCGACCCTTTAAAATAAATCCCCCACCCTCCCGAACCCCCACAAAGTGCCTTATATTACCAGGGGTCCAGTGGGGGGGAGGGCAGGGAAACCGGCACACTAAAGCAACCCTAAAACCCACCCCGACCCTTTAAAATAAATCCCCCACCCTCCCGAACCCCCCCAAAGTGCCTTATATTACCAGGGGTCCAGTGGGGGGGGAGGGCAGGGAAACCGGCAGACTAAAGCAACCCTAAAACCCACCCCGACCCTTTAAAATAAATCCCCCACCCTCCCGAACCCCCACAAAGTGCCTTATATTACCAGGGGTCCAGTGGGGGGGAGGGCAGGGAAACCGGCACACTAAAGCAACCCTAAAACCCACCCCGACCCTTTAAAATAAATCCCCCACCCTCCCGAACCCCCCCAAAGTGCCTTATATTACCTGGGGTCCAGTGGGGGGGGGGGAGGGCAGGGAAACCGGCACACTAAAGCAACCCTAAAACCCACCCGACCCTTTAAAATAAATCCCCCACCCTCCCGAACCCCCCCCCCAAGTGCCTTATATTACCTGGGGTCCAGTGGGGGGGAGGGCAGGGAAACCAGCACACTAAAGCAACCCTAAAACCCACCCCGACCCTTTAAAATAAATCCCCCACCCTCCCGAACCCCCCCAAAGTGCCTTATATTACCTGGGGTCCAGTGGGGGGGAGGGCAGGGAAACCGGCACACTAAAGCAACCCTAAAACCCACCCCGACCCTTTAAAATAAATCCCCCACCCTCCCGAACCCCCACAAAGTGCCTTATATTACCAGGGGTCCAGTGGGGGGGAGGGCAGGGAAACCGGCACACTAAAGCAACCCTAAAACCCACCCCGACCCTTTAAAATAAATCCCCCACCCTCCCGAACCCCCCCAAAGTGCCTTATATTACCTGGGGTCCAGTGGGGGGGGGGGGGAGGGCAGGGAAACCGGCACACTAAAGCAACCCTAAAACCCACCCGACCCTTTAAAATAAATCCCCCACCCTCCCGAACCCCCCCCCAAAGTGCCTTATATTACCTGGGGTCCAGTGGGGGGGAGGGCAGGGAAACCGGCACACTAAAGCAACCCTAAAACCCACCCCGACCCTTTAAAATAAATCCCCCACCCTCCCGAACCCCCCCAAAGTGCCTTATATTACCTGGGGTCCAGTGGGGGGGAGGGCAGGGAAACCGGCACACTAAAGCAACCCTAAAACCCACCCCGACCCTTTAAAATAAATCCCCCACCCTCCCGAACCCCCACAAAGTGCCTTATATTACCAGGGGTCCAGTGGGGGGGAGGGCAGGGAAACCGGCACACTAAAGCAACCCTAAAACCCACCCGACCCTTTAAAATAAATCCCCCACCCTCCCGAACCCCCCCCCCAAAGTGCCTTATATTACCTGGGGTCCAGTGGGGGGGAGGGCAGGGAAACCGGCACACTAAAGCAACCCTAAAACCCACCCCGACCCTTTAAAATAAATCCCCCACCCTCCCGAACCCCCACAAAGTGCCTTATATTACCTGGGGTCCAGTGGGGGGGGGGGAGGGCAGGGAAACCGGCACACTAAAGCAACCCTAAAACCCACCCCGACCCTTTAAAATAAATCCCCCACCCTCCCGAACCCCCCCAAAGTGCCTTATATTACCTGGGGTCCAGTGGGGGGGAGGGCAGGGAAACCAGCACACTAAAGCAACCCTAAAACCCACCATGACCCTTTCAAATAAATCCCCCACCCTCCTGATTTTTAAAATCATTTAAAAAAAATTGAGTAGGTTAATATAAGAGATGACTGTAGTAGATTGAATAAAGATCTGATGTTTCTGCTCTCCTCACACCAAACAAAAGCAACACACAAGCAGAGAAGCCCTTCTTACAAAGCTGAGCTAGTGAGTTAAGTAGGAGGAAAAGTAAACATACTGGTGCCAGTGTGGCTACTTAAAAAATACACTTACCAAGTTACCAACAATCAATTACATATATTTGAACTGTGTACAGTTCCAGCCAGGACCACCTTTCTAAAATGCACTGTGATTGGCAAATTTCACGTGCCTGCTAACAAAAATAATAAACAAACAAGTTCTAGTCACGTGACCTTGGTAACATCAATAGATAAGAGCACAGCCAGCCAATAGGAATACATATTCATTCCTAAGTGACCTTTACTGACCTGGGAAGTGTGAACACTTTGTTTCATTTTCTGTTGGTGTTCATGAGTTTCCAGTTCCATTTCCCATCCCCCCAACCATCACCTCAGTGGTAACATCAATAGATAAGAGGGCAGCCAGCCAATAGGAACACATATTCATTCCTAACTGACCTTCAGTGACCTGGAAAGTGTTTATTTGTATCATTTTCAGTTAGTGCGCACTAAATCGAGTTAGTGCGCACTAACGGGGAGTTAGTGCGCACTAACTCCCGTTAGTGCGCACTAACACGATTTAACGATTTTTAACGATAAATCGTTAGAATTTCTATTGTATTGTGTTCTATAACGATTTAAGACGATATTAACATTATCGGACGATAATTTTAATCGTTGAAAAACGATTCACATCCCTAAAAGAGAATACAAAAAATAAAATACAAAATGGATCCACATTCACTTGCCCACCCATTATACTCCAGCCCAACCCAACCCATCAAACCCAATCCCTATCCCAATTAGGGATGTGCTTTCATTTAAAATGAAACTGCAAAACATGACAAATAAGGTAAATTAGTTTCATTTTAAACTAATGCATTGGGCCTAGACCTAGACCTGAACCCGGCGTCACATCTAGGGCACAGAACAAGGCCTAAAGCAGGAGCCGCAGCCTATGCCCAAGTGTGATGCCAGTGCCTCGGCCTAGGCCTGAAGCCAAAGCCTCCCTTAGGGCCTAGGCTGAGGCCCAAAGCAGGGGCCAAGTGTGACAGTGGGGTCTCACTGGAGGCAGGGGCTGATGCTGGAGCTGAGGTCGAGGCCCCTGAAAGTGAAAAAAAAATCTGATTCATTGGGTATTCGACAAAGGCCGGGTTTCAACACCGGGGCCTCGGCTGGACCCAGGCTCAACACTGCAACCCGAAATGAAGGCCAGGTCCTGATGCTGTGGCTTCAGCCTAAGCTAGAGCCCAGACCAAGTCCCGACACCACAACCTGACCAGGAGGCCGGTTCTCGATGCTGAGGCCTCTGCAAGGACCCAGGCCCGACATCACAACCCGACCCAGAGATAGGGTCCTGATGCTGGGGCCTAGGCCAAGACCAAGGATCAACACCAGGGCCTCAGTTAGGAGACTAGATCCCAAAGCCTGGGCCTTGGCCCAGCATCAGGCCAAGGCATTGTAGCCAAGGCTTGCAAGCTCCTTTTTAGTTCCTCTTATTTCTTTGGCTCCTGAACGCCAAATGACGGCATCCACTAGGGTTGTACTGGAGTTAATTAACAGTCCCGAAGAAGAGCTCCCAAGCCTGAGCTATGAGGCCTGGGCCTGACCCTGGGCCAAGGCCCAGGCATCAGAACCCAGCCTCCTGTTCAAGGCCCCGTGTCGAGCCTAGGTTTGAGCCTTGGCCCCGGGGTCAGGACTTGGCCTCTGGATTGGGTTGTGGCATCGGGCCTGGGTCAGGGTCGAGGCCCAGGCATCAGGACCTGATCTCTGGGTTGGGCCATGGCATCTACCCTGGGCTTTGCTCTGGCCTAGAATGAGACCCAAGTGACAGGACCCAGCCTCTGGGTCAGATTGCGGTGTTGGATCTGGGTCCAGGCTCTAGCCCTGGCACCAGGACCTGGCCTCTGGGTCAGGTTGCAGCATGAGGCCTGGGTCTAGTTTCTAGATTATTAGTTTTTATATACCGTCGTAGCTGTAAAACTTTCACTATGGTTTACAATACAATAAAATTAGGGAAAATACAATAACTCATTAATCAAAATACTAGCAAATATATAGCTATAAGATAATAAATAATTAAGAACTAGTATAATACTAAAATCATAAATGCATAAAAAAACAAAAAACTACATGGTCATGATGTTGGGTCTGGGTCCAGGCCAAAACCCAGGTGTTGGGACCTGGTCTCTGGATCGGGTCACAGCATTAGGCTTAGATCCAGTCTGAGGCCCCGAAGTTGAGACACGACTCCTGGGGCAGGTTGCTGCTTCTGGCCAGGGCTTGGGCTGAAGTCACAGTGTTAGGACCTGACCTCCAGGTTAGGTCACGACCTTGGAACTGGGGCCAGGCCATGGTCCAGTGTTGGGACCCATCCTCTGCGTCAGGCCGCAGCATTGGTCCTTGGTCTCGGCTCCGGGCTAAGCCAGAGCTTCAGCTTTTATTAGGCTGAGGCCGTGATAACATACCGTGGCTTTAGCCTATGCAAGCCCTTGGCTTCGGGCTTGTCCTTGCTGCTGGATCCCTGGACTGGGTAAGTGGGAGCTGAGGGGGATCTTGGCCCTGGCATTATTCTGGTTGGGTGGGAGGGAGGTTTTGATTTAATTTTTTGGCCTTTTATTTAATTGCTTGATTCATTTTTTTCACACGAATGAAACGAATCAAGCAATTCAAGAACTGAAATTCATGGGGAAAAATCTTCCTGAAAACAAACCTAACCTAATACACATTGAGTTCTATCCTGTTCCCCACCTTCACAACTTACACCAATATAACAATGAATCAAACATTAATAACTAGGGATGTGAATTGGACTTTGGACGATTGAAAATATCGTCAATATTTTCAAAATTGTCAGAAATCGTGGGCTCCCCCGAAACGATAGGAAAACCCCATGATATTGATCATAGGGCTTCTCTTATTGTTTTGAGGGAGGGTGGGAAAAACGGCACATAAAAATAACCCCTAAACCCACCCCGACCCTTTAAAACTAATCACTTTGTTTCCCCCATCTTCCCGACCCCCCCAAAAACATTTTACAGGTACCTGGTGGTCCAGTGGTGGTCCCGGGAGCGATCTCCCACTCCCGGGCCATCGGCTGCCACTAATCAAAATGGCGCCGATGGCCCTTTGCCCTTACCATGTGACAGGTTATCCGTGCCATTGGCCGGCCCCTGTCACATGGTAGGAGCACTGGATGGCCTGCGCCATTTTTAAAGATGTTTTTGGGAGGGTCAGGAGGGTGGGGGAAGCAAAGGGATTATTTTTAAAGGGTCGGGGTGGGTTTTTTGTTTATCGGCTCGGGTGCAGCCGATAAACAAATCCACGATCGGGCCCGATGAAAAAAACCCCATATGTGAATCGGAATCGGAATCCGAACCGATTCCGGTTCCAATTCACATCTCTATTAATAACTTGAATCTAAATCAACCAACAAATTACCTGTTCAGTGCATCATCACTAATCACATCAAGCCAGAAAGGCCTGTAGAAATAATCAAGATTTAAGTTTTTATTTTCTATATTGAAAATAGGAAGAATCAACACAAATATCACAAGAGACTGTTTTGTAATTACCCTGTTCAATAGACATAGTTATGAACCACTGTAAATAAAAAGCTGGATTTATAATACCTGCATGGCTTGCAAGTTTTGGAATGTAATAAGAGTAATTGTTTCTTTCAGGATTATGTAACTTATTTAACTTAATTTTTTGGTACTTTTGGACCACTTCATCATTTGTTTGACTATGTCACATGGAATTCTCACTTGCAAAATTGTGCAGAGCATGGGGGTCCAGGTGGCTGTTTAAGATGTTTTCATGTGTTTTACTATTTATTTTGTGATTTTTGAGCATTTTGTTTCATATTGTTTGATTGTTAGCAAAATGACAATAATTTGCATTGTTTTCAGCCTTCAATTTGAAAAAGAACATTCAAGTACATTCAAGGCAAAAAGCCTGTGAAGGGGTAATTAGGACCTGTAGATGACAAAATAATTAAAGGTATGCAAAGGGAGGACAAGAAAACGGCAGAAAATCAAAATAAATAATTGTCCTTATTTTTTACTGAGGAGGATGTTGGGGACATTCCCACACCAGAAATGTTTTTTTAATGGTAATTATAGGCAACTAAAATAAACAACTGTGAAACTGCAGGATATTGTAGATCAAACTATCAACGTAATGAGTGACAAATTACCAGAAATAGATGGTATTCCTCCCTTTCTGAATAAATTCAAACCTGTTACTAGTAATCTGTAATCTATAATTTAAACAGCCACAGTACCTGAAGACTGGAGGGTGGCCAATATATTGCCAATTTTTAAAAAGGGTTCCAGGGGTGATCCGGGAAACTATAATCTGTTGAGCCTGACATCAGTGCCAGGCAAAATAGTAGAAACTATTCTTAAAAACAACATTATTGCCCACATAGATTGACATGGCTTAATTGGGAAGAATCAACATGGTTTTAGAAAGTGGAAGTCTTGCCTTACAAATCTATTAGATTTTTTTTGAACGTATAAACATGGATAAAAATGAACCAGTTAATATAGTGTATTTCAATTTTTAGTAGGCATTTGAGAAAGGGCCTCATGAAACACTCCTCAGGAAACTAAAAACAGGAAGCACTATCATAGTGTGAATTAGTAACTGGTTAAAAAACAGGAAACAGATAGTAGGTCTAAATGGTTGGCTTTCCAAATGCAGAAAGGTCAATAGTGGCATGCCCCAGAGATCTCTTCTAGGACCTATTCTGTTTAACATATTCATTACTGATATGGAAAAAATAGCAATGTATGAAGTGACTAACTTTGCAGATGGTCAAAAAATTATTTAAAGTTGTTACAAGTGTGGTGGATTTTGTGAAAATGAAGAAGGACCTTGTGAGGTGATGAGGCTGAGTATCTAAATTGTAGATTAAATTTAATGTAGACAAATGCAAAGTAATGCACAAGTGGCAAAATAATCCAAACTACAGGTACTCAATAGTGGGATCCATATTAGAAATCACCAACTAGGAAAAGTACCTTGGACTCCTTGTGGATGTTCAAGAACAAACTTTTGTTGAATATAGCAAAAACTGTGGCTCTTCAGATCAGCTGCTCTGTGATCCACAATCAACCAACCTCACTTCAGACAATGACATAATTATCCCAAAATGGTTGGAGGTAAGATATTTAGGTGTCTATCTCAACATCAATCTATCTTTGAAGGCTCAAGTCAAAGGCTCAACTCAACTGCTTTTTATATATTTAAGCTTCTTCATGGATTGAAATCAATGCTATACCCTGCTGATTTCCATAGTGTCAAAAAGTGTGTGTACTCTCCCAAATAGATTATAGTACTTTGTTTTATCTAGGTCTTCAGAAATCATTTCAAAAGGTTCTTCAATTATCCCAATAAGTTGCTGCCAGGGTTATCATTGGTACATGCTATTATGATTATATTATTCCTGGATTATTTGACCTTCATCTGCTCCCTGTTCCCTGGTGAACCCAATTTAAGATTCTTACACTGGTATTCAAGGTGCTTCATCAAAATGTACCTGAGATCATTCATTCCATGACATCTATATATATATCTCAACTAGAGTCCTATGTTTTCAAGGGATGATGTTCCTTCAGATTCCTACTATTAAGACAGTCTGTCCTTTGGACACATGATCACATACAGTACCTTCGCAGTAGCCACTCCCATGCATTGGAATAAACTGCCAATAGAATTATTTTTGTTAAATTGCTACTCCATGTTTCATAAGAAAATGAAGGCCTTTTTATTTGTACAGGCCGTTCCACCATGATTTGTTTAACTTTTCAGCTGCCAAATTAATATTTATTTTACATGTATTTATTATTTCAGACTAATGTATATGTATCTATGTTCAGACTAATGTATATGTATTATTTCAGACTAATGTATATGTATCTATGTTCATCAAACAAATGAATATGTATATATATTGTACTCTACTGAAAACAAGCTTTCTGGATTATCAGACTATAAATGCTTTAAAATACAATAAATATATTTGAAATCCTCTGCTCAGTGTGCTACATTGATTAAAAAGAAACCCAAGTAGAATGTTAATAATTATTTGCAGAGGAATAAAGAATAAAACAGAGAATATCATAATGACTCTGTACAGGTTCATGGTGCAATCTCACCTTGAATATTGTATGTAGTTCTTGCCACTCCATTTGAAAAAAGGCATAACAGAATGAGAAAAATACAATGAAGGACAACAAAAATGATTAAGAAAATCAAACACCTCCCTTGTGAGAAAGTCGAAAAATGCATATTTTTGTAAACCGTTATGATGGCTCTACCGAATTACGGTATATAAAACTCAACAAATAAATAAATAAATAAATAAATATGTTAGGGCTCTTTAACTTGGAGAAGAGACAACTGAGAAGGGATATGTTAGAAGTTAATAAAATCATGAGTTGGGTGGAATGGATAAACAGGAGATAGATATTTTACTTTTTCAAATAATCTATAATATGGAGGTACTCAATGGAACTTACAACCAACAGATTTAAGACAAATCATAAGAAGTATTTTTTTTTTTTTACTCCATGCACAATCAAGCTGTGTAATCTGCTGCCAGAAGATGAGGTGAAGTTGACTAGCATAGTGGGGTTTAAAAAGAGGTCTGCAGAAGTTCTTGGCAGAAAATTCCATAGACAGTTATTAGCCAAGTAGATTTAAGAAATCATTTGCTTATCCTTGGGTGTGAGCTCTACCAGATATGTGTGACCCAAATTTGTGGTCATTGTCAGAAATACTATGCTGGATATTATGGACCTTGGTCTCACCCAGCACGGCATATCTTATGTTCATATGTTGTTATGAAAGTGAAAGGCAGCGGGGAAGAAGTCCCTAATAAGCCTTCACCAATTCATAGCAAAATGTTGATCATGAAACATGGATCTACTTTACAGAGTGAGTATCACATTATCTGTTGGCAATGCAAAGGATCTGTGTCCAGTTTCTCTACCAGGTCTTATAGTCCCTGGGTCAGCTAGGGCTAGGGATGCTGCAGAGGCAGTACGCTCATCCCACAGAGAGAGGGAATCCCAGTCTTCTTGCAATGGTGACACATAGTGGATAGATTTAGGGCCCATGATTGCAAGCTTCAGGAAGGAACTGGGTGTAGGGCCCCTGGCAAATAATCCTGCTGCAATGACTAGGTTACGTGAGGAGAGAAAGGATTTAAAATGGAGGAAACCTTCCTGGATAGTTGCAAGCAAATGCTCAAGGCACCATTGACCAACAGAGGTCAGTTCTGAGTGAGGTGGTATTTCAATGAAGGTAACTGCCTGGCCAAATAAACATGAAAGTTCTGAGTGAAGTAATAGCTGGAAAAGAGGGACAGTTTAAAAATGCAGGGAGGGTGTGAACATTCAATTTACAATCATTATCGAGAGTGTAAAATAAAAGGAAGAGTAAGAGCAAAAGAAAGTTAAAGAGAAAAAAATCAAGGAAAGAGACTGGTAAAAAAAAAATGCAATAGAATTGACTACAGTTTACAACTGAACTGGAATTTCTGCGTAGAGAAAAAGAGTTGTAAGTAAATTCATCTCAGAGACTTCTATGATACATAGAAAAGATGCATCAAAATGTGGTGATTCATTTAGAAAAAAACTGGTCAACAGGGATGTTGAGCATGTCTACGTGTGGGGGTCAAGTGATCTGAATATTTTTTAATTGGCGTTTACTGCATTTCTCTTCCGTTTACAGAAAACATATTTGTATAACTGCTCTTATGTGGCAAAACTCTAACATGGTCTGTATGTCACTGCCTTTGTATAAAGAACATTTGTGTGAATTGAGCAGAATGTATTTAGGCCATACATATCCTACGCTAGGGATGTGAATCGTTTTCCATATCGTCTTAACGATAGAAATCGTGTGGCAGGGCAAGAAAATCGTCTTAGGCACGATTTTTTAGTTAAAAAATCGTTAAAAATCGTTTTTTCCGATTAGTGCGCACTAACTCGAGTTAGTGCGCACTAACGGGAGTTAGTGCGCACTAACTGGGAGTTAGTGCGCACTAACTGAAAATGATACAATTTGACACTTTTCAGGTCAGTTAAGGTCAGTTTAGGAATGAATATGTATTCCTATTGGCTGCCCTCTTATTTATTCATGTTACCAAGTTTCCTACTGACAGTATATGGGGGATGGGAAATGGAAACAGTTGGTAGCTTGACAAAACAAGTAATGTGATCAGTCAATGTGACTAGAACTTGTGCCCTAACCCTGATACCAGGGGTATTGTGATCTTCCTGCACACAGTGCCCTATCCCTATTAATACCAGGAGTTTTGTGATCTTCCTGCACACAGTGCCCTATCCCTAATACCAGGGGTGTTGTGATCTTCCTGCACACAGTGCCCTATTCCTGATACTGGGGGTGTTGTGATCTTCCTGCACACAGTGCCCTATTCCTGATACCGGGGGTGTTGTGATCTTCTTGCACACATCCCGATATCAGGGATAGGGCACTGCATGCAGGAAGATCACAACACTCCTGGTATTAATAGGGATAGGGCACTGCATGCAGGAAGATCACAACACTCCTGGTATTAATAGGGATAGGGCACTGCATGCAGGAAGATCACAACACCCCTGGTATCAGGGATAGGGCACTGTGTGCAGGAAGATCACAATACCCCGGAGGAGTGAGGGTCAGGCAGCTCCCCCCTGTCTGTGAAGCCAGCCTCTCACTAGTAATGCAGGGAGGGAGCTGTCTCAGACTTCACCATCCTCCCCCCCCCTCTCACCCACACACCATTCACTAGCTGGGACATGGGGGAAGTCAGGAGTGAGGGTCAGGCAGCTCCCCCCTGTCTGTGAAGCCAGCCTCTCACTAGTAATGCAGGGAGGGAGCTGTCTCAGACTTCACCATCCTCCCCCCCCCCCCTCACCCACACACCATTCACTAGCTGGGACATGGGGGAAGTCAGGAGTGAGGGTCAGGCAGCTCCCCCCTGTCTGCGAAGCCAGCCTCTCACTAGTAATGCAGGGAGGGAGCTGTCTCAGACTTCACCATCCTCCCCCCCCCTCACCCACACACCATTCACTAGCTGGGACATGGGGGAAGTCAGGAGTGAGGGTCAGGCAGCACTCCCCTGTCTGTGAAGCCAGCCTCTCACTAGTAATGCAGGGAGGGAGCTGTCTCAGACTTCACCATCCTCCCCCCCCCCCTCACCCACACACCATTCACTAGCTGGGACATGGGGGAAGTCAGGAGTGAGGGTCAGGCAGCTCCCCCCTGTCTGTGAAGCCAGCCTCTCACTAGTAATGCAGGGAGGGAGCTGTCTCAGACTTCACCATCCTCCCCCCCCCCCCCCTCACCCACACACCATTCACTAGCTGGGACATGGGGGAAGTCAGGAGTGAGGGCCAGGCAGCTCCCCCCTGTCTGCGAAGCCAGCCTCTCACTAGTAATGCAGGGAGGGAGCTGTCTCAGACTTCACCATCCTCCCCCCCCCTCACCCACACACCATTCACTAGCTGGGACATGGGGGAAGTCAGGAGTGAGGGTCAGGCAGCTCCCCCCTGTCTGTGAAGCCAGCCTCTCACTAGTAATGCAGGGAGGGAGCTGTCTCAGACTTCACCATCCTCCCCCCCCCCTCACCCACACACCATTCACTAGCTGGGACATGGGGGAAGTCAGGAGTGAGGGTCAGGTAGCTCCCCCCTGTCTGTGAAGCCAGCCTCTCACTAGTAATGCAGGGAGGGAGCTGTCTCAGACTTCACCATCCACCCCCCCCCCCCTCACCCACACACCATTCACTAGCTGGGACATGGGGGAAGTCAGGAGTGAGGGTCAGGCAGCTCCCCCCTGTCTGTGAAGCCAGCCTCTCACTAGTAATGCAGGGAGGGAGCTGTCTCAGACTTCACCATCCTCCCCCCCCCCCTCACCCACACACCATTCACTAGCTGGGACATGGGGGAAGTCAGGAGTGAGGGTCAGGCAGCTCCCCCCTGTCTGTGAAGCCAGCCTCTCACTAGTAATGCAGGGAGGGAGCTGTCTCAGACTGGTATCAGGGTTAGGGCACTGTGTGCAGGAAGATCACAACACTCCTGGTATTAATAGGGATAGGGCACTGTAAGAGATGACTGTAGTAGATTGAATAAAGATCTGATGTTTCTGCTCTCCTCATACCAAACAAAAACAACACACAAGCAGAGAAGCCCTTCTTACAAAGCTGAGCTGGTGAGTTAAGTAGGAGGAAAAGTAAACATACTGGTGCCAGTGTGGCTACTTAAAAAATACACTTACCAACAATCAATTACATATATTTGAACTGTGTACAGTTCCAGCCAGGACCACCTTTCTAAAATGCACAGTGATTGGCAAATTCAACATGCACTAGCATTTCAGGTGCCTGCTAACAAAAATAATAAACAAACAAGTTCTAGTCACGTGAGTGCTGATCATTACATTACTTTTTTTGTCAAGCTTCCAACTGTTTCCATTTCACATCTCCCCAACCATATTGGTAACATCAATAGATAAGAGCACAGCCAGCCAATAGGAATACATACATACATATTCATTCCTAAGTGACCTTTACTGACCTGGGAAGTGTGAACACTTTGGTTCATTTTCTGTTGGTGTTCGTTAGTTTCCAGTTCCATTTCCCATCCCCCCAACCATCACCTCAGTGGTAACCTTGGTAACATCAATAGATAAGAGGGCAGCCAGCCAATAGGAACACATATTCATTCCTAACTGACCTTCAGTGACCTGGAAAGTGTTTATTTGTATCATTTTCAGTTAGTGCACACTAAATCGAGTTAGTGCGCACTAACGGGGAGTTAGTGCGCACTAACTCGAGTTAGTGCGCACTAACACGATTTAACGACTTTTAACGATAAATCGTTAGAATTTCTATTGTATCGTGTTCTATAACGATTTAAGACGATATAAACATTATCGGACGATAATTTTAATCGTTGAAAAACGATTCACATCCCTATCCTACGCTACACCTTAGAGAGGGCAGTTTCCTGTCTGAAAAGTCTGCAAGCACGGCATGAATTCTTAGTTCTGTTTTTCTTCTTTTTAATAAGGTCAGTTGTGTGCAGATCTATAAGTGGGATATTTTCTAATACTACTGCAAACATACTTTTTCCTGTGCTTTCAGAATTAAACCTTCCATTTAATCCTAGACTAAGCAAGGATGGGTTAGGATGAATTTCTGACATTTTGTCTGATTTGGGGAAGGCATTTTGGCTTCTGGCAAAGCAAAGTAAAACTTTTCCAAAGCAAGGTTAATGGGCTTTCATACAGTTTTTGCTGTCCTTTGAGAAACTGGTATTTAACAAGTTCAGAATATTATGGCAACTTAAAAAAGCTTGTTTTAATTTAAGGTAATTTAATTTCACAGATTCATATTCTGTCTTTACCAGAAAAACTGAAGAAAGAATTGTAAAATATAAAAGACATAAACAATAAAATAGCCATATAAATACTCAATTAAAATAAAAAAATGTTTATACAAACCTAAAAATTAATACTACACATAACCCTTAGAAAAGAAATAATCAAATGCACAAATAAACTCTGGAATTTGTTGCCAGGGGACATGGTTAGAGTAGTTAGTGCATCTGGGTTTAAAAAAGGTTTGGAATGGATAAGTTCTTGGAGGAGAATCCATTTCCCGCTCTTAATTATGTTGACTTAGAAAATAGCCACTGCTATTACTTGCATCAGTAGCATGCGATAGACTTAGTTTTTGGGTACTTGCCAGGTTCTTATGGCCTGGAATGGCCACTGTTGGAAACAAGATGCTGGGCTTCATGGACCCTTGGTCTGACTCAGTATGGCATGTTCTTATATTCTTATATAATTTGCTAGAGGTTAACCTGCCACTCTATCTGTCACACAGAAAAATTCACCTTTTTAAACTTTCTGGTGGCTCCTCTCGCCTCCTTCATCTCACCTCACAGTATCCCAATATTTATTTTGACCTCCAAATTAAATTGAAGCAAAAACAATCATACTATAGCATTGCCAGCTCTCCCAGGAGGCAACATGCATGTGCTCATTTCTTTCCAAAAATTGTGAAATGGTTGCTGAAGTAAGTTTTGTAATAAAAGAAAAAGGTAGGGGGGGGAAAGGGCGGGGGAGGTAGGGGAAGGTAAAGTGTGCGCCGACCCCCAATTTTATAACCTGTGCGCGCATGTTATAAAATCAGGCGTACATGTGTGCATGCCGGGTAGCATGCGCACATGTATGCCCTGCGTGCTCCTTTTAAAATCTACCCCTAAATGTCCGGCTATGATCAGTGGCCACCACTTAGCCAGAAAAGTCACTTATCTAACTAAGTAGATAGCCGGATAAGTTGTGGAAATGGGGAAAGGGTAGATTGTGGTGGCAATAGTTATCCAGCTAATTTAACCAGAGAAAATAGGAAATGAGACAATATCTCTATCTGGTTTCAGATTGTTTTCAAACTGGAACAAATTAAATTCTGAAGAAAGTTTGTTGGAATCTCGTTTCATTTTAGAAACCTATTTAAAAAAATGATGCTGGTCAGGCCTAGGCCTAGGCCTGAAGCTGGGGCCTTGCCTAGGGAGTAGGCTGAAACAAAAAGCAGGGGTCCCTGCCTATGCCCGAAAATGACTTTGGCACTTCAGCCTGAACCTCACCTAGTCATAGGTCACGACCTGAAGAAGAGGCCATGGTCTCCTTCAGAGAATGACAGCAGGGTCTCAGCCAAGGCCCTAGCTATAAATCTTTTAAACAAATACAGAAATAAACTAGAGCTCTAATACAATGCTTCTCCTCCCATACTTCCAACCACATGGTACAGAGATATCCCTTCTCTCCCTGCTCCTCATTTTTCACTGTTCTCCCAATCCCAAAATCCTCATACTGCCTCAATACACTGCTGTGAAAGAAAGTGCTGATTCAGGCTGGGATTGGGATGGGAGGATGGAGTGCTGAGGCTGGGCTGGGGAGATAGGGAGAGAATGATGGGGTCAAGCGGGGGAGGGGAATGTGTTGGGTCAGACTGGGAAAAGTGCTATGGAATGCTTTCATTTTAATAGTCATTTCTTATGAAAAGTACAATTAATACATTAAAAAAAACAAACAAAAAAAAAAAAACAATGACTATTAATAGCCCAAACATTTTACACATTAGAAATTGATAGCCAAACCCTAAAAAGTATACTTATAAAAGATGTATATACAATAAAGTCTAAGGTAATAAAAACAACTAAAACAAGGAAAGCAAGTACAGACATTTTGAGACATACTTTCAGAGTTATGAAAAAATGGGTTTTTAAATGCTTTCTAAAAGCTTGGTAATCCTGCATATGTATAATTAAAGATGGCAAAGAATTTCATAAATTTTGGGTTATTAAGGAAAAAGCTCTTTCCCCTGAACTAATAAGAAGCCCAGGTAAAAACAGGGTACATAGACAGTTGAGATGTGCATTCAGAAAAATCAAAATAGGAAATTAGATACAATTTCCTATTTTATTTTGGGTCATTTTTAAAATGGAATAATTTAAATTCCAACAAAATTTTTTCAGATTTTCGTTCTATTTTAAAAATTGGGAAAAAAAGAAGTCACCCATTGAGTCTAGGCTTAGACCCTCAAAACCGGGGACTCACAAAGAGAATAGGCCAAGACCTTAAGCAGGGGCCCAGGCATATAACTGAGTACAGCTCTGTGGTCTCGGCCTAGGCCCTGGCCCAATGCTCAAGCCTCGGCTGAGACCCAAGCAAAGGTACGGGCCTGGGAAATTTCTGAACCCCAAATTACCTTATCCATCAGGAATCCAATGTCACATCCTGGCCCAGTCCCATTGACTGGGCCTCAGCCCAAGCCCTGGTTCAAGCCTCAGCTCAGGCTCAGGCCCATGCCTGGCCACCACTGCCTAAACCTCAAAGCTCTGCCATCTTTTTTCTTTATCTTCTTTCTTGAAATAAGGCCATCTGACTTGGCCTGTGCCCAGGCATTGAGACCCTGCAATCAGGCCAGGCCCCAGTGTTGGGTCTTTGCACAAGTATTGGCCTCACCCAAGGCCCGTATTAGGATCAAGCCTGGCCCTTGCATGGGGCCTACGCTGACAGTATGCTGACCTACGCAGCCAAGGCCGAGTCTTTGACCTGGGCATGAACCTTGTCTTCGGATCCCCACCCAGACTGGGTAAGTAGGGGCTGGGGAGGATCCTGGTCCCAGCATTTTTTCAGAGGAGATGGATGGGTGGTGGGGACAAGAGGCCTTGGGGGGCACTGTTTCTTTTTTTTTCCATTTTTGGGGGAGGGTTTTATTATACATTTCATTTTTTTAAACTAAATAAACAAAATAAACATTAAATAAAATGAAATTTCAAGGGGGAAAAAAAACCTTTAAAAATAAAACAAAAACCTAAACAAAAGTTTTACTTCTGTAGACCCCTAATAGATAGGCATCTGAATGGAGACCTTACAGATTTTGTTTATGACTCCATGTGTGTTTTACAGCAGCTCGAAGTGTGGTTGTGTGTGTGTATTTGTGCCTTGCAAGTACTCAGGGGGGAAGAAGGATGAGAGGGGTGTTGTGCTGAGGAGTGTGAGTAGGGGTCTGTTTGTGGGCAGGATGTTTGGGAATGACTGCGCAATAGTAGTAAGTGTGGGAATGGGAAGAGTGGAGGCAGTTGAGCAGAAGGGAGTGGGTCATGTGTGTGTGTGAGTTTTTGTGGTTTGTGTGGATTATGTATGGGAGTCATGGGGGGCATGTATGTGGGTGTAGTTAGGAGGTATGTTGATGTGTGATAGGAGAGTGTTTTCGTATGTGAGGGTTGCAGGTTAGCTCTTCTTCTTCTTCCCCTCATGCTTCCTTAGGTCCATAGGCAACTCTTCCTTTTCTTTAGCTGGTGAACCTCAGGGAATTTTGTGGTTTCTCTACTCCAGTCCAGTCACTACTCCATTCTCTCTTTTTCTTTGGCTGTCAGGACCTTTGAGTTTAGTCCCTACTGTAGTGGTATCCAAGAATGATAAGGAATGTAGAATAGGGGCTTGTGGTAATTTCCAAAGAGGTTATTCTTAGATGCTCTCTTTTCCACTGACTTTAGTAGAATTAGGTACAGGAACTAGCCAGTTTAGTCTCCCAGTGTTTGGAGAGAAAGCAGTGATTAAGAAATAGGAAATATCCTATAATAAGACAACTACACAAATACACAAAGAAGACACCTCATGTAAAGACCAAAATATGTACCAAATAAGAGGTTAAAAATAACCACAATTAAAGGATCAGTATCAGATATGAATATGTGCTTTAGAAGTAATGTACTGCCTCTCACCTTCAATGGGTCATAAGCAGTGGTCAGTCATAAGCACTTAAGTGTCACCTCACCTGATCTTTATATTTCTATAGACTCACTTGTTAGGAATTGTAGACCTTTGACCCGAGGTGGGGTTGTTCCTACCTGAGGAGTTGGGCCCCACAGGTTCCCACAGTCGAGAGGCGAGGCTGGCCGGGAACAGAGGCAACAGGAACTTCACCTGTGCCGACCCTCGTTCCCCACAGGTTGAGCCCTTGGGTGCCGGGGCCGGCAGAAGTGCCCCTGTCTGGCTGGTCCCGGAGAGTGTAGGCGAGTGCCTGCAGAGAGTGTCAGAGAGATTAGGCACAGTTCGAGACAGGAACACTCCAGGAGGCGAGAGGAGAAAGAGTCTCAAGGAGTGCAAGACCACCGCAGCTTTGAGGGGAGTAGAGCAGGACCACATGGGAGTGGACTCGAGGTGAGGAGATACAGATGAAGAGACACGAACTGTAGTCCGCTGGATAAAGACTAGAGCGGGGAACCCACTGAAGCAGGTGCCTGGAGGGTAGCAGTGCAGGGGTACTGCCCGCGACACGGCAAGCCGATGACAGGGCCCTCTGTAGTGGCAGCGCAGAGGGATGCCCGAGGAGCGGGGCACCTAGACCCAGTCTGGAGATGTATTGTGCTGAGCCAACTCCCAAAGAGAGAAGGCACCGTAGCAAATGTCCTCAAGGAGAAGTATTGTGGAGATTCTCAGGAGCAGCGGGCACTGCGATTGGAACTCACAAGTAGAATGGCGCTGAGCCTGGCCCTGAGGAGCGGGAAGCGCTGAGAGAGAGTCCAGGTAGGTTGTGCTGAGCCAGGACCCGTGGAGCGGGAAGCGCTGAGAAAGAGTCCAGTTATGTTGTGCTGAGCCAGGGCCCACGGAGTGGGAGGCGCTGAGAGAGGACCCTGGATGGAGAAGCACAGAGGTCCAACGACAGGAACAACTGGTCCGTGGAAAGAGCTGGCACCAATAGGAACCATGGAACTCATTGCCAAGTCGGTTAGTTGTGGCTAAAGGTGAGGTTTAAATATCCTGGGTTAATGATGTCATCAGGCGGGAATGAACCCGGAGTTCCCGCCATTGGCCTTTTAAAGGAAGAGCAGATAGCGTGCGCGTGCGCCTAGAGAGGCCTAGGATCGGAGTGCTGGTTGGCAGTGTCCCGGCTGCCACGTGGAGTGCAGAGAGCTGGAAGGAATGCGGCGGTGGTGACTGACCACTGCTGCGAGAGCACCGGAGGTAGAGAGCCAGGCATGACATAATGTGAGTTGAGCCTGCCGCGGACGGCTGCAGCCAGTGGTCGTAACATAATGTTTAAATATATCACTTGCACATAAAAATATCCTTTTAGAAAATACTTAACTTGCAAAATGCCTAAACATGTGGCAATAACAATTCCTTGATAATACGCAACATGGCCAGTGTTTCGAAAGGACAACCTGTTTTCTTCAAGGGTTAACTCATCAATACTGAACAAAAATAGATAAATTAATTAATCATACAACATACTCATATCTATGAAAAACAAAAAATACAAAATGTTCTCCACACATTCACGTGGATACCACAAGCATTTATTTATTTATTTATTTTTGGTTTTTATATACCGGAAGTTCCTGTATAAAATACATATCACTCCGGTTCACAGGTAACTGAAATAACTACCGCCGTGTGGCGGTTTACATGGAACATATCAAACGATTTACATAGAACATATTATTACACATTTAGCTTAAACATGGCATCTCGCAATGTATCCCGCTAACTGCGCCTTTATAAACAAATGAATGCAATTCAAAAATATACCCTCATAACAAATTGCAAGCCACCAAAATTCACTCACTGACCATTAGTTATGTAGCAATGAAAACCTATCATTTTTTGAAGACCTGTAGCAATTACCAATAGGAAACCAGCACAATAAAACAGACTAAAAAATGCCTCATTTAGTTTATGTGTTCAAACCAAACAGTTGAATAGTATGAAGTCTATAAATCCAACCTTGATGATGTCACGGTAGAAGTAGATCAAAATCCCCTCCACATCTTTTAACCCTAGATTTCTCTAAAACTGCAAATGCAAAATATGTAAAAGTATGTTGAAAAAGTAGGCAATGTTCAATCAAAGGAGCTTCTTGTTTTTGATGCAAAATAGCACTATAGTGTTCAATCATCAGTCTTGCCGATATACATTAGACCACACACATACACCACATAATATAAATCACTCCTGATGAAGCACACGATGTTCTCTGATGGAAAAAGAAATTTGTGAGGGTTCCAAAGGCAATCGGTTACCACTAAATGATTGAGCACCACACTACCCATGATGCAAGAGAACTGCCCAAGATTACTCTCAGGTATGCTATTCACATTAGAGGACTCAGTATATTCAGAGTGCACCAATAAGGCAATCCATAAGAAATTTTTTTAAAGTTTTTTTATAGTAAATAATTTTAGAAAAATAATGTGATGCCAGCTGGCATTAGTTTTAAATAGGCATCAACACAGTTCTGATATGAATTAATAAAAGTAAAATCTATTTAAAAAGAATGCTTGAAAATGTCTATAACTTAGCAGATGCGTTAAACATTTATTTTATGTTTTGCCTTTTACAGAATTCAATATCATATTTACATCATATAAGAATGTTTACCAAATAAGTACAATTTATGTTTTATTCCATTATTTCCAATTCCTGCTTGTGATAACTCTTATTATTGCATTGAGACTTGATTATTTTTCTCCCTTTTGTTATTACAAGTGATGTTCTTACAGGTGAGAATTAGGCTTTTTCTGTCTTCTGTCTCTATGTTATTTTCTGTTCTATTTGTTCTTTCCTACCTTTGTGTTAATGTTATATTTACTGTACTTGTTATTGTGTACTCTTTTAATCGTTTGGTGTGCACACTTATGATTTTTCCTTTTGCAGCTCTCTTGCATAAGGTGCCTTCTTGGATGTCTATGTTTCTACTGAATCTGCTTTCTTCCATCTTCCTGCTATATTCGTACTTCCTAACTTTAAAGAAATAAAAATGGCAATACCCTGCTACTCTAACACACGTCTTCCACAAGAAAATCTTTGTCTTTGTCTTTCTATATTTAGTCTGGAATACCTTGGTGGGTTGTGAATTTAACTAGCTAAGGGCCTCATTTACTAAGCATTTTTCCCATAGACACTGGTTAGTAAATCAGGCCCTAAAAATGAAGCAAACATTAAAAGCAGTGTAGTCTCTGTCTTTTCAAGTGCAAAAAGCACTCCAAGTGGATTTTTTGGGAACCTATGTAGACACTGAGTCTCACTCAGCATTTCTCCATTTCCTTTTCCCTACTACAATTTAAAATTACTGACTTTTCTTTGGGAGGCAATGAATGGTGAGGGATTGCTACTAGAGACTGCAAACTGGCACTGTGGCCAGAGACTGCTCCTAAGACTATTGCCAGTCACAGCTGCTGGTGACGGCTGCCAGAGACTGTTGTCAGTCACTGCTGCTTATGGATCTTCTATTCACAGGATTGCACATCTGCAGCAGGTACTGCAAATTACCACCAGGGCAGCAGGTGCTTCAACTTTCTATAAAGGGAAACAATTTTACAGTGCATAGCCTGTCTGTCCTGGAGCACTCTCTTTTCAGTGAACAGTTTTCTAGTTTGACCAATAATTGGTTCTAGAGAATGAGAAAAAGTATTTGTTTCCTTCTTTAATTTAGGTTAATCATGTTTCACTCTTTTATTTTTTATGATATCACAGTTCCTTATCTTTCACTCCTTTAACAATCAACACTCTAAAATGAGCAGTGGTTAATTCCCATGTTCTACTCCAAAATTACTATAACTGCTCTAATTCCTACCTTGTCAACGGCCAATTTAAAATAAGAGAAACAAGCCAATTATTCTACACATTCTTACCACACTTTCACAAAATCTGACAAAAAACATATTTCTCTAGAGTTTCATTACAGTGCTTTCACAGTAAAATACCTGTTTCGGGATATTCAGACTACCTCCCCTTTCAAAATGAGGAACCTTGTCAGATTCCATATGGAGTGAACTGGACACAGATCTTGGCCTTTCTCAGTTCTTCCAATTGATCTCCATCAGATCTAACTGTAATTTTTTGGAACAGTAACAAAAGATCCGTACACCTGCTGATGTCATCAATAAGTTAGCCTCTCTCAAAGCCCTATGATCTCTCTAAATAGGCCACAGTGGGAGCTCTCAGCAGCCTAGAGCCCCACTGTACTTTTATAATTTTTTAAAAAAAGCTATGAACCTACAAAAACCCAACAAGAACCATCCAAACTGTTACCTCAATATCCTTTCAATTATTTTTCCTTGTAAAAGAGTCTGTGCTGGCCACTTTTCTCTGTCTCACAGCTCCTTTGTCATGGTGGAATTCAAATTTACCCTGCAAGTGCAGTATGGGACCTCGGTGCCTCTGTACAATCCTTCCAGCGTAGCTCCCTTCTCAGGTGCCCTCCCTCCTCCCCCCTCCAATGTGGCCCAATGCTATCAATTGTCCCTTTGGCCAAATTAATATCTCCAAACTCATGTGATGGGGGGTTTGCCCATGGGCATGCCATCATTTAACTCGCCCCAGTTTAAATTTAAATTATGTTTTCTGTGGCAAAGGCATTTGCTATTGGGTTTGCGTTGTTCGATTATTCACATGGGGGGAGTTTCCTATAGACCCCATCAGACAGCCTCCCCGAATCCACACTGGCAGTAACAGTCTTTCCCGCTTTGATGCCGCAGCAGGAGGAGCAGCAGCAGCGGCTCTGTCCATTCTCTCCGCACCCTTCCTCCTGAGGCAGAGTGAGCCACGGGAGACAGAAAAAGGATCCCGCATGGCCTGTCAGCTGCACTCCACAGCAGGAGAACCCAGTCTCCTTCTCCATGCCACTGGCCTCTTTGAATCCCTGGGTCATGGCAACACAGGCAAAAAAAAAAAAACAAACAACATGACCGGGCTTTCCATGAACAAGCCCTGCAACTGAGCTTTTACAGCCCTTTTTCCACTCGGCCCATCTGGCCACAACGCAACCTAGTCACTGACAGCCCATACTCCACTTGGGACCATGACAGCCCCTCAGCAGATAGCATAGGCAAGCTTCCTGAGCCTGCCTGTGACTCCTCTGTACTTGTCACTCCTAATGGTACCACCAGGGCATCTGTGTCTTAAACAACAGATAAAATAAACTTACTATTTTCTGTCCAAATTCCAATACGGCTGTCTCTTCCTCTTTTTTGGCTGGAGAAGCCTGTGGAGCTCTGCCAGCCTTGCTGCTCCAGCCATGAGCGGCTCCCTCACCAGCATTTATGTTTTTGGTTTTTCTGACTACCACTGCTACTTCCTGCTTGTAATATCAGTGTCACAGGGGGATGGATGGACAGATGGACTAACGAAAAACATAAGTGGCAAGCTCTGATGCTGACAAGACTTAACTACTGTAATAGCTTTCTAAAATCTATATGCACTATTTACAGCTAGCTCAAAATGCAGCTATATAGGTGTTAACATGGGTCATTTTAAAGGGTCTTCACTGGCTCCCTGTATTTTATAGAATAGTTTAAGATTTTATGTCTGTTTTTAAGCTATATGAAGAATGGGGCAGATTATTTGAAAGGTTGCCTGGGGTTTTATCAGCTTGGGTGCAATGTCCTTTCCTCTCAGGGTGGCTATCTTACCAGTCCATCATTAAAGGAAGGAAATCTGGTGTCAAGAGAAAGCGATTACATTTATTGGGCCAAAACTGTGCAGTTGATTGCCATTGGAGCTGAGGAACTGCCAAGAAGTTAAAAACATGACTTTTAATGATGTTTCCCTGAAAACTTGAACTTTTCTTCTTGTTTTTTCTGTAAGCATGAATTGATTGGCTGCTGATAGATGTTTAATTATTGCTCGTTATTCAGGGATTTCTGACCAATTTGGAAGGTCAGCTGGGCCCCGTGCACAGCTGGCCAGGATAATGTAGGCTCAGGCGCGCGTCGGGAGCAGGGTAAAGCGGGGGGGGGGGGGGGGGAGCACATAAGGGAGGCAGTTAGGTCAGGCAGGGGTCAGGGGAAGTAGCAGAGGGCGTGGAGTAAGGAGGAGGGGTAGGCAAGGCACGGCTGCGGTGTTGGCAGGCCGTAATTGGTGGGAAGCCCAGAGGGGGATCTTGAGGGGGCGGAGTCTCGGGGCAGGGCGGCGTTGGTTTCACTTCGCCGCGACTGCCCTGAGAGCCGGTCGACTGTTTTTCTTTTCTGGCTGCGCTTTAAAAAAAAAAATAATAATAACCTAAAAATAAAACAAGGCAAGTGATAATTTTGTGGGCAGCTGGAAGGATTGGAGCGGTGGGCTCTGCTGACTTTGGACGGCTCTCCGGGCCTTCGTGTTGAAGGCATTCGCGCCGGGTCTGATGGAGTCGGAGGAAGCTGCCTCTGTGCCCGGGGAGCTGGAGGAGGGCGGTGACTTGCCGCGACGGGAGCTCGTGTCCGTCCCCTTTGCGGCGGATTGGGTGAGTCCTGTGCCGCTCGGGGTGGCCGGAGTTGGGGGGCTGATGGCGGTGGAGGGGGGGGGTGTCGGCGACGGGGTGCGGCTGAGTCCGCGGCGGGACGGCGGTCCTGGTCGTGGGAGGGCAGGGCGTGGCGCCGGTAGTGTGCGGGCTTCGCGGGCTTCCAGGTCGCGATCGCGGGCGCCGGGCAGGGGGAGAGGACGGGGGGCGCGGTTTCCCGAGCTGGCGTGGAGCGTAGCTGGCGGTGTGGGGTGTGAAGGTCCTGGGCAGGGCCTGGGGACGGCTGGTGGTGCTGCGGGGGGTGTAGCCGGGGGTAGCGGCTTGGCGGGGCCGGTAAGGGCACTGAGGCGGAGCGGGGTAGGTCGGCGTGCAGCTTCTGGGCCGCCTTCGCGTGCCGTTTCCCTTGGCGGGGATGTCCCTGAGGGGGTGGCAGGCGGGGTGGCCTCGGGCAGATGCGAGGGGGGGCTTCGGGGAGCTGGGTTGGCAGGAGGGGCGGGAGGACTTGATGGCCTGGGGGGGGGGCGTCGGGCCAGCCATCTGTTGCATGGCTGGAGGAGCGGGGTCCGATGGCCCGGGAGGGGCCTGTTGCAGGCCGGGGGGTGCAGCGTGGAGCGTGAATGGCGGGGAGTTGGGGATGCGGGATTCCCTTGTTTTCCCGCCCGGCACAGCGGGTTCCCTTTCCCCTCGAGGCTCCAGTGGGGGTAGGGGTCGGTCTGGGGACTTTGTTCCTCGGTCTGGGCCTGGTTCGGGGCGCGGGGAGTCGGGGGCGGGAGCCGCGGCTCCTGTTCTTGGTCCTGGACGGGCGGCGGGTGTGGTCGGGGAGCTTGGGCTGGTCTCTCCTGTCCCTGTTTGTGTTCCTCAGCAGGACTTGACGGGTGCGGAGTGGGAAGCGCCTGGGTCGTCGAGGCAGGAGGCTTGGCGGAATGCGCCACCCGGTGAGGAGGGACGGGCGCCTAGGCCTTTGGCTGCAGCGCCAGGCTTGCTTGCAGTGGATCGGAGGACGCCGGGTGAGTTGGTCTTCTTTCCCACCGCAGGTGTTCACGAGGGATCTGAGGAGGGACACCCCGGGGGGGATGGGGTTGAAGCGGACGTCGGTGGGGGGGTTCGGCAGCCCATGGATGGCGAGGTTGACCCGAAGGATGGGGGGGGGTCGGGCGAGGAAGGTTCGTGCGAAGAAGTCCAAGTCAAAACGGCGGCGCGCACGGGATAGTTCGTCGGGGTCTTCGTCTTCTTCTTCGTCGTCCTCGACCTCCTCGTCTGACTCTGCGGGGTCGGTGAAGGCGGCTTCTAGGTCCGGGGGGGCGGTGCGGGGTACCCCGGCCTTAGTCGCGCTTACGGAATTATGGGAAGAGGTGCCCCGGGCGGTCCGGAAGAAGATACGGCGCCGTAGGTTCGTTGATATTTTTAAGCTGCTGGAGGGGCGTCGGGGGAGGAGGAAGGACAAGAAGAAACGGGACAAAAGTGGGCGCTTTCCCGGGTCGCGGGTGCCGATTGTGCGGAATATCCATAACTGGATGCGTTCGTTTTTGAGGCTGGCGAGCGTGATTGGTCACTATGACCCATCGCAGTATGGGCCTCTGTTGGCATACGGGGATGCGATTTTGGCTGCTAGTAAGACCTATGAAGGCTGGTCGTGGCTAAACTACGACGAGCGCTTCCGGGACCGGATGGAAGAAAACCGGTTTATGTCCTGGGGTACGCAGGATGTCGGCTTGTGGTTGACGCAAATGGCCTCCAAAGTCCCCGGGGGGGGTTTGGGGGTGGGTGCGTCGCAGGGGGTAGCTTCTTTTCGGCCATTTCGTCCGGGGTTCCCCGCGGCTAGTGCGGGGAAGGCTGGTGCGGGGGGCAGTGACGTCTGTTGGCGGTTCAACAGATCCCAATGCATGTTTACGGACTGCAAATTCCGGCACGCGTGCGCGTCTTGTGGTGGGGGGCACCCCGCGTTCAAATGTGTTAGGAAGCCGGGAGATGGCTCGGGGCCCGCTCCTGGGCCGAAAGGGGCAGGTAAGTAACCGTTTCGGTAGGGCGGCCACTCCTGTCCGCATAGAAGCGATGCGTCCGTGGTTGCAGGGGTACCCGATGGCAGGGATGGCGGAAGTGTTGTTGCGGGGTTTTACACGGGGGTTTCGGATCCCGTGTTCGGGGGGGGGACCAGTGGGTGGGGGGTTGCGTTGTCCTTCGGTGACCCGTTTGTCTCACGTGGTGCGGGCTAAATTGCAGGCGGAGATTGATTTGGGTCGTATCGCGGGTCCTTTTGCGGAGCCCCCGTTTCCGGACTTGGTGCTTTCACCATTGGCGGTGGTGCCTAAACGGGAGCCGGGTAAGTATCGTTTGATTCATAACTTGTCCTTTCCTGAAGGGGGCTCTGTGAACGACGCTATTCCCAAGGAATTGTGCGGGGTGCGTTATGCTTCATTCGATTCGGCCGTCCGGGTGATTTTCCGTTGTGGCCAGGGTGCGCTGCTGGCAAAGGTTGACATCGAGGCGGCTTTCCGATTGTTGCCTGTAGATCCTGAGAATTTTCGTTTGTTGGGTTTTCGTTTCCAGCGGGGCTTTTATTTTGATATGTGCATGCCAATGGGTTGCTCCATAGCGTGCGCTTATTTTGAGGCGTTTAGCTCCTTTTTGCATTGGGTGGTGGAGTGCCGCTCGGGGGCTTCAAACATCGTTCATTATTTAGATGATTTTCTGCTGGTGGGTGCTGCGGACACGGACGCATGTGCGGAGTTGTTGCACTGTTTCCAGGCGGTCGCTCTGGAATTTGGGATTCCTCTTGCGGGGGACAAGACGGAAGGGCCTTGCACTACTTTGGTGTTTTTGGGGATTGAGGTGGACTCGGTCGCGATGGAGTCGCGTTTGCCCCTGGAGAAGGTTGAGCGTTTGCGGGGTCTGGTGAGCTCCGCGTTGCGTCGGCCCAAGTTAATGCTTGTCGAGCTGCAATCGCTGGTGGGGAGTCTCAATTTTGCGTGTCGGGTGATTCCGATGGGTCGGGTTTTTCTGAGACGGTTTGACTAGGGCCACGGCGGGGGTGGGGAAGAAGCATTACAGGGTTCGTGTGACCAGCTCGATGAAGGAAGATTTGCTGGTGTGGGATCGGTTTTTGGTTGGGTTTAACGGGATTGCGTTCTGGCAGGAGGATCCGCTGTCCAACCACGACCTGGAGTTGTTTACGGACGCGGCGGGCTCTTTCGGTTTTGGTGCCTACTTTCATGGGGCGTGGTGCGCGGTGGCGTGGCCGGAGGATTGGGTGGTGTCTGGTACTACAAGGAATATTACGTTCCTTGAGCTTTTCCCGATTGTGGTTGCCTTGCACATTTGGGGGATAGTTTGAGAGACAAGAGGGTTGTGTTTTGGTGTGATAACATGGGAGTGGTGGAGGTTATCAATCGGCGGGCTGCTAGGTGCCTCCGGGTGTCTGACTTGTTGAGGGAGTTGGTGCTGCGTTGTATGTCGTGCAATGTGACAGTTTGGGCCCGTCATGTGCCGGGGGTTGCTAACGGTGTGGCTGACTCTCTTTCTCGTTTCCAGTGGGAGCGATTTCGAGAGTTGGCCCCGGATGCGGATCCTTCCGGAGCAGTGGTACCGTCTTTCCTCTGGAGCTTGGGTTCCCCGAAGCCTGGAGAATGCTGCGGGCTTCACTAGCCCCTTCAACGTGGGCAAGTTACGTGGGAGGTGCTCGGAAGGTTTCGGTTGTGTTGTCTGCGGCGGGATGGGGTGGGGGCCCTGTTTCGGATGTTGCCCTTCTTCGCTTCCTGGAGCACAGAAAGGCGGCCGGCTTCTCTAGAGCGGCGGTGGCTCGGCAGTTGTCTGGTTTTTCCTTCTTTATGAGGGCGCATGGCTGGGGTTTTCCTTCGGGAAGGTTTGTGGTTCGGCGTGTGTTGGCCGGTTGGGCTAAGGCGGTGGGCAGGAGAGTAGACACACGTCTCCCGATCACGCATGATATTTTGTTGCGATTGCTGGCTGCGTTGCCGAGTATATGTTTTTCTTGTTACGAAACGGGTCTTTTCCGAGTGGCGTTTGTTTTTGCCTTTTTCGGGGCTTTTCGGATTAGCGAGTTGGTGGCTCGGTCCGCAACCAGTGCGGATTTTCCGGGTTTATTGGCCAGGCATGTGACGGTTACTAATCGTTCGGTGTCCATTTGTATCCCGCGGTCCAAGACGGATCAGCAGGGTAGGGGGTTGTCTGTGGTGTTGTGTGCTGTGCCGGGATTGCCATCGTGCCCGGTGAACAACGCGGTGCATTATTGCCGGGGGCGGGCGTCGGGGCCGGCGCAGTTTTTGATTCATGAGAACCTGCGCCCGCTGACTAAGTATCAGTTTGAGGTGGTTCTGCGTTCGGCGTTGTCGTCATTGGGCTTGGATGTTGGTCGTTTTGGGACCCATTCGTTTCGGATTGGGGCAGCGACTGCCGCGGACTCCGCTGGCTTGTCCGGGGAGGTGATTCGTAGGATTGGGCGGTGGCGTTCGGACTCGTTCCGCAGTTATGTGCGTCCGGGTCAGGGGCAGTTTTGACCGGGTCTAACTCTGTTTTTCCTTCCAGGTGCGGAGTCTGCAGGACATGCTGGGTGGATCCTTGGGCACTCTTTCACCTATTGGGCGCACAGGCATGCCTGCGGACGGCCATACGGGCCGCATCTGGACTTACAGACGCGGGGGGTTGCTTTGCACTGGTTGGGGCGTCGGGGTATGGTGTGGGCCGAGCTGCTTCCTTGCGTGCGGGAGGGTTTGGAGCGGCTCGGTGCCCCTAGGGCGTTGGTAATTCATTTGGGAGGGAATGACTGGGGCAAAATGACGGGACGGCAGTTCATCAGTATGGTCCGTCAGGATCTGATGTTGGTATCTCTGCTGTTGCCGTCCACTGTTTTGCTTTGGTCGGATATTATCGCCAGGCCGGCTGAATTGGATAAGGTAATTTGGCGCAGGAGCAGATCCAAGGCGAACCAGCAAATTGGCTCGTGGCTGGTTTTCCGGGGCGGGCGGCATATTAAGTATGATTGGTCTTGGGGGACGGCCACGGGACTTTTTGGCAAGGATGGAGTACATCTGTCCTTTATCGGAATGGACTTATTCCTTAATTCAATTCAGGAGGCCTTGGAGACGGTATTTCCCTTGTAGTTGGGCCGCATCTTTGGGGGGCACGGGACATGTATGCCCGTGTCTGTGGCGGATGGCCCGAGCCGGTACAGCTTGTATAGCATAATGAGTAAGATGGAATTATGTGGTAATTAATGAACGGTGGACAACTGGGATAGTTGTCGGATGTGGATTCCTTGCTCGTCAGTGGCGGGAGTCCCCTGGTCTGGCTCCTTGCTCGTCAGTGGCGGGAGTCCCCTGGCCTGGCCCCTTGCTCGTCAGCGGCGGGGGCCGCCGGGTTGGCTCCTTGCTGGCAGATGGCGGGGGCCGGAACCCGGGAAGGGTCGAGGAACGAGCCGTATGGCTGGCGGGGGATCGTCCTGCTAGAGGAGTGGCGGACGATGGTCGGAGATGTTGTTAAAATGTTATGTTAATTCAATGGCTCGGACCTCCAAGTTATTAAAGCTGCGGCCCAGTTAACCCAAAGTTTGTTGTCAGTTGCATTTATTCAAGGTGTGAACGGGGGTGGATGCGAACGAGCGATGTCCTGGATGCCTGCATTATGACAGTGTGGAAAATGCAAATGAAGAAATTAAAGAAATAAGTGCTTTAAAATTGATAAAGCACACTAAAAAGTGGACCCCATTGATATAGGATATTTTTGGGTTCCATTTTTTTTAACTTATAAGGGCTTTGTTAGCATATGTGTGCTATATTTTGGCCTTCTATTCTAAAAATGTAATTTTTTCTATTCTGTTTCTATAAAAACTAATCTTTATTGAATAAAGTATAGTAGAGGACAGACAGACATATAACTCATTATAAGAGTTTGAAGGACTTTGCCTTTGGAGCAATGGGCTAGATTAATTAATTAATTTATTTATTTTGGAAATGTATAAATTTAGAGACCATCTATCAGCCTTTCTAAACAATTCACAGTAAAACAATAAATCATAATATATGCACTGTTGCACATCCCGTCCTCGCTCGGCCCGCACCCGGGCCTGCTCACCTCGTCCCTGCTCCAGTGGGTCCCGGATCATCCTCCCCTGCTGCTGCTGCCAGCTCTGCTCATCCTCGGTGCATCCTCAGTGCATCCGCCGGGCCTTCCACTGCTCACCAGGCCTCACGGTGGGGCTCAGCGTCCTCCATGGCATTGGCCCCACCCCTAGGCACACGCACGCGGACCGCATGGCCTCTTAAAGGGCCAAGGGTGGCTCTCAGCTCTGCGGCGTGCCCTGATTGACAGCTGGATATAAGAAAGTGGTCAGACACCACTTCCTTGCCTTGGCAATCAGGTCGTACACTCCGGTGTTCTCTAGTTTGCCTGTTCCAATGTCTCCTGTTCCAGCGTCTCCTGTTCCAGCACATCTTGTTCCAGCATCTCCTGTGTCTCCTGTCCAATATCTCCTTTTCCTTCATCTCTCCATCCATCCATGGTAGTACCCTTCGGACTGATCTCATGGTACTGACCTTTGCTTGCTCCTGACCTCGTCTGCATGCTGCCTGGACCTGACCTCTGCCTGTTCACTGATTACTCCTGATCGCTGCCTGGAACTGACCTCGGTGTGTCCACGACTACTCCTGAGCGCTACCCGGAACTTGACCTCTGCCTGGTCTGACTACTCCCGGACTGACTACAGGTACTGACCCCTGCTTCGGCTGACCATTCTGGACTGATACTCTGGCCTTGATCATCGCTATCCACTCGGACACTCTCTCCTGGTCTCCTGTGACCTCTGGACATTCTTGCCTGAACCTTGACCACACACCCTTGTTTGTGGTGGGCACTCCCCTACGCTTCCTCTCTAGGAGACCCTGTGAGGCCCACCTAAGACCAAGCAGCCGGGAAACCAAGAGCCGAAGCTCCAGCTAGCCTCTGTCTCCTCCTGTGCTCTGCCTCCTGGTGGCAGGCGGTCTTCGGGTCCGACCAGAGAGCCATACCAATCCTGCATCAGGCCAAGGGTCCACCTGCAGTGCAACAGGTTGCCAAGGCCATGGTCTTGGTGGAGTCTCCCACCTTGCAGGCCATCCCTGGCCTAGCCACTCATGTCCGAAAACAACAGCGAATCTTGGAAGCATTGACTTCATCTGTAGAGAGACTACAGTCTCAACTAGAGGATTCTGTTATGGCCAATTCAGGGGGTTGGGCTCAAGCTACGCCTCCACAGGCATCATTGGTCCTCCCAGCTCCACCCTGTTTCAATTGGGATCCGCACCTCTGCCGAGGCTTCATCAACCAATGTTTTATGCAATTTACACTACAGCATTCACTGTTTCCCAGTGAGACCACCAAGATCACCGTCATCCTCTCAGACCTTGAAGGGAAAGCCCTGGTATGGGCTTCCCCATTTTGGGAGCATTCTGATGACATACTCTGTCACCTATCCCACTTCATTTCCATTTTCAAGTGGACCTTTGAGAATCCCGGTCGACAGGTGGTTGTGGGTCCCCAGCTTCTCCACCTCCGCCAAGGCTCGCATTTGCTCATCAAATTCACAATAGAATTCAGGACACTAGCCACAGAACTGGGGTGACAAGAAGACTGCCTACGGGCAATCTATCTGGTCAGCTTGTCGCCTGCCCTCAAGGGTAAGCTGGCTGCTCGTGAGATTCACATATCTCTGGATGTCCTGATTTCCCTGGTTGGCAAGATTGATCACCACCTATGTCAGCGACACCAGGAGATAAAAGTCTCCCGGCCTTCTGCCCTATGCCCAGTCCTACTACAAGTCCACAGTTGAAGGCCTTACCGGCACCTCCTCCATCACCAGAGGAGCCGATGCAGATCAATCGCGAGTGCTTGTCTCCTGAAGAGCGCCTTCGACGTAAGAAGCAAGGCCTTTGTTTATATTGTGGCAGTTCTGGACATCTCCTGTACATCCGGGAAACTGCAGAGCCTGAGCCCGGCAAGGGTCCTGAGCTTGGGCACTACTGTTACTGGCCCCCCATTATATTTCCTGTGTCCCTCTTTAGGGAATTACGCTCCTTTGCCACTACCGCACTTGTGGACATTGGGGCGAGTGGCCAATTTTATTCTAGACGATATTGTCACACTACTCCAGATCCCTCTTCAACCTATGGAAGTAACTCTCTGCATCGCATCAATCCAGGGAGAGCACCTCTCTGGACGCATTACGCATCGCACCGTGGCCTTCCGCCTCTTGTGGGAACCCTCCATGAAGAGCAGATCTCCTTGTACGTCTTAAAGCATTCTACACATCCTGTTACTGGCCGAAGGCTTGAGGGCCTTCGGATTCTGTTACGAGCGCGAGGAGCATGGTCGCCTCTAGAACAGGGAGTGAGCCCTTGGGCCACGGCAAGACTTAGGGAGGAGCCCCAAGCCACACCGTGGGAGATGAGCCGATGCAGGCATGGGGAGCCGGGCAGGTACTGAAGCAGGAATAAGGAACAGAGTCTGACCATCAGCCGGACCTGCACGCCCATGGCAACCAACAACACAATGTTGATTGATGAACAGTCCTCCGACTGTTCCAAGCCCTTTCGGACCTGCCACTGGGTAACGGCATAGGGCGGCAGGCCAGACAGAGGACGAGGGCAGACAGAGTCCTTAGTACACAGAAGACATCATAGACGAGGCTGAAGCGAAGACATCAGAGACGAGGGCTGGTGCAGAGACATCAGAGATGAGGGCTGGTGCAGAGACATCATAGACGAGGGCTGAAGGAAGACATGGGCACTGTTCCTCAGGGCACCCTACTCAGGCCACCCGCGGGACTGAGTCATGGACCACCCTGTCCCAGAACGCGCCCTACTCAGCTCAGGAAGGCTGGTCGCGGACCACGCTGAGAACGGGAGAGCACAGGGAAGATCCAGGCGAGAAGGAACTCCGATGCCGGGACCATTGACATCCGAAGCTCCGTCGGCTGGCAGGAATAGAAGCTCCAGAGCACAGGGACGAATCCCTCCTGTTGGCCACTCCAGGGCCCAACAGGACAGAAGGCTCAGGAGCCGGACGAAGACATAGGGCAGAATATCCAGGACTGGATCAGGAGCTGGAACAGGTACAGACATCAAGGCAACATCCGGAACAGACATCAAGGAAACAGGCAGATACAGGACAGGGAGCCGTCAAGACAAGCGAGACCACGGAGGACCTGGACTGGTCTGAAGACACAGGCAACTGTGAACCCCAATCCAAAGGCCAACAGGAACTGAAGAGAAAGTCCTTTTATACTGCTGTCTGCAGGCAACTCCCTGGGAGGAGTTCACCTGGACCGCCCCTCGCTGGCTCTATAACTGAGGTGGAGAGCTGTGGGCCAGCCCCTAGGGAGAAGGGCGTGGCCGAACCAGGAAGTCCTAACACAGCCAAGCAAGCCACAGGCAGGCCTCAGGAACAGCTAGGCCTCCCAGGCCCTGGAGCAAATCCTGTATGGTACACAGGCGAGGCCCTGGCTTCGAAGTGGCCTCCAGTGGAAAGGTGAGATACCTCCTGTAGCGCAGCAACAGGGGGGATCGTAACACATCCGGTAATCCTAGGACTTCCTTGGCTCCAGGTACATGGACCCCACTTTGACTGGCAATCCCTGTAATTGATTCTGTGGGGACCCCCAGTGCCA